>NC_064929.1:111760607-112403250 GCF_023897955.1 Schistocerca gregaria | reverse complement strand
ATCTGAGCTACGCCCGCCGCCCCAAAGACTAATGGTGCTACATAGAGCCATATAGACGACACAGACCCTTGCACTCCCATTATTCAGCAGACAAACACTACTCTCTATGTATCCGTTAGGGTGTCTTTCAGGTTTCGTGCATTATGTATCGAATCGTAGTTGGCCACAATGAAAGTGGCACGTATAACGTCGAAAATAGAATTCGGACACCGCTCTGAGTAAGACCAACGTGTTTTCCTCCCTCTAGACTTCAATGAGGTTAAGCCGCGATACCTAAGACAGATCTGCACTCGATGACACCTCGATAACAGCCGGTCCCCACACTTACATCTTGCTCTCCTTACGTAAGTATACATCATATCAGTCTGTGACGCTGGCTTTGCAACATCTTGCGTGCCTTTAGGTTCGCCACGATCAACACTTACCATGCACTGACCACAAAATATGGAGGCGCCGCGGCTTGAACCCTGGACCTTCCACATGCCAAGCGAACGCTCTACCAACTGAGCTACGCCCCAGGCACGAGCAAACTGCGCTATTCCCCATTCTTTGCGACTCAGATGCGCACGGACACGATGGTTGGTTGGTTTGTAGCGGTGATGGGAGCAGAGTACAAAGGCGCGGACCCGTTCATATACACAAAAGTTCCAAGTAGTTTCGATGCTCTGGTATTACAAATGATAATTCCGTCTGTTTTTAACGTCTTAAATTCAAAGAGCCGTCACAAATTGCTCCGTTTTCACTCCTTGACGACAATCATACAGCACCTGAGGTAACAAACACATCTCGAGCCCCATTGTGCACTCCATTATTCATGCCAACTCAGTGCCTCGCTCTTTACTACTGTGTACCAATCTTGTCGTCCAACTACAAAACACTGGGCCACAATAAGTTTCCGCGTCTCCATTGCACTGCGCATACTACGAAACGCTCCCCAAACTTGGCACTCACCCTCGCAGCCGACTTTTCCGACTTTCCACGACGCTAACGCATCGCTCACGCTAGTGACAGCATTATTTATAGTTCGACGTCGCGCCAAAGCGAATGAGCACATTTCGCCTAGGGCTTAGGCCGCCCTCCTAGTGTGGCTGCTCGGTGTCTGCAGGCAGCGAGGGTCTGCAAGTTTCCTGTGTTCGCACCTATGTCACCTGTGCTTGCTTGTCAGAGACAGACTATCGCAAAACATACAACTCACTCCATGAATTGATTGCTACGGCATCTGTTATCAGCAGTCACAACTAGCAACACCAGTAGCAGCTGACCGCATGCAAAGAATAGGAATGTGCAGTGGGATTTACGTGAACTCAGCGCAAGGCAGATCTTTCCGACATAGGCTTAAGAATCTTACGGGAACACTTGTACTGTTTCTAAATTAAGTGTAGGCGTGGGAGGAGGGTGCTTCCTGCGCACTAATAACAGCACGCTTGTCAATTGTGGATGCTAATCATTCGCTTGTATCTTCCTAGACACATCTGCTGGTTGTGAATTATTCCACTTGCATGGCAAGGTGCGCATGTAGGTGTGTTAAAAATTCTGGAAGCACTGGGTATTGATCCCAGTTCCTCTCGCATACTAAGCGAGCGCTCTACCATCTGAGCTACGCCCGCCGCCCCAAAGACTAATGGTGCTACATAGAGCCATATAGACGACACAGACCCTTGCACTCCCATTATTCAGCAGACAAACACTACTCTCTATGTATCCGTTAGGGTGTCTTTCAGGTTTCGTGCATTATGTATCGAATCGTAGTTGGCCACAATGAAAGTGGCACGTATAACGTCGAAAATAGAATTCGGACACCGCTCTGAGTAAGACCAACGTGTTTTCCACCCTCTAGACTTCAATGAGGTTAAGCCGCGATACCTAAGACAGATCTGCACTCGATGACTAGTCGATAACAGCCGGTCCCCACACTTACATCTTGCTCTCCTTACGTCAGTATACATCATATCAGTCTGTGACGCTGGCTTTGCAACATCTTGCGTGCCTTTAGGTTCGCCACGATCAACACTTACCATGCACTGACCACAAAATATGGAGGCGCCGCGGCTTGAACCCTGGACCTTCCACATGCCAAGCGAACGCTCTACCAACTGAGCTACGCCCCAGGCACGAGCAAATTGCGCTATTCCCCATTCTTTGCGACTCAGATGCGCACGGACACGATGGTTGGTTGGTTTGTAGCGGTGATGGGAGCAGAGTACAAAGGCGCGGACCCGTGCATATACACAAAAGTTCCAAGTAGTTTCGATGCTCTGGTATTACAAATGCAAATTCCGTCTGTTTTTAACGTCTTAAATTGAAAGAGCCGTCCAAATTGCTCCGTTTTCACTCCTTGACGTCAATCATACAGCACCTGAGGTAACAAACACATCTCGAGCCCCATTGTGCACTCCATTATTCATGCCAACTCAGTGCCTCGCTCTTTACTACTGTGTACCAATCTTGTCGTCCAACTGCAAAACACTGGGCCACAATAGGTTTCCGCGTCTCCATTGCACTGCGCATACTACGAAACGCTCCCCAAACTTGGCACTCACCCTCGCAGCCGACTTTTCCGACTTTCCACGACGCTCACGCTAGTGACAGCATTATTTATAGTTCGACGTCGCGCCAAAGCGAATGAGCACATTTCGCCTACGGCTTAGGCCGCCCTCCTAGTGTGGCTGCTCGGTGTCTGCAGGCAGCGAGGGTCTGCAAGCTTCCTGTGTTCGCACCTATGTCACCTGTGCTTGCTTGTCAGAGACAGACTATCGTAAAACATACAACTCACTCCATGAATTGATTGCTACGGCATCTGTTATCAGCAGTCACAACTAGCAACACCAGTAGCAGCTGACTGCATGCAAAGAATAGGAATGTGCAGTGGGATTTACGTGAACTCAGCGCAAGGCAGATCTTTCCGACATAGGCTTGAGAATCTTACGGGAACACTTGTACTGTTTCTAAATTAAGTGTAGGCGTGGGAGGAGGGTGCTTCCTGCGCACTAATAACAGCACGCTTGTCAATTGTGGATGCTAATAATTCGCTTGTATCTTCCTAGACACATCTGCTGGTTGTGAATTATTCCACTTGCATGGCAAGGTGCGCATGTAGGTGTGTTAAAAATTCTGGAGGCACTGGGTATTGATCCCAGTTCCTCTCGCATACTAAGCGAGCGCTCTACCATCTGAGCTACGCCCGCCGCCCCGAAGACTAATGGTGCTACATACAGCCATATAGACGACACAGACCCTTGCACTCCCATTATTCAGCAGACAAACACTACTCTCTATGTATCCGTTAGGGTGTCTTTCAGGTTTCGTGCATTACGTATCGAATCGTAGTTGGCCACAATGAAAGTGGCACGTATAACGTCGAAAATAGAATTCGGACACCGCTCTGAGTAAGACCAACGTGTTGTCCACCCTCTAGACTTCAATGAGGTTAAGCCGCGATACCTAAGACAGATCTGCACTCGATGACACCTCGATAACAGCCGGTCCCCACACTTACATCTTGCTCTCCTTACGTCAGTATACATCATATCAGTCTGTGACGCTGGCTTTGCAACATCTTGCGTGCCTTTAGGTTCGCCGCGATCAACACTTACCATGCACTGACCACAAAAAGTGGAGGCGCCACGGCTTGAACCCTGGACCTTTCACATGCCAAGCGAACGCTCTACCAACTGAGCTACGCCCCAGGCACGAGCAAACTGCGCTATTCCCCATTCTTTGCGACTCAGATGCGCACGGACACGATGCTTGGTTGGTTTGTAGCGGTGAAGGGAGCAGAGTACAAAGGCGCGGACCCGTTCATATACACAAAAGTTCCAAGTAGTTTCGATGCTCTGGTATTACAAATGCAAATTCCGTCTGTTTTTAACGTCTTAAATTCAAAGAGCCGTCACAAATTGCTCCGTTTTCACTCCTTGACGACAATCATACAGCACCTGAGGTAACAAACACATCTCGAGCCCCATTGTGCACTCCATTATTCATGCCAACTCAGTGCCTCGCTCTTTACTACTGTGTACCAATCTTGTCGTCCAACTGCAAAACACTGGGCCACAATAAGTTTCCGCGTCTCCATTGCACTGCGCATACTACGAAACGCTCCCCAAACTTGGCACTCACCCTCGCAGCCGACTTAACCGACTTTCCACGACGCTCACGCTAGTGACAGCATTATTTATAGTTCGACGTCGCGCCAAAGCGAATGAGCACATTTCGCCTACGGCTTAGGCCGCCCTCCTAGTGTGGCTGCTCGGTGTCTGCAGGCAGCGAGGGTCTGCAAGCTTCCTGTGTTCGCACCTATGTCACCTGTGCTTGCTTGTCAGAGACAGACTATCGCAAAACATACAACTCACTCCATGAATTGATTGCTACGGCATCTGTTATCAGCAGTCACAACTAGCAACACCAGTAGCAGCTGACTGCATGCAAAGAATAGGAATGTGCAGTGGGATTTACGTGAACTCAGCGCAAGGCAGATCTTTCCGACATAGGCTTGAGAATCTTACGGGAACACTTGTACTGTTTCTAAATTAAGTGTAGGCGTGGGAGGAGGGTGCTTCCTGCGCACTAATAACAGCACGCTTGGCAATTGTGGATGCTAATCATTCGCTTGTATCTTCCTAGACACATCTGCTGGTTGTGAATTATTCCACTTGCATGGCAAGGTGCGCATGTAGGTGTGTTAAAAATTCTGGAAGCACTGGGTATTGATCCCAGTTCCTCTCGCATACTAAGCGAGCGCTCTACCATCTGAGCTACGCCCGCCGCCCCGAAGACTAATGGTGCTACATACAGCCATATAGACGACACAGACCCTTGCACTCCCATTATTCAGCAGACAAACACTACTCTCTATGTATCCGTTAGGGTGTCTTTCAGGTTTCGTGCATTATGTATCGAATCGTAGTTGGCCACAATGAAAGTGGCACGTATAACGTCGAAAATAGAATTCGGACACCGCTCTGAGTAAGACCAACGTGTTGTCCACCCTCTAGACTTCAATGAGGTTAAGCCGCGATACCTAAGACAGATCTGCACTCGATGACACCTCGATAACAGCCGGTCCCCACACTTACATCTTGCTCTCCTTACGTCAGTATACATCATATCAGTTTGTGACGCTGGCTTTGCAACATCTTGCGTGCCTTTAGGTTCGCCGCGATCAACACTTACCATGCACTGACCACTTAATATGGAGGCGCCGCGGATTGAATCCTGGACCTTTCACATGCCAAGCGAACGCTCTACCAACTGAGCTACGCCCCAGACACGAGCAAACTGCGCTATTCCCCATTCTTTGCGACTCAGATGCGCACGGACACGATGGTTGGTTGGTTTGTAGCGGTGAAGGGAGCAGAGTACAAAGGCGCGGACCCGTTCATATACACAAAAGTTCCAAGTAGTTTCGATGCTCTGGTATTACAAATGCAAATTCCGTCTGTTTTTAACGTCTTAAATTCAAAGAGCCGTCACAAATTGCTCCGTTTTCACTCCTTGACGACAATCATACAGCACCTGAGGTAACAAACACATCTCGAGCCCCATTGTGCACTCCATTATTCATGCCAACTCAGTGCCTCGCTCTTTACTACTGTGTACCAATCTTGTCGTCCAACTGCAAAACACTGGGCCACAATAAGTTTCCGCATCTCCATTGCACTGCGCATACTACGAAACGCTCCCCAAACTTGGCACTCACCCTCGCAGCCGACTTTTCCGACTTTCCACGACGCTCACGCTAGTGACAGCATTATTTATAGTTCGACGTCGCGCCAAAGCGAATGAGCACATTTCGCCTACGGCTTAGGCCGCCCTCCTAGTGTGGCTGCTCGGTGTCTGCAGGCAGCGAGGGTCTGCAAGCTTCCTGTGTTCGCACCTATGTCACCTGTGCTTGCTTGTCAGAGACAGACTATCGCAAAACATACAACTCACTCCATGAATTGATTGCTACGGCATCTGTTATCAGCAGTCACAACTAGCAACACCAGTAGCAGCTGACTGCATGCAAAGAATAGGAATGTGCAGTGGGATTTACGTGAACTCAGCGCAAGGCAGATCTTTCCGACATAGGCTTGAGAATCTTACAGGAACACTTGAACTGTTTCTAAACTAAGTGTAGGCGTGGGAGGAGGGTGCTTCCTGCGCACTAATAACAGCACGCTTGTCAATTGTGGATGCTAATCATTCGCTTGTATCTTCCTAGACACATCTGCTGGTTGTGAATTATTCCACTTGCATGGCAAGGTGCGCATGTAGGTGTGTTAAAAATTCTGGAAGCATTGGGTATTGATTTCAGTTCCTCTCTCATACTAAGCGAGCGCTCTACCATCTGAGCTACGCCCGCCGCCCCGAAGACTAATGGTGCTACATACAGCCATATAGACGACACAGACCCTTGCACTCCCATTATTCAGCAGACAAACACTACTCTGTATGTATCCGTTAGGGTGTCTTTCAGGTTTCGTGCATTATGTATCGAATCGTAGTTGGCCACAATGAAAGTGGCACGTATAACGTCGAAAATAGAATTCGGACACCGCTCTGAGTAAGACCAACGTGTTGTCCACCCTCTAGACTTCAATGAGGTTAAGCCGCGATACCTAAGACAGATCTGCACTCGATGACACCTCGATAACAGCCGGTCCCCACACTTACATCTTGCTCTCCTTACGTCAGTATACATCATATCAGTCTGTGACGCTGGCTTTGCAACATCTTGCGTGCCTTTAGGTTCGCCGCGATCAACACTTACCATGCACTGACCACAAAAAATGGAGGCGCCGCGGCTTGAACTCTGGACCTTTCATATGCCAAGCGAACGCTCTACCAACTGAGCTACGCCCCATGCACGACCAAACTGCGCTATTCCCCATTCTTTGCGACTCAGATGCGCACGGACACGATGGTTGGTTGGTTTGTAGCGGTGAAGGGAGCAGAGTACAAAGGCGCGGACCCGTTCATATACACAAAAGTTCCAAGTAGTTTCGATGCTCTGGTATTACAAATGCAAATTCCGTCTGTTTTTAACGTCTTAAATTCAAAGAGCCGTCACAAATTGCTCCGTTTTCACTCCTTGACGACAATCATACAGCACCTGAGGTAACAAACACATCTCGAGCCCCATTGTGCACTCCATTATTCATGCCAACTCAGTGCCTCGCTCTTTACTACTGTGTACCAATCTTGTCGTCCAACTGCAAAACACTGGGCCACAATAAGTTTCCGCGTCTCCATTGCACTGCGCATACTACGAAACGCTCCCCAAACTTGGCACTCACCCTCGCAGCCGACTTTTCCGACTTTCCACGACGCTCACGCTAGTGACAGCATTATTTATAGTTCGACGTCGCGCCAAAGCGAATGAGCACATTTCGCCTACGGCTTAGGCCGCCCTCCTAGTGTGGCTGCTCGGTGTCTGCAGGCAGCGAGGGTCTGCAAGCTTCCTGTGTTCGCACCTATGTCACCTGTGCTTGCTTGTCAGAGACAGACTACCGCAAAACATACAACTCACTCCATGAATTGATTGCTACGGCATCTGTTATCAGCAGTCACAACTAACAACACCAGTAGCAGCTGACTGCATGCAAAGAATAGGAATGTGCAGTGGAATTTACGTGAACTCAGCGCAAGGCAGATCTTTCCGACATAGGCTTGAGAATCTTACAGGAACACTTGTACTGTTTCTAAATTAAGTGTAGGCGTGGGAGGAGGGTGCTTCCTGCGCACCAATAACAGCACGCTTGTCAATTGTGGATGCTAATCATTCGCTTGTATCTTCCTAGACACATCTGCTGGTTGTGAATTATTCCACTTGCATGGCAAGGTGCGCCTGTAGGTGTGTTAAAAATTCTGGAGGCACTGAGTATTGATCCCAGTTCCTCTCGCATGCTAAGCGATCGCTCTACCATCTGAGCTACGCCCGACCGAAGGCTAATGGTGCTACATACAGCCATATAGACGACACAGACCCTTGCACTCCCATTATTCAGCAGACAAACACTACTCTCTATGTATCCGTTAGGGTGTCTTTCAGGTTTCGTGCATTCTGTATCGAATCGTAGTTGGCCACAATGAAAGTGGCACGTATAACGTCGAAAATAGAATTCGGACACCGCTCTGAGTAAGACCAACGTGTTGTCCACCCTCTAGACTTCAATGAGGTTAAGCCGCGATACCTAAGACAGATCTGCACTCGATGACACCTCGATAACAGCCGGTCCCCACACTTACATCTTGCTCTCCTTACGTCAGTATACATCATATCAGTCTGTGACGCTGGCTTTGCAACATCTTGCGTGCCTTTAGGTTCGCCGCGATCAACACTTACCATGCACTGACCACAAAATATGGAGGCGCCGCGGATTGAATCCTGGACCTTTCACATGCCAAGCGAACGCTCTACCAACTGAGCTACGCCCCCTGCACGAGCAAACTGCGCTATTCCCCATTCTTTGCGACTCAGATGCGCACGGACACGATGGTTGGTTGGTTTGTAGCGGTGAAGGGAGCAGAGTACAAAGGCGCGGACCCGTTCATATACACAAAAGTTCCAAGTAGTTTCGATGCTCTGGTATTACAAATGCAAATTCCGTCTGTTTTTAACGTCTTAAATTCAAAGAGCTGTCACAAATTGCTCCGTTTTCACTCCTTGACGACAATCATACAGCACCTGAGGTAACAAACACATCTCGAGCCCCATTGTGCACTCCATTATTCATGCCAACTCAGTGCCTCGCTCTTTACTACTGTGTACCAATCTTGTCGTCCAACTGCAAAACACTGGGCCACAATAAGTTTCCGCATCTCCATTGCACTGCGCATACTACGAAACGCTCCCCAAACTTGGCACTCACCCTCGCAGCCGACTTTTCCGACTTTCCACGACGCTCACGCTAGTGACAGCATTATTTATAGTTCGACGTCGCGCCAAAGCGAATGAGCACATTTCGCCTACGGCTTAGGCCGCCCTCCTAGTGTGGCTGCTCGGTGTCTGCAGGCAGCGAGGGTCTGCAAGCTTCCTGTGTTCGCACCTATGTCACCTGTGCTTGCTTGTCAGAGACAGACTATCGCAAAACATACAACTCACTCCATGAATTGATTGCTACGGCATCTGTTATCAGCAGTCACAACTAGCAACACCAGTATCAGCTGACTGCATGCAAAGAATAGGAATGTGCAGTGGGATTTACGTGAACTCAGCGCAAGGCAGATCTTTCCGACATAGGCTTGAGAATCTTACAGGAATACTTGAACTGTTTCTAAATTAAGTGTAGGCGTGGGAGGAGGGTGCTTCCTGCGCACTAATAACAGCACGCTTGTCAATTGTGGATGCTAATAATTCGCTTGTATCTTCCTAGACACATCTGCTGGTTGTGAATTATTCCACTTGCATGGCAAGGTGCGCATGTAGGTGTGTTAAAAATTCTGGAAGCACTGGGTATTGATCTCAGTTCCTCTCGCATACTAAGCGAGCGCTCTACCATCTGAGCTACGCCCGCCGCCCCGAAGACTAATGGTGCTACATACAGCCATATAGACGACACAGACCCTTGCACTCCCATTATTCAGCAGACAAACACTACTCTCTATGTATCTGTTAGGGTGTCTTTCAGGTTTCGTGCATTATGTATCGAATCGTAGTTGGCCACAATGAAAGTGGCACGTATAACGTCGAAAATAGAATTCGGACACCGCTCTGAGTAAGACCAACGTGTTGTCCACCCTCTAGACTTCAATGAGGTTAAGCCGCGATACCTAAGACAGATCTGCACTCGATGACACCTCGATAACAGCCGGTCCCCACACTTACATCTTGCTCTCCTTACGTCAGTATACATCATATCAGTCTGTGACGCTGGCTTTGCAACATCTTGCGTGCCTTTAGGTTCGCCGCGATCAACACTTACCATGCACTGACCACAAAAAATGGAGGCGCCGCGGCTTGAACTCTGGACCTTTCACATGCCAAGCGAACGCTCTACCAACTGAGCTACGCCCCAGGCACGAGCAAACTGCGCTATTCCCCATTCTTTGCGACTCAGATGCGCACGGACACGATGGTTGGTTGGTTTGTAGCGGTGAAGGGAGCAGAGTACAAAGGCGCGGACCCGTTCATATACACAAAAGTTCCAAGTAGTTTCGATGCTCTGGTATTACAAATGCAAATTCCGTCTGTTTTTAACGTCTTAAATTCAAAGAGCCGTCACAAATTGCTCCGTTTTCACTCCTTGACGACAATCATACAGCACCTGAGGTAACAAACACATCTCGAGCCCCATTGTGCACTCCATTATTCATGCCAACTCAGTGCCTCGCTCTTTACTACTGTGTACCAATCTTGTCGTCCAACTGCAAAACACTGGGCCACAATAAGTTTCCGCGTCTCCATTGCACTGCGCATACTACGAAACGCTCCCCAAACTTGGCACTCACCCTCGCAGCCGACTTTTCCGTCTTTCCACGACGCTCACGCTAGTGACAGCATTATTTATAATTCGACGTCGCGCCAAAGCGAATGAGCACATTTCGCCTACGGCTTAGGCCGCCCTCCTAGTGTGGCTGCTCGGTGTCTGCAGGCAGCGAGGGTCTGCAAGCTTCCTGTGTTCGCACCTATGTCACCTGTGCTTGCTTGTCAGAGACAGACTACCGCAAAACATACAACTCACTCCATGAATTGATTGCTACGGCATCTGTTATCAGCAGTCACAACTAACAACACCAGTAGCAGCTGACTGCATGCAAAGAATAGGAATGTGCAGTGGGATTTACGTGAACTCAGCGCAAGGCAGATCTTTCCGACATAGGCTTCAGAATCTTACAGGAACACTTGAACTGTTTCTAAATTAAGTGTAGGCGTGGGAGGAGGGTGCTTCCTGCGCACTAATAACAGCACGCTTGTCAATTGTGGATGCTAATAATTCGCTTGTATCTTCCTAGACACATCTGCTGGTTGTGAATTATTCCACTTGCATGGCAAGGTGCGCATGTAGGTGTGTTAAAAATTCTGGAAGCACTGGGTATTGATCTCAGTTCCTCTCGCATCCTAAGCGAGCGCTCTACCATCTGAGCTACGCCCGCCGCCCCGAAGACTAATGGTGCTACATACAGCCATATAGACGACACAGACCCTTGCACTCCCATTATTCAGCAGACAAACACTACTCTCTATGTATCCGTTAGGGTGTCTTTCAGGTTTCGTGCATTATGTATCGAATCGTAGTTGGCCACAATGAAAGTGGTACGTATAACGTCGAAAATAGAATTCGGACACCGCTCTGAGTAAGACCAACGTGTTGTCCACCCTCTAGACTTCAATGAGGTTAAGCCGCGATACCTAAGACAGATCTGCACTCGATGACACCTCGATAACAGCCGGTCCCCACACTTACATCTTGCTCTCCTTACGTCAGTATACATCATATCAGTCTGTGACGCTGGCTTTTCAACATCTTGCGTGCCTTTAGGTTCGCCGCGATCAACACTTACCATGCACTGACCACAAAAAATGGAGGCGCCGCGGCTTGAACTCTGGACCTTTCACATGCCAAGCGAACGCTCTACCAACTGAGCTACGCCCCAGGCACGAGCAAACTGCGCTATTCCCCATTGTTTGCGACTCAGATGCGCACGGACACGATGGTTGGTTGGTTTGTAGCGGTGAAGGGAGCAGAGTACAAAGGCGCGGACCCGTTCATATACACAAAAGTTCCAAGTAGTTTCGATGCTCTGGTATTACAAATGCAAATTCCGTCTGTTTTTAACGTCTTAAATTCAAAGAGCCGTCACAAATTGCTCCGTTTTCACTCCTTGACGACAATCATACAGCACCTGAGGTAACAAACACATCTCGAGCCCCATTGTGCACTCCATTATTCATGCCAACTCAGTGCCTCGCTCTTTACTACTGTGTACCAATCTTGTCGTCCAACTGCAAAACACTGGGCCACAATAAGTTTCCGCGTCTCCATTGCACTGCGCATACTACGAAACGCTCCCCAAACTTGGCACTCACCCTCGCAGCCGACTTTTCCGACTTTCCACGACGCTCACGCTAGTGACAGCATTATTTATAGTTCGACGTCGCGCCAAAGCGAATGAGCACATTTCGCCTACGGCTTAGGCCGCCCTCCTAGTGTGGCTGCTCGGTGTCTGCAGGCAGCGAGGGTCTGCAAGCTTCCTGTGTTCGCACCTATGTCACCTGTGCTTGCTTGTCAGAGACAGACTACCGCAAAACATACAACTCACTCCATGAATTGATTGCTACGGCATCTGTTATCAGCAGTCACAACTAACAACACCAGTAGCAGCTGACTGCATGCAAAGAATAGGAATGTGCAGTGGAATTTACGTGAACTCAGCGCAAGGCAGATCTTTCCGACATAGGCTTGAGAATCTTACAGGAACACTTGTACTGTTTCTAAATTAAGTGTAGGCGTGGGAGGAGGGTGCTTCCTGCGCACTAATAACAGCACGCTTGTCAATTGTGGATGCTAATCATTCGCTTGTATCTTCCTAGACACATCTGCTGGTTGTGATTATTCCACTTGCATGGCAAGGTGCGCCTGTAGGTGTGTTAAAAATTCTGGAGGCACTGAGTATTGATCCCAGTTCCTCTCGCATACTAAGCGATCGCTCTACCATCTGAGCTACGCCCCCCCCCCCCCCCCCCCCGAAGGCTAATGGTGCTACATACAGCCATATAGACGACACAGACCCTTGCACTCCCATTATTCAGCAGACAAACACTACTCTCTATGTATCCGTTAGGGTGTCTTTCAGGTTTCGTGCATTCTGTATCGAATCGTAGTTGGCCACAATGAAAGTGGCACGTATAACGTCGAAAATAGAATTCGGACACCGCTCTGAGTAAGACCAACGTGTTGTCCACCCTCTAGACTTCAATGAGGTTCAGCCGCGATACCTAAGACAGATCTGCACTCGATGACACCTCGATAACAGCCGGTCCCCACACTTACATCTTGCTCCCCTTACGTCAGTATACATCATATCAGTCTGTGACGCTGGCTTTGCAACATCTTGCGTGTCTTTAGGTTCGCCGCGATCAACACTTACCATGCACTGACAACAAAATATGGAGGCGCCGCGGCTTGAACCCTGGACATTTCATATGCCAAGCGAACGCTCCACCAACTGAGCTACGCCCCATGCACGACCAAACTGCGCTATTCCCCATTCTTTGCGACTCAGATGCGCACGGACACGATGGTTGGTTGGTTTGTAGCGGTGAAGGGAGCAGAGTACAAAGGCGCGGACCCGTTCATATACACAAAAGTACCAAGTAGTTTCGATGCTCTGGTATTACAAATGAAAATTCCGTCTGTTTTTAACGTCTTAAATTGAAAGAGCCGTCACAAATTGCTCCGTTTTCACTCCTTGACGACAATCATACAGCACCTGAGGTAACAAACACATCTCGAGCCCCATTGTGCACTCCATTATTCATGCCAACTCAGTGCCTCGCTCTTTACTACTGTGTACCAATCTTGGCGTCCAACTGCAAAACACTGGGCCACAATACGTTTCCGCGTCTCCATTGCACTGCGCATACTACGAAACGCTCCCCAAACTTGGCACTCACCCTCGCAGCCGACTTTTCCGACTTTCCACGACGCTCACGCAACGCTCACGCTAGTGACAGCATTATTTATAGTTCGACGTCGCGCCAAAGCGAATGAGCACATTTCGCCTACGGCTTAGGCCGCCCTCCTAGTGTGGCTGCTCGGTGTCTGCAGGCAGCGAGGGTCTGCAAGCTTCCTGTGTTCGCACCTATGTCACCTGTGCTTGCTTGTCAGAGACAGACTACCGCAAAACATACAACTCACTCCATGAATTGATTGCTACGGCATCTGTTATCAGCAGTCACAACTAACAACACCAGTAGCAGCTGACTGCATGCAAAGAATAGGAATGTGCAGTGGGATTTACGTGAACTCAGCGCAAGGCAGATCTTTCCGACATAGGCTTGAGAATCTTACAGGAACACTTGAACTGTTTCTAAATTAAGTGTAGGCGTGGGAGGAGGGTGCTTCCTGCGCACTAATAACAGCACGCTTGTCAATTGTGGATGCTAATAATTCGCTTGTATCTTCCTAGACACATCTGCTGGTTGTGAATTATTCCACTTGCATGGCAAGGTGCGCATGTAGGTGTGTTAAAAATTCTGGAAGCACTGGGTATTGATCTCAGTTCCTCTCGCATACTAAGCGAGCGCTCTACCATCTGAGCTACGCCCGCCGCCCCGAAGACTAATGGTGCTACATACAGCCATATAGACGACACAGACCCTTGCACTCCCATTATTCAGCAGACAAACACTACTCTCTATGTATCCGTTAGGGTGTCTTTCAGGTTTCGTGCATTATGTATCGAATCGTAGTTGGCCACAATGAAAGTGGTACGTATAACGTCGAAAATAGAATTCGGACACCGCTCTGAGTAAGACCAACGTGTTGTCCACCCTCTAGACTTCAATGAGGTTAAGCCGCGATACCTAAGACAGATCTGCACTCGATGACACCTCGATAACAGCCGGTCCCCACACTTACATCTTGCTCTCCTTACGTCAGTATACATCATATCAGTCTGTGACGCTGGCTTTGCAACATCTTGCGTGCCTTTAGGTTCGCCGCGATCAACACTTACCATGCACTGACCACAAAAAATGGAGGCGCCGCGGCTTGAACTCTGGACCTTTCACATGCCAAGCGAACGCTCTACCAACTGAGCTACGCCCCAGGCACGAGCAAACTGCGCTATTCCCCATTCTTTGCGACTCAGATGCGTACGGACACGATGGTTGGTTGGTTTGTAGCGGTGAAGGGAGCAGAGTACAAAGGCGCGGACCCGTTCATATACACAAAAGTTCCAAGTAGTTTCGATGCTCTGGTATTACAAATGCAAATTCCGTCTGTTTTTAACGTCTTAAATTCAAAGAGCCGTCACAAATTGCTCCGTTTTCACTCCTTGACGACAATCATACAGCACCTGAGGTAACAAACACATCTCGAGCCCCATTGTGCACTCCATTATTCATGCCAACTCAGTGCCTCGCTCTTTACTACTGTGTACCAATCTTGTCGTCCAACTGCAAAACACTGGGCCACAATAAGTTTCCGCGTCTCCATTGCACTGCGCATACTACGAAACGCTCCCCAAACTTGGCACTCACCCTCGCAGCCGACTTTTCCGACTTTCCACGACGCTCACGCTAGTGACAGCATTATTTATAGTTCGACGTCGCGCCAAAGCGAATGAGCACATTTCGCCTACGGCTTAGGCCGCCCTCCTAGTGTGGCTGCTCGGTGTCTGCAGGCAGCGAGGGTCTGCAAGCTTCCTGTGTTCGCACCTATGTCACCTGTGCTTGCTTGTCAGAGACAGATTACCGCAAAACATACAACTCACTCCATGAATTGATTGCTACGGCATCTGTTATCAGCAGTCACAACTAACAACACCAGTAGCAGCTGACTGCATGCAAAGAATAGGAATGTGCAGTGGGATTTACGTGAACTCAGCGCAAGGCAGATCTTTCCGACATAGGCTTGAGAATCTTACAGGAACACTTGAACTGTTTCTAAATTAAGTGTAGGCGTGGGAGGAGGGTGCTTCCTGCGCACTAATAACAGCACGCTTGTCAATTGTGGATGCTAATAATTCGCTTGTATCTTCCTAGACACATCTGCTGGTTGTGAATTATTCCACTTGCATGGCAAGGTGCGCATGTAGGTGTGTTAAAAATTCTGGAAGCACTGGGTATTGATCTCAGTTCCTCTCGCATACTAAGCGAGCGCTCTACCATCTGAGCTACGCCCGCCGCCCCGAAGACTAATGGTGCTACATACAGCCATATAGACGACACAGACCCTTGCACTCCCATTATTCAGCAGACAAACACTACTCTCTATGTATCCGTTAGGGTGTCTTTCAGGTTTCGTGCATTATGTATCGAATCGTAGTTGGCCACAATGAAAGTGGTACGTATAACGTCGAAAATAGAATTCGGACACCGCTCTGAGTAAGACCAACGTGTTGTCCACCCTCTAGACTTCAATGAGGTTAAGCCGCGATACCTAAGACAGATCTGCACTCGATGACACCTCGATAACAGCCGGTCCCCACACTTACATCTTGCTCTCCTTACGTCAGTATACATCATATCAGTCTGTGACGCTGGCTTTGCAACATCTTGCGTGCCTTTAGGTTCGCCGCGATCAACACTTACCATGCACTGACCACAAAAAAAGGAGGCGCCGCGGCTTGAACTCTGGACCTTTCACATGCCAAGCTAACGCTCTACCAACTGAGCTACGCCCCAGGCACGAGCAAACTGCGCTATTCCCCATTCTTTGCGACTCAGATGCGCACGGACACGATGGTTGGTTGGTTTGTAGCGGTGAAGGGAGCAGAGTACAAAGGCGCGGACCCGTTCATATACACAAAAGTTCCAAGTAGTTTCGATGCTCTGGTATTACAAATGCAAATTCCGTCTGTTTTTAACGTCTTAAATTCAAAGAGCCGTCACAAATTGCTCCGTTTTCACTCCTTGACGACAATCATACAGCACCTGAGGTAACAAACACATCTCGAGCCCCATTGTGCACTCCATTATTCATGCCAACTCAGTGCCTCGCTCTTTACTACTGTGTACCAATCTTGTCGTCCAACTGCAAAACACTGGGCCACAATAAGTTTCCGCGTCTCCATTGCACTGCGCATACTACGAAACGCTCCCCAAACTTGGCACTCACCCTCGCAGCCGACTTTTCCGACTTTCCACGACGCTCACGCTAGTGACAGCATTATTTATAGTTCGACGTCGCGCCAAAACGAATGAGCACATTTCGCCTACGGCTTAGGCCGCCCTCCTAGTGTGGCTGCTCGCTGTCTACAGGCAGCGAGGGTCTGCAAGCTTCCTGTGTTCGCACCTATGTCACCTGTGCTTGCTTGTCAGAGACAGACTATCGCAAAACATACAACTCACTCCATGAATTGATTGCTACAGCATCTGTTATCAGCAGTCACAACTAGCAACACCAGTAGCAGCTGACTGCATGCAAAGAATAGGAATGTGCAGTGGGTTATACGTGAACTCAGCGCAAGGCAGATCTTTCCGACATAGGCTTGAGAATCTTACGGGAACACTTGTACTGTTTCTAAATTAAGTGTAGGCGTGGGAGGAGGGTGCTTCCTGCGCACTAATAACAGCACGCTTGTCAATTGTGGATGCTAATAATTCGCTTGTATCTTCCTAGACACATCTGCTGGTTGTGAATTATTCCACTTGCATGGCAAGGTGCGCATGTAGGTGTGTTAAAAATTCTGGAGGCACTGGGCATTGATCCCAGTTCCTCTCGCATACTAAGGGAGCGCTATACCATCTGAGCTACGCACGCCGCCCCGAAGACTAATGGTGCTACATACAGCCATATAGACGACACAGACCCTTGCACTCCCATTATTCAGCAGACAAACACTACTCTCTATGTATCCGTTAGGGTGTCTTTCAGGTTTCGTGCATTATGTATCGAATCGTAGTTGGCCACAATGAAAGTGGCACGTATAACGTCGATAATAGAATTCGGACACCGCTCTGAGTAAGACTAACGTGTTGTCCACCCTCTAGACTTCAATGAGGTTAAGCCGCGATACCTAAGACAGATCTGCACTCGATGACACCTCGATAACAGGTGGTCCCCACACTTACATCTTGCTCCCCTTACGTCAGTATACATCATATCAGTCTGTGACGCTGGCTTTGCAACATCTTGCGTGCCTTTAGGTTCGCCGCGATCAACACTTACCATGCACTGACAACAAAATATGGAGGCGCCGCGGCTTCAACCCTGGACCTTTCACATGCCAAGCGAACGCTCTACCAACTGAGCTACGCCCCATGCACGACCAAACTGCGCTATTCCCCATTCTTTGCGACTCAGATGCGCACGGACACGATGGTTGGTTGGTTTGTAGCGGTGAAGGGAGCAGAGTACAAAGGCGCGGACCCGTTCATATACACAAAAGTACCAAGTAGTTTCGATGCTCTGGTATTACAAATGAAAATTCCGTCTGTTTTTAACGTCTTAAATTCAAAGAGCCGTCACAAATTGCTCCGTTTTCACTCCTTGACGACAATCATACAGCACCTGAGGTAACAAACACATCTCGAGCCCCATTGTGCACTCCATTATTCATGCCAACTCAGTGCCTCGCTCTTTACTACTGTGTACCAATCTTGTCGTCCAACTGCAAAACACTGGGCCACAATAAGTTTCCGCGTCTCCATTGCACTGCGCATACTACGAAACGCTCCCCAAACTTGGCACTCACCCTCGCAGCCGACTTTTCCGACTTTCCACGACGCTCACGCTAGTGACAGCATTATTTATAGTTCGACGTCGCGCCAAAGCGAATGAGCACATTTCGCCTACGGCTTAGGCCGCCCTCATAGTGTGGCTGCTCGGTGTCTGCAGGCAGCGAGGGTCTGCAAGCTTCCTGTGTTCGCACCTATGTCACCTGTGCTTGCTTGTCAGAGACAGACTACCGCAAAACATACAACTCACTCCATGAATTGATTGCTACGGCATCTGTTATCAGCAGTCACAACTAGCAACACCAGTATCAGCTGACTGCATGCAAAGAATAGGAATGTGCAGTGGAATTTACGTGAACTCAGCGCAAGGCAGATCTTTCTGACTTAGGCTTGAGAATCTTACAGGAACACTTGTACTGTTTCTAAATTAAGTGTAGGCGTGGGAGGAGGGTGCTTCCTGCGCACTAATAACAGCACGCTTGTCAATTGTGGATGCTAATAATTCGCTTGTATCTTCCTAGACACATCTGCTGGTTGTGAATTATTCCACTTGCATGGCAAGGTGCGCATGTAGGTGTGTTAAAAATTCTGGAGGCACTGAGTATTGATCCCAGTTCTTCTCGCATACTAAGCGAGCGCTATACCATCTGAGCTACGCCCGCCGCCCCGAAGGCTAATCGTGCTACATACAGCCATATAGACGACACAGACCCTTGCACTCCCATTATTCAGCAGACAAACACTACTCTCTATGTATCCGTTAGGGTGTCTTTCAGGTTTCGTGCATTATGTATCAAATCGTAGTTGGCCACAATGTAAGTGGCACGTATAACGTCGATAATAGAATTCGAACACCGCTCTGAGTAAGACCAACGTGTTGTCCACCCTCTAGACTTCAATGAGGTTGAGCCGCGATACCTAAGACAGATCTGCACTCGATGACACCTCGATAACAGCCGGTCCCCACACTTACATCTTGCTCTCCTTACGTCAGTATACATCATATCAGTCTGTGACGCTGGCTTTGCAATATCTTGCGTGCCTTTAGGTTCGCCGCGATCAACACTTACCATGCACTGACCACAAAAAATGGAGGCGCCGCGGCTTGAACTCTGGACCTTTCACATGCCAAGCGAACGCTCTACCAACTGAGCTACGCCCCAGGCACGAGCAAACTGCGCTATTCCCCATTCTTTGCGGCTCAGATGCGCACGGACACGATGGTTGGTTGGTTTGTAGCGGTGAAGGGAGCAGAGTACAAAGGCGCGGACCCGTTCATATACACAAAAGTACCAAGTAGTTTCGATGCTCTGGTATTACAAATGCAAATTCCGTCTGTCTTTAACGTCTTAAATTCAAAGAGCCGTCACAAATTGCTCCGTTTTCACTCCTTGACGACAATCATACAGCACCTGAGGTAACAAACACATCTCGAGCCCCATTGTGCACTCCATTATTCATGCCAACTCAGTGCCTCGCTCTTTACTACTGTGTACCAATCTTGTCGTCCAACTGCAAAACACTGGGCCACAATACGTTTCCGCGTCTCCATTGCACTGCGCATACTACGAAACGCTCCCCAAACTTGGCACTCACCCTCGCAGCCGACTTTTCCGACTTTCCACGACGCTCACGCTAGTGACAGCATTATTTATAGTTCGACGTCGCGCCAAAGCGAATGAGCACATTTCGCCTACGGCTTAGGCCGCCCTCCTAGTGTGGCTGCTCGGTGTCTGCAGGCAGCGAGGGTCTGCAAGCTTCCTGTGTTCGCACCTATGTCACCTGTGCTTGCTTGTCAGAGACAGACTACCGCAAAACATACAACTCACTCCATGAATTGATTGCTACGGCATCTGTTATCAGCAGTCACAACTAACAACACCAGTAGCAGCTGACTGCATGCAAAGAATAGGAATGTGCAGTGGAATTTACGTGAACTCAGCGCAAGGCAGATCTTTCCGACATAGGCTTGAGAATCTTACAGGAACACTTGTACTGTTTCTAAATTGAGTGTAGGCGTGGGAGGAGGGTGCTTCCTGCGCACTAATAACAGCACGCTTGTCAATTGTGGATGCTAATCATTCGCTTGTATCTTCCTAGACACATCTGCTGGTTGTGAATTATTCCACTTGCATGGCAAGGTGCGCCTGTAGGTGTGTTAAAAATTCTGGAGGCACTGAGTATTGATCCCAGTTCCTCTCGCATACTAAGCGATCGCTCTACCATCTGAGCTACGCCCGCCCCCGAAGGCTAATGGTGCTACATACAGCCTTATAGACGACACAGACCCTTGCACTCCCATTATTCAGCAGACAAACACTACTCTCTATGTATCCGTTAGGGTGTCTTTCAGGTTTCGTGCATTCTGTATCGAATCGTAGTTGGCCACAATGAAAGTGGCACGTATAACGTCGAAAATAGAATTCTGACACCGCTCTGAGTAAGACCAACGTGTTGTCCACCCTCTAGACTTCAATGAGGTTAAGCCGCGATACCTAAGACAGATCTGCACTCGATGACACCTCGATAACAGCCGGTCCCCACACTTACATCTTGCTCCCCTTACGTCAGTATACATCATATCAGTCTGTGACGCTGGCTTTGCAACATCTTGCGTGTCTTTAGGTTCGCCGCGATCAACACTTACCATGCACTGACAACAAAATATGGAGGCGCCGCGGCTTGAACCCTGGACATTTCATATGCCAAGCGAACGCTCTACCAACTGAGCTACGCCCCATGCACGAGCAAACTGCGCTATTCCCCATTCTTTGCGACTCAGATGCGCACGGACACGATGGTTGGTTGGTTTGTAGCGGTGAAGGGAGCAGAGTACAAAGGCGCGGACCCGTTCATATACACAAAAGTACCAAGTAGTTTCGATGCTCTGGTATTACAAATGAAAATTCCGTCTGTTTTTAACGTCTTAAATTGAAAGAGCCGTCACAAATTGCTCCGTTTTCACTCCTTGACGACAATCATACAGCACCTGAGGTAACAAACACATCTCGAGCCCCATTGTGCACTCCATTATTCATGCCAACTCAGTGCCTCGCTCTTTACTACTGTGTACCAATCTTGTCGTCCAACTGCAAAACACTGGGCCACAATAAGTTTCCGCGTCTCCATTGCACTGCGCATACTACGAAACGCTCCCCAAACTTGGCACTCACCCTCGCAGCCGACTTTTCCGACTTTCCACGACGCTCACGCAACGCTCACGCTAGTGACAGCATTATTTATAGTTCGACGTCGCGCCAAAGCGAATGAGCACATTTCGCCTACGGCTTAGGCCGCCCTCCTAGTGTGGCTGCTCGCTGTCTGCAGGCAGCGAGGGTCTGCAAGCTTCCTGTGTTCGCATCTATGTCACCTGTGCTTGCTTGTCAGAGACAGACTATCGCAAAACATACAACTCACTCCATGAATTGATTGCTACGGCATCTGTTATCAGCAGTCACAACTAGCAACACCAGTAGCAGCTGACTGCATGCAAAGAATAGGAATGTGCAGTGGGTTTTACGTGAACTCAGCGCAAGGCAGATCTTTCCGAAATAGGCTTGAGAATCTTACGGGAACACTTGTACTGTTTCTAAATTAAGTGTAGGCGTGGGAGGAGGGTGCTTCCTGCGCACTAATAACAGCACGCTTGTCAATTGTGGATGCTAATAATTCGCTTGTATCTTCCTAGACACATCTGCTGGTTGTGAATTATTCCACTTGCATGGCAAGGTGCGCATGTAGGTGTGTTAAAAATTCTGGAGGCACTGGGCATTGATCCCAGTTCCTCTCGCATACTAAGCGAGCGCTATACAATCTGAGCTACGCACGCCGCCCCGAAGACTAATGGTGCTACATACAGCCATATAGACGACACAGACCCTTGCACTCCCATTATTCAGCAGACAAACACTACTCTCTATGTATCCGTTAGGGTGTCTTTCAGGTTTCGTGCATTATGTATCGAATCGTAGTTGGCCACAATGAAAGTGTCACGTATAACGTCGATAATAGAATTCGGACACCGCTCTGAGTAAGACTAACGTGTTGTCCACCCTCTAGACTTCAATGAGGTTAAGCCGCGATACCTAAGACAGATCTGCACTCGATGACACCTCGATAACAGCCGGTCCCCACACTTACATCTTGCTCCCCTTACGTCAGTATACATCATATCAGTCTGTGACGCTGGCTTTGCAACATCTTGCGTGCCTTTAGGTTCGCCGCGATCAACACTTACCATGCACTGACAACAAAATATGGAGGCGCCGCGGCTTGAACCCTGGACCTTTCACATGCCAAGCGAACGCTCTACCAACTGAGCTACGCCCCATGCACGAGCAAACTGCGCTATTCCCCATTCTTTGCGACTCAGATGCGCACGGACACGATGGTTGGTTGGTTTGTAGCGGTGAAGGGAGCAGAGTACAAAGGCGCGGACCCGTTCATATACACAAAAGTACCAAGTAGTTTCGATGCTCTGGTATTACAAATGAAAATTCCGTCTGTTTTTAACGTCTTAAATTGAAAGAGCCGTCACAAATTGCTCCGTTTTCACTCCTTGACGACAATCATACAGCACCTGAGGTAACAAACACATCTCGAGCCCCATTGTGCACTCCATTATTCATGCCAACTCAGTGCCTCGCTCTTTACTACTGTGTACCAATCTTGTCGTCCAACTGCAAAACACTGGGCCACAATAAGTTTCCGCGTCTCCATTGCACTGCGCATACTACGAAACGCTCCCCAAACTTGGCACTCACCCTCGCAGCCGACTTTTCCGACTTTCCACGACGCTCACGCTAGTGACAGCATTATTTATAGTTCGACGTCGCGCCAAAGCGAATGAGCACATTTCGCCTACGGCTTAGGCCGCCCTCATAGTGTGGCTGCTCGGTGTCTGCAGGCAGCGAGGGTCTGCAAGCTTCCTGTGTTCGCACCTATGTCACCTGTGCTTGCTTGTCAGAGACAGACTACCGCAAAACATACAACTCACTCCATGAATTGATTGCTACGGCATCTGTTATCAGCAGTCACAACTAGCAACACCAGTATCAGCTGACTGCATGCAAAGAATAGGAATGTGCAGTGGAATTTACGTGAACTCAGCGCAAGGCAGATCTTTCTGACTTAGGCTTGAGAATCTTACAGGAACACTTGTACTGTTTCTAAATTAAGTGTAGGCGTGGGAGGAGGGTGCTTCCTGCGCACTAATAACAGCACGCTTGTCAATTGTGGATGCTAATAATTCGCTTGTATCTTCCTAGACACATCTGCTGGTTGTGAATTATTCCACTTGCATGGCAAGGTGCGCATGTAGGTGTGTTAAAAATTCTGGAGGCACTGGGTATTGATCCCAGTTCTTCTCGCATACTAAGCGAGCGCTATACCATCTGAGCTACGCCCGCCGCCCCGAAGGCTAATCGTGCTACATACATCCATATAGACGACACAGACACTTGAACTCCCATTATTCAGCAGACAAACACTACTCTCTATGTATCCGTTAGGGTGTCTTTCAGGTTTCGTGCATTATGTATCGAATCGTAGTTGGCCACAATGAAAGTGGCACGTATAACGTCGATAATAGAATTCGGACACCGCTCTGAGTAAGACCAACGTGTTGTACACCCTCTAGACTTCAATGAGGTTGAGCCGCGATACCTAAGACAGATCTGCACTCGATGACACCTCGATAACAGCCGGTCCCCACACTTACATCTTGCTCCCCTTACGTCAGTATACATCATATCAGTCTGTGACGCTGGCTTTGCAACATCTTGCGTGCCTTTAGGTTCGCCGCGATCAACACTTACCATGCACTGACAACAAAATATGGAGGCGCCGCGGCTTGAACCCTGGACCTTTCACATGCCAAGCGAACGCTCTACCAACTGAGCTACGCCCCATGCACGACCAAACTGCGCTATTCCCCATTCTTTGCGACTCAGATGCGCACGGACACGATGGTTGGTTGGTTTGTAGCGGTGAAGGGAGCAGAGTACAAAGGCGCGGACCCGTTCATATACACAAAAGTACCAAGTAGTTTCGATGCTCTGGTATTACAAATGAAAATTCCGTCTGTTTTTAACGTCTTAAATTGAAAGAGCCGTCACAAATTGCTCCGTTTTCACTCCTTGACGACAATCATACAGCACCTGATGTAACAAACACATCTCGAGCCCCATTGTGCACTCCATTATTCATGCCAACTCAGTGCCTCGCTCTTTACTACTGTGTACCAATCTTGTCGTCCAACTGCAAAACACTGGGCCACAATAAGTTTCCGCGTCTCCATTGCACTGCGCATACTACGAAACGCTCCCCAAACTTGGCACTCACCCTCGCAGCCGACTTTTCCTACTTTCCACGACGCTCACGCAACGCTCACGCTAGTGACAGCATTATTTATAGTTCGACGTCGCGCCAAAGCGAATGAGCTCATTTTGCCTACGGCTTAGGCCGCCCTCCTAGTGTGGCTGCTCGGTGTCTGCAGGCAGCGAGGGTCTGCAAGCTTCCTGTGTTCGCACCTATGTCACCTGTTCTTGCTTGTCAGAGACAGACTATCGCAAAACATACAACTCACTCCATGAATTGATTGCAACGGCATCTGTTATCAGCAGTCACAACTAGCAACACCAGTAGCAGCTGACTGCATGCAAAGAATAGGAATGTGCAGTGGGATTTACGTGAACTCAGCGCAAGGCAGATCTTTCCGACATAGGCTTGAGAATCTTACGGGAACACTTGTACTGTTTCTAAATTAAGTGTAGGCGTGGGAGGAGGGTGCTTCCTGCGCACTAATAACAGCACGCTTGTCAATTGTGGATGCTAATAATTCGCTTGTATCTTCCTAGACACATCTGCTGGTTGTGAATTATTCCACTTGCATGGCAAGGTGCGCATGTAGGTGTGTTAAAAATTCTGGAGGCACTGGGTATTGATCCCAGTTCCTCTCGCATACTAAGCGAGCGCTCTACCATCTGAGCTACGCCCGCCGCCCCGAAGGCTAATGGTGCTACATACAGCCATATAGACGACACAGACCCTTGCACTCCCATTATTCAGCAGACAAACACTACTCTCTATGTATCCGTTAGGGTGTCTTTCAGGTTTCGTGCATTATGTATCGAATCGTAGTTGGCCACAATGAAAGTGGCACGTATAACGTCGATAATAGAATTCGGACACCGCTCTGAGTAAGACCAACGTGTTGTCCACCCTCTAGACTTCAATGAGGTTAAGCCGCGATACCTAAGACAGATCTGCACTCGATGACACCTCGATAACAGCCGGTCCCCACACTTACATCTTGCTCTCCTTACGTCAGTATACATCATATCAGTCTGTGACGCTGGCTTTGCAACATCTTGCGTGCCTTTAGGTTCGCCGCGACCAACACTTACCATGCACTGACAACAAAATATGGAGGCGCCGCAGCTTGAACCCTGGACCTTTCACATGCCAAGCGAACGCTCTACCAACTGAGCTACGCCCCAAACACGAGCAAACTGCGCTATTCCCCATTCTTTGCGACTCAGATGCGCACGGACACGATGGTTGGTTGGTTTGTAGCGGTGAAGGGAGCAGAGTACAAAGGCGCGGACCCGTTCATATACACAAAAGTACCAAGTAGTTTCGATGCTCTGGTATTACAAATGAAAATTCCGTCTGTTTTTAACGTCTTAAATTGAAAGAGCCGTCACAAATTGCTCCGTTTTCACTCCTTGACGACAATCATACAGCACCTGAGGTAACAAACACATCTCGAGCCCCATTGTGCACTCCATTATTCATGCCAACTCAGTGCCTCGCTCTTTACTACTGTGTACCAATCTTGTCGTCCAACTGCAAAACACTGGGCCACAATAAGTTTCCGCGTCTCCATTGCACTGCGCATACTACGAAACGCTCCCCAAACTTGGCACTCACCCTCGCAGCCGACTTTTCCGACTTTCCACGACGCTCACGCTAGTGACAGCATTATTTATAGTTCGACGTCGCGCCAAAGCGAATGAGCACATTTCGCCTACGGCTTAGGCCGCCCTCCTAGTGTGGCTGCTCGGTGTCTGCAGGCAGCGAGGGTCTGCAAGCTTCCTGTGTTCGCACCTATGTCACCTGTGCTTGCTTGTCAGAGACAGACTACCGCAAAACATACAACTCACTCCATGAATTGATTGCTACGGCATCTGTTATCAGCAGTCACAACTAACAACACCAGTAGCAGCTGACTGCATGCAAAGAATAGGAATGTGCAGTGGGATTTACGTGAACTCAGCGCAAGGCAGATCTTTCCGACATAGGCTTGAGAATCTTACGGGAACACTTGTACTGTTTCTAAATTAAGTGTAGGCGTGGGAGGAGGGTGCTTCCTGCGCACTAATAACAGCACGCTTGTCAATTGTGGATGCTAATCATTCGCTTGTATCTTCCTAGACACATCTGCTGGTTGTGAATTATTCCACTTGCATGGCAAGGTGCGCATGTAGGTGTGTTAAAAATTCTGGAGGCACTGGGTATTGATCCCAGTTCCTCTCGCATACTAAGCGAGCGCTCTACCATCTGGGCTACGCCCGCCGCCCCGAAGGCTAATGGTGCTACATACAGCCATATAGACGACACAGACCCTTTCACTCCCATTATTCAGCAGACAAACACTACTCTCTATGTATCCGTTAGGGTGTCTTTCAGGTTACGTGCATTATGTATCGAATCGTAGTTGGCCACAATGAAAGTGGCACGTATAACGTCGATTATAGAATTCGGACACCGCTCTGAGTAAGACCAACGTGTTGTCCACCCTCTAGACTTCAATGAGGTTAAGCCGCGATACCTAAGACAGATCTGCACTCGATGACACCTCGATAACAGCCGGTCCCCACACTTACATCTTGCTCTCCTTACGTCAGTATACATCATATCAGTCTGTGACGCTGGCTTTGCAACATCTTGCGTGCCTTTAGGTTCGCCGCGATCAACACTTACCATGCACTGACAACAAAATATGGAGGCGCCGCGGCTTGAACCCTGGACCTTTCACATGCCAAGCGAACGCTCTACCAACTGAGCTACGCCCCAGGCACGAGCAAACTGCGCTATTCCCCATTCTTTGCGACTCAGATGCGCACGGACACGATGGTTGGTTGGTTTGTAGCGGTGAAGGGAGCAGAGTACAAAGGCGCGGACCCGTTCATATACACAAAAGTTCCAAGTAGTTTCGATGCTCTGGTATTACAAATGCAAATTCCGTCTGTTTGTAACGTCTTAAATTCAAAGAGCCGTCACAAATTGCTCCGTTTTCACTCCTTGACGACAATCATACAGCACCTGAGGTAACAAACACATCTCGAGCCCCATTGTGCACTCCATTATTCATGCCAACTCAGTGCCTCGCTCTTTACTACTGTGTACCAATCTTGTCGTCCAACTGCAAAACACTGGGCCACAATAAGTTTCCGCGTCTCCATTGCACTGCGCATACTACGAAACGCTCCCCAAACTTGGCACTCACCCTCGCAGCCGACTTTTCCGACTTACCACGACGCTCACGCTAGTGACAGCATTATTTATAGTTCGACGTCGCGCCAAAGCGAATGAGCACATTTCGCCTACGGCTTAGGCCGCCCTCCTAGTGTGGCTGCTCGGTGTCTGCAGGCAGCGAGGGTCTGCAAGCTTCCTGTGTTCGCACCTATGTCACCTGTGCTTGCTTGTCAGAGACAGACTACCGCAAAACATACAACTCACTCCATGAATTGATTGCTACGGCATCTGTTATCAGCAGTCACAACTAACAACACCAGTAGCAGCTGACTGCATGCAAAGAATAGGAATGTGCAGTGGAATTTACGTGAACTCAGCGCAAGGCAGATCTTTCCGACATAGGCTTGAGAATCTTACGGGAACACTTGTACTGTTTCTAAATTAAGTGTAGGCGTGGGAGGAGGGTGCTTCCTGCGCACTAATAACAGCACGCTTGTCAATTGTGGATGCTAATAATTCGCTTGTATCTTCCTAGACACATCTGCTGGTTGTGAATTATTCCACTTGCATGGCAAGGTGCGCATGTAGGTGTGTTAAAAATTCTGGAGGCACTGGGTATTGATCCCAGTTCCTCTCGCATACTAAGCGAGCGCTCTACCATCTGAGCTACGCCCGCGGCCCCGAAGACTAATGGTGCTACACACAGCCATATAGACGACACAGACCCTTGCACTCCCATTATTCAGCAGACAAACACTACTCTCTATGTATCCGTTAGGGTGTCTTTCAGGTTTCGTGCATTATGTATCGAATCGTAGTTGGCCACAATGAAAGTGGCACGTATAACGTCGAAAATAGAATTCGGACACCGCTCTGAGTAAGACCAACGTGTTGTCCACCCTCTAGACTTCAATGAGGTTAAGCCGCGATACCTAAGACAGATCTGCACTCGATGACACCTCGATAACAGCCGGTCCCCACACTTACATCTTGCTCTCCTTACGTCAGTATACATCATATCAGTCTGTGACGCTGGCTTTGCAACATCTTGCGTGCCTTTAGGTTCGCCGCGACCAACACTTACCATGCACTGACCACAAAAAATGTAGGATCCGCGGATTGAACACTGGACCTTTCACATACCAAGCGAACGCTCTACCAACTGAGCTACGCCCCATGCACGAGCAAACTGCGCTATTCCCCATTCTTTGCGACTCAGATGGGCACGGACACGATGGTTGGTTGGTTTGTAGCGGTGAAGGGAGCAGAGTACAAAGGCGCGGACCCGTTCATATACACAAAAGTACCAAGTAGTTTCGATGTTCTGGTATTACAAATGAAAATTCCGTCAGTTTTTAACGTCTTAAATTGAAAGAGCCGTCACAAATTGCTCCGTTTTCACTCCTTGACGACAATCATACAGCACCTGAGGTAACAAACACATCTCGAGCCCCATTGTGCACTCCATTATTCATGCCAACTCAGTGCCTCGCTCTTTACTACTGTGTACCAATCTTGTCGTCCAACTGCAAAACACTGGGCCACAATAAGTTTCGGCGTCTCCATTGCACTGCGCATACTACGAAACGCTCCCCAAACTTGGCACTCACCCTCGCAGCCGACTTTTCCGACTTTCCACGACGCTCACGCTAGTGACAGCATTATTTATAGTCCGACGTCGCGCCAAAGCGAATGAGCACATTTCGCCTACGGCTTAGGCCGCCCTCCTAGTGTGGCTGCTCGGTGTCTGCAGGCAGCGAGGGTCTGCAAGCTTCCTGTGTTCGCACCTATGTCACCTGTGCTTGCTTGTCAGAGACAGACTACCGCAAAACATACAACTCACTCCATGAATTGATTGCTACGGCATCTGTTATCAGCAGTCACAACTAACAACACCAGTAGCAGCTGACTGCATGCAAAGAATAGGAATGTGCAGTGGAATTTACGTGAACTCAGCGCAAGGCAGATCTTTCCGACATAGGCTTGAGAATCTTACAGGAACACTTGTACTGTTTCTAAATTAAGTGTAGGCGTGGGAGGAGGGTGCTTCCTGCGCACTAATAACAGCACGCTTGTCAATTGTGGATGCTAATCATTCGCTTGTATCTTCCTAGACACATCTGCTGGTTGTGAATTATTCCACTTGCATGGCAAGGTGCGCATGTAGGTGTGTTAAAAATTCTGGAGGCACTGGGTATTGATCCCAGTTCCTCTCGCATACTAAGCGAGAGCTCTACCATCTGAGCTACGCCCGCCGCCCCGAAGACTAATGGTGCAACATACAGCCATATAGACGACACAGACCCTTGCACTAACATTATTCAGCAGACAAACACTACTCTCTATGTATCCGTTAGGGTGTCTTTCAGGTTTCGTGCATTATGTATCGAATCGTAGTTGGCCACAATGAAAGTGGCACGTATAACGTCGAAAATAGAATTCGGACACCGCTCTGAGTAAGACCAACGTGTTGTCCACCCTCTAGACTTCAATGAGGTTAAGCCGCGATACCTAAGACAGATCTGCACTCGATGACACCTCGATAACAGCCGGTCCCCACACTTACATCTTGCTCTCCTTACGTCAGTATACATCATATCAGTCTGTGACGCTGGCTTTGCAACATATTGTGTGCCTTTAGGTTCGCCGCGACCAACACTTACCATGCACTGACCACAAAAAATGTAGGCGCTGCGGCTTGAACACTGGACCTTTCACATGCCAAGCGAACGCTCTACCAACTGAGCTACGCCCCATGCACGAGCAAACTGCGCTATTCCCCATTCTTTGCGACTCAGATGCGCACGGACACGATGGTTGGTTGGTTTGTAGCGGTGAAGGGAGCAGAGTACAAAGGCGCGGACCCGTTCATATACACAAAAGTACCAAGTAGTTTCGATGCTCTGGTATTACAAATGAAAATTCCGTCTGTTTTTAACGTCTTAAATTGAAAGAGCCGTCACAAATTGCTCCGTTTTCACTCCTTGACGACAATCATACAGCACCTGAGGTAACAAACACATCTCGAGCCCCATTGTGCACTCCATTATTCATGCCAACTCAGTGCCTCGCTCTTTACTACTGTGTACCAATCTTGTCGTCCAACTGCAAAACACTGGGCCACAATAAGTTTACGCGTCTCCATTGCACTGCGCATACTACGAAACGCTCCCCAAACTTGGCACTCACCCTCGCAGCCGACTTTCCACGACGCTCACGCAACGCTCACGCTAATGACAGCATTATTTATAGTTCGACGTCGCGCCAAAGCGAATGAGCACATTTCGCCTACAGTTTAGGCCGCCCTCCTAGTGTGGCTGCTCGGTGTCTGCAGGCAGCGAGGGTCTGCAAGCTTCCTGTGTTCGCACCTATGTCACCTGTGCTTGCTTGTCAGAGACAGACTACCGCAAAACATACAACTCACTCCATGAATTGATTGCTACGGCATCTGTTATCAGCAGTCACAACTAACAACACCAGTAGCAGCTGACTGCATGCAAAGAATAGGAATGTGCAGTGGAATATACGTGAACTCAGCGCAAGGCAGATCTTTCTGACATTGGCTTGAGAATCTTACAGGAACACTTGAACTCTTTCTAAATTAAGTGTAGGCGTTGGAGGAGGGTGCATCCTGCGCACTAATAACAGCACGCTTGTCAATTGTGGATGCTAATCATTCGCTTGTATCTTCCTAGACACATCTGCTGGTTGTGAATTATTCCACTTGCATGGCAAGGTGCGCATGTAGGTGTGTTAAAAATTCTGGAGGCACTGGGTATTGATCCCAGTTCCTCTCGCATACTAAGCGAGCGCCCTACCATCTGAGCTACGCCCGCCGCCCCGAAGACTAATGCCGCTACACACAGCCATATAGACGACACAGACCCTTGCACTCCCATTATTCAGCAGACAAACACTACTCTCTATGTATCCGTTAGGGTGTCTTTCAGGTTTCGTGCATTATGTATCGAATCGTAGTTGGCCACAATGAAAGTGGCACGTATAACGTCGAAAATAGAATTCGGACACCGCTCTGAGTAAGACCAACGTGTTGTCCACCCTCTAGACTTCAATGAGGTTAAGCCGCGATACCTAAGACAGATCTGCACTCGATGACACCTCGATAACAGGTGGTCCCCACACTTACATCTTGCTCTCCTTACGTCAGTATACATCATATCAGTCTGTGACGCTGGCTTTGCAACATCTTGCGTGCCTTTAGGTTCGCCACGACCAACACTTACCATGCACTGACCACAAAAAATGTAGGCGCCGCGGCTTGAACACTGGACCTTTCACATGCCAAGCGAACGCTCTACCAACTGAGCTACGCCCCATGCACGAGCAAACTGCGCTTTTCCCCATTCTTTGCGACTCAGATGCGCACGGACACGATGGTTGGTTGGTTTGTAGCGGTGAAGGGAGCAGAGTACAAAGGCGCGGGCCCGTTCATATACACAAAAGTACCAAGTAGTTCCGATGCTCTGGTATTACAAATGAAAATTCTGTCTGTTTTTAACGTCTTAAATTGAAAGAGCCGTCACAAATTGCTCCGTTTTCACTCCTTGCCGACAATCATACAGCACCTGAGGTAACAAACACATCTCGAGCCCCATTGTGCACTCCATTATTCATGCCAACTCAGTGCCTCGCTCTTTACTACTGTGTACCAATCTTGTCGTCCAACTGCAAAACACTGGGCCACAATAAGTTTCCGCGTCTCCATTGCACTGCGCATACTACGAAACGCTCCCCAAACTTGGCACTCACCCTCGCAGCCGACTTTTCCGACTTTCCACGACGCTCACGCTAGTGACAGCATTATTTATAGTTCGACGTCGCGCCAAAGCGAATGAGCACATTTCGCCTACGGCTTAGGCCGCCCTCCTAGTGTGGCTGCTCGGTGTCTGCAGGCAGCGAGGGTCTGCAAGCTTTCTGTGTTCGCACCTATGTCACCTGTGCTTGCTTGTCAGAGACAGACTATCGCAAAACATACAACTCACTCCATGAATTGATTGCTACGGCATCTGTTATCAGCAGTCACAACTAGCAACACCAGTAGCAGCTGACTGCATGCAAAGAATAGGAATGTGCAGTGGGATTTACGTGAACTCAGCGCAAGGCAGATCTTTCCGACATAGGCTTGAGAATCTTACGGGAACACTTGTACTGTTTCTAAATTAAGTGTAGGCGTGGGAGGAGGGTGCTTCCTGCGCACTAATAACAGCACGCTTGTCAATTGTGGATGCTAATCATTCGCTTGTATCTTCCTAGACACATCTGCTGGTTGTGAATTATTCCACTTGCATGGCTGGAGGCACTGGGTATTGATCCCAGTTCCTCTCGCATACTAAGCGAGAGCTCTACCATCTGAGCTACGCCCGCCAACCCGAAGACTAATGGTGCTACACACAGCCATATAGACGACACAGACCCTTGCACTCCCATTATTCAGCAGACAAACACTACTCTCTATGTATCCGTTAGGGTGTCTTTCAGGTTTCGTGCATTATGTATCGAATCGAAGTTGGCCACAATGAAAGTGGCACGTATAACGTCGAAAATAGAATTCGGACACCGCTCTGAGTAAGACCAACGTGTTGTCCACCCTCTAGACTTCAATGAGGTTAAGCCGCGATACCTAAGACAGATCTGCACTCGATGACACCTCGATAACAGCCGGTCCCCACACTTACATCTTGCTCTCCTTACGTCAGTATACATCATATCAGTCTGTGACGCTGGCTTTGCAACATCTTGCGTGCCTTTAGGTTCGCCGCGACCAACACTTACCATGCACTGACCACAAAAAATGTAGGCGCAGCGGATTGAACACTTGACCTTTCACATGCCAAGCGAACGCTCTACCAACTGAGCTACGCCCCATGCACGAGCAAACTGCGCTATTCCCCATTCTTTGCGACTCAGATGGGCACGGACGCGATGGTTGGTTGGTTTGTAGCGGTGAAGGGAGCAGAGTACAAAGGCGCGGACCCGTTCATATACACAAAAGTACCAAGTAGTTTCGATGCTCTGGTATTACAAATGAAAATTCCGTCAGTTTTTAACGTCTTAAATTGAAAGAGCCGTCACAAATTGCTCCTTTTTCACTCCTTGACGACAATCATACAGCACCTGAGGTAACAAACACATCTCGAGCCCCATTGTGCACTCCATTATTCATGCCAACTCAGTGCCTCGCTCTTTACTACTGTGTACCAATCTTGTCGTCCAACTGCAAAACACTGGGCCACAATAAGTTTCCGCGTCTCCATTGCACTGCGCATACTACGAAACGCTCCCCAAACTTGGCACTCACCCTCGCAGCCGACTTTTCCGACTTTCCACGACGCTCACGCTAGTGACAGCATGATTTATAGTTCGACGTCGCGCCAAAGCGAATGAGCACATTTCGCCTACGGCTTAGGCCGCCCTCCTAGTGTGGCTGCTCGGTGTCTGCAGGCAGCGAGGGTCTGCAAGCTTCCTGTGTTCGCACCTATGTCACCTGTGCTTGCTTGTCAGAGACAGACTATCGCAAAACATACAACTCACTCCATGAATTGATTGCTACGGCATCTGTTATCAGCAGTCACAACTAGCAACACCAGTAGCAGCTGACTGCATGCAAAGAATAGGAATGTGCAGTGGAATTTACGTGAACTCAGCGCAAGGCAGATCTTTCCGACATAGGCTTGAGAATCTTACGGGAACACTTGTACTGTTTCTAAATTAAGTGTAGGCGTGGGAGGAGGGTGCTTCCTGCGCACTAATAACACCACGCTTGTCAATTGTGGATGCTAATAATTCGCTTGTATCTTCCTAGACACATCTGCTGGTTGTGAATTATTCCACTTGCATGGCAAGGTGCGCATGTAGGTGTGTTAAAAATTCTGGAGGCACTGGGTATTGATCCCAGTTCCTCTCGCATACTAAGCGAGCGCTCTACCATCTGAGCTACGCACGCAGCCCCGAAGACTAATGGTGCCACATACAGCCATATAGACGACACAGACCCTTGCACTCCAATTATTCAGCAGACAAACACTACTCTCTATGTATCCGTTAGGGTGTCTTTCAGGTTTCGTGCATTATGTATCGAATCGTAGTTGGCCACAATGAAAGTGGCACGTATAACGTCGAAAATAGAATTCGGACACCGCTCTGAGTAAGACCAACGTGTTGTCCACCCTCTAGACTTCAATGAGGTTAAGCCGCGATACCTAAGACAGATCTGCACTCGATGACACCTCGATAACAGCCGGTCCCCACACTTACATCTTGCTCTCCTTACGTCAGTATACATCATATCAGTCTGTGACGCTGGCTTTGCAACATCTTGCGTGCCTTTAGGTTCGCCGCGACCAACACTTACCATGCACTGACCACAAAAAATATAGGATCCGCGGATTGAACACTGGACCTTTCACATACCAAGCGAACGCTCTACCAACTGAGCTACGCCCCATGCACGAGCAAACTGCGCTATTCCCCATTCTTTGCGACTCAGATGCGCACGGACACGATGGTTGGTTGGTTTGTAGCGGTGAAGGGAGCAGAGTACAAAGGCGCGGACCCGTTCATATACACAAAAGTACCAAGTAGTTTCGATGTTCTGGTATTACAAATGAAAATTCCGTCAGTTTTTAACGTCTTAAATTGAAAGAGCCGTCACAAATTGCTCCGTTTTCACTCCTTGACGACAATCATACAGCACCTGAGGTAACAAACACATCTCGAGCCCCATTGTGCACTCCATTATTCATGCCAACTCAGTGCCTCGCTCTTTACTACTGTGTACCAATCTTGTCGTCCAACTGCAAAACACTGGGCCACAATAAGTTTCCGCGTCTCCATTGCACTGCGCATACTACGAAACGCTCCCCAAACTTGGCACTCACCCTCGCAGCCGACTTTTCCGACTTTCCACGACGCTCACGCTAGTGACAGCATTATTTATAGTTCGACGTCGCGCCAAAGCGAATGAGCACATTTCGCCTACGGCTTAGGCCGCCCTCCTAGTGTGGCTGCTCGGTGTCTGCAGGCAGCGAGGGTCTGCAAGCTTCCTGTGTTCGCACCTATGTCACCTGTGCTTGCTTGTCAGAGACAGGCTATCGCAAAACATACAACTCACTCCATGAATTGATTGCTACGGCATCTGTTATCAGCAGTCACAACTAGCAACACCAGTATCAGCTGACTGCATGCAAAGAATAGGAATGTGCAGTGGGATTTACGTGAACTCAGCGCAAGGCAGATCTTTCCGACATAGGCTTGAGAATCTCACGGGAACACTTGTACTGTTTCTAAATTAAGTGTAGGCGTGGGAGGAGGGTGCTTCCTGCGCACTAATAACAGCACGCTTGTCAATTGTGGAAGCTAATAATTCGCTTGTATCTTCCTAGACACATCTGCTGGTTGTGAATTATTCCACTTGCATGGCAAGGTGCGCATGTAGGTGTGTTAAAAATTCTGGAAGCACTGAGTATTGATCCCAGTTCCTCTCGCATACTAAGCGAGCGCTCTACCATCTGAGCTACGCCCGCCCCCCCGAAGACCAATGGTGCTACATACAGCCATATAGACGACACAGACCATTGCACTCCCATTATTCAGCAGACAAACACTACTCTCTATGTATCCGTTAGGGTGTCTTTCAGGTTTCGTGCATTCTGTATCGAATCGTAGTTGGCCACAATGAAAGTGGCACGTATAACGTCGAAAATAGAATTCGGACACCGCTCTGAGTAAGACCAACATGTTGTCCACCCTCTAGACTTCAATGAGGTAAAGCCGCGATACATAAGACAGATCTGCACTCGATTACACCTCGATAACAGCCGGTCCCCACACTTACATCTTGCTCTCCTTACGTCAGTGTACATCATATCAGTCTGTGACGCTGGCTTTGCAACATCTTGCGTGCCTTTAGGTTCGCCGCGACCAACACTTACCATGCACTGACCACAAAAAATGGAGGCGCCGCGGCTTGAACCCTGGACCTTTCACATGCCAAGCGAACGCTCTACCAACTGAGCTACGCCCCATGCACGACCAAACTGCGCTATTCCCCATTCTTTGCGACTCAGATGCGCACGGACACGATGCTTGGTTGGTTTGTAGCGGTGAAGGGAGCAGAGTACAAAGGCGCGGACCCGTTCATATACACAAAAGTTCCAAGTAGTTTCGATGCTCTGGTATTACAAATGCAAATTCCGTCTGTTTTTAACGTCTTAAATTCAAAGAGCCGTCACAAATTGCTCCGTTTTCACTCCTTGACGACAATCATACAGCACCTGAGGTAACAAACACATCTCGAGCCCCATTGTGCACTCCATTATGCATGCCAACTCAGTGCCTCGCTCTTTACTACTGTGTACCAATCTTGTCGTCCAACTGCAAAACACTGGGCCACAATAAGTTTCCGCGTCTCCATTGCACTGCGCATACTACGAAACGCTCCCCAAACTTGGCACTCACCCTCGCAGCCGACTTTTCCGACTTTCCACGACGCTCACGCATCGTTCACGCTAGTGACAGCATTATTTATAGTTCGACGTCGCGCCAAAGCGAATGAGCACATTTCGCCTACGGCTTAGGCCGCCCTCCTAGTGTGGCTGCTCGGTGTCTGCAGGCAGCGAGGGTCTGCAAGCTTCCTGTGTTCGCACCTATGTCACCTGTGCTTGCTTGTCAGAGACAGACTACCGCAAAACATACAACTCACTCCATGAATTAATTGCTACGGCATCTGTTATCAGCAGTCACAACTAACAACACCAGTAGCAGCTGACTGCATGCAAAGAATAGGAATGTGCAGTGGAATTTACGTGAACTCAGCGCAAGGCAGATCTTTCCGACATAGGCTTGAGAATCTTACAGGAACACTTGTACTGTTTCTAAATTAAGTGTAGGCGTGGGAGGAGGGTGCTTCCTGCGCACTAATAACAGCACGCTTGTCAATTGTGGATGCTAATCATTCGCTTGTATCTTCCTAGACACATCTGCTGGTTGTGAATTATTCCACTTGCATGGCAAGGTGCGCATGTAGGTGTGTTAAAAATTCTGGAGGCACTGGGTATTGATCCCAGTTCCTCTCGCATACTAAGCGAGAGCTCTACCATCTGAGCTACGCCCGCCGCCCCGAAGACTAATGGTGCAACATACAGCCATATAGACGACACAGACCCTTGCACTCACATTATTCAGCAGACAAACACTACTCTCTATGTATCCGTTAGGGTGTATTTCAGGTTTCGTGCATTATGTATCGAATCGTAGTTGGCCACAATGAAAGTGGCACGTATAACGTCGAAAATAGAATTCGGACACCGCTCTGAGTAAGACCAACGTGTTGTCCACCCTCTAGACTTCAATGAGGTTAAGCCGCGATACCTAAGACAGATCTGCACTCGATGACACCTCGATAACAGCCGGTCCCCACACTTACATCTTGCTCTCCTTACGTCAGTATACATCATATCAGTCTGTGACGCTGGCTTTGCAACATCTTGTGTGCCTTTAGGTTCGCCGCGACCAACACTTACCATGCACTGACCACAAAAAATGTAGGCGCTGCGGCTTGAACACTGGACCTTTCACATGCCAAGCGAACGCTCTACCAACTGAGCTACGCCCCATGCACGAGCAAACTGCGCTATTCCCCATTCTTTGCGACTCAGATGCGCACGGACACGATGGTTGGTTGGTTTGTAGCGGTGAAGGGAGCAGAGTACAAAGGCGCGGACCCGTTCATATACACAAAAGTTCCAAGTAGTTTCGATGCTCTGGTATTACAAATGCAAATTCCGTCTGTTTTTAACGTCTTAAATTCAAAGAGCCGTCACAAATTGCTCCGTTTTCACTCCTTGACGACAATCATACAGCACCTGAGGTAACAAACACATCTCGAGCCCCATTGTGCACTCCATTATGCATGCCAACTCAGTGCCTCGCTCTTTACTACTGTGTACCAATCTTGTCGTCCAACTGCAAAACACTGGGCCACAATAAGTTTCCGCGTCTCCATTGCACTGCGCATACTACGAAACGCTCCCCAAACTTGGCACTCACCCTCGCAGCCGACTTTTCCGACTTTCCACGACGCTCACGCTAGTGACTGCATTATTTATAGTTCGACGTCGCGCCAAAGCGAATGAGCACATTTCGCCTACGGCTTAGGCCGCCCTCCTAGTGTGGCTGCTCGGTGTCTGCAGGCAGCGAGGGTCTGCAAGCTTCCTGTGTTCGCACCTATGTCACCTGTGCTTGCTTGTCAGAGACAGACTATCGCAAAACATACAACTCACTCCATGAATTGATTGCTACGGCATCTGTTATCAGCAGTCACAACTAGCAACACCAGTAGCAGCTGACTGCATGCAAAGAATAGGAATGTGCAGTGGAATTTACGTGAACTCAGCGCAAGGCAGATCTTTCCGACATAGGCTTGAGAATCTTACGGGAACACTTGTACTGTTTCTAAATTAAGTGTAGGCGTGGGAGGAGGGTGCTTCCTGCGCACTAATAACAGCACGCTTGTCAATTGTGGATGCTAATAATTCGCTTGTATCTTCCTAGACACATCTGCTGGTTGTGAATTATTCCACTTGCATGGCAAGGTGCGCATGTAGGTGTGTTAAAAATTCTGGATGCACTGGGTATTGATCCCAGTTCCTCTCGCATACTAAGCGAGCGCTCTACCATCTGAGCTACGCACGCAGCCCCGAAGACTAATGGTGCTACATACAGCCATATAGACGACACAGACCCTTGCACTCCAATTATTCAGCAGACAAACACTACTCTCTATGTATCCGTTAGGGTGTCTTTCAGGTTTCGTGCATTATGTATCGAATCGTAGTCGGCCACAATGAAAGTGGCACGTATAACGTCGAAAATAGAATTCGGACACCGCTCTGAGTAAGACCAACGTGTTGTCCACCCTCTAGACTTCAATGAGGTTAAGCCGCGATACCTAAGACAGATCTGCACTCGATGACACCTCGATAACAGCCGGTCCCCACACTTACAACTTGCTCTCCTTACGTCAGTATACATCATATCAGTCTGTGACGCTGGCTTTGCAACATCTTGCGTGCCTTTAGGTTCGCCGCGACCAACACTTACAATGCACTGACAACAAAATATGGAGGCGCCGCGGCTTAAACCCTGGACCTTTCACATGCCAAGCGAACGCTCTACCAACCGAGCTACGCCCCATGCACGACCAAACTGCGCTATTCCCCATTCTTTGCGACTCAGATGCGCACGGACACGATGGTTGGTTGGTTTGTAGCGGTGAAGGGAGCAGAGTACAAAGGCGCGGACCCGTTCATATACACAAAAGTACCAAGTAGTTTCGATGCTCTGGTATTACAAATGAAAATTCCGTCTGTTTTTAACGTCTTAAATTGAAAGAGCCGTCACAAATTGCTCCGTTTTCACTCCTTGACGACAATCATACAGCACCTGAGGTAACAAACACATCTCGAGCCCCATTGTGCACTCCATTATTCATGCCAACTCAGTGCCTCGCTCTTTACTACTGTGTACCAATCTTGTCGTCCAACTGCAAAACACTGGGCCACAATAAGTTTCCGCGTCTCCATTGCACTGCGCATACTACGAAACGCTCCCCAAACTTGGCACTCACCCTCGCAGCCGACTTTTCCGACTTTCCACGACGCTCACGCTAGTGACAGCATTATTTATAGTTCGACGTCGCGCCAAAGCGAATGAGCACATTTCGCCTACGGCTTAGGCCGCCCTCCTAGTGTGGCTGCTCGGTGTCTGCAGGCAGCGAGGGTCTGCAAGCTTCCTGTGTTCGCACCTATGTCACCTGTGCTTGCTTGTCAGAGACAGACTATCGCAAAACATACAACTCACTCCATGAATTGATTGCTACGGCATCTGTTATCAGCAGTCACAACTAGCAACACCAGTAGCAGCTGACTGCATGCAAAGAATAGGAATGTGCAGTGGAATTTACGTGAACTCAGCGCAAGGCAGATCTTTCCGACATAGGCTTGAGAATCTTACGGGAACACTTGTACTGTTTCTAAATTAAGTGTAGGCGTGGGAGGAGGGTGCTTCCTGCGCACTAATAACAGCACGCTTGTCAATTGTGGATGCTAATAATTCGCTTGTATCTTCCTAGACACATCTGCTGGTTGTGAATTATTCCACTTGCATGGCAAGGTGCGCATGTAGGTGTGTTAAAAATTCTGGAGGCACTGGGTATTGATCCCAGTTCCTCTCGCATACTAAGCGAGCGCTCTACCATCTGAGCTACGCACGCAGCCCCGAAGACTAATGGTGCTACATACAGCCATATAGACGACACAGACCCTTGCACTCCCATTATTCAGCAGACAAACACTACTCTCTATGTATCCGTTAGGGTGTCTTTCAGGTTTCGTGCATTATGTATCGAATCGTAGTTGGCCACAATGAAAGTGGCACGTATAACGTCGATAATAGAATTCGGACACCGCTCTGAGTAAGACCAACGTGTTGTCCACCCTCTAGACTTCAATGAGGTTAAGCCGCGATACCTAAGACAGATCTGCACTCGATGACACCTCGATAACAGCCGGTCCCCACACTTACAACTTGCTCTCCTTACGTCAGTATACATCATATCAGTCTGTGACGCTGGCTTTGCAACATCTTGCGTGCCTTTAGGTTCGCCGCGACCAACACTTACAATGCACTGACAACAAAATATGGAGGCGCCGCGGCTTAAACCCTGGACCTTTCACATGCCAAGCGAACGCTCTACCAACTGAGCTACGCCCCATGCACCACAAAACTGCGCTATTCCCCATTCTTTGCGACTCAGATGCGCACGGACACGATGCTTGGTTGGTTTGTAGCGGTGAAGGGAGCAGAGTACAAAGGCGCGGACCCGTTCATATACACAAAAGTACCAAGTAGTTTCGATGCTCTGGTATTACAAATGAAAATTCCGTCTGTTTTTAACGTCTTAAATTGAAAGAGCCGTCACAAATTGCTCCGTTTTCACTCCTTGACGACAATCATACAGCACCTGAGGTAACAAACACATCTCGAGCCCCATTGTGCACTCCATTATTCATGCCAACTCAGTGCCTCGCTCTTTACTACTGTGTACCAATCTTGTCGTCCAACTGCAAAACACTGGGCCACAATAAGTTTCCGCGTCTCCATTGCACTGCGCATACTACGAAACGCTCCCCAAACTTGGCACTCACCCTCGCAGCCGACTTTTCCGACTTTCCACGACGCTCACGCTAGTGACAGCATTATTTATAGTTCGACGTCGCGCCAAAGCGAATGAGCACATTTCGCCTACGGCTTAGGCCGCCCTCCTAGTGTGGCTGCTCGGTGTCTGCAGGCAGCGAGGGTCTGCAAGCTTCCTGTGTTCGCACCTATGTCACCTGTGCTTGCTTGTCAGAGACAGACTACCGCAAAACATACAACTCACTCCACGAATTGATTGCTACGGCATCTGTTATCAGCAGTCACAACTAGCAACACCAGTAGAAGCTGACTGCATGCAAAGAGTAGGAATGTGCAGTGGAATTTACGTGAACTCAGCGCAAGGCAGATCTTTCCGACATAGGCTTGAGAATCTTACAGGAACACTTGTACTGTTTCTAAATTAAGTGTAGTCGTGGGAGGAGGGTGCTTCCTGCGCACTAATAACAGCACGCTTGTCAATTGTGGATGCTAATCATTCGCTTGTATCTTCCTAGACACATCTGCTGGTTGTGAATTATTCCACTTGCATGGCAAGGTGCGCATGTAGGTGTGTTAAAATTTCTGGAGGCACTGGGTATTGATCCCAGTTCCTCTCACATACTAAGCAAGCGCTCTACCATCTGAGCTACGCCCTCCGCCCCGAAGACTAATGGTGCTACACACAGCCATATAGACGACACAGACCCTTGCACTCCCATTATTCAGCAGACAAACACTACTCTCCATGTATCCGTTAGGGTGTCTTTCAGGTTTCGTGCATTATGTATCGAATCGTAGTCGGCCACAATGAAAGTGGCACGTATAACGTCGAAAATAGAATTCGGACACCGCTCTGAGTAAGACCAACGTGTTGTCCACCCTCTAGACTTCAATGAGGTTAAGCCGCGATACCTAAGACAGATCTGCACTCGATGACACCTCGATAACAGCCGGTCCCCACACTTACATCTTGCTCTCCTTACGTCAGTATACATCATATCAGTCTGTGACGCTGGCTTTGCAACATCTTGTGTGCCTTTAGGTTCGCCGCGATCAACACTTACCATGCACTGACAACAAAATATGGAGGCGCCGCGGCTTAAACCCTGGACCTTTCACATGCCAAGCGAAGGCTCTACCAACTGAGCTACGCCCCATGCACAACCAAACTGCGCTATTCCCCATTCTTTGCGACTCAGATGCGCACGGACACGATGGTTGGTTGGTTTGTAGCGGTGAAGGGAGCAGAGTACAAAGGCGCGCACCCGTTCATATACACAAAAGTACCAAGTAGTTTCGATGCTCTGGTATTACAAATGAAAATTCCGTCTGTTTTTAACGTCTTAAATTGAAAGAGCCGTCACAAATTGCTCCGTTTTCACTCCTTGACGACAATCATACAGCACCTGAGGTAACAAACACATCTCGAGCCCCATTGTGCACTCCATTATTCATGCCAACTCAGTGCCTCGCTCTTTACTACTGTGTACCAATCTTGTCGTCCAACTGCAAAACACTGGGCCACAATAAGTTTCCGCGTCTCCATTGCACTGCGCATACTACGAAACGCTCCCCAAACTTGGCACTCACCCTCGCAGCCGACTTTTCCGACTTTCCACGACGCTCACGCTAGTGACAGCATTATTTATAGTTCGACGTCGCGCCAAAGCGAATGAGCACATTTCGCCTACAGCTTAGGCCGCCCTCCTAGTGTGGCTGCTCGGTGTCTGCAGGCAGCGAGGGTCTGCAAGCTTCCTGTGTTCGCACCTATGTCACCTGTGCTTGCTTGTCAGAGACAGACTATCGCAAAACATACAACTCACTCCATGAATTGATTGCTACGGCATCTGTTATCAGCAGTCACAACTAGCAACACCAGTATCAGCTGACTGCATGCAAAGAATAGGAATGTGCAGTGGGATTTACGTGAACTCAGCGCAAGGCAGATCTTTCCGACATAGGCTTGAGAATCTTACGGGAACACTTGTACTGTTTCTAAATTAAGTGTAGGCGTGGGAGGAGGGTGCTTCCTGCGCACTAATAACAGCACGCTTGTCAATTGTGGATGCTAATCATTCGCTTGTATCTTCCTAGACACATCTGCTGGTTGTGAATTATTCCACTTGCATGGCAAGGTGCGCATGTAGGTGTGTTAAAAATTCTGGAAGCACTGGGTATTGATCCCAGTTCCTCTCGCATACTAAGCGAGCGCTCTACCATCTGAGCTACGCACGCCGCCCCGAAGACTAATGGTGATACATACAGCCATATAGACGACTCAGACCCTTGCACTCCCATTATTCAGCAGACAAACACTACTCTCTATGTATCCGTTAGGGTGTCTTTCAGGTTTCGTGCATTATGTATCGAATCGTAGTTGGCCACAATGAAAGTGGCACGTATAACGTCGAAAATAGAATTCGGACACCGCTCTGAGTAAGACCAACGTGTTGTCCACCCTCTAGACTTCAATGAGGTTAAGCCGCGATACCTAAGACAGATCTGCACTCGATGACACCTCGACAACAGCCGGTCCCCACACTTACATCTTGCTCTCCTTACGTCAGTATACATCATATCAGTCTGTGACGCTGGCTTTGCAACATCTTGCGTGCCTTTAGGTTCGCCGCGACCAACACTTACCATGCACTGACCACAAAGAATGTAGGCGCCGCGGCTTGAACACTGGACCATTCACATGCCAAGCGAACGCTCTACCAACTGAGCTACGCCCCATGCACGAGCAAACTGCGCTATTCCCCATTGTTTGCGACTCAGATGCGCACGGACACGATGGTTGGTTGGTTTGTAGCGGTGAAGGGAGCAGAGTACAAAGGCGCGGACCCGTTCATATACACAAAAGTTCCAAGTAGTTTCGATGCTCTGGTATTACAAATGAAAATTCCGTCTGTTTTTAACGTCTTAAATTGAAAGAGCCGTCACAAATTGCTCCGTTTTCACTCCTTGACGACAATCATACAGCACCTGAGGTAACAAACACATCTCGAGCCCCATTGTGCACTCCATTATTCATGCCAACTCAGTGCCTCGCTCTTTACTATTGTGTACCAATCTTGTCGTCCAACTGCAAAACACTGGGCCACAATAAGTTTCCGCGTCTCCATTGCACTGCGCATACTACGAAACGCTCCCCAAACTTGGCACTCACCCTCGCAGCCGACTTTTCCGACTTTCCACGACGCTCACGCTAGTGACAGCATTATTTATAGTTCGACGTCGCGCCAAAGCGAATGAGCACATTTCGCCTACGGCTTAGGCCGCCCTCCTAGTGTGGCTGCTCCGTGTCTGCAGGCAGCGAGGGTCTGCAAGCTTCCTGTGTTCGCACCTATGTCACCTGTGCTTGCTTGTCAGAGACAGACTACCGCAAAACATACAACTCACTCCATGAATTGATTGCTACGGCATCTGTTATCAGCAGTCACAACTAACAACACCAGTAGCAGCTGACTGCATGCAAAGAATAGGAATGTGCAGTGGAATTTACGTGAATTCAGCGCAAGGCAGATCTTTCCGACATAGGCTTGAGAATCTTACAGGAACACTTGAACTGTTTCTAAATTAAGTGTAGGCGTGGGAGGAGGGTGCTTCCTGCGCACTAATAACAGCACGCTTGTCAATTGTGGATGCTAATCATTCGCTTGTATCTTCCTAGACACATCTGCTGGTTGTGAATTATTCCACTTGCATGGCAAGGTGCGCATGTAGGTGTGTTAAAAATTCTGGAGGCACTGGGTATTGATCCCAGTTCCTCTCGCATACTAAGCGAGCGCTCTACCATCTGAGCTACGCACGCCGCCCCGAAGACTAATGGTGCTACATACAGCCATATAGACGACACAGACCCTTGCACTCCCATTATTCAGCAGACAAACACTACTCTCTATGTATCCGTTAGGGTGTCTTTCAGGTTTCGTGCATTATGTATCGAATCGTAGTTGGCCACAATGAAAGTGGCACGTATAACGTCGAAAATAGAATTCGGACACCGCTCTGAGTAAGACCAACGTGTTGTCCACCCTCTAGACTTCAATGAGGTTAAGCCGCGATACCTAAGACAGATCTGCACTCGATGACACCTCGACAACAGCCGGTCCCCACACTTACATCTTGCTCTCCTTACGTCAGTATACATCATATCAGTCTGTGACGCTGGCTTTGCAACATCTTGCGTGCCTTTAGGTTCGCCGCGACCAACACTTACCATGCACTGACCACAAAAAATGTAGGCGCCGCGGCTTGAACACTGGACCTTTCACATGCCAAGCGAACGCTCTACCAACTGAGCTACGCCCCATGCACGACCAAACTGCGCTATTCCCCATTCTTTGCGACTCAGATGCGCACGGACACGATGCTTGGTTGGTTTGTAGCGGTGAAGGGAGCAGAGTACAAAGGCGCGGACCCGTTCATATACACAAAAGTACCAAGTAGTTTCGATGCTCTGGTATTACAAATGAAAATTCCGTCTGTTTTTAACGTCTTAAATTGAAAGAGCCGTCACAAATTGCCCCGTTTTCACTCCTTGACGACAATCATACAGCACCTGAGGTAACAAACACATCTCGAGCCCCATTGTGCACTCCATTATTCATGCCAACTCAGTGCCTCGCTCTTTACTACTGTGTACCAATCTTGTCGTCCAACTGCAAAACACTGGGCCACAATAAGTTTCCGCGTCTCCATTGCACTGCGCATACTACGAAACGCTCCCCAAACTTGGCACTCACCCTCGCAGCCGACTTTTCCGACTTTCCACGACGCTCACGCTAGTGACAGCATTATTTATAGTTCGACGTCGCGCCAAAGCGAATGAGCACATTTCGCCTACGGCTTAGGCCGCCCTCCTAGTGTGGCTGCTCCGTGTCTGCAGGCAGCGAGGGTCTGCAAGCTTCCTGTGTTCGCACCTATGTCACCTGTGCTTGCTTGTCAGAGACAGACTACCGCAAAACATACAACTCACTCCATGAATTGATTGCTACGGCATCTGTTATCAGCAGTCACAACTAACAACACCAGTAGCAGCTGACTGCATGCAAAGAATAGGAATGTGCAGTGGAATTTACGTGAACTCAGCGCAAGGCAGATCTTTCCGACATAGGCTTGAGAATCTTACAGGAACACTTGAACTGTTTCTAAATTAAGTGTAGGCGTGGGAGGAGGGTGCTTCCTGCGCACTAATAACAGCACGCTTGTCAATTGTGGATGCTAATCATTCGCTTGTATCTTCCTAGACACAATTGCTGGTTGTGAATTATTCCACTTGCATGGCAAGGTGCGCATGTAGGTGTGTTAAAAATTCTGGAGGCACTGGGTATTGTTCCAGTTCCTCTCGCATACTAAGCGAGCGCTCTACCATCTGAGCTACGAGCGCCGCCCCGAAGACTAATGCTGCTACACACAGCCATATAGACGACACAGACCCTTGCACTCCCATTATTCAGCAGACAAACACTACTCACTATGTATCCGTTAGGGTGTCTTTCAGCTTTCGTGCATTATGTATCGAATCGTAGTTGGCCACAATGAAAGTGGCACGTATAACGTCGAAAATAGAATTCGGACACCGCTCTGAGTAAGACCAACGTGTTGTCCACCCTCTAGACTTCAATGAGGTTAAGCCGCGATACCTAAGACAGATCTGCACTCGATGACACCTCGATAACAGCCGGTCCCCACACTTACATCTTGCTCTCCTTACGTCAGTATACATCATATCAGTCTGTGACGCTGGCTTTGCAACATCTTGCGTGCCTTTAGGTTCCCCGCGATCAACACTTACCATGCACTGACAACAAAATATGGAGGCGCCGCGGACTGAACCCTGGACCTTTCACATGCCAAGCGAACGCTCTACCAACTGAGCTACGCCCCAGGCGCGAGCAAACTGCGCTATTCCCCATTCTTTGCGACTCAGATGCGCACGGACACGATGGTTGGTTGGTTTGTAGCGGTGAAGGGAGCAGAGTACAAAGGCGCGGACCCGTTCATATACACAAAAGTTCCAAGTAGTTTCGATGCTCTGATATTACAAATGCAAATTCCGTCTGTTTTTAACGTATTAAATTGAAAGAGCCGTCACAAATTGCTCCGTTTTCACTCCTTGACGACAATCATACAGCACCTGAGGTAACAAACACATCTCGAGCCCCATTGTGCACTCCATTATTCATGCCAACTCAGTGCCTCGCTCTTTACTACTGTGTACCAATCTTGTCGTCCAACTGCAAAACACTGGGCCACAATAAGTTTCCGCGTCTCCATTGCACTGCGCATACTACGAAACGCTCCCCAAACTTGGCACTCACCCTCGCAGCCGACTTTTCCGACTTTCCACGACGCTCACGCTAGTGACAGCATTATTTATAGTTCGACGTCGCGCCAAAGCGAATGAGCACATTTCGCCTACGGCTTAGGCCACCCTCCTACTGTGGCTGCTCGGTGTCTGCAGGCAGCGAGGGTCTGCAAGCTTCCTGTGTTCGCACCTATGTCACCTGTGCTTGCTTGTCAGAGACAGACTATCGCAAAACATACAACTCACTCCATGAATTGATTGCTACGTCATCTGTTATCAGCAGTCACAACTAGCAACACCAGTAGCAGCTGACTGCACGCAATGAATAAGAATGTGCAGTGGGATTTACGTGAACTCGGCGCAAGGCAGATCTTTCCGACATAGGCTTGAGAATCTTACGGGAACACTTGTACTGTTTCTAAATTAAGTGTAGGCGTGGGAGGAGGGTGCTTCCTGCGCACTAATAACAGCACGCTTGTCAATTGTGGATGCTATTCATTCGCTTGTATCTTCCTAGACACATCTGCTGGTTGTGAATTATTCCTCTTGCATGGCAAGGTGCGCATGTAGGTGTGTTAAAAGTTCTGGAGGCACTGGGTATTGATCCCAGTACCTCTCGCATACTAAGCGAGCGCTCTACCATCTGAGAGACGCCCGCCCACCCGAAGACTAATGGTGCTACATACAGCCATATAGACGACACAGACCCTTGCACTCCCATTATTCAGCAGACAAACACTACTCTCTATGTATCCGTTAGGGTGTCTTTCCGGTTTCGTGCATTCTGTATTGAATCGTAGTTGGCCACAATGAAAGTGGCACGTATAACGTCGAAAATAGAATTCGGACACCGCTCTGAGTAAGACCAACGTGTTGTCCACCCTCTAGACTTCAATGAGGTTAAGCCGCGATACCTAAGACAGATCTGCACTCGATGACACCTCGATAACAGCCGGTCCCCACACTTACATCTTGCTCTCCTTACGTCAGTATACATCATATCAGTCTGTGACGCTGGCTTTGCAACATCTTGCGTGCCTTTAGGTTCGCCGCGACCAACACTTACCATGCACTGACCACAAAAAATGGAGGCGCCGCGGCTTGAACCCTGGACCTTTCACATGCCAAGCGAACGCTCTACCAACTGAGCTACGCCCCATGCACGACCAAACTGCGCTATTCCCCATTCTTTGCGACTCAGATGCGCACGGACACGATGCTTGGTTGGTTTGTAGCGGTGAAGGGAGCAGAGTACAAAGGCGCGGACCCGTTCATATACACAAAAGTTCCAAGTAGTTTCGATGCTCTGGTATTACAAATGCAAATTCCATCAGTTTTTAACGTCTTAAATTGAAAGAGCCGTCACAAATTGCTCCGTTTTCACTCCTTGACGACAATCATACAGCACCTGAGGTAACAAACACATCTCGAGCCCCATTGTGCACTCCATTATTCATGCCAACTCAGTGCCTCGCTCTTTACTACTGTGTACCAATCTTGTCGTCCAACTGCAAAACACTGGGCCACAATAAGTTTCCGCGTCTCCATTGCACTGCGCAAACTACGAAACGCTCCCCAAACTTGGCACTCACCCTCGCAGCCGACTTTTCCGACTTTCCACGACGCTCACGCTAGTGACAGCATTATTTATAGTTCGACGTCGCGCCAAAGCAAATGAGCACATTTCGCCTACGGCTTAGGCCGCCCTCCTACTGTGGCTGCTCGGTGTCTGCAGGCAGCGAGGGTCTGCAAGCTTCCTGTGTTCGCACCTATGTCACCTGTGCTTGCTTGTCAGAGACAGACTATCGCAAAACATACAACTCACTCCATGAATTGATTGCTACGGCATCTGTTATCAGCAGTCACAACTAGCAACACCAGTAGCAGCTGACTGCACGCAATGAATAAGAATGTGCAGTGGGATTTACGTGAACTCGGCGCAAGGCAGATCTTTCCGACATAGGCTTGAGAATCTTACGGGAACACTTGTACTGTTTCTAAATTAAGTGTAGGCGTGGGAGGAGGGTGCTTCCTGCGCACTAATAACAGCACGCTTGTCAATTGTGGATGCTAATCATTCGCTTGTATCTTCCTAGACACATCTGCTGGTTGTGAATTATTCCTCTTGCATGGCAAGGTGCGCATGTAGGTGTGTTAAAAGTTCTGGAGGCACTGGGTATTGATCCCAGTACCTCTCGCAAACTAAGCGAGCGCTCAACCATCTGAGCTACGCCCGCCCACCCGAAGACTAATGGTGCTACATACAGCCATATAGACGACACAGACCCTTGCACTCTCATTATTCAGCAGACAAACACTACTCTCTATGTATCCGTTAGGGTGTCTTTCAGGTTTCGTGCATTCTGTATTGAATCGTAGTTGGCCACAATGAAAGTAGCACGTATAACGTCGAAAATAGAATTCGGACACCGCTCTGAGTAAGACCAACGTGTTGTCCACCCTCTAGACTTCAATGAGGTTAAGCCGCGATACCTAAGACAGATCTGCACTCGATGACACCTCGATAACAGCCGGTCCCCACACTTACATCTTGCTCTCCTTACGTCAGTATACATCATATCAGTCTGTGACGCTGGCTTTGCAACATCTTGCGTGCCTTTAGGTTCGCCGCGTGCAACACTTACCATGCTTTGACCACAAAAAATGGAGGCGCCGCGGCTTGAACCCTGGACCTTTCACATGCCAAGCGAACGCTCTACCAACTGAGCTACGCCCCATGCACGACCAAACTGCGCTATTCCCCATTCTTTGCGACTCAGATGCGCACGGACACGATGCTTGGTTGGTTTGTAGCGGTGAAGGGAGCAGAGTACAAAGGCGCGGACCCGTTCATATACACAAAAGTTCCAAGTAGTTTCGATGCTCTGGTATTACAAATGCAAATTCCGTCTGTTTTTAACGTCTTAAATTGAAAGAGCCGTCACAAATTGCTCCGTTTTCACTCCTGGTCGACAATCATACAGCACCTGAGGTAACAAACACATCTCGAGCCCCATTGTGCACTCCATTATTCATGCCAACTCAGTGCCTCGCTCTTTACTACTGTGTACCAATCTTGCGTCCAACTGCAAAACACTGGGCCACAATAAGTTTCCGCGTCTCCATTGCACTGCGCATACTACGAAACGCTCCCCAAACTTGGCACTCACCCTCGCAGCCGACTTTTCCGACTTTCCACGACGCTCACGCTAGTGACAGCATTATTTATAGTTCGACGTCGCGCCAAAGCAAATGAGCACATTTCGCCTACGGCTTAGGCCGCCATCCTACTGTGGCTGCTCGGTGTCTGCAGGCAGCGAGGGTCTGCAAGCTTCCTGTGTTCGCACCTATGTCACCTGTGCTTGCTTGTCAGAGACAGACTATAGCAAAACATACAACTCACTCCATGAATTGATCGCTACGGCATCTGTTATCTGCAGTCACATCTAGCAACACCAGTAGCAGCTGACTGCACGCAATGAATAAGAATGTGCAGTGGAATTTACGTGAACTCGGCGCAAGGCAGATCTTTCCGACATAGGCTTGAGAATCTTACGGGAACACTTGTACTGTTTCTAAATTAAGTGTAGGCGTGGGAGGAGGGCGCTTCCTGCGCACTAATAACAGCACGCTTGTCAATTGTGGATGCTAATCATTCGCTTGTATCTTCCTAGACACATCTGCTGGTTGTGAATTATTCCTCTTGCATGGCAAGGTGCGCATGTAGGTGTGTTAAAAATTCTGGAGGCACTGGGTATTGATCTCAGTACCTCTCGCATACTAAGCGAGCGCTCTACCATCTGAGCTACGCCCGCCCACCCGAAGACTAATGGTGCTACATACAGCCATATAGACGACACAGACCCTTGCACTCCCATTATTCAGCAGACAAACACTACTCTCTATGTATCAGTTAGGGTGTCTTTCAGGTTTCGTGCATTCTGTATTGAATCGTAGTTGGCCACAATGAAAGTGGCACGTATAACGTCGAAAATAGAATTCGGACACCGCTCTGAGTAAGACCAACGTGTTGTCCACCCTCTAGACTTCAATGAGGTTAAGCCGCGATACCTAAGACAGATGACACCTCGATAACAGCCGGTCCCCACACTTACATCTTGCTCTCCTTACGTCAGTATACATCATATCAGTCTGTGACGCTGGCTTTGCAACATCTTGCGTGCCTTTAGGTTCGCCGCGACCAACACTTACCATGCACTGACCACAAAAATGGAGGCGCCGCGGCTTGAACGCTGGACCTTTCACATGCCAAGCGAACGCTCTACCAACTGATCTACGCCCTATGCACGAGCAAACTGCGCTATTCCCCATTCTTTGCGACTCAGATGCGCACGGACACGATGGTTGGTTGGTTTGTAGCGGTGAAGGGAGCAGAGTACAAAGGGGCGGACCCGTTCATATACACAAAAGTTCCAAGTAGTTTCGATGCTCTGGTATTACAAATGCAAATTCCGTCTGTTTTTAACGTCTTAAATTGAAAGAGCCGTCACAAATTGCTCCGTTTTCACTCGTTGACGACAATCATACAGCACCTGAGGTAACAAACACATCTCGAGCCCCCATTGTGCACTCCATTATTCATGCCAACTCAGTGCCTCGCTCTTTACTACTGTGTACCAATCTTGTCGTCCAACTGCAAAACACTGGGCCACAATAAGTTTCCGCGTCTCCATTGCACTGCGCATACTACGAAACGCTCCCCAAACTTGGCACTCACCCTCGCAGCCGACTTTTCCGACTTTCCACGACGCTCACGCTAGTGACACCATTATTTATAGTTCGACGTCGCGCCAAAGCGAATGAGCACATTTCGCCTACGGCTTAGGCCGCCCTCCTACTGTGGCTGCTCGGTGTCTGCAGGCAGCGAGGGTCTGCAAGCTTCCTGTGTTCGCACCTATGTCACCTGTGCTTGCTTGTCAGAGACAGACTATCGCAAAACATACAACTCACTCCATGAATTGATTGCTACGTCATCTGTTATCAGCAGTCACAACTAGCAACACCAGTAGCAGCTGACTGCACGCAATGAATAAGAATGTGCAGTGGGATTTACGTGAACTCGGCTCAAGGCAGATCTTTCCGACATAGGCTTGAGAATCTTACGGGAACACTTGTACTGTTTCTAAATTAAGTGTAGGCGTGGGAGGAGGGTGCTTCCTGCGGACTAATAACAGCACGCTTGTCAATTGTGGATGCTAATCATTCGCTTGTATCTTCCTAGACACATCTTCTGGTTGTGAATTATTCCTCTTGCATGGCAAGGTGCGCATGTAGGTGTGTTAAAAGTTCTGGAGGCACTGGGTATTGATCCCAGTACCTCTCGCATACTAAGCGAGCGCTCTACCATATGAGCTACGCCCGCCCACCCGAAGACTAATGGTGCTACATACAGCCATATAGACGACACAGACCCTTGCACTCCCATTATTCAGCAGACAAACACTACTCTCTATGTATCCGTTAGGGTGTCTTTCAGGTTTCGTGCATTCTGTATTGAATCGTATTTGGCCACAATGAAAGTGGCACGTATAACGTCGAAAATAGAATTCGGACACCGCTCTGAGTAAGACCAACGTGTTGTCCACCCTCTAGACTTCAATGAGGTTAAGCCGCGATACCTAAGACAGATCTGCACTCGATGACACCTCGATAACAGCCGGTCCCCACACTTACATCTTGCTCTCCTTACGTCAGTATACATCATATCAGCCTGTGACGCTGGCTTTGCAACATCTTGCGTGCCTTTAGGTTCGCCGCGACCAACACTTACCATGCACTGACCACAAAAAATGGAGGCGCCGCGGCTTGAACCCTGGACCTTTCACATGCCAAGCGAACGCTCTACCAACTGAGCTACGCCCCATGCACGGCCAAACTACGCTATTCCCCATTGTTTGCGACTCAGATGCGCACGGACACGATGGTTGGTTGGTTTGTAGCGGTGAAGGGAGCAGAGTACAAAGGCGCGGACCCGTTCATATACACAAAAGTTCCAAGTAGTTTCGATGCTCTGGTATTACAAATGCAAATTCCGTCTGTTTTTAACGTCTTAAATTGAAAGAACCGTCACAAATTGCTCCGTTTTCACTCCTGGTCGACAATCATACAGCACCTGAGGTAACAAACACATCTCGAGCCCCATTGTGCACTCCATTATTCATGCCAACTCAGTGCCTCGCTCTTTACTACTGTGTACCAATCTTGTCGTCCAACTGCAAAACACTGGGCCACAATAAGTTTCCGCGTCTCCATTGCACTGCGCATACTACGAAACGCTCCCCAAACTTGGCACTCACCCTCGCAGCCGACTTTTCCGACTTTCCACGACGCTCACGCTAGTGACAGCATTATTTATAGTTCGACGTCGCGCCAAAGCGAATGAGCACATTTCGCCTACGGCTTAGGCCGCCATCCTACTGTGGCTGCTCGGTGTCTGCAGGCAGCGAGGGTCTGCAAACTTCCTGTGTTCGCACCTATGTCACCTGTGCTTGCTTGTCAGAGACAGACTATCGCAAAACATACAACTCACTCCATGAATTGATTGCTACGGCATCTGTTATCAGCAGTCACAACTAGCAACACCAGTAGCAGCTGACTGCACGCAATGAATAAGAATGTGCAGTGGGATTTACGTGAACTCGGCGCAAGGCAGATCTTTCCGACATAGGCTTGAGAATCTTACGGGAACACTTGTACTGTTTCTAAATTAAGGGTAGGCGTGGGAGGAGGGTGCTTCCTGCGCACTAATAACAGCACGCTTGTCAATTGTGGATGCTAATCATTCGCTTGTATCTTCCTAGACACATCTGCTGGTTGTGAATTATTCCTCTTGCATGGCAAGGTGCGCATGTAGGTGTGTTAAAAGTTCTGGAGGCACTGGGTATTGATCCCAGTACCTCTCGCATACTAAGCGAGCGCTCTACCATCTGAGCTACGCCCGCCCACCCGAAGACTAATGGTGCTACATACAGCCATATAGACGACACAGACCCTTGCACTCCCATTATTCAGCAGACAAACACTACTCTCTATGTATCCGTTAGGGTGTCTTTCAGGTTTCGTGCATTCTGTATTGAATCGTAGTTGGCCACAATGAAAGTGGCACGTATAACGTCGAAAATAGAATTCGGACACCGCTCTGAGTAAGACCAACGTGTTGTCCACCCTCTAGACTTCAATGAGGTTAAGCCGCGATACCTAAGACAGATCTGCACTCGATGACACCTCGATAACAGCCGGTCCCCACACTTACATCTTGCTCTCCTTACGTCAGTATACATCATATCAGTCTGTGACGCTGGCTTTGCAACATCTTGCGTGCCTTTAGGTTCGCCGCGACCAACACTTACCATGCACTGACCACAAAAAATGGAGGCGCCGCGGCTTGAACCCTGGACCTTCCACATGCCAAGCGAACGCTCTACCAACTGAGCTACGCCCCATGCACGACCAAACTGCGCTATTCCCCATTCTTTGCGACTCAGATGCGCACGGACACGATGCTTGGTTGGTTTGTAGCGGTGAAGGGAGCAGAGTACAAAGGCGCGGACCCGTTCATATACACAAAAGTTCCAAGTAGTTTCGATGCTCTGGTATTACAAATGCAAATTCCGTCTGTTTTTAACGTCTTAAATTGAAAGAGCCGTCACAAATTGCTCCGTTTTCACTCCTGGTCGACAATCATACAGCACCTGAGGTAACAAACACATCTCGAGCCCCATTGTGCACTCCATTATTCATGCCAACTCAGTGCCTCGCTCTTTACTACTGTGTACCAATCTTGTCATCCAACTGCAAAACACTGGGCCACAACAAGTTTCCGCGTCTCCATTGCAATGCGCATACTACGAAACGTTCCCCAAACTTGGCACTCACCCTCGCAGCCGAATTTTCCGACTTTCTACGACGCTCACGCAACGCTCACGCTAGTGACAGCATTATTTATAGTTCGACGTCGCGCCAAAGCGAATGAGCACATTTCGCCTACGGCTTAGGCCGCCATCCTACTGTGGCTGCTCGGTGTCTGCAGGCAGCGAGGGTCTGCAAGCTTCCTGTGTTCGCACTTATGTCACCTGTGCTTGCTTGTCAGAGACAGACTATCGCAAAACATACAACTCACTCCATGAATTGATTGCTACGGCATCTGTTATCAGCAGTCACAACTAGCAACACCAGTAGCAGCTGACTGCACGCAATGAATAAGAATGTGCAGTGGGATTTACGTGAACTCGGCGCAAGGCAGATCTTTCCGACATAGGCTTGAGAATCTTACGGGAACACTTGTACTGTTTCTAAATTAAGTGTAGGCGTGGGAGGAGGGTGCTTCCTGCGCACTAATAACAGCACGCTTGTCAATTGTGGATGCTAATCACTCGCTTGTATCTTCCTAGACACATCTGCTGGTTGTGAATTATTCCTCTTGCATGGCAAGGTGCGCATGTAGGTGTGTTAAAAGTTCTGGAGGCACTGGGTATTGATCCCAGTACCTCTCGCATACTAAGCGAGCGCTCTACCATCTGAGCTACGCCCGCCCACTCGAAAACTAATGGTGCTACATACAGCCATATAGACGACACAGACCCTTGCACTCCCATTATTCAGCAGACAAACACTGCTCTCTATGTATCCGTTAGGGTGTCTTTCAGGTTTCGTGCATTCTGTATTGAATCGTAGTTGGCCACAATGAAAGTGGCACGTATAACGTCGAAAATAGAATTCGGACACCGCTCTGAGTAAGACCAACGTCTTGTCCACCCTCTAGACTTCAATGAGGTTAAGCCGCGATACCTAAGACAGATCTGCACTCGATGACACCTCGATAACAGCCGGTCCCCACACTTACATCTTGCTCTCCTTACGTCAGTATACATCATATCAGTCTGTGACGCTGGCTTTGCAACATCTTGCGTGCCTTTAGGTTCGCCGCGACCAACACTTACCATGCACTGACCACAAAAAATGGAGGCGCCGCGGCTTGAACCCTGGACCTTTCACATGCCAAGCGAACGCTCTACCAACTGAGCTACGCCCCATGCACGACCAAACTGCGCTATTCCCCATTCTTTGCGACTCAGATGCGCACGGACACGATGCTTGGTTGGTTTGTAGCGGTGAAGGGAGCAGAGTACAAAGGCGCGGACCCGTTCATATACACAAAAGTTCCAAGTAGTTTCGATGCTCTGGTATTACAAATGCAAATTCCGTCTGTTTTTAACGTCTTAAATTGAAAGAGCCGTCACAAATTGCTCCGTTTTCACTCCTGGTCGACAATCATACAGCACCTGAGGTAACAAACACATCTCGAGCCCCATTGTGCACTCCATTATTCATGCCAACTCAGTGCCTCGCTCTTTACTACTGTGTACCAATCTTGTCGTCCAACTGCAAAACACTGGGCCACAATAAGTTTCCGCGTCTCCATTGCACTGCGCATACTACGAAACGCTCCCCAAACTTGGCACTCACCCTCGCAGCCGACTTTTCCGACTTTCCACGACGCTCACGCTAGTGACACCATTATTTATAGTTCGACGTCGCGCCAAAGTGAATGAGCACATTTCGCCTACGGCTTAGGCCGCCATCCTACTGTGGCTGCTCGGTGTCTGCAGGCAGCGAGGGTCTGCAAACTTCCTGTGTTCGCACCTATGTCACCTGTGCTTGCTTGTCAGAGACAGACTATCGCAAAACATACAACTCACTCCATGAATTGATTGCTACGGCATCTGTTATCAGCAGTCACAACTAGCAACACCAGTAGCAGCTGACTGCACGCAATGAATAAGAATGTGCAGTGGGATTTACGTGAACTCGGCGCAAGGCAGATCTTTCCGACATAGGCTTGAGAATCTTACGGGAACACTTGTACTGTTTCTAAATTAAGTGTAGGCGTGGGAGGAGGGTGCTTCCTGCGCACTAATAACAGCACGCTTGTCAATTGTGGATGCTAATCATTCGCTTGTATCTTCCTAGACACATCTGCTGGTTGTGAATTATTCCTCTTGCATGGCAAGGTGCGCATGTAGGTGTGTTAAAAGTTCTGGAGGCACTGGGTATTGATCCCAGTACCTCCCGCATACTAAGCGAGCGCTCTACCATCTGAGCTACGCCCGCCCACCCGAAGACTAATGGTGCTACATACAGCCATATAGACGACACAGACCCTTGCACTCCCATTATTCAGCAGACAAACACTACTCTCTATGTATCCGTTAGGGTGTCTTTCAGGTTTCGTGCATTCTGTATTGAATCGTAGTTGGCCACAATGAAAGTGGCACGTATAACGTCGAAAATAGAATTCGGACACCGCTCTGAGTAAGACCAACGTGTTGTCCACCCTCTAGACTTCAATGAGGTTAAGCCGCGATACCTAAGACAGATCTGCACTCGATGACACCTCGATAACAGCCGGTCCCCACACTTACATCTTGCTCTCCTTACGTCAGTATACATCATATCAGTCTGTGACGCTGGCTTTGCAACATCTTGCGTGCCTTTAGGTTCGCCGCGACCAACACTTACCATGCACTGACCACAAAAAATGGAGGCGCCGCGGCTTGAACCCTGGACCTTTCGCATGCCAAGCGAACGCTCTACCAACTGAGCTACGCCCCATGCACGACCAAACTGCGCTATTCCCCATTCTTTGCGACTCAGATGCGCACGGACACGATGCTTGGTTGGTTTGTAGCGGTGAAGGGAGCAGAGTACAAACTCGCGGACCCGTTCATATACACAAAAGTTCCAAGTAGTTTCGATGCTCTGGTATTACAAATGCAAATTCCGTCTGTTTTTAACGTCTTAAATTGAAAGAGCCGTCACAAATTGCTCCGTTTTCACTCCTGGTCGACAATCATACAGCACCTAAGGTAACAAACACATCTCGAGCCCCATTGTGCACTCCATTATTCATGCCAACTCAGTGCCTCGCTCTTTACTACTGTGTACCAATCTTGTCATCCAACTGCAAAACACTGGGCCACAACAAGTTTCCGCGTCTCCATTGCAATGCGCATACTACGAAACGTTCCCCAAACTTGGCACTCATCCTCGCAGCCGAATTTTCCGACTTTCTACGACGCTCACGCTAGTGACAGCATTATTTATAGTTCGACGTCGCGCCAAAGCGAATGAGTACATTTCGCCTACGGCTTAGGCCGCCCTCCTACTGTGGCTGCTCGGTGTCTGCAGGCAGCGAGGGTCTGCAAGCTTCCTGTGTTCGCACCTATGTCACCTGTGCTTGCTTGTCAGAGACAGACTATCGCAAAACATACAACTCACTCCATGAATTGATTGCTACGGCATCTGTTATCAGCAGTCACAACTAGCAACACCAGTAGCAGCTGACTGCACGCAATGAATAAGAATGTGCAGTGCGATTTACGTGAACTCGGCGCAAGGCAGATCTTTCCGACATAGGCTTGAGAATCTTACGGGAACACTTGTACTGTTTCTAAATTAAGTGTAGGCGTGGGAGGAGGGTGCTTCCTGCGCACTAATAACAGCACGCTTGTCAATTGTGGATGCTAATCATTCGCTTGTATCTTCCTAGACACATCTGCTGGTTGTGAATTATTCCTCTTGCATGGCAAGGTGCGCATGTAGGTGTGTTAAAAGTTCTGGAGGCACTGGGTATTGATCCCAGTACCTCTCGCATACTAAGCGAGCGCTCTACCATCTGAGAGACGCCCGCCCACCCGAAGACTAATGGTGCTACATACAGCCATATAGACGACACAGACCCTTGCACTCCCATTATTCAGCAGACAAACACTACTCTCTATGTATCCGTTAGGGTGTCTTTCAGGTTTCGTGCATTCTGTATTGAATCGTAGTTGGCCACAATGAAAGTGGCACGTATAACGTCGAAAATAGAATTCGGACACCGCTCTGAGTAAGACCAACGTGTTGTCCACCCTCTAGACTTCAATGAGGTTAAGCCGCGATACCTAAGACAGATCTGCACTCGATGACACCTCGATAACAGCCGGTCCCCACACTTACATCTTGCTCTCCTTACGTCAGTATACATCATATCAGTCTGTGACGCTGGCTTTGCAACATATTGCGTGCCTTTAGGTTCGCCGCGACCAACACTTACCATGCACTGACCACAAAAAATGGAGGCGCCGCGGCTTGAACCCTGGACCTTTCACATGCCAAGCGAACGCTCTACCAACTGAGCTACGCCCCATGCACGACCAAACTGCGCTATTCCCCATTCTTTGCGACTCAGATGCGCACGGACACGATGCTTGGTTGGTTTGTAGCGGTGAAGGGAGCAGAGTACAAAGGCGCGGACCCGTTCATATACACAAAAGTTCCAAGTAGTTTCGATGCTCTGGTATTACAAATGCAAATTCCGTCTGTTTTTAACGTCTTAAATTGAAAGAACCGTCACAAATTGCTCCGTTTTCACTCCTGGTCGACAATCATACAGCACCTGAGGTAACAAACACATCTCGAGCCCCATTGTGCACTCCATTATTCATGCCAACTCAGTGCCTCGCTCTTTACTACTGTGTACCAATCTTGTCGTCCAACTGCAAAACACTGGGCCACAATAAGTTTCCGCGTCTCCATTGCACTGCGCATACTACGAAACGCTCCCCAAACTTGGCACTCACCCTCGCAGCCGACTTTTCCGACTTTCCACGACGCTCACGCTAGTGACAGCATTATTTATAGTTCGACGTCGCGCCAAAGTGAATGAGCACATTTCGCCTACGGCTTAGGCCGCCATCCTACTGTGGCTGCTCGGTGTCTGCAGGCAGCGAGGGTCTGCAAACTTCCTGTGTTCGCACCTATGTCACCTGTGCTTGCTTGTCAGAGACAGACTATCGCAAAACATACAACTCACTCCATGAATTGATTGCTACGGCATCTGTTATCAGCAGTCACAACTAGCAACACCAGTAGCAGCTGACTGCACGCAATGAATAAGAATGTGCAGTGGGATTTACGTGAACTCGGCGCAAGGCAGATCTTTCCGACATAGGCTTGAGAATCTTACGGGAACACTTGTACTGTTTCTAAATTAAGTGTAGGCGTGGGAGGAGGGTGCTTCCTGCGCACTAATAACAGCACGCTTGTCAATTGTGGATGCTAATCATTCGCTTGTATCTTCCTAGACACATCTGCTGGTTGTGAATTATTCCTCTTGCATGGCAAGGTGCGCATGTAGGTGTGTTAAAAGTTCTGGAGGCACTGGGTATTGATCCCAGTAACTCTCGCATACTAAGCGAGCGCTCTACCATCTGAGCTACGCCCGCCCACCCGAAGACTAATGGTGCTACATACAGCCATATAGACGACACAGACCCTTGCACTCCCATTATTCAGCAGACAAACACTACTCTCTATGTATCCGTTAGGGTGTCTTTCAGGTTTCGTGCATTCTGTATTGAATCGTAGTTGGCCACAATGAAAGTGGCATGTATAACGTCGAAAATAGAATTCGGACACCGCTCTGAGTAAGACCAACGTGTTGTCCACCCTCTAGACTTCAATGAGGTTAAGCCGCGATACCTAAGACAGATCTGCACTCGATGACACCTCGATAACAGCCGGTCCCCACACTTACATCTTGCTCTCCTTACGTCAGTATACATCATATCAGTCTGTGACGCTGGCTTTGCAACATCTTGCGTGCCTTTAGGTTCGCCGCGACCAACACTTACCATGCACTGACCACAAAAAATGGAGGCGCCGCGGCTTGAACCCCGGACCTTTCACATGCCAAGCGAACGCTCTACCAACTGAGCTACGCCCCATGCACGACCAAACTGCGCTATTCCCCATTCTTTGCGACTCAGATGCGCACGGACACGATGCTTGGTTGGTTTGTAGCGGTGAAGGGAGCAGAGTACAAAGGCGCGGACCCGTTCATATACACAAAAGTTCCAAGTAGTTTCGATGCTCTGGTATTACAAATGCAAATTCCGTCTGTTTTTAACGTCTTAAATTGAAAGAGCCGTCACAAATTGCTCCGTTTTCACTCCTGGTCGACAATCATACAGCACCTGAGGTAACAAACACATCTCGAGCCCCATTGTGCATTCCATTATTCATGCCAACTCAGTGCCTCGCTCTTTACTACTGTGTACCAATCTTGTCATCCAACTGCAAAACACTGGGCCACAACAAGTTTCCGCGTCTCCATTGCAATGCGCATACTACGAAACGTTCCCCAAACTTGGCACTCACCCTCGCAGCCGAATTTTCCGACTTTCTACGACGCTCACGCTAGTGACAGCATTATTTATAGTTCGACGTCGCGCCAAAGCGAATGAGCACATTTCGCCTACGGCTTAGGCCGCCATCCTACTGTGGCTGCTCGGTGTCTGCAGGCAGCGAGGGTCTGCAAGCTTCCTGTGTTCGCACCTATGTCACCTGTGCTTGCTTGTCAGAGACAGACTATCGCAAAACATACAACTCACTCCATGAATTGATTGCTACGGCATCTGTTATCAGCAGTCACAACTAGCAACACCAGTAGCAGCTGACTGCACGCAATGAATAAGAATGTGCAGTGGGATTTACGTGAACTCGGCGCAAGGCAGATCTTTCCGACATAGGCTTGAGAATCTTACGGGAACACTTGTACTGTTTCTAAATTAAGTGTAGGCGTGGGAGGAGGGTGCTTCCTGCGCACTAATAACAGCACGCTTGTCAATTGTGGATGCTAATCATTCGCTTGTATCTTCCTAGACACATCTGCTGGTTGTGAATTATTCCTCTTGCATGGCAAGGTGCGCATGTAGGTGTGTTAAAAGTTCTGGAGGCACTGGGTATTGATCCCAGTACCTCTCGCATACTAAGCGAGCGCTCTACCATCTGAGCTACGCCCGCCCACCCGAAGAGTAATGGTGCTACATACAGCCATATAGACGACACAGACCCTTGCACTCCCATTATTCAGCAGACAAACACTACTCTCTATGTATCCGTTAGGGTGTCTTTCAGGTTTCGTGCATTCTGTATTGAATCGTAGTTGGCCACAATGAAAGTGGCACGTATAACGTCGAAAATAGAATTCGGACACCGCTCTGAGTAAGACCAACGTGTTGTCCACCCTCTAGACTTCAATGAGGTTAAGCCGCGATACCTAAGACAGATCTGCACTCGATGACACCTCGATAACAGCCGGTCCCCACACTTACATCTTGCTCTCCTTACGTCAGTATACATCATATCAGTCTGCGACGCTGGCTTTGCAACATCTTGCGTGCCTTTAGGTTCGCCGCGACCAACACTTACCATGCACTGACCACAAAAAATGGAGGCGCCGCGGCTTGAACCCCGGACCTTTCACATGCCAAGCGAACGCTCTACCAACTGAGCTACGCCCCATGCACGACCAAACTGCGCTATTCCCCATTCTTTGCGACTCAGATGCGCACGGACACGATGCTTGGTTGGTTTGTAGCGGTGAAGGGAGCAGAGTACAAAGGCGCGGACCCGTTCATATACACAAAAGTTCCAAGTAGTTTCGATGCTCTGGTATTACAAATGCAAATTCCGACTGTTTTTAACGTCTTAAATTGAAAGAGCCGTCACAAATTGCTCCGTTTTCACTCCTGGTCGACAATCATACAGCACCTGAGGTAACAAACACATCTCGAGCCCCATTGTGCACTCCATTATTCATGCCAACTCAGTGCCTCGCTCTTTACTACTGTGTACCAATCTTGTCGTCCAACTGCAAAACACTGGGCCACAATAAGTTTCCGCGTCTCCATTGCACTGCGCATACTACGAAACGCTCCCCAAACTTGGCACTCACCCTCGCAGCCGACTTTTCCGACTTTCCACGACGCTCACGCTAGTGACAGCATTATTTATAGTTCGACGTCGCGCCAAAGTGAATGAGCACATTTCGCCTACGGCTTAGGCCGCCATCCTACTGTGGCTGCTCGGTGTCTGCAGGCAGCGAGGGTCTGCAAACTTCCTGTGTTCGCACCTATGTCACCTGTGCTTGCTTGTCAGAGACAGACTATCGCAAAACATACAACTCACTCCATGAATTGATTGCTACGGCATCTGTTATCAGCAGTCACAACTAGCAACACCAGTAGCAGCTGACTGCACGCAATGAATAAGAATGTGCAGTGGGATTTACGTGAACTCGGCGCAAGGCAGATCTTTCCGACATAGGCTTGAGAATCTTACGGGAACACTTGTACTGTTTCTAAATTAAGTGTAGGCGTGGGAGGAGGGTGCTTCCTGCGCACTAATAACAGCACGCTTGTCAATTGTGGATGCTAATCATTCGCTTGTATCTTCCTAGACACATCTGCTGGTTGTGAATTATTCCTCTTGCATGGCAAGGTGCGCATGTAGGTGTGTTAAAAGTTCTGGAGGCACTGGGTATTGATCCCAGTACCTCTCGCATACTAAGCGAGCGCTCTACCATCTGAGCTACGCCCGCCCACCCGAAGACTAATGGTGCTACATACAGCCATATATACGACACAGACCCTTGCACTCCCATTATTCAGCAGACAAACACTACTCTCTATGTATCCGTTAGGGTGTCTTTCAGGTTTCGTGCATTCTGTATTGAATCGTAGTTGGCCACAATGAAAGTGGCACGTATAACGTCGAAAATAGAATTCGGACACCGCTCTGAGTAAGACCAACGTGTTGTCCACCCTCTAGACTTCAATGAGGTTAAGCCGCGATACCTAAGACGGATCTGCACTCGATGACACCTCGATAACAGCTTGTCCCCACACTTACATCTTGCTCTCCTTACGTCAGTATACATCATATCAGTCTGTGACGCTGGCTTTGCAACATCTTGCGTGCCTTTAGGTTCGCCGCGACCAACACTTACCATGCACTGACCACAAAAAATGGAGGCGCCGCGGCTTGAACCCCGGACCTTTCACATGCCAAGCGAACGCTCTACCAACTGAGCTACGCCCCATGCACGACCAAACTGCGCTATTCCCCATTCTTTGCGACTCAGATGCGCACGGACACGATGCTTGGTTGGTTTGTAGCGGTGAAGGGAGCAGAGTACAAAGGCGCGGACCCGTTCATATACACAAAAGTTCCAAGTAGTTTCGATGCTCTGGTATTACAAATGCAAATTCCGTCTGTTTTTAACGTCTTAAATTGAAAGAGCCGTCACAAATTGCTCCGTTTTCACTCCTGGTCGACAATCATACAGCACCTGAGGTAACAAACACATCTCGAGCCCCATTGTGCACTCCATTATTCATGCCAACTCAGTGCCTCGCTCTTTACTACTGTGTACCAATCTTGTCATCCAACTGCAAAACACTGGGCCACAACAAGTTTCCGCGTCTCCATTGCAATGCGCATACTACGAAACGTTCCCCAAACTTGGCACTCACCCTCGCAGCCGAATTTTCCGACTTTCTACGACGCTCACGCTAGTGACAGCATTATTTATAGTTCGACGTCGCGCCAAAGCGAATGAGCACATTTCGCCTACGGCTTAGGCCGCCATCCTACTGTGGCTGCTCGGTGTCTGCAGGCAGCGAGGGTCTGCAAGCTTCCTGTGTTCGCACCTATGTCACCTGTGCTTGCTTGTCAGAGACAGACTATCGCAAAACATACAACTCACTCCATGAATTGATTGCTACGGCATCTGTTATCAGCAGTCACAACTAGCAACACCAGTAGCAGCTGACTGCACGCAATGAATAAGAATGTGCAGTGGGATTTACGCGAACTCGGCGCAAGGCAGATCTTTCCGACATAGGCTTGAGAATCTTACGGGAACACTTGTACTGTTTCTAAATTAAGTGTAGGCGTGGGAGGAGGGTGCTTCCTGCGCACTAATAACAGCACGCTTGTCAATTGTGGATGCTAATCATTCGCTTGTATCTTCCTAGACACATCTGCTGGTTGTGAATTATTCCTCTTGCATGGCAAGGTGCGCATGTAGGTGTGTTAAAAGTTCTGGAGGCACTGGGTATTGATCCCAGTACCTCTCGCATACTAAGCGAGCGCTCTACCATCTGAGCTACGCCCGCCCACCCGAATACTAATGGTGCTACATACAGCCATATAGACGACACAGACCCTTGCACTCCCATTATTCAGCAGACAAACACTACTCTCTATGTATCCGTTAGGGTGTCTTTCAGGTTTCGTGCATTCTGTATTGAATCGTAGTTGGCCACAATGAAAGTGGCACGTATAACGTCGAAAATAGAATTCGGACACCGCTCTGATTAAGACCAACGTGTTGTCCACCCTCTAGACTTCAATTAGGTTAAGCCGCGATACCTAAGACAGATCTGCACTCGATGACAACTCGATAACAGCCGGTCCCCACACTTACATCTTGCTCTCCTTACGTCAGTATACATCATATCAGTCTGTGACGCTGGCTTTGCAACATCTTGCGTGCCTTTAGGTTCGCCGCGACCAACACTTACCATGCACTGACCACAAAAAATGGAGGCGCCGCGGCTTGAACCCTGGACCCTTCACATGCCAAGCGAACGCTCTACCAACTGAGCTACGCCCCATGCACGACCAAACTGCGCTATTCCCCATTCTTTGCGACTCAGATGCGCACGGACACGATGCTTGGTTGGTTTGTAGCGGTGAAGGGAGCAGAGTACAAAGGCGCGGACCCGTTCATATACACAAAAGTTCCAAGTAGTTTCGATGCTCTGGTATTACAAATGCAAATTCCGTCTGTTTTTAACGTCTTAAATTGAAAGAGCCGTCACAAATTGCTCCGTTTTCACTCCTGGTCGACAATCATACAGCACCTGAGGTAACAAACACATCTCGAGCCCCATTGTGCACTCCATTATTCATGCCAACTCAGTGCCTCGCTCTTTACTACTGTGTACCAATCTTGTCGTCCAACTGCAAAACACTGGGCCACAATAAGTTTCCGCGTCTCCATTGCACTGCGCATACTACGAAACGCTAGCCAAACTTGGCACTCACCCTCGCAGCCGACTTTTCCGACTTTCCACGACGCTCACGCTAGTGACAGCATTATTTATAGTTCGACGTCGCGCCAAAGTGAATGAGCACATTTCGCCTACGGCTTAGGCCGCCATCCTACTGTGGCTGCTCGGTGTCTGCAGGCAGCGAGGGTCTGCAAGCTTCCTGTGTTCGCACCTATGTCACCTGTGCTTGCTTGTCAGAGACAGACTATCGCAAAACATACAACTCACTCCATGAATTGATTGCTACGGCATCTGTTATCAGCAGTCACAACTAGCAACACCAGTAGCAGCTGACTGCACGCAATGAATAAGAATGTGCAGTGGGATTTACGTGAACTCGGCGCAAGGCAGATCTTTCCGACATAGGCTTGAGAATCTTACGGGAACACTTGTACTGTTTCTAAATTAAGTGTAGGCGTGGGAGGAGGGTGCTTCCTGCGCACTAATAACAGCACGCTTGTCAATTGTGGATGCTAATCATTCGCTTGTATCTTCCTAGACACATCTGCTGGTTGTGAATTATTCCTCTTGCATGGCAAGGTGCGCATGTAGGTGTGTTAAAAGTTCTGGAGGCACTGGGTATTGATCCCAGTACCTCTCGCATACTAAGCGAGCGCTCTACCATCTGAGCTACGCCCGCCCACCCGAATACTAATGGTGCTACATACAGCCATATAGACGACACAGACCCTTGCACTCCCATTATTCAGCAGACAAACACTACTCTCTATGTATCCGTTAGGGTGTCTTTCAGGTTTCGTGCATTCTGTATTGAATCGTAGTTGGCCACAATGAAAGTGGCACGTATAACGTCGAAAATAGAATTCGGACACCGCTCTGATTAAGACCAACGTGTTGTCCACCCTCTAGACTTCAATTAGGTTAAGCCGCGATACCTAAGACAGATCTGCACTCGATGACAACTCGATAACAGCCGGTCCCCACACTTACATCTTGCTCTCCTTACGTCAGTATACATCATATCAGTCTGTGACGCTGGCTTTGCAACATCTTGCGTGCCTTTAGGTTCGCCGCGACCAACACTTACCATGCACTGACCACAAAAAATGGAGGCGCCGCGGCTTGAACCCTGGACCCTTCACATGCCAAGCGAACGCTCTACCAACTGAGCTACGCCCCATGCACGACCAAACTGCGCTATTCCCCATTCTTTGCGACTCAGATGCGCACGGACACGATGCTTGGTTGGTTTGTAGCGGTGAAGGGAGCAGAGTACAAAGGCGCGGACCCGTTCATATACACAAAAGTTCCAAGTAGTTTCGATGCTCTGGTATTACAAATGCAAATTCCGTCTGTTTTTAACGTCTTAAATTGAAAGAGCCGTCACTAATTGCTCCGTTTTCACTCCTGGTCGACAATCATACAGCACCTGAGGTAACAAACACATCTCGAGCCCCATTGTGCACTCCATTATTCATGCCAACTCAGTGCCTCGCTCTTTACTACTGTGTACCAATCTTGTCGTCCAACTGCAAAACACTGGGCCACAATAAGTTTCCGCGTCTCCATTGCACTGCGCATACTACGAAACGCTAGCCAAACTTGGCACTCACCCTCGCAGCCGACTTTTCCGACTTTCCACGACGCTCACGCTAGTGACAGCATTATTTATAGTTCGACGTCGCGCCAAAGTGAATGAGCACATTTCGCCTACGGCTTAGGCCGCCATCCTACTGTGGCTGCTCGGTGTCTGCAGGCAGCGAGGGTCTGCAAGCTTCCTGTGTTCGCACCTATGTCACCTGTGCTTGCTTGTCAGAGACAGACTATCGCAAAACATACAACTCACTCCATGAATTGATTGCTACGGCATCTGTTATCAGCAGTCACAACTAGCAACACCAGTAGCAGCTGACTGCACGCAATGAATAAGAATGTGCAGTGGGATTTACGTGAACTCGGCGCAAGGCAGATCTTTCCGACATAGGCTTGAGAATCTTACGGGAACACTTGTACTGTTTCTAAATTAAGTGTAGGCGTGGGAGGAGGGTGCTTCCTGCGCACTAATAACAGCACGCTTGTCAATTGTGGATGCTAATCATTCGCTTGTATCTTCCTAGACACATCTGCTGGTTGTGAATTATTCCTCTTGCATGGCAAGGTGCGCATGTAGGTGTGTTAAAAGTTCTGGAGGCACTGGGTATTGATCCCAGTACCTCTCGCATACTAAGCGAGCGCTCTACCATCTGAGCTACGCCCGCCCACCCGAATACTAATGGTGCTACATACAGCCATATAGACGACACAGACCCTTGCACTCCCATTATTCAGCAGACAAACACTACTCTCTATGTATCCGTTAGGGTGTCTTTCAGGTTTCGTGCATTCTGTATTGAATCGTAGTTGGCCACAATGAAAGTGGCACGTATAACGTCGAAAATAGAATTCGGACACCGCTCTGATTAAGACCAACGTGTTGTCCACCCTCTAGACTTCAATTAGGTTAAGCCGCGATACCTAAGACAGATCTGCACTCGATGACAACTCGATAACAGCCGGTCCCCACACTTACATCTTGCTCTCCTTACGTCAGTATACATCATATCAGTCTGTGACGCTGGCTTTGCAACATCTTGCGTGCCTTTAGGTTCGCCGCGACCAACACTTACCATGCACTGACCACAAAAAATGGAGGCGCCGCGGGTTGAACCCCGAACCTTTCACATGCCAAGCGAACGCTCTACCAACTGAGCTACGCCCCATGCACGACCAAACTGCGCTATTCCCCATTCTTTGCGACTCAGATGCGCACGGACACGATGCTTGGTTGGTTTGTAGCGGTGAAGGGAGCAGAGTACAAAGGCGCGGACCCGTTCATATACACAAAAGTTCCAAGTAGTTTCGATGCTCTGGTATTACAAATGCAAATTCCGTCTGTTTTTAACGTCTTAAATTGAAAGAGCCGTCACAAATTGCTCCGTTTTCACTCCTGGTCGACAATCATACAGCACCTGAGGTAACAAACACATCTCGAGCCCCATTGTGCACTCCATTATTCATGCCAACTCAGTGCCTCGCTCTTTACTACTGTGTACCAATCTTGTCGTCCAACTGCAAAACACTGGGCCACAATAAGTTTCCGCGTCTCCATTGCACTGCGCATACTACGAAACGTTCCCCAAACTTGGCACTCACCCTCGCAGCCGAATTTTCCGACTTTCTACGACGCTCACGCTAGTGACAGCATTATTTATAGTTCGACGTCGCGCCAAAGCGAATGAGCACATTTCGCCTACGGCTTAGGCCGCCATCCTACTGTGGCTGCTCGGTGTCTGCAGGCAGCGAGGGTCTGCAACTTCCTGTGTTCGCACCTATGTCACCTGTGCTTGCTTGTCAGAGACAGACTATCGCAAAACATACAACTCACTCCATGAATTGATTGCTACGGCATCTGTTATCAGCAGTCACAACTAGCAACACCAGTAGCAGCTGACTGCACGCAATGAATAAGAATGTGCAGTGGGATTTACGTGAACTCGGCGCAAGGCAGATCTTTCCGACATAGGCTTGAGAATCTTACGGGAACACTTGTGCTGTTTCTAAATTAAGTGTAGGCGTGGGAGGAGGGTGCTTCCTGCGCACTAATAACAGCACGCTTGTCAATTGTGGATGCTAATCATTCGCTTGTATCTTCCTAGACACATCTGCTGGTTGTGAATTATTCCTCTTGCATGGCAAGGTGCGCATGTAGGTGTGTTAAAAGTTCTGGAGGCACTGGGTATTGATCCCAGTACCTCTCGCATACTAAGCGAGCGCTCTACCATCTGAGCTACGCCCGCCCACCCGAAGACTAATGGTGCTACATACAGCCATATAGACGACACAGACCCTTGCACTCCCATTATTCAGCAGACAAACACTACTCTCTATGTATCCGTTAGGGTGTCTTTCAGGTTTCGTGCATTCTGTATTGAATCGTAGTTGGCCACAATGAAAGTGGCACGTATAACGTCGAAAATAGAATTCGGACACCGCTCTGTGTAAGACCAACGTGTTGTCCACCCTCTAGACTTCAATGAGGTTAAGCCGCGATACCTAAGACAGATCTGCACTCGATGACACCTCGATAACAGCCGGTCCCCACACTTACATCTTGCTCTCCTTACGTCAGTATACATCATATCAGTCTGTGACGCTGGCTTTGCAACATCTTGCGTGCCTTTAGGTTCGCCGCGACCAACACTTACCATGCACTGACCACAAAAAATGGAGGCGCCGCGGCTTGAACCCCGGACCTTTCACATGCCAAGCGAACGCTCTACCAACTGAGCTACGCCCCATGCACGACCAAACTGCGCTATTCCCCATTCTTTGCGACTCAGATGCGCACGGACACGATGCTTGGTTGGTTTGTAGCGGTGAAGGGAGCAGAGTACAAAGGCGCGGACCCGTTCATATACACAAAAGTTCCAAGTAGTTTCGATGCTCTGGTATTACAAATGCAAATTCCGTCTGTTTTTAACGTCTTAAATTGAAAGAGCCGTCACAAATTGCTCCGTTTTCACTCCTGGTCGACAATCATACAGCACCTGAGGTAACAAACACATCTCGAGCCCCATTGTGCACTCCATTATTCATGCCAACTCAGTGCCTCGCTCTTTACTACTGTGTACCAATCTTGTCATCCAACTGCAAAACACTGGGCCACAACAAGTTTCCGCGTCTCCATTGCAATGCGCATACTACGAAACGTTCCCCAAACTTGGCACTCACCCTCGCAGCCGAATTTTCCGACTTTCTACGACGCTCACGCTAGTGACACCATTATTTATAGTTCGACGTCGCGCCAAAGCGAATGAGCACATTTCGCCTACGGCTTAGGCCGCCATCCTACTGTGGCTGCTCGGTGTCTGCAGGCAGCGAGGGTCTGCAAACTTCCTGTGTTCGCACCTATGTCACCTGTGCTTGCTTGTCAGAGACAGACTATCGCAAAACATACAACTCACTCCATGAATTGATTGCTACGGCATCTGTTATCAGCAGTCACAACTAGCAACACCAGTAGCAGCTGACTGCACGCAATGAATAAGAATGTGCAGTGGGATTTACGTGAACTCGGCGCAAGGCAGATCTTTCCGACATAGGCTTGAGAATCTTACGGGAACACTTGTACTGTTTCTAAATTAAGTGTAGGCGTGGGAGGAGGGTGCTTCCTGCGCACTAATAACAGCACGCTTGTCAATTGTGGATGCTAATCATTCGCTTGTATCTTCCTAGACACATCTGCTGGTTGTGAATTATTCCTCTTGCATGGCAAGGTGCGCATGTAGGTGTGTTAAAAGTTCTGGAGGCACTGGGTATTGATCCCAGTACCTCTCGCATACTAAGCGAGCGCTCTACCATCTGAGCTACGCCCGCCCACCCGAAGACTAATGGTGCTACATACAGCCATGTAGACGACACAGACCCTTGCACTCCCATTATTCAGCAGACAAACACTACTCTCTATGTATCCGTTAGGGTGTCTTTCAGGTTTCGTGCATTCTGTATTGAATCGTAGTTGGCCACAATGAAAGTGGCACGTATAACGTCGAAAATAGAATTCGGACACCGCTCTGAGTAAGACCAACGTGTTGTCCACCCTCTAGACTTCAATGAGGTTAAGCCGCGATACCTAAGACAGATCTGCACTCGATGACACCTCGATAACAGCCGGTCCCCACACTTACATCTTGCTCTCCTTACGTCAGTATACATCATATCAGTCTGTGACGCTGGCTTTGCAACATCTTGCGTGCCTTTAGGTTCGCCGCGACCAACACTTACCATGCACTGACCACAAAAAATTGAGGCGCCGCGGCTTGAACCCTGGACCTTTCACATGCCAAGCGAACGCTCTACCAACTGAGCTACGCCCCATGCACGACCAAACTGCGCTATTCCCCATTCTTTGCGACTCAGATGCGCACGGACACGATGGTTGGTTGGTTTGTAGCGGTGAAGGGAGCAGAGTACAAAGGCGCGGACCCGTTCATATACACAAAAGTTCCAAGTAGTTTCGATGCTCTGGTATTACAAATGCAAATTCCGTCTGTTTTTAACGTCTTAAATTGAAAGAGCCGTCACAAATTGCTCCGTTTTCACTCCTGGTCGACAATCATACAGCACCTGAGGTAACAAACACATCTCGAGCCCCATTGTGCACTCCATTATTCATGCCAACTCAGTGCCTCGCTCTTTACTACTGTGTACCAATCTTGTCGTCCAACTGCAAAACACTGGGCCACAATAAGTTTCCGCGTCTCCATTGCACTGCGCATACTACGAAACGCTCCCCAAACTTGGCACTCACCCTCGCAGCCGACTTTTCCGACTTTCCACGACGCTCACGCAACGCTCACGATAGTGACAGCATTATTTATAGTTCGACGTCGCGCCAAAGCGAATGAGCACATTTCGCCTACGGCTTAGGCCGCCATCCTACTGTGGCTGCTCGGTGTCTGCAGGCAGCGAGGGTCTGCAAACTTCCTGTGTTCACACCTATGTCACCTGTGCTTGCTTGTCAGAGACAGACTATCGCAAAACATACAACTCACTCCATGAATTGATTGCTACGGCATCTGTTATCAGCAGTCACAACTAGCAACACCAGTAGCAGCTGACTGCACGCAATGAATAAGAATGTGCAGTGGGATTTACGTGAACTCGGCGCAAGGAAGATCTTTCCGACATAGGCTTGAGAATCTTACGGGAACACTTGTACTGTTTCTAAATTAAGTGTAGGCGTGGGAGGAGGGTGCTTCCTGCGCACTAATAACAGCACGCTTGTCAATTGTGGATGCTAATCATTCGCTTGTATCTTCCTAGACACATCTGCTGGTTGTGAATTATTCCTCTTGCATGGCAAGGTGCGCATGTAGGTGTGTTAAAAGTTCTGGAGGCACTGGGTATTGATCCCAGTACCTCTCGCATACTAAGCGAGCGCTCTACCATCTTTTTATTTTTATTTTTTTTATTTATTTTTTTTTTGTTTTTTTTAGACACTACCCTTTTTTTTTTAATCCCCTTAGGAAAATGGAACTTAAAAAAAAAAACCTTAAGTGCCACCGCCACTTTTCATCCTATAACAAAAAATCTGATCCACTTCAGGCGTTGGCTCCTGAGTAAACCCACCCCAGAGAGCTGCCTATATATCAGGGGAAATATGGGAAATCAAGGTTAGGGCTATCCTTTGCCACTTTTTTTTTGTTACATGTGAATTCTAGTAAGTAAGTGTTACAAGTAAGTGTTACAACAACAAAGGTGGCATAAAAGAGTAATTCAGAAATAAAAACATAAATCACTGATGTAATTCCAGCTAAAAGGTTCTTCAATAATGTAACTGGTTCCACTTGGAGCCTCGTCATCGTTATCTGATATCTCCAATTGCGCCTTTGAAGGGCATCTGCAACGGAGGCATTCAGCTTCGCTAGTGCCTCAAGGAAAACAGCATCCTTGCAGCAGCTTGTCTCTTCCTTCGCTCATGGCTGACAAGGCAGAACGTTCAGCCGTTTGTGTGATGCGGCACAGAACATTAACCGCAGCTCGGCACTCCCCAGCTGAGTGGGGGGTTAACGAAAACGCTGCGTAAATAATTTGCGAAGAGCGTACGGTATTTCGGTGTGCGTTCGAGGGCATTGTGAGCATTTTGCAGGAACCACCAGTAATCAAGCTGCTCTTTCTCTCCGTCGCGAAAGATGTAGGCGACTGTAAGTCCTTTAAACCATGTAAGCGCATGATATTTTGCAGCCGGAAAGTAAGTTTCATCGGGACAGAGTAGGGTCTGAGGGTCAATCATATCAGGTGTGACCCGGAGGTAACAAGCCAATATCTTCTGTGTTAGTCGCCAAACTCCGGACGATGATGCGCAAGTAAAACGATGTTCATCAGTATCCAAAAGGTGACAATCTGGGCAATAAGGGGAGTCTGCCAGTCCAATAGTGTGAAGTCGCTGTAGTGTGGCATATTTTTTGTTGGCGATCTGATACCACTTCGAACGCACCGTGGAGGACAGAAAGTTGTGGTGTATGGTTTTCCACACTCTTGGCCAGTGAACCGTAGGGTACTTGTTTTCCACCAAGTTATGGGGAACAGCACGCAGAAGGTTGGTGTAAAAATCTTTCGCCTTTGGTGGACGCATGGCGGAGAGGTTCGAGCTGACATAGCTGTAATCAAGAATGAAGGTCGACACATGGGAGAGCTGTGGTGCGACGTGCGCAACCGACACCGGCGGGACGTTAGAGACTGGCATCAGAACCTGTAGTAAACGACCCGTGAGAGAGGTATATTGACTTTTCCATCGTTTCCTCATGTTGCTCATGTAAAGGGCAGCTGCTCTCGCCCTGACGTTGACCAATCCCAGCCCTCCTTTGTGCACTGGGAGGGTAAGAGTGTCGTATCGTACTTTAAAGATATGACCTGCGGAAACGTAGTAACTGAAGGCCGCTTGAAGCCGGCGACCTATCTGAAGCGGTAGTGGGAGGACTTGTGCCACGTGATTGAGTTTTGATGCCACGTAGAGGTTCAGGTATTCAACACGTTGTAGCTGGTTCAAGTCCCGGAGCAGGTTCTGTCGCACCATTGCGCGTATGATCTGTAATAACTGTCGGTAGTTTGCTGCAGCTGTTTTACGTACATCTTTCTTGAACGTGATTCCCAAATATCACAGATCAGAAACTGGTGGGAGGGGAGCGAGGGCTTCCGGTCCGAGACCTCGCCCAATATCCAACGCCGCCGACTTGTTGATGTTCAGAAGACTGCCTGCGGCCTGTCCGTATCGCTCAATCCAGGTTAGTACGCTTTGAACTTCGTCATTGGAACGAACCAGCAGTAGCAGGTCGTCAGCGTATGTCCTATAGCGAAAGGTGACGTCCCTCAGCGTGATGCCAGATAGGCGGTGGTTAAGGCCCCCTAGGAGTGGCTCGAGTGCGATGGCATAAAGGTAGGTAGAAAGGGGACAACCCTGTCGTAGAGACCTCTTAATGGGGACTGGTCCTACCGTCCTTCCATTGACCTGGACGTGTGAGCTGGCTGCGGTCCAAAGACGCCGTAGGGTGTCGATGAGGCCCGGGGGGAATCCCATACAGTCCATCACTCGTAGGAGGAAGTTGTGGTGCACTCTATGAAAGGCGCGGTTGAAATCTACGGAGACGATCGCCGCTCTCAGACGGCACGCAGAAGCGATTGCTATTAAATCCCTGCAGTCACCGGTGGCCATGTGTATGTTGGCTTCTCCCCCCTGCGACGTCTGTTCAGGAGCGAGGATCATCGGCAAAGTCGTCTTAATACGGCTCGCCATAATCCTGGTGAAAATCTTGTAATCGGCGTTCAGCATTGTAAGCGGCCGATAGTCGTTAATCGATAGCCCTCCACCTGGCTTGTGTACCGGTATGAGAAGTCCTTCTACAAACGCTGGCGGCACAACACAGTCTGGAGACGTAAGTTCGCGGAACATTATAACCCAGCGAGGCATCATGATGTCACGGAAAGTCCGGTAGAATTCGATGGGCAATCCATCAGGTCCAGGAGACTTATTGGCCGCACCTTTGTCCACGGCGTTTTCGACTTCTTCGAGTGAGATTTCCTCTGTTAGTGCATTCACGGTAGCCTCGTCGATAGTACGTGTTACCTGCTGTAACATTTCAGTAGTGGCCTCGTCATCGACGATTCTTTCCTTGTAAAGATGACGAAAATGATCCTCCATCGCCTTTACTATGGTTGCTTGGGTCGTACATAAGCGACCGTCGTGTGTCCTGAGTTGTGTGATTAAGTGTTGGCGTTGTCGGCGCTTATCCGCCACAACGTGATGCATAGTGGGTTCCTCCGCAAACGTTCGGTCGTGCCGTCGCGAGCGGACGACTGCACCTTCTAGTCGGCGCTTCGTCAATGATAGTATGTGAGCCTTGATTCTGCTTTGATCATGTTGTCTCTCCGGGGAAGGGGGTAAGGCGTCGAGGTCCCTGAGAGTCGCGTAGTAAAAATCGAGGGTCTGTCGATGCCACGCAGTCACGTCCTTGCCATATTGCATAAGTGTCCTACGGATTGCTGGTTTGGCACAGAGGAGCCACCACTCCAGGGTCGAGGCGTATCGAGGGTGGCGGCGTTCACAGTCAGTCCACGTTGCTGCAACTTGCCGACGGCAATCCAGGTCCTGGAGATGAGTTATGTTGAGCTTCCAAAAGCCATTGCTGCGCCAGACTTGTTGGGGGCGTAGGTGTATAGTGCAGATATAGGCACTGTGATCAGAATAGGCTTGAGGCCATAGTTCAGCGTCCACCACACCTTGTGTGAGATCTTGTGACACATATATGCGGTCGAGTCGGCTGGCCGAATGACTGGTAAGATGAGTGTGGCCAGAGCGGTTACGGTGGACTTTTTCCCACGTGTCGCACAAGTGAAGTTCTTGGATCATCGCACCCAGTTCCGGACAAGGCGTGTAATGTGGGATTTGGTCCTTGGGGTGAAGTACGCTATTAAAATCGCCGGCGAAGACGCTGTGGTCGTATCGTCCTAGGAAAAGGGGAGCGACATCTGTGGAGTAGAATCTGGCGCGGTCGTGACGTCTTGTGGTACCCGACGGCGCGTAAACATTAATGAATCGGGTGTTGAGTGCCGTAAATGCTATTCCTCGAGCGGAGGGAAGAAACGTGACGTCGGTAACTTCAATACCTTCACGCACTAATATTGCCACTCCGGTATCTGCAGGGCTACCGGGCGTCACATGTGTGGTGTACCCGTAAAAGTGCGGGAGTGCCGTCGTTTTCGCTTCTTGTAGGAAAGCAAAGTCAACCCCCATGGCTCGTATGGTTTCTTTCAAAAGTTGGATCTTGACAGGAGAACTGATCTTGTTGATATTCATTGTCGCCAGGCGGTAAGCCTGGCAACGAGTTGTTTCGGCGAGGTTATCCATGGTGAAGGTGGAGAGAAGCGAACATCGGAAGTGATGTCACCCCCCGCCGAACGCGGTCCTCCTTGTGCTGCTTATGCTGCATGATCCGGCGGCGCCTCAGCTGGCCGCGGGTCGTGATCTTGTGTCTCAACGTCCTCGGCCCATGAAGCGGGCGCGGATGTCTGTTCATGGTCCATAGCCTCAGAATGTTTGATAGTAAGGGACCGGGCGACTTCGCTACCTGCACTGGTACCTCCCCGCTGCTCACTGTTTCTGTCAATGGGCCGATGGTCGAAAGCTGCACGTTTTTCTGTCTGTTCTGCAAGGTTGGAGTCAGTGGAAACAGCTTCAGATTCGCGGCTGGCTTCTTGAGTGGTCAGTCGTTCTTCCCCGGCCGAATGCGAACCGCTGTGTTCCGACACGGTCCGACGACGCCGCTTTCGGCGTTTCGGTGATCGCTGTTTCCGTACGTGGCCTTCATTGTCAGAAGACGGCACTGACTCATGCTCCGCCGGAACAAACGCTTCGGTCGGTACAATAAGGGAATCAATTGCCATCTTACTGGCGTCAATGTCTGTCGCGTTCGGTAGCTCCAGAGTCGTAGTGCTATTTTCCACCACTGGCCAGGTCGGCGGATCATCCAGGTCTTTGTCCGTGGAAAGTGATTCTTGTACCACTGAAGCGGTCGGCCGTGTCTGTTGTGTGGAGAACGTCGTGAGCGCCGCCGCGTAAGTAACGGGTAGAATAGTCTTCGCCGCTGGTGGTGCAACGTCCTTCGGTGGGAGTTGTGTGATCCGACGCTGGAGGCACTCGGAACGAAGGTGACCTTCCTTACCGCATCCGGAGCACGTCTTCGGTTGGCCGTCATAAATAACTATGGCCCGGCATCCACCTATCTGTAGATAGGATGGCACGTGTCGTTGGAGATCTATGCGCACTTGGCGTACTCCATTGAGTACTGGATACGTCTTAAACTGGGTCCATTTTTCAGCCACGTGTTCGTGTACCGTGCCGTAGGGGCGGAGCGCCGCTACAACTTCTGCCGCTGGGAGTTCAAATGGAAGTTCGAAGATGCGTATAATCCGCAGTCCCATTGCGGCATGGCCGACCTCGACGTTGCCAACATATCCATCTGCGTGGCAGAAGCGGAGTTCTTGTTTCATCTCTCGAAGCACCTTGTCGCAAGTAGTTTCGTTTATGAGCTTTACATAGACCGTGCTACTGACGATCGAAAAGTGAATGCCGACAATGTCGGCAGCCGGGATCTTGGCTTCCTCTTTTAAAAAACGTTCGACTTCGAGCGCCTTTGGTCGGGTAAAGTCGTTCCGAAATGTGAATTTCAAGGTTGATCTTCTGTACTGGTTTGCCATGGTCTTGGAGCGCTACGGCGTCACGTTAGTGCCGGCCGAAGAAAGTAAACAAGGCGCGCGGGCCCTCTCTGCCAGCGGAGAGCACACACCGCACGTCCGCTTCGCTCGGCTGCGAGAGCCGCACTGTCCATCTGAGCTACGCCCGCCCACCCGAAGACTAATGGTGCTACATACAGCCATATAGACGACACAGACCCTTGCACTCCCATTATTCAGCAGACAAACACTACTCTCTATGTATCCGTTAGGGTGTCTTTCAGGTTTCGTGCATTCTGTATTGAATCGTAGTTGGCCACAATGAAAGTGGCACGTATAACGTCGAAAATAGAATTCGGACACCGCTCTGAGTAAGACCAACGTGTTGTCCACCCTCTAGACTTCAATGAGGTTAAGCCGCGATACCTAAGACAGATCTGCACTCGATGACACCTCGATAACAGCCGGTCCCCACACTTACATCTTGCTCTCCTTACGTCAGTATACATCATATCAGTCTGTGACGCTGGCTTTGCAACATCTTGCGTGCCTTTAGGTTCGCCGCGACCAACACTTACCCTGCACTGACCACAAAAAATGGAGGCGCCGCGGCTTGAACCCTGGACCTTTCACATGCCAAGCGAACGCTCTACCAACTGAGCTACGCCCCATGCACGACCAAACTGCGCTATTCCCCATTCTTTGCGACTCAGATGCGCACGGACACGATGCTTGGTTGGTTTGTAGCGGTGAAGGGAGCAGAGTACAAAGGCGCGGACCCGTTCATATACACAAAAGTTCCAAGTAGTTTCGATGCTCTGGTATTACAAATGCAAATTCCGTCTGTTTTTAACGTCTTAAATTGAAAGAGCCGTCACAAATTGCTCCGTTTTCACTCCTGGTCGACAATCATACAGCACCTGAGGTAACAAACACATCTCGAGCCCCATTGTGCACTCCATTATTCATGCCAACTCAGTGCCTCGCTCTTTACTACTGTGTACCAATCTTGTCGTCCAACTGCAAAACACTGGGCCACAATAAGTTTCCGCGTCTCCATTGCACTGCGCATACTACGAAACGCTCCCCAAACTTGGCACTCACCCTCGCAGCCGACTTTTCCGACTTTCCACGACGCTCACGCAACGCTCACGATAGTGACAGCATTATTTATAGTTCGACGTCGCGCCAAAGCGAATGAGCACATTTCGCCTACGGCTTAGGCCGCCATCCTACTGTGGCTGCTCGGTGTCTGCAGGCAGCGAGGGTCTGCAAACTTCCTGTGTTCGCACCTATGTCACCTGTGCTTGCTTGTCAGAGACAGACTATCGCAAAACATACAACTCACTCCATGAATTGATTGCTACGGCATCTGTTATCAGCAGTCACAACTAGCAACACCAGTAGCAGCTGACTGCACGCAATGAATAAGAATGTGCAGTGGGATTTACGTGAACTCGGCGCAAGGCAGATCTTTCCGACATAGGCTTGAGAATCTTACGGGAACACTTGTACTGTTTCTAAATTAAGTGTAGGCGTGGGAGGAGGGTGCTTCCTGCGCACTAATAACAGCACGCTTGTCAATTGTGGATGCTAATCATTCGCTTGTATCTTCCTAGACACATCTGCTGGTTGTGAATTATTCCTCTTGCATGGCAAGGTGCGCATGTAGGTGTGTTAAAAGTTCTGGAGGCACTGGGTATTGATCCCAGTACCTCTCGCATACTAAGCGAGCGCTCTACCATCTGAGCTACGCCCGCCCACCCGAAGACTAATGGTGCTACATACAGCCATATAGACGACACAGACCCTTGCACTCCCATTATTCAGCAGACAAACACTACTCTCTATGTATCCGTTAGGGTGTCTTTCAGGTTTCGTGCATTCTGTATCGAATCGTAGTTGGCCACAATGAAAGTGGCACGTATAACGTCGAAAATAGAATTCGGACACCGCTCTGAGTAAGACCAACGTGTTGTCGACCCTCTAGACTTCAATGAGGTTAAGCCGCGATACCTAAGACAGATCTGCACTCGATGACACCTCGATAACAGCCGGTCCCCACACTTACATCTTGCTCTCCTTACGTCAGTATACATCATATCAGTCTGTGACGCTGGCTTTGCAACATCTTGCGTGCCTTTAGGTTCGCCGCGACCAACACTTACCATGCACTGACCACAAAAAATGGAGGCGCCGCGGCTTGAACCCTGGACCTTTCACATGCCAAGCGAACGCTCTACCAACTGAGCTACGCCCCATGCACGACCAAACTGCGCTATTCCCCATTCTTTGCGACTCAGATGCGCACGGACACGATGCTTGGTTGGTTTGTAGCGGTGAAGGGAGCAGAGTACAAAGGCGCGGACCCGTTCATATACACAAAAGTTCCAAGTAGTTTCGATGCTCTGGTATTACAAATGCAAATTCCGTCTGTTTTTAACGTCTTAAATTGAAAGAGCCGTCACAAATTGCTCCGTTTTCACTCCTGGTCGACAATCATACAGCACCTGAGGTAACAAACACATCTCGAGCCCCATTGTGCACTCCATTATTCATGCCAACTCAGTGCCTCGCTCTTTACTACTGTGTACCAATCTTGTCGTCCAACTGCAAAACACTGGGCCACAATAAGTTTCCGCGTCTCCATTGCACTGCGCATACTACGAAACGCTCCCCAAACTTGGCACTCACCCTCGCAGCCGACTTTTCCGACTTTCCACGACGCTCACGCAACGCTCACGATAGTGACAGCATTATTTATAGTTCGACGTCGCGCCAAAGCGAATGAGCACATTTCGCCTACGGCTTAGGCCGCCATCCTACTGTGGCTGCTCGGTGTCTGCAGGCAGCGAGGGTCTGCAAACTTCCTGTGTTCGCACCTATGTCACCTGTGCTTGCTTGTCAGAGACAGACTATCGCAAAACATACAACTCACTCCATGAATTGATTGCTACGGCATCTGTTATCAGCAGTCACAACTAGCAACACCAGTAGCAGCTGACTGAACGCAATGAATAAGAATGTGCAGTGGGATTTACGTGAACTCGGCGCAAGGCAGATCTTTCCGACATAGGCTTGAGAATCTTACGGGAACACTTGTACTGTTTCTAAATTAAGTGTAGGCGTGGGAGGAGGGTGCTTCCTGCGCACTAATAACAGCACGCTTGTCAATTGTGGATGCTAATCATTCGCTTGTATCTTCCTAGACACATCTGCTGGTTGTGAATTATTCCACTTGCATGGCAAGGTGCGCATGTAGGTGTGTTAAAAATTCTGGTAGCACTGGGTATTGATCCCAGTTCCTCTCGCATACTAAGCGAGCGCTCTACCATCTGAGCTACGCCCGCCCCCCCCGGAGACTAATGGTGCTACATACAGCCATATAGACGACACAGACCCTTGCACTCCCATTATTCAGCAGACAAACACTACTCTCTATGTATCCGTTAGGGTGTCTTTCAGGTTTCGTGCATTCTGTATCGACTCGTAGTTGGCCACAATGAAAGTGGCACGTATAACGTCGAAAATAGAATTCGGACACCGCTCTGAGTAAGACCAACGTGTTGTCCACCCTCTAGACTTCAATGAGGTTAAGCCGCGATACCTAAGACAGATCTGCACTCGATGACACCTCGATAACAGCCGGTCCCCTCACTTACATCTTGCTCTCCTTACGTCAGTATACATCATATCAGTCTGTGACGCTGGCTTTGCAACATCTTGCGTGCCTTTAGGTTCGCCGCGACCAACACTTACCATGCACTGACAACAAAAAATGTAGGCGCCGCGGCTTGAACACTGGACCTTTCACATGCCAAGCGAACGCTCTACCAACTGAGCTACGCCCCATGCACGAGCAAACTGCGCTATTCCCCATTCTTTGCGACTCAGATGCGCACGGACACGATGGTTGGTTGGTTTGTAGCGGTGAAGGGAGCAGAGTACAAAGGCGCGGACCCGTTCATATACACAAAAGTACCAAGTAGTTTCGATGCTCTGGTATTACAAATGAAAATTCCGTCTGTTTTTAACGTCTTAAATTGAAAGAGCCGTCACAAATTGCTCCGTTTTCACTCCTTGACGACAATCATACAGCACCTGAGGTAACAAACACATCTCGAGCCCCATTGTGCACTCCATTATTCATGCCAACTCAGTGCCTCGCTCTTTACTACTGTGTACCAATCTTGTCGTCCAACTGCAAAACACTGGGCCACAATAAGTTTCCGCGTCTCCATTGCACTGCGCATACTACGAAACGCTCCCCAAACTTGGCACTCACCCTCGCAGCCGACTTTACCGACTTTCCACGACGCTCACGCTAGTGACAGCATTATTTATAGTTCGACGTCGCGCCAAAGCGAATGAGCACATTTCGCCTACGGCTTAGGCCGCCCTCCTAGTGTGGCTGCTCGGTGTCTGCAGGCAGCGAGGGTCTGCAAGCTTCCTGTGTTCGCACCTATGTCACCTGTGCTTGCTTGTCAGAGACAGACTACCGCAAAACATACAACTCACTCCATGAATTGATTGCTACGGCATCTGTTATCAGCAGTCACAACTAACAACACCAGTAGCATCTGACTGCATGCAAAGAATAGGAATGTGCAGTGGAATTTACGTGAACTCAGCGCAAGGCAGATCTTTCCGACATAGGCTTGAGAATCTTACAGGAACACTTGTACTGTTTCTAAATTAAGTGTGGGCGTGGGAGGAGGGTGCTTCCTGCGCACTAATAACAGCACGCTTGTCAATTGTGGATGCTAATAATTCGCTTGTATCTTCCTAGACACATCTGCTGGTTGTGAATTATTCCACTTGCATGGCAAGGTGCGCATGTAGGTATGTTAAAAATTCTGGTAGCACTGGGTACTGATCCCAGTTCCTCTCGCATACTAAGCGAGCGCTCTACCATCTGAGCTACGCCCGCCCCGCCCGAAGACTAATGGTGCTACATACAGCCATATAGACGACACAGACCTTTGCACTCCCATTATTCAGCAGACAAACACTACTCTCTATGTATCCGTTAGGGTGTCTTTCAGGTTTCGTGCATTCTGTATCGAATCGTAGTTGGCCACAATGAAAGTGGCACGTATAACGTCGAAAATAGAATTCGGACACCGCTCTGAGTAAGACCAACGTGTTGTCCACCCTCTAGACTCCAATGAGGTTAAGCCGCGATACCTAAGACAGATCTGCACTCGATGACACCTCGATAACAGCCGGTCCCCACACTTACATCTTGCTCTCCTTACGTCAGTATACATCATATCAGTCTGTGACGCTGGCTTTGCAACATCTTGCGTGCCTTTAGGTTCGCCGCGACCAACACTTACCATGCACTGACAACAAAAAATGTAGGCGCCGCGGCTTGAACACTGGACCTTTCACATGCCAAGCGAACGCTCTACCAACTGAGCTACGCCCCATGCACGAGCAAACTGCGCTATTCCCCATTCTTTGCGACTCAGATGCGCACGGACACGATGGTTGGTTGGTTTGTAGCGGTGAAGGGAGCAGAGTACAAAGGCGCGGACCCGTTCATATACACAAAAGTACCAAGTAGTTTCGATGCTCTGGTATTACAAATGAAAATTCCGTCTGTTTTTAACGTCTTAAATTGAAAGAGCCGTCACAAATTGCTCCGTTTTCACTCCTTGACGACAATCATACAGCACCTGAGGTAACAAACACATCTCGAGCCCCATTGTGCACTCCATTATTCATGCCAACTCAGTGCCTCGCTCTTTACTACTGTGTACCAATCTTGTCGTCCAACTGCAAAACACTGGGCCACAATAAGTTTCCGCGTCTCCATTGCACTGCGCATACTACGAAACGCTCCCCAAACTTGGCACTCACCCTCGCAGCCGACTTTACCGACTTTCCACGACGCTCACGCTAGTGACAGCATTATTTATAGTTCGACGTCGCGCCAAAGCGAATGAGCACATTTCGCCTACGGCTTAGGCCGCCCTCCTAGTGTGGCTGCTCGGTGTCTGCAGGCAGCGAGGGTCTGCAAGCTTCCTGTGTTCGCACCTATGTCACCTGTGCTTGCTTGTCAGAGACAGACTACCGCAAAACATACAACTCACTCCATGAATTGATTGCTACGGCATCTGTTATCAGCAGTCACAACTAACAACACCAGTAGCATCTGACTGCATGCAAAGAATAGGAATGTGCAGTGGAATTTACGTGAACTCAGCGCAAGGCAGATCTTTCCGACATAGGCTTGAGAATCTTACAGGAACACTTGTACTGTTTCTAAATTAAGTGTAGGCGTGGGAGGAGGGTGCTTCCTGCGCACTAATAACAGCACGCTTGTCAATTGTGGATGCTAATAATTCGCTTGTATCTTCCTAGACACATCTGCTGGTTGTGAATTATTCCACTTGCATGGCAAGGTGCGCATGTAGGTATGTTAAAAATTCTGGTAGCACTGGGTACTGATCCCAGTTCCTCTCGCATACTAAGCGAGCGCTCTACCATCTGAGCTACGCCCGCCCCGCCCGAAGACTAATGGTGCTACATACAGCCATATAGACGACACAGACCTTTGCACTCCCATTATTCAGCAGACAAACACTACTCTCTATGTATCCGTTAGGGTGTCTTTCAGGTTTCGTGCATTCTGTATCGAATCGTAGTTGGCCACAATGAAAGTGGCACGTATAACGTCGAAAATAGAATTCGGACACCGCTCTGAGTAAGACCAACGTGTTGTCCACCCTCTAGACTCCAATGAGGTTAAGCCGCGATACCTAAGACAGATCTGCACTCGATGACACCTCGATAACAGCCGGTCCCCACACTTACATCTTGCTCTCCTTACGTCAGTATACATCATATCAGTCTGTGACGCTGGCTTTGCAACATCTTGCGTGCCTTTAGGTTCGCCGCGACCAACACTTACCATGCACTGACAACAAAAAATGTAGGCGCCGCGGCTTGAACACTGGACCTTTCACATGCCAAGCGAACGCTCTACCAACTGAGCTACGCCCCATGCACGAGCAAACTGCGCTATTCCCCATTCTTTGCGACTCAGATGCGCACGGACACGATGGTTGGTTGGTTTGTAGCGGTGAAGGGAGCAGAGTACAAAGGCGCGGACCCGTTCATATACACAAAAGTACCAAGTAGTTTCGATGCTCTGGTATTACAAATGAAAATTCCGTCTGTTTTTAACGTCTTAAATTGAAAGAGCCGTCACAAATTGCTCCGTTTTCACTCCTTGACGACAATCATACAGCACCTGAGGTAACAAACACATCTCGAGCCCCATTGTGCACTCCATTATTCATGCCAACTCAGTGCCTCGCTCTTTACTACTGTGTACCAATCTTGTCGTCCAACTGCAAAACACTGGGCCACAATAAGTTTCCGCGTCTCCATTGCACTGCGCATACTACGAAACGCTCCCCAAACTTGGCACTCACCCTCGCAGCCGACTTTTCCGACTTTCCACGACGCTCACGCAACGCTCACGCTAGTGACAGCATTATTTATAGTTCGACGTCGCGCCAAAGCGAATGAGCACATTTCGCCTACGGCTTAGGCCGCCCTCCTAGTGTGGCTGCTCGGTGTCTGCAGGCAGCGAGGGTCTGCAAGCTTCCTGTGTTCGCACCTATGTCACCTGTGCTTGCTTGTCAGAGACAGACTACCGCAAAACATACAACTCACTCCATGAATTGATTGCTACGGCATCTGTTATCAGCAGTCACAACTAACAACACCAGTAGCAGCTGACTGCATGCAAAGAATAGGAATGTGCAGTGGAATTTACGTGAACTCAGCGCAAAGGCAGATCTTTCCGACATAGACTTGAGAATCTTACAGGAACACTTGTACTGTTTCTAAATTAAGTGTAGGAGTGGGAGGAGGGTGCTTCCTGCGCACTAATAACAGCACGCTTGTCAATTGTGGATGCTAATCATTCGCTTGTATCTTCCTACACACATCTGCTGGTTGTGAATTATTCCACTTGCATGGCAAGGTGCGCATGTAGGTGTGTTAAAAATTCTGGTAGAACTGGGTATTGATCCCAGTTCCTCTCGCATACTAAGCGAGCGCTCTACCATCTGAGCTACGCCCGCCCCCCCCCCCCCCCCCCCCCCGGAGACTAATGGTGCTACATACAGCCATATAGACGACACAGACCCTTGCACTCCCATTATTCAGCAGACAAACACTACTCTCTATGTATCCGTTAGGGTGTCTTTCAGGTTTCGTGCATTCTGTATCGAATCGTAGTTGGCCACAATGAAAGTGGCACGTATAACGTCGAAAATAGAATTCGGACACCGCTCTGAGTAAGACCAACGTGTTGTCCACCCTCTAGACTTCAATGAGGTTAAGCCGCGATACCTAAGACAGATCTGCACTCGATGACACCTCGATAACAGCCGGTCCCCACACTTACATCTTGCTCTCCTTACGTCAGTATACATCTTATCAGTCTGTGACGCTGGCTTTGCAACATCTTGCGTGCCTTTAGGTTCGCCGCGACCAACACTTACCATGCACTGACAACAAAAAATGTAGGCGCCGCGGCTTGAACACTGGACCTTTCACATGCCAAGCGAACGCTCTACCAACTGAGCTACGCCCCATGCACGAGCAAACTGCGCTATTCCCCATTCTTTGCGACTCAGATGCGCACGGACACGATGGTTGGTTGGTTTGTAGCGGTGAAGGGAGCAGAGTACAAAGGCGCGGACCCGTTCATATACACAAAAGTACCAAGTAGTTTCGATGCTCTGGTATTACAAATGAAAATTCCGTCTGTTTTTAACGTCTTAAATTGAAAGAGCCGTCACAAATTGCTCCGTTTTCACTCCTTGACGACAATCATACAGCACCTGAGGTAACAAACACATCTCGAGCCCCATTGTGCACTCCATTATTCATGCCAACTCAGTGCCTCGCTCTTTACTACTGTGTACCAATCTTGTCGTCCAACTGCAAAACACTGGGCCACAATAAGTTTCCGCGTCTCCATTGCACTGCGCATACTACGAAACGCTCCCCAAACTTGGCACTCACCCTCGCAGCCGACTTTTCCGACTTTCCACGACGCTCACGCAACGCTCACGCTAGTGACAGCATTATTTATAGTTCGACGTCGCGCCAAAGCGAATGAGCACATTTCGCCTACGGCTTAGGCCGCCCTCCTAGTGTGGCTGCTCGGTGTCTGCAGGCAGCGAGGGTCTGCAAGCTTCCTGTGTTCGCACCTATGTCACCTGTGCTTGCTTGTCAGAGACAGACTACCGCAAAACATACAACTCACTCCATGAATTGATTGCTACGGCATCTGTTATCAGCAGTCACAACTAACAACACCAGTAGCATCTGACTGCATGCAAAGAATAGGAATGTGCAGTGGAATTTACGTGAACTCAGCGCAAGGCAGATCTTTCCGACATAGGCTTGAGAATCTTACAGGAACACTTGTACTGTTTCTAAATTAAGTGTAGGCGTGGGAGGAGGGTGCTTCCTGCGCACTAATAACAGCACCCTTGTCAATTGTGGATGCTAATAATTCGCTTGTATCTTCCTAGACACATCTGCTGGTTGTGAATTATTCCACTTGCATGGCAAGGTGCGCATGTAGGTATGTTAAAAATTCTGGTAGCACTGGGTATTGATCCCAGTTCCTCTCGCATACTAAGCGAGCGCTCTACCATCTGAGCTACGCCCGCCCCGCCCGAAGACTAATGGTGCTACATACAGCCATATAGACGACACAGACCTTTGCACTCCCATTATTCAGCAGACAAACACTACTCTCTATGTATCCGTTAGGGTGTCTTTCAGGTTTCGTGCATTCTGTATCGAATCGTAGTTGGCCACAATGAAAGTGGCACGTATAACGTCGAAAATAGAATTCGGACACCGCTCTGAGTAAGACCAACGTGTTGTCCACCCTCTAGACTCCAATGAGGTTAAGCCGCGATACCTAAGACAGATCTGCACTCGATGACACCTCGATAACAGCCGGTCCCCACACTTACATCTTGCTCTCCTTACGTCAGTATACATCATATCAGTCTGTGACGCTGGCTTTGCAACATCTTGCGTGCCTTTAGGTTCGCCGCGACCAACACTTACCATGCACTGACAACAAAAAATGTAGGCGCCGCGGCTTGAACACTGGACCTTTCACATGCCAAGCGAACGCTCTACCAACTGAGCTACGCCCCATGCACGAGCAAACTGCGCTATTCCCCATTCTTTGCGACTCAGATGCGCACGGACACGATGGTTGGTTGGTTTGTAGCGGTGAAGGGAGCAGAGTACAAAGGCGCGGACCCGTTCATATACACAAAAGTACCAAGTAGTTTCGATGCTCTGGTATTACAAATGAAAATTCCGTCTGTTTTTAACGTCTTAAATTGAAAGAGCCGTCACAAATTGCTCCGTTTTCACTCCTTGACGACAATCATACAGCACCTGAGGTAACAAACACATCTCGAGCCCCATTGTGCACTCCATTATTCATGCCAACTCAGTGCCTCGCTCTTTACTACTGTGTACCAATCTTGTCGTCCAACTGCAAAACACTGGGCCACAATAAGTTTCCGCGTCTCCATTGCACTGCGCATACTACGAAACGCTCCCCAAACTTGGCACTCACCCTCGCAGCCGACTTTTCCGACTTTCCACGACGCTCACGCAACGCTCACGCTAGTGACAGCATTATTTATAGTTCGACGTCGCGCCAAAGCGAATGAGCACATTTCGCCTACGGCTTAGGCCGCCCTCCTAGTGTGGCTGCTCGGTGTCTGCAGGCAGCGAGGGTCTGCAAGCTTCCTGTGTTCGCACCTATGTCACCTGTGCTTGCTTGTCAGAGACAGACTACCGCAAAACATACAACTCACTCCATGAATTGATTGCTACGGCATCTGTTATCAGCAGTCACAACTAACAACACCAGTAGCATCTGACTGCATGCAAAGAATAGGAATGTGCAGTGGAATTTACGTGAACTCAGCGCAAGGCAGATCTTTCCGACATAGGCTTGAGAATCTTACAGGAACACTTGTACTGTTTCTAAATTAAGTGTAGGCGTGGGAGGAGGGTGCTTCCTGCGCACTAATAACAGCACCCTTGTCAATTGTGGATGCTAATAATTCGCTTGTATCTTCCTAGACACATCTGCTGGTTGTGAATTATTCCACTTGCATGGCAAGGTGCGCATGTAGGTATGTTAAAAATTCTGGTAGCACTGGGTATTGATCCCAGTTCCTCTCGCATACTAAGCGAGCGCTCTACCATCTGAGCTACGCCCGCCCCGCCCGAAGACTAATGGTGCTACATACAGCCATATAGACGACACAGACCTTTGCACTCCCATTATTCAGCAGACAAACACTACTCTCTATGTATCCGTTAGGGTGTCTTTCAGGTTTCGTGCATTCTGTATCGAATCGTAGTTGGCCACAATGAAAGTGGCACGTATAACGTCGAAAATAGAATTCGGACACCGCTCTGAGTAAGACCAACGTGTTGTCCACCCTCTAGACTCCAATGAGGTTAAGCCGCGATACCTAAGACAGATCTGCACTCGATGACACCTCGATAACAGCCGGTCCCCACACTTACATCTTGCTCTCCTTACGTCAGTATACATCATATCAGTCTGTGACGCTGGCTTTGCAACATCTTGCGTGCCTTTAGGTTCGCCGCGACCAACACTTACCATGCACTGACAACAAAAAATGTAGGCCCGCGGCTTGAACACTGGACCTTTCACATGCCAAGCGAACGCTCTACCAACTGAGCTACGCCCCATGCACGAGCAAACTGCGCTATTCCCCATTCTTTGCGACTCAGATGCGCACGGACACGATGGTTGGTTGGTTTGTAGCGGTGAAGGGAGCAGAGTACAAAGGCGCGGACCCGTTCATATACACAAAAGTACCAAGTAGTTTCGATGCTCTGGTATTACAAATGAAAATTCCGTCTGTTTTTAACGTCTTAAATTGAAAGAGCCGTCACAAATTGCTCCGTTTTCACTCCTTGACGACAATCATACAGCACCTGAGGTAACAAACACATCTCGAGCCCCATTGTGCACTCCATTATTCATGCCAACTCAGTGCCTCGCTCTTTACTACTGTGTACCAATCTTGTCGTCCAACTGCAAAACACTGGGCCACAATAAGTTTCCGCGTCTCCATTGCACTGCGCATACTACGAAACGCTCCCCAAACTTGGCACTCACCCTCGCAGCCGACTTTTCCGACTTTCCACGACGCTCACGCTAGTGACAGCATTATTTATAGTTCGACGTCGCGCCAAAGCGAATGAGCACATTTCGCCTACGGCTTAGGCCGCCCTCCTAGTGTGGCTGCTCGGTGTCTGCAGGCAGCGAGGGTCTGCAAGCTTCCTGTGTTCGCACCTATGTCACCTGTGCTTGCTTGTCAGAGACAGACTACCGCAAAACATACAACTCACTCCATGAATTGATTGCTACGGCATCTGTTATCAGCAGTCACAACTAACAACACCAGTAGCAGCTGACTGCATGCAAAGAATAGGAATGTGCAGTGGAATTTACGTGAACTCAGCGCAAGGCAGATCTTTCCGACATAGGCTTGAGAATCTTACAGGAACACTTGTACTGTTTCTAAATTAAGTGTAGGCGTGGGAGGAGGGTGCTTCCTGCGCACTAATAACAGCACCCTTGTCAATTGTGGATGCTAATAATTCGCTTGTATCTTCCTAGACACATCTGCTGGTTGTGAATTATTCCACTTGCATGGCAAGGTGCGCATGTAGGTATGTTAAAAATTCTGGTAGCACTGGGTATTGATCCCAGTTCCTCTCGCATACTAAGCGAGCGCTCTACCATCTGAGCTACGCCCGCCCCGCCCGAAGACTAATGGTGCTACATACAGCCATATAGACGACACAGACCTTTGCACTCCCATTATTCAGCAGACAAACACTACTCTCTATGTATCCGTTAGGGTGTCTTTCAGGTTTCGTGCATTCTGTATCGAATCGTAGTTGGCCACAATGAAAGTGGCACGTATAACGTCGAAAATAGAATTCGGACACCGCTCTGAGTAAGACCAACGTGTTGTCCACCCTCTAGACTCCAATGAGGTTAAGCCGCGATACCTAAGACAGATCTGCACTCGATGACACCTCGATAACAGCCGGTCCCCACACTTACATCTTGCTCTCCTTACGTCAGTATACATCATATCAGTCTGTGACGCTGGCTTTGCAACATCTTGCGTGCCTTTAGGTTCGCCGCGACCAACACTTACCATGCACTGACAACAAAAAATGTAGGCGCCGCGGCTTGAACACTGGACCTTTCACATGCCAAGCGAACGCTCTACCAACTGAGCTACGCCCCATGCACGAGCAAACTGCGCTATTCCCCATTCTTTGCGACTCAGATGCGCACGGACACGATGGTTGGTTGGTTTGTAGCGGTGAAGGGAGCAGAGTACAAAGGCGCGGACCCGTTCATATACACAAAAGTACCAAGTAGTTTCGATGCTCTGGTATTACAAATGAAAATTCCGTCTGTTTTTAACGTCTTAAATTGAAAGAGCCGTCACAAATTGCTCCGTTTTCACTCCTTGACGACAATCATACAGCACCTGAGGTAACAAACACATCTCGAGCCCCATTGTGCACTCCATTATTCATGCCAACTCAGTGCCTCGCTCTTTACTACTGTGTACCAATCTTGTCGTCCAACTGCAAAACACTGGGCCACAATAAGTTTCCGCGTCTCCATTGCACTGCGCATACTACGAAACGCTCCCCAAACTTGGCACTCACCCTCGCAGCCGACTTTTCCGACTTTCCACGACGCTCACGCTAGTGACAGCATTATTTATAGTTCGACGTCGCGCCAAAGCGAATGAGCACATTTCGCCTACGGCTTAGGCCGCCCTCCTAGTGTGGCTGCTCGGTGTCTGCAGGCAGCGAGGGTCTGCAAGCTTCCTGTGTTCGCACCTATGTCACCTGTGCTTGCTTGTCAGAGACAGACTACCGCAAAACATACAACTCACTCCATGAATTGATTGCTACGGCATCTGTTATCAGCAGTCACAACTAACAACACCAGTAGCAGCTGACTGCATGCAAAGAATAGGAATGTGCAGTGGAATTTACGTGAACTCAGCGCAAGGCAGATCTTTCCGACATAGGCTTGAGAATCTTACAGGAACACTTGTACTGTTTCTAAATTAAGTGTAGGCGTGGGAGGAGGGTGCTTCCTGCACACTAATAACAGCACGCTTGTCAATTGTGGATGCTAATAATTCGCTTGTATCTTCCTAGACACATCTGCTGGTTGTGAATTATTCCAATTGCATGGCACGGTGCGCATGTAGGTGTGTTAAAAATTCTGGTAGCACTGGGTATTGATCCCAGTTCCTCTCGCATACTAAGCGAGCGCTCTTCCATCTGAGCTACGCCCGCCCCCCCCCCCCCCCCCCCCCCCGAAGACTAATGGTGCTACATATAGCCATATAGACGACACAGACCTTTGCACTCCCATTATTCAGCAGACAAACACTACTCTCTATGTATCCGTTAGGGTGTCTTTCAGGTTTCGTGCATTCTGTATCGAATCGTAGTTGGCCACAATGAAAGTGGCACGTATAACGTCGAAAATAGAATTCGGACACCGCTCTGAGTAAGACCAACGTGTTGTCCACCCTCTAGACTCCAATGAGGTTAAGCCGCGATACCTAAGACAGATCTGCACTCGATGACACCTCGATAACAGCCGGTCCCCACACTTACATCTTGCTCTCCTTACGTCAGTATACATCATATCAGTCTGTGACGCTGGCTTTGCAACATCTTGCGTGCCTTTAGGTTCGCCGCGACCAACACTTACCATGCACTGACAACAAAAAATGTAGGCGCCGCGGCTTGAACACTGGACCTTTCACATGCCAAGCGAACGCTCTACCAACTGAGCTACGCCCCATGCACGAGCAAACTGCGCTATTCCCCATTCTTTGCGACTCAGACGCGCACGGACACGATGGTTGGTTGGTTTGTAGCGGTGAAGGGAGCAGAGTACAAAGGCGCGGACCCGTTCATATACACAAAAGTACCAAGTAGTTTCGATGCTCTGGTATTACAAATGAAAATTCCGTCTGTTTTTAACGTCATAAATTGAAAGAGCCGTCACAAATTGCTCGGTGTCTGCAGGCAGCGAGGGTCTGCAAGCTTCCTGTGTTCGCACCTATGTCACCTGTGCTTGCTTGTCAGAAACAGACTACCGCAAAACATACAACTCACTCCATGAATTGATTGCTACGGCATCTGTTATCAGCAGTCACAACTAACAACACCAGTAGCAGCTGACTGCATGCAAAGAATAGGAATGTGCAGTGGAATTTACGTGAACTCAGCGCAAGGCAGATCTTTCCGACATAGGCTTGAGAATCTTACAGGAACACTTGTACTGTTTCTAAATTAAGTGTAGGAGTGGGAGGAGGGTGCTTCCTGCGCACTAATAACAGCACGCTTGTCAATTGTGGATGCTAATCATTCGCTTGTATCTTCCTACACACATCTGCTGGTTGTGAATTATTCCACTTGCATGGCAAGGTGCGCATGTAGGTGTGTTAAAAATTCTGGTAGCACTGGGTATTGATCCCAGTTCCTCTCGCATACTAAGCGAGCGCTCTACCATCTGAGCTACGCCCGCCCCCCCGGAGACTAATGGTGCTACATACAGCCATATAGACGACACAGACCCTTGCACTCCCATTATTCAGCAGACAAACACTACTCTCTATGTATCCGTTAGGGTGTCTTTCAGGTTTCGTGCATTCTGTATCGAATCGTAGTTGGCCACAATGAAAGTGGCACGTATAACGTCGAAAATAGAATTCGGACACCGCTCTGAGTAAGACCAACGTGTTGTCCACCCTCTAGACTCCAATGAGGTTAAGCCGCGATACCTAAGACAGATCTGCACTCGATGACACCTCGATAACAGCCGGTCCCCACACTTACATCTTGCTCTCCTTACGTCAGTATACATCATATCAGTCTGTGACGCTGGCTTTGCAACATCTTGCGTGCCTTTAGGTTCGCCGCGACCAACACTTACCATGCACTGACAACAAAAAATGTAGGCCCGCGGCTTGAACACTGGACCTTTCACATGCCAAGCGAACGCTCTACCAACTGAGCTACGCCCCATGCACGAGCAAACTGCGCTATTCCCCATTCTTTGCGACTCAGATGCGCACGGACACGATGGTTGGTTGGTTTGTAGCGGTGAAGGGAGCAGAGTACAAAGGCGCGGACCCGTTCATATACACAAAAGTACCAAGTAGTTTCGATGCTCTGGTATTACAAATGAAAATTCCGTCTGTTTTTAACGTCTTAAATTGAAAGAGCCGTCACAAATTGCTCCGTTTTCACTCCTTGACGACAATCATACAGCACCTGAGGTAACAAACACATCTCGAGCCCCATTGTGCACTCCATTATTCATGCCAACTCAGTGCCTCGCTCTTTACTACTGTGTACCAATCTTGTCGTCCAACTGCAAAACACTGGGCCACAATAAGTTTCCGCGTCTCCATTGCACTGCGCATACTACGAAACGCTCCCCAAACTTGGCACTCACCCTCGCAGCCGACTTTTCCGACTTTCCACGACGCTCACGCTAGTGACAGCATTATTTATAGTTCGACGTCGCGCCAAAGCGAATGAGCACATTTCGCCTACGGCTTAGGCCGCCCTCCTAGTGTGGCTGCTCGGTGTCTGCAGGCAGCGAGGGTCTGCAAGCTTCCTGTGTTCGCACCTATGTCACCTGTGCTTGCTTGTCAGAGACAGACTACCGCAAAACATACAACTCACTCCATGAATTGATTGCTACGGCATCTGTTATCAGCAGTCACAACTAACAACACCAGTAGCAGCTGACTGCATGCAAAGAATAGGAATGTGCAGTGGAATTTACGTGAACTCAGCGCAAGGCAGATCTTTCCGACATAGGCTTGAGAATCTTACAGGAACACTTGTACTGTTTCTAAATTAAGTGTAGGCGTGGGAGGAGGGTGCTTCCTGCGCACTAATAACAGCACCCTTGTCAATTGTGGATGCTAATAATTCGCTTGTATCTTCCTAGACACATCTGCTGGTTGTGAATTATTCCACTTGCATGGCAAGGTGCGCATGTAGGTATGTTAAAAATTCTGGTAGCACTGGGTATTGATCCCAGTTCCTCTCGCATACTAAGCGAGCGCTCTACCATCTGAGCTACGCCCGCCCCGCCCGAAGACTAATGGTGCTACATACAGCCATATAGACGACACAGACCTTTGCACTCCCATTATTCAGCAGACAAACACTACTCTCTATGTATCCGTTAGGGTGTCTTTCAGGTTTCGTGCATTCTGTATCGAATCGTAGTTGGCCACAATGAAAGTGGCACGTATAACGTCGAAAATAGAATTCGGACACCGCTCTGAGTAAGACCAACGTGTTGTCCACCCTCTAGACTCCAATGAGGTTAAGCCGCGATACCTAAGACAGATCTGCACTCGATGACACCTCGATAACAGCCGGTCCCCACACTTACATCTTGCTCTCCTTACGTCAGTATACATCATATCAGTCTGTGACGCTGGCTTTGCAACATCTTGCGTGCCTTTAGGTTCGCCGCGACCAACACTTACCATGCACTGACAACAAAAAATGTAGGCGCCGCGGCTTGAACACTGGACCTTTCACATGCCAAGCGAACGCTCTACCAACTGAGCTACGCCCCATGCACGAGCAAACTGCGCTATTCCCCATTCTTTGCGACTCAGATGCGCACGGACACGATGGTTGGTTGGTTTGTAGCGGTGAAGGGAGCAGAGTACAAAGGCGCGGACCCGTTCATATACACAAAAGTACCAAGTAGTTTCGATGCTCTGGTATTACAAATGAAAATTCCGTCTGTTTTTAACGTCTTAAATTGAAAGAGCCGTCACAAATTGCTCCGTTTTCACTCCTTGACGACAATCATACAGCACCTGAGGTAACAAACACATCTCGAGCCCCATTGTGCACTCCATTATTCATGCCAACTCAGTGCCTCGCTCTTTACTACTGTGTACCAATCTTGTCGTCCAACTGCAAAACACTGGGCCACAATAAGTTTCCGCGTCTCCATTGCACTGCGCATACTACGAAACGCTCCCCAAACTTGGCACTCACCCTCGCAGCCGACTTTTCCGACTTTCCACGACGCTCACGCTAGTGACAGCATTATTTATAGTTCGACGTCGCGCCAAAGCGAATGAGCACATTTCGCCTACGGCTTAGGCCGCCCTCCTAGTGTGGCTGCTCGGTGTCTGCAGGCAGCGAGGGTCTGCAAGCTTCCTGTGTTCGCACCTATGTCACCTGTGCTTGCTTGTCAGAGACAGACTACCGCAAAACATACAACTCACTCCATGAATTGATTGCTACGGCATCTGTTATCAGCAGTCACAACTAACAACACCAGTAGCAGCTGACTGCATGCAAAGAATAGGAATGTGCAGTGGAATTTACGTGAACTCAGCGCAAGGCAGATCTTTCCGACATAGGCTTGAGAATCTTACAGGAACACTTGTACTGTTTCTAAATTAAGTGTAGGCGTGGGAGGAGGGTGCTTCCTGCACACTAATAACAGCACGCTTGTCAATTGTGGATGCTAATAATTCGCTTGTATCTTCCTAGACACATCTGCTGGTTGTGAATTATTCCAATTGCATGGCACGGTGCGCATGTAGGTGTGTTAAAAATTCTGGTAGCACTGGGTATTGATCCCAGTTCCTCTCGCATACTAAGCGAGCGCTCTTCCATCTGAGCTACGCCCGCCCCCCCCCCCCCCCCCCGAAGACTAATGGTGCTACATATAGCCATATAGACGACACAGACCTTTGCACTCCCATTATTCAGCAGACAAACACTACTCTCTATGTATCCGTTAGGGTGTCTTTCAGGTTTCGTGCATTCTGTATCGAATCGTAGTTGGCCACAATGAAAGTGGCACGTATAACGTCGAAAATAGAATTCGGACACCGCTCTGAGTAAGACCAACGTGTTGTCCACCCTCTAGACTCCAATGAGGTTAAGCCGCGATACCTAAGACAGATCTGCACTCGATGACACCTCGATAACAGCCGGTCCCCACACTTACATCTTGCTCTCCTTACGTCAGTATACATCATATCAGTCTGTGACGCTGGCTTTGCAACATCTTGCGTGCCTTTAGGTTCGCCGCGACCAACACTTACCATGCACTGACAACAAAAAATGTAGGCGCCGCGGCTTGAACACTGGACCTTTCACATGCCAAGCGAACGCTCTACCAACTGAGCTACGCCCCATGCACGAGCAAACTGCGCTATTCCCCATTCTTTGCGACTCAGACGCGCACGGACACGATGGTTGGTTGGTTTGTAGCGGTGAAGGGAGCAGAGTACAAAGGCGCGGACCCGTTCATATACACAAAAGTACCAAGTAGTTTCGATGCTCTGGTATTACAAATGAAAATTCCGTCTGTTTTTAACGTCATAAATTGAAAGAGCCGTCACAAATTGCTCGGTGTCTGCAGGCAGCGAGGGTCTGCAAGCTTCCTGTGTTCGCACCTATGTCACCTGTGCTTGCTTGTCAGAAACAGACTACCGCAAAACATACAACTCACTCCATGAATTGATTGCTACGGCATCTGTTATCAGCAGTCACAACTAACAACACCAGTAGCAGCTGACTGCATGCAAAGAATAGGAATGTGCAGTGGAATTTACGTGAACTCAGCGCAAGGCAGATCTTTCCGACATAGGCTTGAGAATCTTACAGGAACACTTGTACTGTTTCTAAATTAAGTGTAGGAGTGGGAGGAGGGTGCTTCCTGCGCACTAATAACAGCACGCTTGTCAATTGTGGATGCTAATCATTCGCTTGTATCTTCCTACACACATCTGCTGGTTGTGAATTATTCCACTTGCATGGCAAGGTGCGCATGTAGGTGTGTTAAAAATTCTGGTAGCACTGGGTATTGATCCCAGTTCCTCTCGCATACTAAGCGAGCGCTCTACCATCTGAGCTACGCCCGCCCCCCCGGAGACTAATGGTGCTACATACAGCCATATAGACGACACAGACCCTTGCACTCCCATTATTCAGCAGACAAACACTACTCTCTATGTATCCGTTAGGGTGTCTTTCAGGTTTCGTGCATTCTGTATCGAATCGTAGTTGGCCACAATGAAAGTGGCACGTATAACGTCGAAAATAGAATTCGGACACCGCTCTGAGTAAGACCAACGTGTTGTCCACCCTCTAGACTCCAATGAGGTTAAGCCGCGATACCTAAGACAGATCTGCACTCGATGACACCTCGATAACAGCCGGTCCCCACACTTACATCTTGCTCTCCTTACGTCAGTATACATCATATCAGTCTGTGACGCTGGCTTTGCAACATCTTGCGTGCCTTTAGGTTCGCCGCGACCAACACTTACCATGCACTGACAACAAAAAATGTAGGCGCCGCGGCTTGAACACTGGGCCTTTCACATGCCAAGCGAACGCTCTACCAAATGAGCTACGCCCCATGCACGAGCAAACTGCGCTATTCCCCATTCTTTGCGACTCAGATGCGCACGGACACGATGGTTGGTTGGTTTGTAGCGGTGAAGGGAGCAGAGTACAAAGGCGCGGACCCGTTCATATACACAAAAGTACCAAGTAGTTTCGATGCTCTGGTATTACAAATGAAAATTCCGTCTGTTTTTAACGTCTTAAATTGAAAGAGCCGTCACAAATTGCTCCGTTTTCACTCCTTGACGACAATCATACAGCACCTGAGGTAACAAACACATCTCGAGCCCCATTGTGCACTCCATTATTCATGCCAACTCAGTGCCTCGCTCTTTACTACTGTGTACCAATCTTGTCGTCCAACTGCAAAACACTGGGCCACAATAAGTTTCCGCGTCTCCATTGCACTGCGCATACTACGAAACGCTCCCCAAACTTGGCACTCACCCTCGCAGCCGACTTTTCCGACTTTCCACGACGCTCACGCAACGCTCACGCTAGTGACAGCATTATTTATAGTTCGACGTCGCGCCAAAGCGAATGAGCACATTTCGCCTACGGCTTAGGCCGCCCTCGTAGTGTGGCTGCTCGGTGTCTGCAGGCAGCGAGGGTCTGCAAGCTTCCTGTGTTCGCACCTATGTCACCTGTGCTTGCTTGTCGGAGACAGACTACCGCAAAACATACAACTCACTCCATGAATTGATTGCTACGGCATCTGTTATCAGCAGTCACAACTAACAACACCAGTAGCAGCTGACTGCATGCAAAGAATAGGAATGTGCAGTGGAATTTACGTGAACTCAGCGCAAGGCAGATCTTTCCGACATAGGCTTGAGAATCTTACAGGAACACTTGTACTGTTTCTAAATTAAGTGTAGGCGTGGGAGGAGGGTGCTTCCTGCGCACTAATAACAGCACGCTTGTCAATTGTGGATGCTAATCATTCGCTTATCTTCCTAGACACATCTGCTGGTTTTGAATTATTCCACTTGCATGGCAAGGTGCGCATGTAGGTGTGTTAAAAATTCTGGTAGCACTGGGTATTGATCCCAGTTCCTCTCGCATACTAAGCGAGCGCTCTACCATCTGAGCTACGACCGCCCCCCCGAAGACTAACGGTGCTACATACAGCCATATAGACGACACAGACCCTTGCACTCCCATTATTCAGCAGACAAACACTACTCTCTATGTATCCGTTAGGGTGTCTTTCAGGTTTCGTGCATTCTGTATCGAATCGTAGTTGGCCACAATGAAAGTGGCACGTATAACGTCGAAAATAGAATTCGGACACCGCTCTGAGTAAGACCAACGTGTTGTCCACCCTCTAGACTTCAATGAGGTTAAGCCGCGATACCTAAGACAGATCTGCACTCGATGACACCTCGATAACAGCCGGTCCCCACACTTACATCTTGCTCTCCTTACGTCAGTATACATCATATCAGTCTGTGACGCTGGCTTTGCAACATCTTGCGTGCCTTTAGGTTCGCCGCGACCAACACTTACCATGCACTGACAACAAAAAATGTAGGCGCCGCGGCTTGAACACTGGACCTTTCACATGCCAAGCGAACGCTCTACCAACTGAGCTACGCCCCATGCACGAGCAAACTGCGCTATTCCCCATTCTTTGCGACTCAGATGCGCACGGACACGATGGTTGGTTGGTTTGTAGCGGTGAAGGGAGCAGAGTACAAAGGCGCGGACCCGTTCATATACACAAAAGTACCAAGTAGTTTCGATGCTCTGGTATTACAAATGAAAATTCCGTCTGTTTTTAACGTCTTAAATTGAAAGAGCCGTCACAAATTGCTCCGTTTTCACTCCATGACGACAATCATACAGCACCTGAGGTAACAAACACATCTCGAGCCCCATTGTGCACTCCATTATTCATGCCAACTCAGTGCCTCGCTCTTTACTACTGTGTACCAATCTTGTCGTCCAACTGCAAAACACTGGGCCACAATATGTTTCCGCGTCTCCATTGCACTGCGCATACTACGAAACGCTCCCCAAACTTGGCACTCACCCTCGCAGCCGACTTTTCCGACTTCCCACGACGCTCACGCAACGCTCACGCTAGTGACAGCATTATTTATAGTTCGACGTCGCGCCAAAGCGAATGAGCACATTTCGCCTACGGCTTAGGCCGCCCTCCTAGTGTGGCTGCTCGGTGTCTGCAGGCAGCGAGGGTCTGCAAGCTTCCTGTGTTCGCACCTATGTCACCTGTGCTTGCTTGTCAGAGACAGACTACCGCAAAACATACAACTCACTCCATGAATTGATTGCTACGGCATCTGTTATCAGCAGTCACAACTAACAACACCAGTAGCAGCTGACTGCATGCAAAGAATAGGAATGTGCAGTGGAATTTACGTGAACTCAGCGCAAGGCAGATCTTTCCGACATAGGCTTGAGAATCTTACAGGAACACTTGTACTGTTTCTAAATTAAGTGTAGGCGTGGGAGGAGGGTGCTTCCTGCGCACTAATAACAGCACGCTTGTCAATTGTGGATGCTAATCATTCGCTTGTATCTTCCTAGACACATCTGCTGGTTTTGAATTATTCCACTTGCATGGCAAGGTGCGCATGTAGGTGTGTTAAAAATTCTGGTAGCACTGGGTATTGATCCCAGTTCCTCTCCCATACTAAGCGAGCGCTCTACCATCTGAGCTACGACCGCCCCCCCGAAGACTAATGGTGCTACATACAGCCATATAGACGACACAGACCCTTGCACTCCCATTATTCAGCAGACAAACACTACTCTCTATGTATCCGTTAGGGTGTCTTTCAGGTTTCGTGCATTCTGTATCGAATCGTAGTTGGCCACAATGAAAGTGGCACGTATAACGTCGAAAATAGAATTCGGACACCGCTCTGAGTAAGACCAACGTGTTGTCCACCCTCTAGACTTCAATGAGGTTAAGCCGCGATACCTAAGACAGATCTGCACTCGATGACACCTCGATAACAGCCGGTCCCCACACTTACATCTTGCTCTCCTTACGTCAGTATACATCATATCAGTCTGTGACGCTGGCTTTGCAACATCTTGCGTGCCTTTAGGTTCGCCGCGACCAACACTTACCATGCACTGACCACAAAAAATGTAGGCGCCGCGGCTTGAACACTGGACCTTTCACATGCCAAGCGAACGCTCTACCAACTGAGCTACGCCCCATGCACGAGCAAACTGCGCTATTCCCCATTCTCTGCGACTCAGATGCGCACGGACACGATGGTTGGTTGGTTTGTAGCGGTGAAGGGAGCAGAGTACAAAGGCGCGGACCCGTTCATATACACAAAAGTACCAAGTAGTTTCGATGCTCTGGTATTACAAATGAAAATTCCGTCTGTTTTTAACGTCTTAAATTGAAAGAGCCGTCACAAATTGCTCCGTTTTCACTCCTTGACGACAATCATACAGCACCTGAGGTAACAAACACATCTCGAGCCCCATTGTGCACTCCATTATTCATGCCAACTCAGTGCCTCGCTCTTTACTACTGTGTACCAATCTTGTCGTCCAACTGCAAAACACTGGGCCACAATAAGTTTCCGCGTCTCCATTGCACTGCGCATACTACGAAACGCTCCCCAAACTTGGCACTCACCCTCGCAGCCGACTTTTCCGACTTTCCACGACGCTCACGCTAGTGACAGCATTATTTATAGTTCGACGTCGCGCCAAAGCGAATGAGCACATTTCGCCTACGGCTTAGGCCGCCCTCCTAGTGTGGCTGCTCGGTGTCTGCAGGCAGCGAGGGTCTGCAAGCTTCCTGTGTTCGCACCTATGTCACCTGTGCTTGCTTGTCAGAGACAGACTACCGCAAAACATACAACTCACTCCATGAATTGATTGCTACGGCATCTGTTATCAGCAGTCACAACTAACAACACCAGTAGCAGCTGACTGCATGCAAAGAATAGGAATGTGCAGTGGAATTTACGTGAACTCAGCGCAAGGCAGATCTTTCCGACATAGGCTTGAGAATCTTACAGGAACACTTGTACTGTTTCTAAATTAAGTGTAGGCGTGGGAGGAGGGTGCTTCCTGCGCACTAATAACAGCACGCTTGTCAATTGTGGATGCTAATCATTCGCTTGTATCTTCCTAGACACATCTGCTGGTTGTGAATTATTCCACTTGCATGGCAAGGTGCGCATGTAGGTGTGTTAAAAATTCTGGTAGCACTGGGTATTGATCCCAGATCCTCTCGCATACTAAGCGAGCGCTCTACCATCTGAGCTACGGCCGCCAACCCCCCCCCGAAGACTAATGGTGCTACATACAGCCATATAGACGACACAGACCCTTGCACTCCCATTATTCAGCAGACAAACACTACTCTCTATGTATCCGTTAGGGTGTCTTTCAGGTTTCGTGCATGATGTATCGAATCGTAGTTGGCCACAATGAAAGTGGCACGTATAACGTCGAAAATAGAATTCGGACACCGCTCTGAGTAAGACCAACGTGTTGTCCACCCTCTAGACTTCAATGAGGTTAAGCCGCGATACCTAAGACAGATCTGCACTCGATGACACCTCGATAACAGCCGGTCCCCACACTTACATCTTGCTCTCCTTACGTCAGTATACATCATATCAGTCTGTGACGCTGGCTTTGCAACATCTTGCGTGCCTTTAGGTTCGCCGCGACCAACACTTACCATGCACTGACAACAAGAAATGTAGGCGCCGCGGCTTGAACACTGGACCTTTCACATGCCAAGCGAACGCTCTACCAACTGAGCTACGCCCCATGCACGAGCAAACTGCGCTATTCCCCATTCTTTGCGACTCAGATGCGCACGGACACGATGGTTGGTTGGTTTGTAGCGGTGAAGGGAGCAGAGTACAAAGGCGCGGACCCGTTCATATACACAAAAGTACCAAGTAGTTTCGATGCTCTGGTATTACAAATGAAAATTCCGTCTGTTTTTAACGTCTTAAATTGAAAGAGCCGTCACAAATTGCTCCGTTTTCACTCCTTGACGACAATCATACAGCACCTGAGGTAACAAACACATCTCGAGCCCCATTGTGCACTCCATTATTCATGCCAACTCAGTGCCTCGCTCTTTACTACTGTGTACCAATCTTGTCGTCCAACTGCAAAACACTGGGCCACAATAAGTTTCCGCGTCTCCATTGCACTGCGCATACTACGAAACGCTCCCCAAACTTGGCACTCACCCTCGCAGCCGACTTTTCCGACTTTCCACGACGCTCACGCTAGTGACAGCATTATTTATAGTTCGACGTCGCGCCAAAGCGAATGAGCACATTTCGCCTACGGCTTAGGCCGCCCTCCTAGTGTGGATGCTCGGTGTCTGCAGGCAGCGAGGGTCTGCAAGCTTCCTGTGTTCGCACCTATGTCACCTGTGCTTGCTTGTCAGAGACAGACTACCGCAAAACATACAACTCACTCCATGAATTGATTGCTACGGCATCTGTTATCAGCAGTCACAACCAACAACACCAGTAGCAGCTGACTGCATGCAAAGAATAGGAATGTGCAGTGGAATTTACGTGAACTCAGCGCAAGGCAGATCTTTCCGACATAGGCTTGAGAATCTTACAGGAACACTTGTACTGTTTCTAAATTAAGTGTAGGAGTGGGAGGAGGGTGCTTCCTGCGCACTAATAACAGCACGCTTGCCAATTGTGGATGCTAATCATTCGCTTGTATCTTCCTACACACATCTGCTGGTTGTGAATTATTCCACTTGCATGGCAAGGTGCGCATGTAGGTGTGTTAAAAATTCTGGTAGCACTGGGTATTGATCCCAGTTCCTCTCGCATACTAAGCGAGCGCTCTACCATCTGAGCTACGGCCGCCCCCCCCCCCCCCCCCAACCCGAAGACTAATGGTGCTACATACAGCCATATAGACGACACAGACCCTTGCACTCCCATTATTCAGCAGACAAACACTACTCTCTATGTATCCGTTAGGGTGTCTTTCAGGTTTCGTGCATTCTGTATCGAATCGTAGTTGGCCACAATGAAAGTGGCACGTATAACGTCGAAAATAGAATTCGGACACCGCTCTGAGTAAGACCAACGTGTTGTCCACCCTCTAGACTTCAATGAGGTTAAGCCGCGATACCTAAGACAGATCTGCACTCGATGACACCTCGATAACAGCCGGTCCCCACACTTACATCTTGCTCTCCTTACGTCAGTATACATCATATCAGTCTGTGACGCTGGCTTTGCAACATCTTGCGTGCCTTTAGGTTCGCCGCGACCAACACTTACCATGCACTGACAACAAAAAATGTAGGCGCCGCGGCTTGAACACTGGACCTTTCACATGCCAAGCGAACGCTCTACCAACTGAGCTACGCCCCATGCACGAGCAAACTGCGCTATTCCCCATTCTTTGCGACTCAGATGCGCACGGACACGATGGTTGGTTGGTTTGTAGCGGTGAAGGGAGCAGAGTACAAAGGCGCGGACCCGTTCATATACACAAAAGTACCAAGTAGTTTCGATGCTCTGGTATTACAAATGAAAATTCCGTCTGTTTTTAACGTCTTAAATTGAAAGAGCCGTCACAAATTGCTCCGTTTTCACTCCTTGACGACAATCATACAACACCTGAGGTAACAAACACATCTCGAGCCCCATTGTGCACTCCATTATTCATGCCAACTCAGTGCCTCGCTCTTTACTACTGTGTACCAATCTTGTCGTCCAACTGCAAAACACTGGGCCACAATAAGTTTCCGCGTCTCCATTGCACTGCGCATACTACGAAACGCTCCCCAAACTTGGCACTCACCCTCGCAGCCGACTTTTCCGACTTTCCACGACGCTCACGCTAGTGACAGCATTATTTATAGTTCGACGTCGCGCCAAAGCGAATGAGCACATTTCGCCTACGGCTTAGGCCGCCCTCCTAGTGTGGCTGCTCGGTGTCTGCAGGCAGCGAGGGTCTGCAAGCTTCCTGTGTTCGCACCTATGTCACCTGTGCTTGCTTGTCAGAGACAGACTACCGCAAAACATACAACTCACTCCATGAATTGATTGCTACGGCATCTGTTATCAGCAGTCACAACTAACAACACCAGTAGCAGCTGACTGCATGCAAAGAATAGGAATGTGCAGTGGAATTTACGTGAACTCAGCGCAAGGCAGATCTTTCCGACATAGGCTTGAGAATCTTACAGGAACACTTGCACTGTTTCTAAATTAAGTGTAGGCGTGGGAGGAGGGTGCTTCCTGCGCACTAATAACAGCACGCTTGTCAATTGTTGATGCTAATCATTCGCTTGTATCTTCCTAGACACATCTGCTGGTTGTGAATTATTCCACTTGCATGGCAAGGTGCGCATGTAGGTGTGTTAAAAATTCTGGAAGCACTGGGTATTGATCCCAGTTCCTCTCGCATACTAAGCGAGCGCTATACCATCTGAGCTACGCCCGCCCCCCCGAAGACTAATGGTGCTACATACAGCCATATAGACGACACAGACCCTTGCACTCCCATTATTCAGCAGACAAACACTACTCTCTATGTATCCGTTAGGGTGTCTTTCAGGTTTCGTGCATTCTGTATCGAATCGTAGTTGGCCACAATGAAAGTGGCACGTATAACGTCGAAAATAGAATTCGGACACCGCTCTGAGTAAGACCAACGTGTTGTCCACCCTCTAGACTTCAATGAGGTTAAGCCGCGATACCTAAGACAGATCTGCACTCGATGACACCTCGATAACAGCCGGTCCCCACACTTACATCTTGCTCTCCTTACGTCAGTATACATCATATCAGTCTGTGACGCTGGCTTTGCAACATCTTGCGTGCCTTTAGGTTCGCCGCGACCAACACTTACCATGCACTGACAACAAAAAATGTAGGCGCCGCGGCTTGAACACTGGACCTTTCACATGCCAAGCGAACGCTCTACCAACTGAGCTACGCCCCATGCACGAGCAAACTGCGCTATTCCCCATTGTTTGCGACTCAGATGCGCACGGACACGATGGTTGGTTGGTTTGTAGCGGTGAAGGGAGCAGAGTACAAAGGCGCGGACCCGTTCATATACACAAAAGTACCAAGTAGTTTCGATGCTCTGGTATTACAAATGAAAATTCCGTCTGTTTTTAACGTCTTAAATTGAAAGAGCCGTCACAAATTGCTCCGTTTTCACTCCTTGACGACAATCATACAGCACCTGAGGTAACAAACACATCTCGAGCCCCATTGTGCACTCCATTATTCATGCCAACTCAGTGCCTCGCTCTTTACTACTGTGTACCAATCTTGTCGTCCAACTGCAAAACACTGGGCCACAATAAGTTTCCGCGTCTCCATTGCACTGCGCATACTACGAAACGCTCCCCAAACTTGGCACTCACCCTCGCAGCCGACTTTTCCGACTTTCCACGACGCTCACGCAACGCTCACGCTAGTGACAGCATTATTTATAGTTCGACGTCGCGCCAAAGCGAATGAGCACATTTCGCCTACGGCTTAGGCCGCCCTCCTAGTGTGGATGCTCGGTGTCTGCAGGCAGCGAGGGTCTGCAAGCTTCCTGTGTTCGCACCTATGTCACCTGTGCTTGCTTGTCAGAGACAGACTACCGCAAAACATACAACTCACTCCATGAATTGATTGCTACGGCATCTGTTATCAGCATTCACAACTAACAACACCAGTAGCAGCTGACTGCATGCAAAGAATAGGAATGTGCAGTGGAATTTACGTGAACTCAGCGCAAGGCAGATCTTTCCGACATAGGCTTGAGAATCTTACAGGAACACTTGTACTGTTTCTAAATTAAGTGTAGGAGTGGGAGGAGGGTGCTTCCTGCGCACTAATAACAGCACGCTTGTCAATTGTGGATGCTAATCATTCGCTTGTATCTTCCTACACACATCTGCTGGTTGTGAATTATTCCACTTGCATGGCAAGGTGCGCATGTAGGAGTGTTAAAAATTCTGGTAGCACTGGGTATTGATCCCAGTTCCTCTCGCATACTAAGCGAGCGCTCTACCATCTGAGCTACGCCCGCCCCCCGAAGACTAATGGTGCTACATACAGCCATATAGACGACACAGACCCTTGCACTCCCATTATTCAGCAGACAAACACTTCTCTCTATGTATCCGTTAGGGTGTCTTTCAGGTTTCGTGCATTCTGTATCGAATCGTAGTTGGCCACAATGAAAGTGGCACGTATAACGTCGAAAATAGAATTCGGACACCGCTCTGAGTAAGACCAACGTGTTGTCCACCCTCTAGACTTCAATGAGGTTAAGCCGCGATACCTAAGACAGATCTGCACTCGATGACACCTCGATAACAGCCGGTCCCCACACTTACATCTTGCTCTCCTTACGTCAGTATACATCATATCAGTCTGTGACGCTGGCTTTGCAACATCTTGCGTGCCTTTAGGTTCGCCGCGACCAACACTTACCATGCACTGACAACAAAAAATGTAGGCGCCGCGGCTTGAACACTGGACCTTTCACATGCCAAGCTAACGCTCTACCAACTGAGCTACGCCCCATGCACGAGCAAACTGCGCTATTCCCCATTCTTTGCGACTCAGATGCGCACGGACACGATGGTTGGTTGGTTTGTAGCGGTGAAGGGAGCAGAGTACAAAGGCGCGGACCCGTTCATATACACAAAAGTACCAAGTAGTTTCGATGCTCTGGTATTACAAATGAAAATTCCGTCTGTTTTTAACGTCTTAAATTGAAAGAGCCGTCACAAATTGCTCCGTTTTCACTCCTTGACGACAATCATACAGCACCTGAGGTAACAAACACATCTCGAGCCCCATTGTGCACTCCATTATTCATGCCAACTCAGTGCCTCGCTCTTTACTACTGTGTACCAATCTTGTCGTCCAACTGCAAAACACTGGGCCACAATAAGTTTCCGCGTCTCCATTGCACTGCGCATACTACGAAACGCTCCCCAAACTTGGCACTCACCCTCGCAGCCGACTTTTCCGACTTTTTCACGACGCTCACGCTAGTGACAGCATTATTTATAGTTCGACGTCGCGCCAAAGCGAATGAGCACATTTCGCCTACGGCTTAGGCCGCCCTCCTAGTGTGGATGCTCGGTGTCTGCAGGCACCGAGGGTCTGCAAGCTTCCTGTGTTCGCACCTATGTCACCTGTGCTTGCTTGTCAGAGACAGACTACCGCAAAACATACAACTCACTCCATGAATTGATTGCTACGGCATCTGTTATCAGCAGTCACAACCAACAACACCAGTAGCAGCTGACTGCATGCAAAGAATAGGAATGTGCAGTGGAATTTACGTGAACTCAGCGCAAGGCAGATCTTTCCGACATAGGCTTGAGAATCTTACAGGAACACTTGTACTGTTTCTAAATTAAGTGTAGGAGTGGGAGGAGGGTGCTTCCTGCGCACTAATAACAGCACGCTTGCCAATTGTGGATGCTAATCATTCGCTTGTATCTTCCTACACACATCTGCTGGTTGTGAATTATTCCACTTGCATGGCAAGGTGCGCATGTAGGTGTGTTAAAAATTCTGGTAGCACTGGGTATTGATCCCAGTTCCTCTCGCATACTAAGCGAGCGCTCTACCATCTGAGCTACGCCCGCCCCCCCCCCCCCCCCCCCGAAGACTAATGGTGCTACATACAGCCATATAGACGACACAGACCCTTGCACTCCCATTATTCAGCAGACAAACACTACTCTCTATGTATCCGTTAGGGTGTCTTTCAGGTTTCGTGCATTCTGTATCGAATCGTAGTTGGCCACAATGAAAGTGGCACGTATAACGTCGAAAATAGAATTCGGACACCGCTCTGAGTAAGACCAACGTGTTGTCCACCCTCTAGACTTCAATGAGGTTAAGCCGCGATACCTAAGACAGATCTGCACTCGATGACACCTCGATAACAGCCGGTCCCCACACTTACATCTTGCTCTCCTTACGTCAGTATACATCATATCAGTCTGTGACGCTGGCTTTGCAACATCTTGCGTGCCTTTAGGTTCGCGGCGACCAACACTTACCATGCACTGACAACAAAAAATGTAGGCGCCGCGGCTTGAACACTGGACCTTTCACATGCCAAGCGAACGCTCTACCAACTGAGCTACGCCCCATGCACGAGCAAACTGCGCTATTCCCCATTCTTTGCGACTCAGATGCGCACGGACACGATGGTTGGTTGGTTTGTAGCGGTGAAGGGAGCAGAGTACAAAGGCGCGGACCCGTTCATATACACAAAAGTACCAAGTAGTTTCGATGCTCTGGTATTACAAATGAAAATTCCGTCTGTTTTTAACGTCTTAAATTGAAAGAGCCGTCACAAATTGCTCCGTTTTCACTCCTTGACGACAATCATACAGCACCTGAGGTAACAAACACATCTCGAGCCCCATTGTGCACTCCATTATTCATGCCAACTCAGTGCCTCGCTCTTTACTACTGTGTACCAATCTTGTCGTCCAACTGCAAAACACTGGGCCACAATAAGTTTCCGCGTCTCCGTTGCACTGCGCATACTACGAAACGCTCCCCAAACTTGGCACTCACCCTCGCAGCCGACTTTTCCGACTTTCCACGACGCTCACGCTAGTGACAGCATTATTTATAGTTCGACGTCGCGCCAAAGCGAATGAGCACATTTCGCCTACGGCTTAGGCCGCCCTCCTAGTGTGGATGCTCGGTGTCTGCAGGCAGCGAGGGTCTGCAAGCTTCCTGTGTTCGCACCTATGTCACCTGTGCTTGCTTGTCAGAGACAGACTACCGCAAAACATACAACTCACTCCATGAATTGATTGCTACGGCATCTGTTATCAGCAGTCACAACCAACAACACCAGTAGCAGCTGACTGCATGCAAAGAATAGGAATGTGCAGTGGAATTTACGTGAACTCAGCGCAAGGCAGATCTTTCCGACATAGGCTTGAGAATCTTACAGGAACACTTGTACTGTTTCTAAATTAAGTGTAGGAGTGGGAGGATTGTGCTTCCTGCGCACTAATAACAGCACGCTTGTCAATTGTGGATGCTAATCATTCGCTTGTATCTTCCTAGACACATCTGCTGGTTGTGAATTATTCCACTTGCATGGCAAGGTGCGCATGTAGGTGTGTTAAAAATTCTGGTAGCACTGGGTATTGATCCCAGTTCCTCTCGCATACTAAGCGAGCGCTCTACCATCTGAGCTACGCCCGCCCCCCCCCCCCCCCCCCCCCCCGAAGACTAATGGTGCTACATACAGCCATATAGACGACACAGACCCTTGCACTCCCATTATTCAGCAGACAAACACTACTCTCTATGTATCCGTTAGGGTGTCTTTCAGGTTTCGTGCATTCTGTATCGAATCGTAGTTGGCCACAATGAAAGTGGCACGTATAACGTCGAAAATAGAATTCGGACACCGCTCTGAGTAAGACCAACGTGTTGTCCACCCTCTAGACTTCAATGAGGTTAAGCCGCGATACCTAAGACAGATCTGCACTCGATGACACCTCGATAACAGCCGGTCCCCACACTTACATCTTGCTCTCCTTACGTCAGTATACATCATATCAGTCTGTGACGCTGGCTTTGCAACATCTTGCGTGCCTTTAGGTTCGCCGCGTGCAACACTTACCATGCACTGACAACAAAAAATGTAGGCGCCGCGGCTTGAACACTGGACCTTTCACATGCCAAGCGAACGCTCTACCAACTGAGCTACGCCCCATGCACGAGCAAACTGCGCTATTCCCCATTCTTTGCGACTCAGATGCGCACGGACACGATGGTTGGTTGGTTTGTAGCGGTGAAGGGAGCAGAGTACAAAGGCGCGGACCCGTTCATATACACAAAAGTACCAAGTAGTTTCGATGCTCTGGTATTACAAATGAAAATTCCGTCTGTTTTTAACGTCTTAAATTGAAAGAGCCGTCACAAATTGCTCCGTTTTCACTCCTTGACGACAATGATACAGCACCTGAGGTAACAAACACATCTCGAGCCCCATTGTGCACTCCATTATTCATGCCAACTCAGTGCCTCGCTCTTTACTACTGTGTACCAATCTTGTCGTCCAACTGCAAAACACTGGGCCACAATAAGTTTCCGCGTCTCCATTGCACTGCGCATACTACGAAACGCTCCCCAAACTTGGCACTCACCCTCGCAGCCGACTTTTCCGACTTTCCACGACGCTCACGCTAGTGACAGCATTATTTATAGTTCGACGTCGCGCCAAAGCGAATGAGCACATTTCGCCTACGGCTTAGGCCGCCCTCCTAGTGTGGCTGCTCGGTGTCTGCAGGCAGCGAGGGTCTGCAAGCTTCCTGTGTTCGCACCTATGTCACCTGTGCTTGCTTGTCAGAGACAGACTACCGCAAAACATACAACTCACTCCATGAATTGATTGCTACGGCATCTGTTATCAGCAGTCACAACTAACAACACCAGTAGCAGCTGACTGCATGCAAAGAATAGGAATGTGCAGTGGAATTTACGTGAACTCAGCGCAAGGCAGATCTTTCCGACATAGGCTTGAGAATCTTACAGGAACACTTGCACTGTTTCTAAATTAAGTGTAGGCGTGGGAGGAGGGTGCTTCCTGCGCACTAATAACAGCACGCTTGTCAATTGTTGATGCTAATCATTCGCTTGTATCTTCCTAGACACATCTGCTGGTTGTGAATTATTCCACTTGCATGGCAAGGTGCGCATGTAGGTGTGTTAAAAATTCTGGAGCACTGGGTATTGATCCCAGTTCCTCTCGCATACTAAGCGAGCGCTCTACCATCTGAGCTACGCAAGCCCCCCCGAAGACTAATGGTGCTACATACAGCCATATAGACGACACAGACCCTTGCACTCCCATTATTCAGCAGACAAACACTACTCTCTATGTATCCGTTAGGGTGTCTTTCAGGTTTCGTGCATTCTGTATCGAATCGTAGTTGGCCACAATGAAAGTGGCACGTATAACGTCGAAAATAGAATTCGGACACCGCTCTGAGTAAGACCAACGTGTTGTCCACCCTCTAGACTTCAATGAGGTTAAGCCGCGATACCTAAGACAGATCTGCACTCGATGACACCTCGATAACAGCCGGTCCCCACACTTACATCTTGCTCTCCTTACGTCAGTATACATCATATCAGTCTGTGACGCTGGCTTTGCAACATCTTGCGTGCCTTTAGGTTCGCCGCGACCAACACTTACCATGCACTGACAACAAAAAATGTAGGCGCCGCGGCTTGAACACTGGACCTTTCACATGCCAAGCGAACGCTCTACCAACTGAGCTACGCCCCATGCACGAGCAAACTGCGCTATTCCCCATTCTTTGCGACTCAGATGCGCACGGACACGATGGTTGGTTGGTTTGTAGCGGTGAAGGGAGCAGAGTACAAAGGCGCGGACCCGTTCATATACACAAAAGTACCAAGTAGTTTCGATGCTCTGGTATTACAAATGAAAATTCCGTCTGTTTTTAACGTCTTAAATTGAAAGAGCCGTCACAAATTGCTCCGTTTTCACTCCTTGACGACAATCATACAGCACCTGAGGTAACAAACACATCTCGAGCCCCATTGTGCACTCCATTATTCATGCCAACTCAGTGCCTCGCTCTTTACTACTGTGTACCAATCTTGTCGTCCAACTGCAAAACACTGGGCCACAATAAGTTTCCGCATCTCCATTGCACTGCGCATACTACGAAACGCTCCCCAAACTTGGCACTCACCCTCGCAGCCGACTTTTCCGACTTTCCACGACGCTCACGCAACGCTCACGCTAGTGACAGCATTATTTATAGTTCGACGTCGCGCCAAAGCGAATGAGCACATTTCGCCTACGGCTTAGGCCGCCCTCCTAGTGTGGATGCTCGGTGTCTGCAGGCAGCGAGGGTCTGCAAGCTTCCTGTGTTCGCACCTATGTCACCTGTGCTTGCTTGTCAGAGACAGACTACCGCAAAACATACAACTGACTCCATGAATTGATTGCTACGGCATCTGTTATCAGCAGTCACAACCAACAACACCAGTAGCAGCTGACTGCATGCAAAGAATAGGAATGTGCAGTGGAATTTACGTGAACTCAGCGCAAGGCAGATCTTTCCGACATAGGCTTGAGAATCTTACAGGAACACTTGTACTGTTTCTAAATTAAGTGTAGGAGTGGGAGGAGGGTGCTTCCTGCGCACTAATAACAGCACGCTTGCCAATTGTGGATGCTAATCATTCGCTTGTATCTTCCTACACACATCTGCTGGTTGTGAATTATTCCACTTGCATGGCAAGGTGCGCATGTAGGTGTGTTAAAAATTCTGGTAGCACTGGGTATTGATCCCAGTTCCTCTCGCATACTAAGCGAGCGCTCTACCATCTGAGCTACGCCCGCCTCCCCCCCCCCCCCCCCCCCGAAGACTAATGGTGCTACATACAGCCATATAGACGACACAGACCCTTGCACTCCCATTATTCAGCAGACAAACACTACTCTCTATGTATCCGTTAGGGTGTCTTTCAGGTTTCGTGCATTCTGTATCGAATCGTAGTTGGCCACAATGAAAGTGGCACGTATAACGTCGAAAATAGAATTCGGACACCGCTCTGAGTAAGACCAACGTGTTGTCCACCCTCTAGACTTCAATGAGGTTAAGCCGCGATACCTAAGACAGATCTGCACTCGATGACACCTCGATAACAGCCGGTCCCCACACTTACATCTTGCTCTCCTTACGTCAGTATACATCATATCAGTCTGTGACGCTGGCTTTGCAACATCTTGCGTGCCTTTAGGTTCGCGGCGACCAACACTTACCATGCACTGACAACAAAAAATGTAGGCGCCGCGGCTTGAACACTGGACCTTTCACATGCCAAGCGAACGCTCTACCAACTGAGCTACGCCCCATGCACGAGCAAACTGCGCTATTCCCCATTCTTTGCGACTCAGATGCGCACGGACACGATGGTTGGTTGGTTTGTAGCGGTGAAGGGAGCAGAGTACAAAGGCGCGGACCCGTTCATATACACAAAAGTACCAAGTAGTTTCGATGCTCTGGTATTACAAATGAAAATTCCGTCTGTTTTTAACGTCTTAAATTGAAAGAGCCGTCACAAATTGCTCCGTTTTCACTCCTTGACGACAATCATACAGCACCTGAGGTAACAAACACATCTCGAGCCCCATTGTGCACTCCATTATTCATGCCAACTCAGTGCCTCGCTCTTTACTACTGTGTACCAATCTTGTCGTCCAACTGCAAAACACTGGGCCACAATAAGTTTCCGCGTCTCCGTTGCACTGCGCATACTACGAAACGCTCCCCAAACTTGGCACTCACCCTCGCAGCCGACTTTTCCGACTTTCCACGACGCTCACGCAACGCTCACGCTAGTGACAGCATTATTTATAGTTCGACGTCGCGCCAAAGCGAATGAGCACATTTCGCCTACGGCTTAGGCCGCCCTCCTAGTGTGGATGCTCGGTGTCTGCAGGCAGCGAGGGTCTGCAAGCTTCCTGTGTTCGCACCTATGTCACCTGTGCTTGCTTGTCAGAGACAGACTACCGCAAAACATACAACTCACTCCATGAATTGATTGCTACGGCATCTGTTATCAGCAGTCACAACCAACAACACCAGTAGCAGCTGACTGCATGCAAAGAATAGGAATGTGCAGTGGAATTTACGTGAACTCAGCGCAAGGCAGATCTTTCCGACATAGGCTTGAGAATCTTACAGGAACACTTGTACTGTTTCTAAATTAAGTGTAGGAGTGGGAGGATTGTGCTTCCTGCGCACTAATAACAGCACGCTTGTCAATTGTGGATGCTAATCATTCGCTTGTATCTTCCTACACACATCTGCTGGTTGTGAATTATTCCACTTGCATGGCAAGGTGCGCATGTAGGTGTGTTAAAAATTCTGGTAGCACTGGGTATTGATCCCAGTTCCTCTCGCATACTAAGCGAGCGCTCTACCATCTGAGCTACGCCCGCCCCCGAAGACTAATGGTGCTACATACAGCCATATAGACGACACAGACCCTTGCACTCCCATTATTCAGCAGACAAACACTACTCTCTATGTATCCGTTAGGGTGTCTTTCAGGTTTCGTGCATTCTGTATCGAATCGTAGTTGGCCACAATGAAAGTGGCACGTATAACGTCGAAAATAGAATTCGGACACCGCTCTGAGTAAGACCAACGTGTTGTCCACCCTCTAGACTTCAATGAGGTTAAGCCGCGATACCTAAGACAGATCTGCACTCGATGACACCTCGATAACAGCCGGTCCCCACACTTACATCTTGCTCTCCTTACGTCAGTATACATCATATCAGTCTGTGACGCTGGCTTTGCAACATCTTGCGTGCCTTTAGGTTCGCCGCGACCAACACTTACCATGCACTGACAACAAAAAATGTAGGCGCCGCGGCTTGAACACTGGACCTTTCACATGCCAAGCGAACGCTCTACCAACTGAGCTACGCCCCATGCACGACCAAACTGCGCTATTCCCCATTCTTTGCGACTCAGATGCGCACGGACACGATGGTTGGTTGGTTTGTAGCGGTGAAGGGAGCAGAGTACAAAGGCGCGGACCCGTTCATATACACAAAAGTACCAAGTAGTTTCGATGCTCTGGTATTACAAATGAAAATTCCGTCTGTTTTTAACGTCTTAAATTGAAAGAGCCGTCACAAATTGCTCCGTTTTCACTCCTTGACGACAATCATACAGCACCTGAGGTAACAAACACATCTCGAGCCCCATTGTGCACTCCATTATTCATGCCAACTCAGTGCCTCGCTCTTTACTACTGTGTACCAATCTTGTCGTCCAACTGCAAAACACTGGGCCACAATAAGTTTCCGCGTCTCCATTGCACTGCGCATACTACGAAACGCTCCCCAAACTTGGCACTCACCCTCGCAGCCGACTTTTCCGACTTTCCACGACGCTCACGCTAGTGACAGCATTATTTATAGTTCGACGTCGCGCCAAAGCGAATGAGCACATTTCGCCTACGGCTTAGGCCGCCCTCCTAGTGTGGCTGCTCGGTGTCTGCAGGCAGCGAGTGTCTGCAAGCTTCCTGTGTTCGCACCTATGTCACCTGTGCTTGCTTGTCAGAGACAGACTACCGCAAAACATACAACTCACTCCATGAATTGATTGCTACGGCATCTGTTATCAGCAGTCACAACTAACAACACCAGTAGCAGCTGACTGCATGCAAAGAATAGGAATGTGCAGTGGAATTTACGTGAACTCAGCGCAAGGCAGATCTTTCCGACATAGGCTTGAGAATCTTACAGGAACACTTGCACTGTTTCTAAATTAAGTGTAGGCGTGGGAGGAGGGTGCTTCCTGCGCACTAATAACAGCACGCTTGTCAATTGTTGATGCTAATCATTCGCTTGTATCTTCCTAGACACATCTGCTGGTTGTGAATTATTCCACTTGCATGGCAAGGTGCGCATGTAGGTGTGTTAAAAATTCTGGAGCACTGGGTATTGATCCCAGTTCCTCTCGCATACTAAGCGAGCGCTCTACCATCTGAGCTACGCCCGCCCCCCCGAAGACTAATGGTGCTACATACAGCCATATAGACGACACAGACCCTTGCACTCCCATTATTCAGCAGACAAACACTACTCTCTATGTATCCGTTAGGGTGTCTTTCAGGTTTCGTGCATTCTGTATCGAATCGTAGTTGGCCACAATGAAAGTGGCACGTATAACGTCGAAAATAGAATTCGGACACCGCTCTGAGTAAGACCAACGTGTTGTCCACCCTCTAGACTTCAATGAGGTTAAGCCGCGATACCTAAGACAGATCTGCACTCGATGACACCTCGATAACAGCCGGTCCCCACACTTACATCTTGCTCTCCTTACGTCAGTATACATCATATCAGTCTGTGACGCTGGCTTTGCAACATCTTGCGTGCCTTTAGGTTCGCCGCGACCAACACTTACCATGCACTGACAACAAGAAATGTAGGCGCCGCGGCTTGAACACTGGACCTTTCACATGCCAAGCGAACGCTCTACCAACTGAGCTACGCCCCATGCACGAGCAAACTGCGCTATTCCCCATTCTTTGCGACTCAGATGCGCACGGACACGATGGTTGGTTGGTTTGTAGCGGTGAAGGGAGCAGAGTACAAAGGCGCGGACCCGTTCATATACACAAAAGTACCAAGTAGTTTCGATGCTCTGGTATTACAAATGAAAATTCCGTCTGTTTTTAACGTCTTAAATTGAAAGAGCCGTCACAAATTGCTCCGTTTTCACTCCTTGACGACAATCATACAGCACCTGAGGTAACAAACACATCTCGAGCCCCATTGTGCACTCCATTATTCATGCCAACTCAGTGCCTCGCTCTTTACTACTGTGTACCAATCTTGTCGTCCAACTGCAAAACACTGGGCCACAATAAGTTTCCGCATCTCCATTGCACTGCGCATACTACGAAACGCTCCCCAAACTTGGCACTCACCCTCGCAGCCGACTTTTCCGACTTTCCACGACGCTCACGCAACGCTCACGCTAGTGACAGCATTATTTATAGTTCGACGTCGCGCCAAAGCGAATGAGCACATTTCGCCTACGGCTTAGGCCGCCCTCCTAGTGTGGATGCTCGGTGTCTGCAGGCAGCGAGGGTCTGCAAGCTTCCTGTGTTCGCACCTATGTCACCTGTGCTTGCTTGTCAGAGACAGACTACCGCAAAACATACAACTCACTCCATGAATTGATTGCTACGGCATCTGTTATCAGCAGTCACAACCAACAACACCAGTAGCAGCTGACTGCATGCAAAGAATAGGAATGTGCAGTGGAATTTACGTGAACTCAGCGCAAGGCAGATCTTTCCGACATAGGCTTGAGAATCTTACAGGAACACTTGTACTGTTTCTAAATTAAGTGTAGGAGTGGGAGGATTGTGCTTCCTGCGCACTAATAACAGCACGCTTGTCAATTGTGGATGCTAATAATTCGCTTGTATCTTCCTAGACACATCTGCTGGTTGTGAATTATTCCACTTGCATGGCAAGGTGCGCATGTAGGTGTGTTAAAAATTCTGGTAGCACTGGGTATTGATCCCAGTTCCTCTCGCATACTAAGCGAGCGCTCTACCATCTGAGCTACGCCCACCCCCCCGAAGACTAATGGTGCTACATACAGCCATATAGACGACACAGACCCTTGCACTCCCATTATTCAGCAGACAAACACTACTCTCTATGTATCCGTTAGGGTGTCTTTCAGGTTTCGTGCATTCTGTATCGAATCGTAGTTGGCCACAATGAAAGTGGCACGTATAACGTCGAAAATAGAATTCGGACACCGCTCTGAGTAAGACCAACGTGTTGTCCACCCTCTAGACTTCAATGAGGTTAAGCCGCGATACCTAAGACAGATCTGCACTCGATGACACCTCGATAACAGCCGGTCCCCACACTTACATCTTGCTCTCCTTACGTCAGTATACATCATATCAGTCTGTGACGCTGGCTTTGCAACATCTTGCGTGCCTTTAGGTTCGCCGCGACCAACACTTACCATGCACTGACAACAAAAAATGTAGGCGCCGCGGCTTGAACACTGGACCTTTCACATGCCAAGCGAACGCTCTACCAACTGAGCTACGCCCCATGCACGAGCAAACTGCGCTATTCCCCATTCTTTGCGACTCAGATGCGCACGGACACGATGGTTGGTTGGTTTGTAGCGGTGAAGGGAGCAGAGTACAAAGGCGCGGACCCGTTCATATACACAAAAGTACCAAGTAGTTTCGATGCTCTGGTATTACAAATGAAAATTCCGTCTGTTTTTAACGTCTTAAATTGAAAGAGCCGTCACAAATTGCTCCGTTTTCACTCCTTGACGACAATCATACAGCACCTGAGGTAACAAACACATCTCGAGCCCCATTGTGCACTCCATTATTCATGCCAACTCAGTGCCTCGCTCTTTACTACTGTGTACCAATCTTGTCGTCCAACTGCAAAACACTGGGCCACAATAAGTTTCCGCGTCTCCATTGCACTGCGCATACTACGAAACGCTCCCCAAACTTGGCACTCACCCTCGCAGCCGACTTTTCCGACTTTCCACGACGCTCACGCAACGCTCACGCTAGTGACAGCATTATTTATAGTTCGACGTCGCGCCAAAGCGAATGAGCACATTTCGCCTACGGCTTAGGCCGCCCTCCTAGTGTGGCTGCTCGGTGTCTGCAGGCAGCGAGGGTCTGCAAGCTTTCTGTGTTCGCACCTATGTCACCTGTGCTTGCTTGTCAGAGACAGACTACCGCAAAACATACAACTCACTCCATGAATTGATTGCTACGGCATCTGTTATCAGCAGTCACAAATAACAACACCAGTAGCAGCTGACTGCATGCAAAGAATAGGAATGTGCAGTGGAATTTACGTGAACTCAGCGCAAGGCAGATCTTTCCGACATAGGCTTGAGAATCTTACAGGAACACTTGTACTGTTTCTAAATTAAGTGTAGGCGTGGGAGGAGGGTGCTTCCTGCGCACTAATAATAGCACGCTTGTCAATTGTGGATGCTAATCATTCGCTTGTATCTTCCTAGACACATCTGCTGGTTGTGAATTATTCCACTTGCATGGCAAGGTGCGCATGTAGGTGTGTTAAAAATTCTGGAAGCACTGGGTATTGATCCCAGTTCCTCTCGCATACTAAGCGAGCGCTCTACCATCTGAGCTACGCCCGCCCCCCCGAAGACTAATGGCGCTACATACAGCCATATAGACGACACAGACCCTTGCACTCCCATTATTCAGCAGACGAACACTACTCTCTATGTATCCGTTAGGGTGTCTTTCAGGTTTCGTGCATTCTGTATCGAATCGTAGTTGGCCACAATGAAAGTGGCACGTATAACGTCGAAAATAGAATTCGGACACCGCTCTGAGTAAGACCAACGTGTTGTCCACCCTCTAGACTTCAATGAGGTTAAGCCGCGATACCTAAGACAGATCTGCACTCGATGACACCTCGATAACAGCCGGTCCCCACACTTACATCTTGCTCTCCTTACGTCAGTATACATCATATCAGTCTGTGACGCTGGCTTTGCAACATCTTGCGTGCCTTTAGGTTCGCCGCGACCAACACTTACCATGCACTGACAACAAAAAATGTAGGCGCCGCGGCTTGAACACTGGACCTTTCACATGCCAAGCGAACGCTCTACCAACTGAGCTACGCCCCATGCACGAGCAAACTGCGCTATTCCCCATTCTTTGCGACTCAGATGCGCACGGACACGATGGTTGGTTGGTTTGTAGCGGTGAAGGGAGCAGAGTACAAAGGCGCGGACCCGTTCATATACACAAAAGTACCAAGTAGTTTCGATGCTCTGGTATTACAAATGAAAATTCCGTCTGTTTTTAACGTCTTAAATTGAAAGAGCCGTCACAAATTGCTCCGTTTTCACTCCTTGACGACAATCATACAGCACCTGAGGTAACAAACACATCTCGAGCCCCATTGTGCACTCCATTATTCATGCCAACTCAGTGCCTCGCTCTTTACTACTGTGTACCAATCTTGTCGTCCAACTGCAAAACACTGGGCCACATTTAGTTTCCGCGTCTCCATTGCATTGCGCATACTACGAAACGCTCCCCAAACTTGGCACTCACCCTCGCAGCCGTCTTTTCCGACTTTCCACGTCGCTCACGCAACGCTCACGCTAGTGACAGCATTATTTATAGTTCGACGTCGTGCCAAAGCGAATGAGCACATTTCGCCTACTGCTTAGGCCGCCCTCCTAGTGTGGCTGCTCGGTGTCTGCAGGCAGCGAGGGTCTGCAAGCTTCCTGTGTTCGCACCTATGTCACCTGTGCTTGCTTGTCAGAGACAGACTACCGCAAAACATACAACTCACTCCATGAATTGATTGCTACGGCATCTGTTATCAGCAGTCACAACTAACAACACCAGTAGCAGCTGACTGCATGCAAAGAATAGGAATGTGCAGTGGAATTTACGTGAACTCAGCGCAAGGCAGATCTTTCCGACATAGACTTGAGAATCTTACAGGAACACTTGTACTGTTTCTAAATTAAGTGTAGGCGTGGGAGGAGGGTGCTTCCTGCGCACTAATAACAGCACGCTTGTCAATTGTGGATGCTAATCATTCGCTTGTATCTTCCTAGACACATCTGCTGGTTGTGAATTATTCCACTTGCATGGCAAGGTGCGCATGTAGGTGTGTTAAAAATTCTGGAGGCACTGGGTATTGATGCCAGTTCCTCTCGCATACTAAGCGAGCGCTCTACCATCTGAGCTACGCCCGCCCCCCCGAAGACTAATGGTGCTACATACAGCCATATAGACGACACAGACCCTTGCACTCCCATTATTCAGCAGACAAACACTACTCTCTATGTATCCGTTAGGGTGTCTTTCAGGTTTCGTGCATTCTATATCGAATCGTAGTTGGCCACAATGAAAGTGGCACGTATAACGTCGAAAATAGAATTCGGACACCGCTCTGAGTAAGACCAACGTGTTGTCCACCCTCTAGACTTCAATGAGGTTAAGCCGCGATACCTAAGACAGATCTGCACTCGATGACACCTCGATAACAGCCGGTCCCCACACTTACATCTTGCTCTCCTTACGTCAGTATACATCATATCAGTCTGTGACGCTGGCTTTGCAACATCTTGCGTGCCTTTAGGTTCGCCGCGACCAACACTTACCATGCACTGACCACAAAAAATGTAGGCACCACGGCTTGAACACTGGACCTTTCACATGCCAAGCGAACGCTCTACCAACTGAGCAACGCCCCATGCACGAGCAAACTGCGCTATTCCCCATTCTTTGCGACTCAGATGCGCACGGACACGATGGTTGGTTGGTTTGTAGCGGTGAAGGGAGCAGAGTACAAAGGCGCGGACCCGTTCATATACACAAAAGTACCAAGTAGTTTCGATGCTCTGGTATTACAAATGAAAATTCCGTCTGTTTTTAACGTCTTAACTTGAAAGAGCCGTTACAAATTGCTCCGTTTTCACTCCTTGACGACAATCATACAGCACCTGAGGTAACAAACACATCTCGAGCCCCATTGTGCACTCCATTATTCATGCCAACTCAGTGCCTCGCTCTTTACTACTGTGTACCAATCTTGTCGTCCAACTGCAAAACACTGGGCCACAATAAGTTTCCGCGTCTCCATTGCACTGCGCATACTACGAAACGCTCCCCAAACTTGGCACTCACCCTCGCAGCCGACTTTTCCCACTTTCCACGACGCTCACGCTAGTGACAGCATTATTTATAGTTCGACGTCGCGCCAAAGCGAATGAGCACATTTCGCCTACGGCTTAGGCCGCCCTCCTAGTGTGGCTGCTCGGTGTCTGCAGGCAGCGAGGGTCTGCAAGCTTCCTGTGTTCGCACCTATGTCACCTGTGCTTGCTTGTCAGAGACAGACTATCGCAAAACATACAACTCACTCCATGAATTGATTGCTACGGCATCTGTTATCAGCAGTCACAACTAGCAACACCAGTAGCAGCTGACTGCATGCAAAGAATAGGAATGTGCAGTGGGATTTACGTGAACTCAGTGCAAGGCAGATCTTTCCGACATAGGCTTGAGAATCTTACAGGAACACTTGTACTGTTTCTAAATTAAGTGTAGGCGTGGGAGGAGGGTGCTTCCTGCGCACTAATAACAGCACGCTTGTCAATTGTGGATGCTAATAATTCGCTTGTATCTTCCTAGACACATCTGCTGGTTGTGAATTATTCCACTTGCATGGCAAGGTGCGCATGTAGGTGTGTTAAAAATTCTGGAGGCACTGGGTATTGATCCCAGTTCCTCTCGCATACTAAGCGAGGGCTCTACCATCTGAGCTACGCCCGCCCCCCCGAAGACTAATGGTGCTACATACAGCCATATAGACGACACAGACCCTTGCACTCCCATTATTCAGCAGACAAACACTACTCTCTATGTATCCGTTAGGGTGTCTTTCAGGTTTCGTGCATTATGTATCGAATCGTAGTTGGCCACAATGAAAGTGGCACGTATAACGTCGAAAATAGAATTCGGACACCGCTCTGAGTAAGACCAACGTGTTGTCCACCCTCTAGACTTCAATGAGGTTAAGCCGCGATACCTAAGACAGATCTGCACTCGATGACACCTCGATAACAGCCGGTCCCCACACTTACATCTTGCTCTCCTTACGTCAGTATACATCATATCAGTCTGTGACACTGGCTTTGCAACATCTTGCGTGCCTTTAGGTTCGCCGCGACCAACACTTACCATGCACTTACCACAAAAAATGTAGGCGCCGCGGCTTGAACACTGGACCCTTCACATGCCAAGCGAACGCTCTACCAACTGAGCTACGCCCCATGCACGAGCAAACTGCGCTATTCCCCATTCTTTGCGACTCAGATGCGCACGGACACGATGGTTGGTTGGTTTGTAGCGGTGAAGGGAGCAGAGTACAAAGGCGCGGACCCGTTCATATACTCAAAAGTTCCAAGTAGTTTCGATGCTCTGGTATTACAATTGCAAATTCCGTCTGTTTTTAACGTCCTAAATTGAAAGAGCCGTCACAAATTGCTCCGTTTTCACTCCTTGACGACAATCATACAGCACCTGAGGTAACAAACACATCTCGAGCCCCATTGTGCACTCCATTATTCATGCCAACTCAGTGCCTCGCTCTTTACTACTGTGTACCAATCTTGTCGTCCAACTGCAAAACACTGGGCCACAATAAGTTTCCGCGTCTCCATTAGACTGCGCATACTACGAACGGCTCCCCAAACTTGGCACTCACCCTCGCAGCCGACTTTTCCGACTATCCACGACGCTCACGCAACGCTCACGCTAGTGACAACATTATTTATAGTTCGACGTCGCGCCAAAGCGAATGAGCACATTTCGCCTACGGCTTAGGCCGCCCTCCTAGTGTGGCTGCTCGGTGTCTGCAGGCAGCGAGGGTCTGCAGGCTTCCTGTGTTCGCACCTATGTCACCTGTGCTTGCTTGTCAGAGACAGACTACCGCAAAACATACAACTCACTCCATGAATTGATTGCTACGGCATCTGTTATCAGCAGTCACAACTAACAACAACAGTAGCAGCTGACTGCATGCAAAGAATAGGAATGTGCAGTGGAATTTACGTGAACTCAGCGCAAGGCAGATCTTTCCGACATAGGCTTGAGAATCTTACAGGAACACTTGTACTGTTTCTAAATTAAGTGTAGGCGTGGGAGGAGGGTGCTTCCTGCGCACTAATAACAGCACGCTTGTCAATTGTGGATGCTAATCATTCGCTTATCTTCCTAGACACATCTGCTGGTTTTGAATTATTCCACTTGCATGGCAAGGTGCGCATGTAGGTGTGTTAAAAATTCTGGAAGCACTGGGTATTGATCCCAGTTCCTCTCGCATACTAAGCGAGCGCTCTACCATCTGAGCTACGCCGGCCCCCCCGAAGACTAATGGTGCTACATACAGCCATATAGACGACACAGACCCTTGCACTCCCATTATTCAGCAGACAAACACTACTCTCTATGTATCCGTTAGGGTGTCTCTCAGGTTTCGTGCATTATGTATCGAATCGTAGTTGGCCACAATGAAAGTGGCACGTATAACGTCGAAAATAGAATTCGGACACCGCTCTGAGTAAGACCAACGTGTTGTCCACCCTCTAGACTTCAATGAGGTTAAGCCGCGATAACTAAGACAGATCTGCACTCGATGACACCTCGATAACAGCCGGTCCCCACACTTACATCTTAATCTCCTTACGTCAGTATACATCATATCAGTCTGTGACGCTGGCTTTCCAACATCTTGCGTGCCTTTAGGTTCGCCGCGATCAACACTTACCATGCACTGACAACAAAATATGGAGGCGCCGCGGCTTAAAACCTGGACGTTTCACATGCCAAGCGAACGCTCTACCAACTGAGCTACGCCCCATGCACGAGCAAATTGCGCTATTCCCCATTCTTTGCGACTCAGATGCGCACGGACACGATGGTTGGTTGGTTTGTAGCGGTTAAGGGAGCAGAGTACAAAGGCGCGGACCCGTTCATATACACAAAAGTTCCAAGTAGTTTCGATGCTCTGGTATTACAAATGCAAATTCCGTCTGTTTTTAACGTCTTAAATTCAAAGAGCCGTCACAAATTGCTCCGTTTTCACTCCTTGACGACAATCATACAGCACCTGAGGTAACAAACACATCTCGAGCCCCATTGTGCACTCCATTATTCATGCCAACTCAGTGCCTCGCTCTTTACTACTGTGTACCAATCTTGTCGTCCAACTGCAAAACACTGGGCCACAATAAGTTTCCACGTCTCCATTGCACTGCGCATACTACGAAACGCTCCCCAAACTTGGCACTCACCCTCGCAGCCGACTTTTCCGACTTTCCACGACGCTCACGCAACGCTCACGCTAGTGACAGCATTATTTATAGTTCGACGTCGCGCCAAAGCGAATGAGCACATTTCGCCTACGGCTTAGGCCGCCCTCCTAGTGTGGCTGCTCGGTGTCTGCAGGCAGCGAGGGTCTGCAGGCTTCCTGTGTTCGCACCTATGTCACCTGTGCTTGCTTGTCAGAGACAGACTACCGCAAAACATACAACTCACTCCATGAATTGATTGCTACGGCATCTGTTATCAGCAGTCACAACTAACAACACCAGTAGCAGCTGACTGCATGCAAAGAATAGGAATGTGCAGTGGAATTTACGTGAACTCAGCGCAAGGCAGATCTTTCCGACATAGGCTTGAGAATCTTACAGGAACACTTGTACTGTTTCTAAAATAAGTGTAGGCGTGGGAGGAGGCTGCTTCCTGCGCACTAATAACAGCACGTTTGTCAATTGTGGATGCTAATCATTCGCTTGTATCTTCCTAGACACATCTGCTGGTTGTGAATTATTCCACTTGCATGGCAAGGTACGCATGTAGGTGTGTTAAAAATTCTGGAAGCACTGGGTATTGATCCCAGTTCCTCTCGCATACTAAGCGAGCGCTCTACCATCTGAGCTACGCCCGCTCCCCCGAAGACTAATGGTGCTACATACAGCCATATAGACGACACAGACCCTTGCACTCCCATTATTCAGCAGACAAACACTACTCTCTATGTATCCGTTAGGGTGTCTTTCAGGTTTCGTGCATGATGTATCGAATCGTAGTTGGCCACAATGAAAGTGGCACGTATAACGTCGAAAATAGAATGCGGACACCGCTCTGAGTAAGACCAACGTGTTGTCCACCCTCTAGACTTCAATGAGGTTAAGCCGCGATACCTAAGACAGATCTGCACTCGATGACACCTCGATAACAGCCGGTCCCCACACTTACATCTTGCTCTCCTTACGTCAGTATACATCATATCAGTCTGTGACGCTGGCTTTGCAACATCTTGCGTGCCTTTAGGTTCGCCGCGATCAACACTTACCATGCACTGACAACAAAATATGGTGGCGCCGCGGCTTGAACCCTGGACCTTTCACATGCCAAGCGAACGCTCTACCAACTGAGCTACGCCCCATGCACGAGCAAACTGCGCTATTCCCCATTCTTTGCGACTCAGATGCGCACGGACACGATGGTTGGTTGGTTTGTAGCGGTGAAGGGAGCAGAGTACAAAGGCGCGGACCCGTTCATATACACAAAAGTTCCAAGTAGTTTCGATGCTCTGGTATTACAAATGCAAATTCCGTCTGTTTTTAACGTCTTAAATTGAAAGAGCCGTCACAAATTGCTCCGTTTTCACTCCTTGACGACAATCATACAGCACCTGAGGTAACAAACACATCTCGAGCCCCATTGTGCACTCCATTATTCATGCCAACTCAGTGCCTCGCTCTTTACTACTGTGTACCAATCTTGTCGTCCAACTGCAAAACACTGGGCCACATTTAGTTTCCGCGTCTCCATTGCATTGCGCATACTACGAAACGCTCCCCAAACTTGGCACTCACCCTCGCAGCCGACTTTTCCGACTTTCCACGTCGCTCACGCAACGCTCACGCTAGTGACAGCATTATTTATAGTTCGACGTCGCGCCAAAGCGAATGAGCACATTTCGCCTACGGCGTAGGCCGCCCTCCTAGTGTGGCTGCTCGGTGTCTGCAGGCAGCGAGGGTCTGCAAGCTTCCTGTGTTCGCACCTATGTCACCTGTGCTTGCTTGTCAGAGACAGACTACCGCAAAACATACAACTCACTCCATGAATTGATTGCTACGGCATCTGTTATCAGCAGTCACAACTAACAACACCAGTAGCAGCTGACTGCATGCAAAGAATAGGAATGTGCAGTGGAATTTACGTGAACTCAGCGCAAGGCAGATCTTTCCGACATAGACTTGAGAATCTTACAGGAACACTTGTACTGTTTCTAAATTAAGTGTAGGCGTGGGAGGAGGGTGCTTCCTGCGCACTAATAACAGCACGCTTGTCAATTGTGGATGCTAATCATTCGCTTGTATCTTCCTAGACACATCTGCTGGTTGTGAATTATTCCACTTGCATGGCAAGGTGCGCATGTAGGTGTGTTAAAAATTCTGGAGGCACTGGGTATTGATGCCAGTTCCTCTCGCATACTAAGCGAGCGCTCTACCATCTGAGCTACGCCCGCCCCCCCGAAGACTAATGGTGCTACATACAGCCATATAGACGACACAGACCCTTGCACTCCCATTATTCAGCAGACAAACACTACTCTCTATGTATCCGTTAGGGTGTCTTTCAGGTTTCGTGCATTCTATATCGAATCGTAGTTGGCCACAATGAAAGTGGCACGTATAACGTCGAAAATAGAATTCGGACAGCGCTCTGAGTAAGACCAACGTGTTGTCCACCCTCTAGACTTCAATGAGGTTAAGCCGCGATACCTAAGACAGATCTGCACTCGATGACACCTCGATAACAGCCGGTCCCCACACTTACATCTTGCTCTCCTTACGTCAGTATACATCATATCAGTCTGTGACGCTGGCTTTGCAACATCTTGCGTGCCTTTAGGTTCGCCGCGACCAACACTTACCATGCACTGACCACAAAAAATGTAGGCACCACGGCTTGAACACTGGACCTTTCACATGCCAAGCGAACGCTCTACCAACTGAGCAACGCCCCATGCACGAGCAAACTGCGCTATTCCCCATTCTTTGCGACTCAGATGCGCACGGACACGATGGTTGGTTGGTTTGTAGCGGTGAAGGGAGCAGAGTACAAAGGCGCGGACCCGTTCATATACACAAAAGTACCAAGTAGTTTCGATGCTCTGGTATTACAAATGAAAATTCCGTCTGTTTTTAACGTCTTAAATTGAAAGAGCCGTCACAAATTGCTCCGTTTTCACTCCTTGACGACAATCATACAGCACCTGAGGTAACAAACACATCTCGAGCCCCATTGTGCACTCCATTATTCATGCCAACTCAGTGCCTCGCTCTTTACTACTGTGTACCAATCTTGTCGTCCAACTGCAAAACACTGGGCCACAATAAGTTTCCGCGTCTCCATTGCACTGCGCATACTACGAAACGCTCCCCAAACTTGGCACTCACCCTCGCAGCCGACTTTTCCCACTTTCCACGACGCTCACGCTAGTGACAGCATTATTTATAGTTCGACGTCGCGCCAAAGCGAATGAGCACATTTCGCCTACGGCTTAGGCCGCCCTCCTAGTGTGGCTGCTCTGTGTCTGCAGGCAGCGAGGGTCTGCAAGCTTCCTGTGTTCGCACCTATGTCACCTGTGCTTGCTTGTCAGAGACAGACTATCGGAAAACATACAACTCACTCCATGAATTGATTGCTACGGCATCTGTTATCAGCAGTCACAACTAGCAACACCAGTAGCAGCTGACTGCATGCAAAGAATAGGAATGTGCAGTGGGATTTACGTGAACTCAGCGCAAGGCAGATCTTTCCGATATAGGCTTGAGAATCTTACGGGAACACTTGTACTGTTTCTAAATTAAGTGTAGGCGTGGGAGGAGGGTGCTTCCTGCGCACTAATAACAGCACGCTTGTCAATTGTGGATGCTAATAATTCGCTTGTATCTTCCTAGACACATCTGCTGGTTGTGAATTATTCCACTTGCATGGCAAGGTACGCGTGTAGGTGTGTTAAAAATTCTGGAGGCACTGGGTATTGAACCCAGTTCCTCTCGCATACTAAGCGAGCGCTCTACCATCTGAGCTACGCCCGCCGCCCCGAAGACTAATGGTGCTACATACAGCCATATAGACGACACAGACCCTTCCACTCCCATTATTCAGCAGACAAACACTACTCTCTATGTATCCGTTAGGGTGTCTTTCAGGTTTCGTGCATGATGTATCGAATCGTAGTTGGCCACAATGAAAGTGGCACGTATAACGTCGAAAATAGAATTCGGACACCGCTCTGAGTAAGACCAACGTGTTGTCCACCCTCTAGACTTCAATGAGGTTAAGCCGCGATACCTAAGACAGATCTGCACTCGATGACACCTCGATAACAGCCGGTCCCCACACTTACATCTTGCTCTCCTTACGTCAGTATACATCATATCAGTCTGTGACACTGGCTTTGCAACATCTTGCGTGCCTTTAGGTTCGCCGCGACCAACACTTACCATGCACTGACCACAAAAAATGTAGGCGCCGCGGCTTGAACACTGGACCTTTCACATGCCAAGCGAACGCTCTACCAACTGAGCTACGCCCCATGCACGAGCAAACTGCGCTATTCCCCATTCTTTGCGACTCAGATGCGCACGGACACGATGGTTGGTTGGTTTGTAGCGGTGAAGGGAGCAGAGTACAAAGGCGCGGACCCGTTCATATACACAAAAGTACCAAGTAGTTTCGATGCTCTGGTATTACAAATGAAAATTCCGTCTGTTTTTAACGTCTTAAATTGAAAGAGCCGTCACAAATTGCTCCGTTTTCACTCCTTGACGACAATCATACAGCACCTGAGGTAACAAACACATCTCGAGCCCCATTGTGCACTCCATTATTCATGCCAACTCAGTGCCTCGCTCTTTACTACTGTGTACCAATCTTGTCGTCCAACTGCAAAACACTGGGCCACAATAAGTTTCCGCGTCTCCATTGCACTGCGCGTACTACGAAACGCTCCCCAAACTTGGCACTCACCCTCGCAGCCGACTTTTCCGACTTTCCACGACGCTCACGCAACGCTCACGCTAGTGACAGCATTATTTATAGTTCGACGTCGCGCCAAAGCGAATGAGCACATTTCGCCTATGGCTTAGGCCGCCCTCCTAGTGTGGCTGCTCGGTGTCTGCAGGCAGCGAGGGTCTGCAGGCTTCCTGTGTTCGCACCTATGTCACCTGTGCTTGCTTGTCAGAGACAGACTACCGCAAAACATACAACTCACTCCATGAATTGATTGCTACGGCATCTGTTATCAGCAGTCACAACTAACAACACCAGTAGCAGCTGACTGCATGCAAAGAATAGGAATGTGCAGTGGAATTTACGTGAACTCAGCGCAAGACAGATCTTTCCGACATAGGCTTGAGAATCTTACAGGAACACTTGTACTGTTTCTAAATTAAGTGTAGGCGTGGGAGGAGGGTGCTTCCTGCGCACTAATAACAGCACGCTTGTCAATTGTGGATGCTAATCATTCGCTTGTATCTTCCTAGACACATCTGCTGGTTGTGAATTATTCCACTTGCATGGCAAGGTGCGCATGTAGGTGTGTTAAAAATTCTGGAAGCACTGGGTATTGATCCCAGTTCCTCTCGCATACTAAGCGAGCGCTCTACCATCTGAGCTACGACCGCCCCCCCGAAGACTAATGGTGCTACATACAGCCATATAGACGACACAGACCCTTGCACTCCCATTATTCAGCAGACAAACACTACTCTCTATGTATCCGTTAGGGTGTCTTTCAGGTTTCGTGCATTATGTATCGAATCGTAGTTGGCCACAATGAAAGTGGCACGTATAACGTCGAAAATAGAATTCGGACACCGCTCTGAGTAAGACCAACGTGTTGTCCACCCTCTAGACTTCAATGAGGTTAAGCCGCGATACCTAAGACAGATCTGCACTCGATGACACCTCGATAACAGCCGGTCCCCACACTTACATCTTAATCTCCTTACGTCAGTATACATCATATCAGTCTGTGACGCTGGCTTTCCAACATCTTGCGTGCCTTTAGGTTCGCCGCGATCAACACTTATGATGCACTGACAACAAAATATGGAGGCGCCGCGGCTTGAACCCTGGACCTTTCACATGCCAAGCGAACGCTCTACCAACTGAGCTACGCCCCATGCACGAGCAAGCTGCGCTATTCCCCATTCTTTGCGACTCAGATGCGCACGGACACGATGGTTGGTTGGTTTGTAGCGGTTAAGGGAGCAGAGTACAAAGGCGCGGACCCGTTCATATACACAAAAGTTCCAAGTAGTTTCGATGCTCTGGTATTACAAATGCAAATTCCGTCTGTTTTTAACGTCTTAAATTCAAAGAGGCGTCACAAATTGCTCCGTTTTCACTCCTTGACGACAATCATACAGCACCTGAGGTAACAAACACATCTCGAGCCCCATTGTGCACTCCATTATTCATGCCAACTCAGTGCCTCGCTCTTTACTACTGTGTACCAATCTTGTCGTCCAACTGCAAAACACTGGGCCACAATAAGTTTCCACGTCTCCATTGCACTGCGCATACTACGAAACGCTCCCCAAACTTGGCACTCACCGTCGCAGCCGACTTTTCCGACTTTCCACGACGCTCACTCAACGCTCACGCTAGTGACAGCATTATTTATAGTTCGACGTCGCGCCAAATCGAATGAGCACATTTCGCCTACGGCTTAGGCCGCCCTCCTAGTGTGGTTGCTCGGTGTCTGCAGGCAGCGAGGGTCTGCAAGTTTCCTGTGTTCGCACCTATGTCACCTGTGCTTGCTTGTCAGAGACAGACTACCGCAAAACATACAACTCACTCCATGAATTGATTGCTACGGCATCTGTTATCAGCAGTCACAACTAACAACACCAGTAGCAGCTGACTGCATGCAAAGAATAGGAATGTGCAGTGGAATTTACGTGAACTCAGCGCAAGGCAGATCTTTCCGACATAGGCTTGAGAATCTTACAGGAACACTTGTACTGTTTGTAAAATAAGTGTAGGCGTGGGAGGAGGCTGCTTCCTGCGCACTAATAACAGCACGCTTGTCAATTGTGGATGCTAATAATTCGCTTGTATCTTCCTAGACACATCTGCTGGTTGTGAATTATTCCACTTGCATGGCAAGGTACGCATGTAGGTGTGTTAAAAGTTCTGGAAGCACTGGGTATTGATCCCAGTTCCTCTCGCATACTAAGCGAGCGCTCTACCATCTGAGCTACGCCCGCGCCCCCCCGAAGACTAATGGTGCTACATACAGCCATATAGACGACACAGACCCTTGCACTCCCATTATTCAGCAGACAAACACTACTCTCTATGTATCCGTTAGGGTGTCTTTCAGGTTTCGTGCATTATGTATCGAATCGTAGTTGGCCACAATGAAAGTGGCACGTATAACGTCGAAAATAGAATTCGGACACCGCTCTGAGTAAGACCAACGTGTTGTCCACCCTCTAGACTTCAATGAGGTTAAGCCGCGATACCTAAGACAGATCTGCACTCGATGACACCTCGATAACAGCCGGTCCCCACACTTACATCTTGCTCTCCTTACGTCAGTATACATCATATCAGTCTGTGACGCTGGCTTTGCAACATCTTGCGTGCCTTTAGGTTCGCCGCGATCAACACTTACCATGCACTGACAACAAAATATGGTGGCGCCGCGGCTTGAACCCTGGACCTTTCACATGCCAAGCGAACGCTCTACCAACTGAGCTACGCCCCATGCACGAGCAAACTGCGCTATTCCCCATTCTTTGCGACTCAGATGCGCACGGACACGATGGTTGGTTGGTTTGTAGCGGTGAAGGGAGCAGAGTACAAAGGCGCGGACCCGTTCATATACACAAAAGTTCCAAGTAGTTTCGATGCTCTGGTATTACAAATGCAAATTCCGTCTGTTTTTAACGTCTTAAATTCAAAGAGCCGTCACAAATTGCTCCGTTTTCACTCCTTGACGACAATCATACAACACCTGAGGTAACAAACACATCTCGAGCCCCATTGTGCACTCCATTATTCATGCCAACTCAGTGCCTCGCTCTTTACTACTGTGTACCAATCTTGTCGTCCAACTGCAAAACACTGGGCCACATTTAGTTTCCGCGTCTCCATTGCATTGCGCATACTACGAAACGCTCCCCAAACTTGGCACTCACCCTCGCAGCCGACTTTTCCGACTTTGAACGGCGCTCACGCAACGCTCACGCTAGTGACAGCATTATTTATAGTTCGACGTCGCGCCAAAGCGAATGAGCACATTTCGCCTACGGCTTAGGCCGCCCTCCTAGTGTGGCTGCTCGGTGTCTGCAGGCAGCGAGGGTCTGCAAGCTTCCTGTGTTCGCACCTATGTCACCTGTGCTTGCTTGTCAGAGACAGACTACCGCAAAACATACAACTCACTCCATGAATTGATTGCTACGGCATCTGTTATCAGCAGTCACAACTAACAACACCAGTAGCAGCTGACTGCATGCAAAGAATAGGAATGTGCAGTGGAATTTACGTGAACTCAGCGCAAAGGCAGATCTTTCCGACATAGACTTGAGAATCTTACAGGAACACTTGTACTGTTTCTAAATTAAGTGTAGGCGTGGGAGGAGGGTGCTTCCTGCGCACTAATAACAGCACGCTTGTCAATTGTGGATGCTAATCATTCGCTTGTATCTTCCTAGACACATCTGCTGGTTGTGAATTATTCCACTTGCATGGCAAGGTGCCCATTTAGGTGTGTTAAAAATTCTGGAGGCACTGGGTATTGATGCCAGTTCCTCTCGCATACTAAGCGAGCGCTCTACCATCTGAGCTACGCCCGCCCCCCCGAAGACTAATGGTGCTACATACAGCCATATAGACGACACAGACCCTTGCACTCCCATTATTCAGCAGACAAACACTACTCTCTATGTATCCGTTAGGGTGTCTTTCAGGTTTCGTGCATTCTATATCGAATCGTAGTTGGCCACAATGAAAGTGGCACGTATAACGTCGAAAATAGAATTCGGACAGCGCTCTGAGTAAGACCAACGTGTTGTCCACCCTCTAGACTTCAATGAGGTTAAGCCGCGATACCTAAGACAGATCTGCACTCGATGACACCTCGATAACAGCCGGTCCCCACACTTACATCTTGCTCTCCTTACGTCAGTATACATCATATCAGTCTGTGACACTGGCTTTGCAACATCTTGCGTGCCTTTAGGTTCGCCGCGACCAACACTTACCATGCACTGACCACAAAAAATGTAGGCACCACGGCTTGAACACTGGACCTTTCACATGCCAAGCGAACGCTCTACCAACTGAGCAACGCCCCATGCACGAGCAAACTGCGCTATTCCCCATTCTTTGCGACTCAGATGCGCACGGACACGATGGTTGGTTGGTTTGTAGCGGTGAAGGGAGCAGAGTACAAAGGCGCGGACCCGTTCATATACACAAAAGTACCAAGTAGTTTCGATGCTCTGGTATTACAAATGAAAATTCCGTCTGTTTTTAACGTCTTAAATTGAAAGAGCCGTCACAAATTGCTCCGTTTTCACTCCTTGACGACAATCATACAGCACCTGAGGTAACAAACACATCTCGAGCCCCATTGTGCACTCCATTATTCATGCCAACTCAGTGCCTCGCTCTTTACTACTGTGTACCAATCTTGTCGTCCAACTGCAAAACACTGGGCCACAATAAGTTTCCGCGTCTCCATTGCACTGCGCATACTACGAAACGCTCCCCAAACTTGGCACTCACCCTCGCAGCCGACTTTTCCGACTATCCACGACGCTCACGCAACGCTCACGCTAGTGACAGCATTATTTATAGTTCGACGTCGCGCCAAAGCGAATGAGCACATTTCGCCTACGGCTTAGGCCGCCCTCCTAGTGTGGCTGCTCGGTGTCTGCAGGCAGCAAGGGTCTGCAGGCTTCCTGTGTTCGCACCTATGTCACCCGTGCTTGCTTGTCAGAGACAGACTACCGCAAAACATACAACTCACTCCATGAATTGATTGCTACGGCATCTGTTATCAGCAGTCACAACTAACAACACCAGTAGCAGCTGACTGCATGCAAAGAATAGGAATGTGCAGTGGAATTTACGTGAACTCAGCGCAAGGCAGATCTTTCCGACATAGGCTTGAGAATCTTACAGGAACACTTGTACTGTTTCTAAATTAAGTGTAGGCGTGGGAGGAGGGTGCTTCCTGCGCACTAATAACAGCACGCTTGTCAATTGTGGATGCTAATAATTCGCTTGTATCTTCCTAGACACATCTGCTGGTTGTGAATTATTCCACTTGCATGGCAAGGTACGCATGTAGGTGTGTTAAAAATTCTGGAGGCACTGGGTATTGATCCCAGTTCCTCTCGCATACTAAGCGAGCGCTCTACCATCTGAGCTACGCCCGCGCCCCCCCGAAGACTAATGGTGCTACATACAGCCATATAGACGACACAGACCCTTGCACTCCCATTATTCAGCAGACAAACACTACTCTCTATGTATCCGTTAGGGTGTCTTTCAGGTTTCGTGCATTATGTATCGAATCGTAGTTGGCCACAATGAAAGTGGCACGTATAACGTCGAAAATAGAATTCGGACACCGCTCTGAGTAAGACCAACGTGTTGTCCACCCTCTAGACTTCAATGAGGTTAAGCCGCGATACCTAAGACAGATCTGCACTCGATGACACCTCGATAACAGCCGGTCCCCACACTTACATCTTGCTCTCCTTACGTCAGTATACATCATATCAGTCTGTGACGCTGGCTTTGCAACATCTTGCGTGCCTTTAGGTTCGCCGCGATCAACACTTACCATGCACTGACAACAAAATATGGTGGCGCCGCGGCTTGAACCCTGGACCTTTCACATGCCAAGCGAACGCTCTACCAACTGAGCTACGCCCCATGCACGAGCAAACTGCGCTATTCCCCATTCTTTGCGACTCAGATGCGCACGGACACGATGGTTGGTTGGTTTGTAGCGGTGAAGGGAGCAGAGTACAAAGGCGCGGACCCGTTCATATACACAAAAGTTCCAAGTAGTTTCGATGCTCTGGTATTACAAATGCAAATTCCGTCTGTTTTTAACGTCTTAAATTCAAAGAGCCGTCACAAATTGCTCCGTTTTCACTCCTTGACGACAATCATACAACACCTGAGGTAACAAACACATCTCGAGCCCCATTGTGCACTCCATTATTCATGCCAACTCAGTGCCTCGCTCTTTACTACTGTGTACCAATCTTGTCGTCCAACTGCAAAACACTGGGCCACATTTAGTTTCCGCGTCTCCATTGCATTGCGCATACTACGAAACGCTCCCCAAACTTGGCACTCACCCTCGCAGCCGACTTTTCCGACTTTGAACGGCGCTCACGCAACGCTCACGCTAGTGACAGCATTATTTATAGTTCGACGTCGCGCCAAAGCGAATGAGCACATTTCGCCTACGGCTTAGGCCGCCCTCCTAGTGTGGCTGCTCGGTGTCTGCAGGCAGCGAGGGTCTGCAAGCTTCCTGTGTTCGCACCTATGTCACCTGTGCTTGCTTGTCAGAGACAGACTACCGCAAAACATACAACTCACTCCATGAATTGATTGCTACGGCATCTGTTATCAGCAGTCACAACTAACAACACCAGTAGCAGCTGACTGCATGCAAAGAATAGGAATGTGCAGTGGAATTTACGTGAACTCAGCGCAAAGGCAGATCTTTCCGACATAGACTTGAGAATCTTACAGGAACACTTGTACTGTTTCTAAATTAAGTGTAGGCGTGGGAGGAGGGTGCTTCCTGCGCACTAATAACAGCACGCTTGTCAATTGTGGATGCTAATCATTCGCTTGTATCTTCCTAGACACATCTGCTGGTTGTGAATTATTCCACTTGCATGGCAAGGTGCCCATTTAGGTGTGTTAAAAATTCTGGAGGCACTGGGTATTGATGCCAGTTCCTCTCGCATACTAAGCGAGCGCTCTACCATCTGAGCTACGCCCGCCCCCCCGAAGACTAATGGTGCTACATACAGCCATATAGACGACACAGACCCTTGCACTCCCATTATTCAGCAGACAAACACTACTCTCTATGTATCCGTTAGGGTGTCTTTCAGGTTTCGTGCATTCTATATCGAATCGTAGTTGGCCACAATGAAAGTGGCACGTATAACGTCGAAAATAGAATTCGGACAGCGCTCTGAGTAAGACCAACGTGTTGTCCACCCTCTAGACTTCAATGAGGTTAAGCCGCGATACCTAAGACAGATCTGCACTCGATGACACCTCGATAACAGCCGGTCCCCACACTTACATCTTGCTCTCCTTACGTCAGTATACATCATATCAGTCTGTGACACTGGCTTTGCAACATCTTGCGTGCCTTTAGGTTCGCCGCGACCAACACTTACCATGCACTGACCACAAAAAATGTAGGCACCACGGCTTGAACACTGGACCTTTCACATGCCAAGCGAACGCTCTACCAACTGAGCAACGCCCCATGCACGAGCAAACTGCGCTATTCCCCATTCTTTGCGACTCAGATGCGCACGGACACGATGGTTGGTTGGTTTGTAGCGGTGAAGGGAGCAGAGTACAAAGGCGCGGACCCGTTCATATACACAAAAGTACCAAGTAGTTTCGATGCTCTGGTATTACAAATGAAAATTCCGTCTGTTTTTAACGTCTTAAATTGAAAGAGCCGTCACAAATTGCTCCGTTTTCACTCCTTGACGACAATCATACAGCACCTGAGGTAACAAACACATCTCGAGCCCCATTGTGCACTCCATTATTCATGCCAACTCAGTGCCTCGCTCTTTACTACTGTGTACCAATCTTGTCGTCCAACTGCAAAACACTGGGCCACAATAAGTTTCCGCGTCTCCATTGCACTGCGCATACTACGAAACGCTCCCCAAACTTGGCACTCACCCTCGCAGCCGACTTTTCCGACTATCCACGACGCTCACGCAACGCTCACGCTAGTGACAGCATTATTTATAGTTCGACGTCGCGCCAAAGCGAATGAGCACATTTCGCCTACGGCTTAGGCCGCCCTCCTAGTGTGGCTGCTCGGTGTCTGCAGGCAGCAAGGGTCTGCAGGCTTCCTGTGTTCGCACCTATGTCACCCGTGCTTGCTTGTCAGAGACAGACTACCGCAAAACATACAACTCACTCCATGAATTGATTGCTACGGCATCTGTTATCAGCAGTCACAACTAACAACACCAGTAGCAGCTGACTGCATGCAAAGAATAGGAATGTGCAGTGGAATTTACGTGAACTCAGCGCAAGGCAGATCTTTCCGACATAGGCTTGAGAATCTTACAGGAACACTTGTACTGTTTCTAAATTAAGTGTAGGCGTGGGAGGAGGGTGCTTCCTGCGCACTAATAACAGCACGCTTGTCAATTGTGGATGCTAATAATTCGCTTGTATCTTCCTAGACACATCTGCTGGTTGTGAATTATTCCACTTGCATGGCAAGGTACGCATGTAGGTGTGTTAAAAATTCTGGAGGCACTGGGTATTGATCCCAGTTCCTCTCGCATACTAAGCGAGCGCTCTACCATCTGAGCTACGCCCGCCGCCCCGAAGACTAATGGTGCTACATACAGACATATAGACGACACAGACCCTTGCACTCCCATTATTCAGCAGACAAACACTACTCTCTATGTATCCGTTAGGGTGTCTTTCAGGTTTCGTGCATTCTATATCGAATCGTAGTTGGCCACAATGAAAGTGGCACGTATAACGTCGAAAATAGAATTCGGACAGCGCTCTGAGTAAGACCAACGTGTTGTCCACCCTCTAGACTTCAATGAGGTTAAGCCGCGATACCTAAGACAGATCTGCACTCGATGACACCTCGATAACAGCCGGTCCCCACACTTACATCTTGCTCTCCTTACGTCAGTATACATCATATCAGTCTGTGACGCTGGCTTTGCAACATCTTGCGTGCCTTTAGGTTCGCCGCGACCAACACTTACCATGCACTGACCACAAAAAATGTAGGCACCACGGCTTGAACACTGGACCTTTCACATGCCAAGCGAACGCTCTACCAACTGAGCAACGCCCCATGCACGAGCAAACTGCGCTATTCCCCATTCTTTGCGACTCAGATGCGCACGGACACGATGGTTGGTTGGTTTGTAGCGGTGAAGGGAGCAGAGTACAAAGGCGCGGACCCGTTCATATACACAAAAGTACCAAGTAGTTTCGATGCTCTGGTATTACAAATGAAAATTCCGTCTGTTTTTAACGTCTTAAATTGAAAGAGCCGTCACAAATTGCTCCGTTTGCACTCCTTGACGACAATCATACAGCACCTGAGGTAACAAACACATCTCGAGCCCCATTGTGCACTCCATTATTCATGCCAACTCAGTGCCTCGCTCTTTACTACTGTGTACCAATCTTGTCGTCCAACTGCAAAACACTGGGCCACAATAAGTTTCCGCGTCTCCATTGCACTGCGCATACTACGAAACGCTCCCCAAACTTGGCACTCACCCTCGCAGCCGACTTTTCCGACTATCCACGACGCTCACGCAACGCTCACGCTAGTGACAGCATTATTTATAGTTCGACGTCGCGCCAAAGCGAATGAGCACATTTCGCCTACGGCTTAGGCCGCCCTCCTAGTGTGGCTGCTCGGTGTCTGCAGGCAGCGAGGGTCTGCAGGCTTCCTGTGTTCGCACCTATGTCACCTGTGCTTGCTTGTCAGAGACAGACTACCGCAAAACATACAACTCACTCCATGAATTGATTGCTACGGCATCTGTTATCAGCAGTCACAACTAACAACACCAGTAGCAGCTGACTGCATGCAAAGAATAGGAATGTGCAGTGGAATTTACGTGAACTCAGCGCAAGGCAGATCTTTCCGACATAGGCTTGAGAATCTTACAGGAACACTTGTACTGTTTCTAAATTAAGTGTAGGCGTGGGAGGAGGGTGCTTCCTGCGCACTAATAACAGCACGCTTGTCAATTGTGGATGCTAATCATTCGCTTGTATCTTCCTAGACACATCTGCTGGTTGTGAATTATTCCACTTGCATGGCAAGGTGCGCATGTAGGTGTGTTAAAAATTCTGGAAGCACTGGGTATTGATCCCAGTTCCTCTCGCAAACTAAGCGAGCGCTCTACCATCTGAGCTACGCCCGCCCCCCCGAAGTCTAATGGTGCTACATACAGCCATATAGACGACACAGACCCTTGCACTCCCATTATTCAGCAGACAAACACTACTCTCTATGTATCCGTTAGGGTGTCTTTCAGGTTTCGTGCATTATGTATCGAATCGTAGTTGGCCACAATGAAAGTGGCACGTATAACGTCGAAAATAGAATTCGGACACCGCTCTGAGTAAGACCAACGTGTTGTCCACCCTCTAGACTTCAATGAGGTTAAGCCGCGATACCTAAGACAGATCTGCACTCGATGACACCTCGATAACAGCCGGTCCCCACACTTACATCTTAATCTCCTTACGTCAGTATACATCATATCAGTCTGTGACGCTGGCTTTGCAACATCTTGCGTGCCTTTAGGTTCGCCGCGATCAACACTTACCATGCACTGACAACAAAATATGGAGGCGCCGCGGCTTGAACCCTGGACCTTTCACATGCCAAGCGAACGCTCTACGAACTTTTTTTTTTTTTTTTTTTTTTTTTTTTTAAATTTTCGAAGGTTCCACCGAGATTCGAACTCGGATCGCTGGATTCAGAGTCCAGAGTGCTAACCGTTACACCATTTTTTTTTTTTTTTTTTTTTTTAAACTTTCAAAAATTGCCGTGACCAGGATACGAACCTGGGTTATTGCGGCCACAACGCAATGTCCTAACCACTTTTTTTTTTTTTTTTTTTTTTTTGTAAGGAACTTTGCAGCATGAGGCAGGCGGAGGCAAAGCGGGCAGGGGTCAAAATCTCGAGGCCTGGCCGCGATGTCTCCACCCAGTCCTGTTGCTGAGGCGTGTCTTTATCATAGTTTTCAATAAGGAATTTTACATCTTGTGTATACGTAGATATATGCTGTTTTGCCTTCGAAATCCTGAACCAAAAGATGCTTCATTTGAAACAAAAAATTTATGTCATGCCGAGGCAATAGAGATTGAAGGTTATAGCTTTAGTGCTTTTTTTTTTTTTTTTTTTTTTTTTTTTTCTCATCCACTGCTTCTCGGCAACCTAGCATACTTCTTTGTAATATATAATAAAGTTGTAGGAAGTAGTGGACCCTGAACCTGTATATTATTTTTTTTTAATTTCTGTTTAGTTTTTTTATTGTTATTATTATTATTTTTGTTTGTTTGTTATTTTTTTTATTGTAAAAGAAAAATCTTCATGGAATGTGAAGAAGGAATTTTATGTTAAGGCACTAATTCCATAGCCTCCTTTCCTTCTTGAGATTAATAATAATAATAAAAAAGTATGTTCCCTTCCATGGAAACAAATGAGACTTCCTTCTCAGTCATAAAATGAATGTATAAGAAAACAATTTATCTTTAACCCTGCGATACTGGCTTTCGGCTTCGGCTTCTTCTGTGCAATAAACAAAATAGCCTTCTTTGCCAGCAGAAGATAAGTGATTGTAATATGAAACTGTAAAAGTGTACTTCTCCCCAATTGTTTTTGTTTAAGCGTCGTTTCGCTTAAATAAACGATTTTTGTTTATCTCGTTGGCTTGTCAACCAATGCCCAGTCGCTCGAATACAATTTTAAGCATATTGCCGTAGTTTTTCTTGTGGTCTTTATATTTCAGGGCGTTATAAAAAGCACACTTCAAGTACATGTAAAAATCAGTGGAATTGTCATTTCCCAGGTGATTAATTACGTAATTCACATAGTGTCCCATTAACCAATGGACCGAGTTGTTTTTTGCTGCTGGAAAATAGCAAGTCTGAGGCCTGAGGAATGTAACAGGGGGAAAATTTTCCACCGAAGATCTCGTAAGAAAAGCCAGTTGTTCCCTAATCCAATTACAGAGTTGTAGATTGCCACCGCACGTGAATCTGTGCACTAACGTGTCGATCAATTTACATTTGAGACATAGGTTCGTGTCGCTAACGCCGATTGCATGTAACCTTTCATTGGTGCTTACGGTCTCATTCACTGTTTTATACCACGCTGACTTGACGTCCGATGGTAGACCACGCATATTAATATTTTTCCATATGGCGTCCCAATCAGTGTGTGGGTATTTACTTTCCAATTTGTTTCTCCCCTCCATTTTCTTTCGATGGGACAGAATATCGCGGGCCGTGATCCGTCGTGAGTTGATGATGACACCGCCGAGATAGCTGAATTCCACAAAATATACACGAACGTACTGGAGCCGGTTATTTATTTTTTGCACATTCACCGGCGCCTGTAAACTGGCAGGCCTGACAACTTCAAATAATTTAGTTGTAATGCTATCAGCGTGGTCGCTAAGGATAGTGGCGGTCCTTTTTATAAAAAGCGCAGACGCCTTATTTCTGATGTCAACTAACCCCAAACCTCCATTCCTGGGATCTAAGGTCGCAGTTTTTGCGTCGACTCTGAATATATCCCCTCTCCAAAGATAGCTGGCAATGGTAGACATTATCTTTTTTCCAATCATTTTCGGTAGTGGGAAGATCTGTGCTATAAAGTAACTCCTGGAGAGAATGCAGTGGTTAATGAAAATCACCCTCTGAACTTGGTTCAAGTTACGGTGGAGGTTTTCTCTTGTTGTTCCAAGAAGTTGTCCCGACGTATTTCTCCAATTGATAGCTGCCATTTTTAACGGACAAGGTGTCAGTGTTATTCCTAGTGCTTTGCATTGGGTGACCATTGTGGCCCAGGCTAAGGTGGTATGTTGAAAACCCCGCAGGTTTAGGAGTTTGCTTTTGTTTGCGTTGACACCTGCTCCGGAGACTCTACAGTACTTTTTAATTAGCGTTTCCAATTTCAAAATGTCGTCGGGATTGCGCAGGACGACTCCGACATCATCGGCATAGGCGTTTATGACTGTTCGGTGACCAGATAATGTGATGCCAGTTAGAGTGGCATGAACACTGCGGAGGAAAGGTTCTAATGAAAGCACGAATAGGAACATGGAGAGGGGGCTTCCTTGAGGAACGCCGCGCCTGGTCTGAATCTGCTTTGTCCTCTGGCAGTTAACTGATATACAAGCGCTGATGCCTGTTGCAACATTGCTGATCACACTTACGACTCGCTCATTAAAACCTATTTTGTTCAGTGTGGCACTAAGGAATCTATGATCCACACGATCAAATGCTTTCTGGAAGTCAATAAACATGATAGCACATTTTATGGTGGTCACAGCAGTGATGGCAATTATATCTCTATATTCAGCTATGCTTTTGAAAATGCTCTTGGTAGGCACACAGGACTGGTATGGACTTACTATCTTTTTGGCCAACTGAGAGAGTCTGTTGTTTAAAATTCTGCCGATGATTTTATAATCAGAGTTTAACAGGGAGATAGGACGAAAGTTGTTGAGGTTTCTTTTTGCAGCATTTTTTGGGATTAGTACTATTGTGCTCTCTTTAAAAACAGCAGGTAAATGCTTTCCCTGAAGCACCTCGTTCGTCATTCGGGTAAACATGTCACCAATCAGTGGCCAGTATCGTTTATAAAATTCAACAGGCAAACCATCCGGTCCCGGCGATTTCCTCAGAGGAGATTTGCAGATGATTCTGTGGATATCTTCGTTAGTACACTCAACGAGAAGGTCTTCGTTTTCCTCGTCCGAGACCTGTGGAGCTATGTAACTAAGGAACTCATCGAAGGACTCTTCACATACCGGGTTGGCAGTGTATAGGTCTTCGTAATATTTGTGCACTGCATTGACGATGTCTCTCTGAGTCGTGAGTGTCTCGCCAGTTTCAGACTGAAGTCCATCAATGAAGGTGCGTCTCCTGTTTCTTTCGTGCTTCAGTAGATGGTACAAGGAAGCATGTTCATCCTCCACGACTGTCTTAGCCTTGGATTTTAATTTCAGACCCTCCATCTGCTGTCTTTTAAGACTGAGCAATTTGGCCTTAGTTTGCTTGATATCTGCCAGACGGACGTTGGAAGTGTTTGCCTGCTCATATAAATTTCGCAGCATGGTATAATAAAATTCGATGGAATTTTTCAAGTCTTTCGATCGTTGTACACTATACTGGATGAGAACTTTTCTCAGTTTAGGCTTTGCCCTGTTGCACCACCAGTCTAGTACTGAGACGTGTCTATCTGCAGAGCGGAGGCACAATGCCCACGCTTCTGTCAAACTTTCTTCTAATCCGTCGTCCTGCATCAGTGACGTATTAAGGTGCCATGAACTTCTAAAACGGCGAGTGGGTTGCGCAGTAAGGTTGATGGAAGCTAGCACGGAGCTATGATCAGAAAAGTAAACTGGAATCGTCTCTGCTTTAATGAAGGAGCTAACTAGACTTTGCGATATGTAGAGTCTGTCGATCCTGCTACGTGAGTGAGGACCTAGGAATGTAAATGCCACAAAAGTGGGATACATTATTTCCCAAGCATCTTTAAGCTGTAAAACAGTGACGAAACGCTTCAGTTCACTGCAGTTATTAAAATTCGGAACCTGGTCTTTCTTATTTATCACACAATTAAAATCACCGCCTATTATAAGATCTTTTGGGTTTTTCCGTAATAAATAAATGATTTCTTCTTTATAGAACTGTGCTCTTTCCATTCTATTGGATGTGCCAGAAGGGGCATACAGATTGATAAGGGTAGAACCAAAGACTTTTATACCTATCGCTCTGCCGGAGTCCAACCTCTCGATATCCGAGACAGGAATCCCCTCCCTGACTAAAATTGCTGTACCGACGTTGGTGTCAAGTGAGACATTTAAAATCGCCAAATATCCAGGCACTGTAAGATTAGTCAGCACTACTTCCAGAAGGAAAGCAATGTCCGTCCCTGACTCATATAAATAATCCTTGAGCGCTGTAACTTTAGTCACGGATGTAATCCTGTTAATATTGATAGTCGTAATTGTATATGCCTGGGACATTTAGTTTGCATAAAAAGTAAATAAGTGATTAAAAAGATAACAAAATGTTAATAAAAAGAAAAGAAAAGAGATGTGCAGCTTCTAGAAGAGAGAAACGACTCCGCTTAAACAAACATCTAAAAGAATAGTCAGTATTTGAAGCTCGGTAAACACTTCATCTGGTTCCTCTGAAATATGACTAAGACAGTAGTACAATTAGAAATGAAACTGGTTCAACAAAATCCCTTTTTTTTTCATCTTACAGCCTCATTTTGGTGCAGGATTCCGAACATCTCGGGTTTTAGTTTTACCGAGGGGCTTTGCATCACTAATGTCACTTGAAGGTGCCTCCTTAGGTCTTTCCGTGATGATTTCATACAAGACGTTCTTGGCCGTCGCTTCCTCTTGTGCTGGTTGTTGTTTGCTTTGGTTACGGGAAGCTTTGAGAGTAGGTAGCGGTTTGAGTCGGCGTCTTCGGACATCTTGGTTCAACGCGCCGTCATTCGTATTGTCTATCTTTACCACCGTTGTGACCGAAGCTGCCTCAACAGCGTCTTTTTTACGAGTGCCATTTCCTTGTTCTTCCGTCACTAGCTCCAGAGCACTGACTGAGTCGGCGGTTTGTGGGTCTGTAAGTTCTTGAGTTGGGTTCCGCTCCGTCACCTCTTGTGCTTCGGAGTGCGCCTCTTCCGTCTCCGCGACAATCGTTACTGCGTCCCCTCCGTGGACCGTTTGTACCTGTTCAGCCGCCGACAGCGGCCGGGTTGCCTCAGCGGCTGTCGTCACGTCAATACATGTGCTGTTTGTTTCCTCGAGCACATCCGCATTACACTGCTTCTGCTTGCGGGTGGAAGGCGAATTACGGGCGGACTCGCCGTCCGAGCCGTCATCGGTCGTTTCCAACGGTCGCTTCTTATTCTGGAGATCGCAATCGGGAACAGAAGGGTGTGATGTAATGACGCTCAGGGGAGGGAACTCCGTAGTAGTTATGGCGGGCACTGCAGAAGTACATGCACCACTGTCGTTAACCGAAAGAAGGGAAGTGCTATTTGGTAAGACATCGCTGAGGGTCAGTTTTTGACGCTGTGTTAGATTGTTCCTAAGAACAAAAACACGGCGCGGACAATCTTGTCGGAAATGACCTGTCTCATTGCAAATATTGCACGTGCGCTCCTGACCAGAATACACAACATGTGCTTTATGGCCTGCAACGGATATATGGGACGGAATGTTGGCTTTCACCTCCATTTCAACGGATCTAATGCCATTAAAACACTGTATCTTGTATAGCTTCGACCATCTTTCGTTATAGATAGATTTAACTTCGCCATATTTAGATAGAGCGTCCTTGATCAACTGATTATCAATTTCAATTGGAACATTCAAAATCCTGACATTGGTGTACATGATATCAGCTTTTCGTACAGAGACATTACTTTTTGAACCGTCTCGATGAACAAATTCGACGGAATTACCCCATTTTGCAAGCAACTTATCGACTGTCACTGAGTTCAGAAATTTAACAAAAACACAGTATTTTTCAGCATCTAATTGCGTGGTATGAACAGAGTCAGAATTTATACCGATTACCTCAGTCAGCCAATCGTGGATTTCCAGCGCAGTGGGTTGGACCGGCCGTGTTCCTTTCTCGAACGAGAAGACTAAAGTATTCTTCCTGACGGTGTCAGACATGGTCGTCGGTTCCGACGAAATTCCGGCAACAACCGAAATTGCGGCGAAGCACGAAACGTGGAACGGACGAAAGCACTATAAAAACACTTATCAGAGACACCACTCAAAAAATAACAGCGAAAATGTACAGCTAACTTCACGTAAACACCAAACACCGGCGATAGCGCTAACGTACGCGGAGTAAACAACAAGCACGTCCGACCGCGGCGACGGCTAAAGCCAGAATGACCAACTGAGCTACGCCCCATGCACGAGCAAACTGCGCTATTCCCCATTCTTTGCGACTCAGATGCGCACGGACACGATGGTTGGTTGGTTTGTAGCGGTTAAGGGAGCAGAGTACAAAGGCGCGGACCCGTTCATATACACAAAAGTTCCAAGTAGTTTCGATGCTCTGGTATTACAAATGCAAATTCCGTCTGTTTTTAACGTCTTAAATTCAAAGAGCCGTCACAAATTGCTCCGTTTTCACTCCTTGACGACAATCATACAGCACCTGAGGTAACAAACACATCTCGAGCCCCATTGTGCACTCCATTATTCATGCCAACTCACTGCCTCGCTCTTTACTACTGAGTACCAATCTTGTCGTCCAACTGCAAAACACTGGGCCACAATAAGTTTCCACGTCTCCATTGCACTGCGCATACTACGAAACGCTCCCCAAACTTGGCACTCACCCTCGCAGCCGACTTTTCCGACTTTCCACGACGCTCACGCTAGTGACAGCATTATTTATAGTTCGACGTCGCGCCAAAGCGAATGAGCACATTTCGCCTACGGCTTAGGCCGCCCTCCTAGTGTGGCTGCTCGGTGTCTGCAGGCAGCGAGGGTCTGCAAGCTTCCTGTGTTCGCACCTATGTCACCTGTGCTTGCTTGTCAGAGACAGACTACCGCAAAACATACAACTCACTCCATGAATTGATTGCTACGGCATCTGTTATCAGCAGTCACAACTAACAACACCAGTAGCAGCTGACTGCATGCAAAGAATAGGAATGTGCAGTGGAATTTACGTGAACTCAGCGCAAGGCAGATCTTTCCGACATAGGCTTGAGAATCTTACAGGAACACTTGTACTGTTTCTAAATTAAGTGTAGGCGTGGGAGGAGGGTGCTTCCTGCGCACTAATAACAGCACGCTTGTCAATTGTGGATGCTAATCATTCGCTTGTATCTTCCTAGACACATCTGCTGGTTGTGAATTATTCCACTTGCATGGCAAGGTACGCATGTAGGTGTGTTAAAAATTCTGGAGGCACTGGGTATTGATCCCAGTTTCTCTCGCATACTAAACGGGCGCTCTACCATCTGAGCTACGCCCGCCGCCCCGAAGACTAATGGTGCTACATACAGCCATATACACGACACAGACCCTTGCACTCCCATTATTCAGCAGACAAACACTACTCTCTATGTATCCGTTAGGGTGTCTTTCAGGTTTCGTGCATTATGTATCGAATCGTAGTTGGCCACAATGAAAGTGGCACGTATAACGTCGAAAATAGAATTCGGACACCGCTCTGAGTAAGACCAACGTGTTGTCCACCCTCTAGACTTCAATGAGGTTAAGCCGCGATACCTAAGACAGATCTGCACTCGATGACACCTCGATAACAGCCGGTCCCCACACTTACATCTTGCTCTCCTTACGTCAGTATACATCATATCAGTCTGTGACGCTGGCTTTGCAACATCTTGCGTGCCTTTAGGTTCGCCGCGATCAACACTTACCATGCACTGACAACAAAATATGGTGGCGCCGCGGCTTGAACCCTGGACCTTTCGCATGCCAAGCGAACGCTCCACCAACTGAGCTACGCCCCATGCACGAGCAAACTGCGCTATTCCCCATTCTTTGCGACTCAGATGCGCACGGACACGATGGTTGGTTGGTTTGTAGCGGTGAAGGGAGCAGAGTACAAAGGCGCGGACCCGTTCATATACACAAAAGTTCCAAGTAGTTTCGATGCTCTGGTATTACAAATGCAAATTCCGTCTGTTTTTAACGTCTTAAATTCAAAGAGCCGTCACAAATTGCTCCGTTTTCACTCCTTGACGACAATCATACAGCACCTGAGGTAACAAACACATCTCGAGCCCCATTGTGCACTCCATTATTCATGCCAACTCAGTGCCTCGCTCTTTACTACTGTGTACCAATCTTGTCGTCCAACTGCAAAACACTGGGCCACAATAAGTTTCCACGTCTCCATTGCACTGCGCATACTACGAAACGCTCCCCAAACTTGGCACTCACCCTCGCAGCCGACTTTTCCGACTTTCCACGACGCTCACGCTAGTGACAGCATTATTTATAGTTCGACGTCGCGCCAAAGCGAATGAGCACATTTCGCCTACGGCTTAGGCCGCCCTCCTAGTGTGGCTGCTCGGTGTCTGCAGGCAGCGAGGGTCTGCAAGCTTCCTGTGTTCGCACCTATGTCACCTGTGCTTGCTTGTCAGAGACAGACTACCGCAAAACATACAACTCACTCCATGAATTGATTGCTACGGCATCTGTTATCAGCAGTCACAACTAACAACACCAGTAGCAGCTGACTGCATGCAAAGAATAGGAATGTGCAGTGGAATTTACGTGAACTCAGCGCAAGGCAGATCTTTCCGACATAGGCTTGAGAATCTTACAGGAACACTTGTACTGTTTCTAAAATAAGTGTAGGCGTGGGAGGAGGCTGCTTCCTGCGCACTAATAACAGCACGCTTGTCAATTGTGGATGCTAATAATTCGCTTGTATCTTCCTAGACACATCTGCTGGTTGTGAATTATTCCACTTGCATGGCAAGGTACGCATGTAGGTGTGTTAAAAATTCTGGAGGCACTGGGTATTGATCCCAGTTCCTCTCGCATACTAAGCGAGCGCTCTACCATCTGAGCTACGACCGCCCCCCCGAAGACTAATGGTGCTACATACAGCCATATAGACGACACAGACCCTTGCACTCCCATTATTCAGCAGACAAACACTACTCTGTATGTATCCGTTAGGGTGTCTTTCAGGTTTCGTGCATTATGTATCGAATCGTAGTTGGCCACAATGAAAGTGGCACGTATAACGTCGATAATAGAATTCGGACACCGCTCTGAGTAAGACCAACGTGTTGTCTACCCTCTAGACTTCAATGAGTTTAAGCCGCGATACCTAAGACAGATCTGCACTCGATGACACCTCGATAACAGCCGGTCCCCACACTTACATCTTGCTCTCCTTACGTCAGTATACATCATATCAGTCTGTGACGCTGGCTTTGCAACATCTTGCGTGCCTTTAGGTTCGCCGCGATCAACACTTACCATGCACTGACAACAAAATATGGAGGCGCCGCGGCTTGAACCCTGGACCTTTCACATGCCAAGCGAACGCTCTACCAACTGAGCTACGCCTCATGCACGAGCAAACTGCGCTATTCCCCATTCTTTGCGACTCAGATGCGCACGGACACGATGGTTGGTTGGTTTGTAGCGGTGAAGGGAGCAGAGTACAAAGGCGCGGACCCGTTCATATACACAAAAGTTCCAAGTAGTTTCGATGCTCTGGTATTACAAATGCAAATTCCGTCTGTTTTTAACGTCTTAAATTCAAAGAGCCGTCACAAATTGCTCCGTTTTCACTCCTTGACGACAATCATACAGCACCTGAGGTAACAAACACATCTCGAGCCCCATTGTGCACTCCATTATTCATGCCAACTCAGTGCCTCGCTCTTTACTACTGTGTACCAATCTTGTCGTCCAACTGCAAAACACTGGGCCACAATAAGTTTCCGCGTCTCCATTGCACTGCGCATACTACGAAACGCTCCCCAAACTTGGCACTCACCCTCGCAGCCGACTTTTCCGACTTTCCACGACGCTCACGCTAGTGACAGCATTATTTATAGTTCGACGTCGCGCCAAAGCGAATGAGCACATTTCGCCTACGGCTTAGGCCGCCCTCCTAGTGTGGCTGCTCGGTGTCTGCAGGCAGCGAGGGTCTGCAAGCTTCCTGTGTTCGCACCTATGTCACCTGTGCTTGCTTGTCAGAGACAGACTACCGCAAAACATACAACTCACTCCATGAATTGATTGCTACAGCATCTGTTATCAGCAGTCACAACTAACAACACCAGTAGCAGCTGACTGCATGCAAAGAATAAGAATGTGCAGTGGAATTTACGTGAACTCAGCGCAAGGCAGATCTTTCCGACATAGGCTTGAGAATCTTACAGGAACACTTGTACTGTTTCTAAATTAAGTGTAGGCGTGGGAGGAGGGTGCTTCCTGCGCACTAATAACAGCACGCTTGTCAATTGTGGATGCTAATCATTCGCTTGTATCTTCCTAGACACATCTGCTGGTTGTGAATTATTCCACTTGCATGGCAAGGTACGCATGTAGGTGTGTTAAAAATTCTGGAGGCTCTGGGTATTGATCCCAGTTCCTCTCGCATACTAAGCGAGCACTCTACCATCTGAGCTAGGCCCGCCCACCCGAAGACTAATGGTGCTACATACAGCCATATAGACGACACAGACCCTTGCACTCCCATTATTCAGCAGACAAACACTACTCTCTATGTATCCGTTAGGGTGTCTTTCAGGTTTCGTGCATTATGTATCGAATCGTAGTTGGCAACAATGAAAGTGGCACGTATAACGTCGAAAATAGAATTCGGACACCGCTCTGAGTAAGACCAACGTGTTGTCCACCCTCTAGACTTCAATGAGTTTAAGCCGCGATACCTAAGACAGATCTGCACTCGATGACACCTCGATAACAGCCGGTCCCCACACTTACATCTTGCTCTCCTTACGTCAGTATACATCATATCAGTCTGTGACGCTGGCTTTGCAACATCTTGCGTGCCTTTAGGTTCGCCGCGATCAACACTTACCATGCACTGACAACAAAATATGGAGGCGCCGCGGCTTGAACCCTGGACCTTTCACATTCCAAGCGAACGCTCTACCAACTGAGCTACGCCCTATGCACGGGCAAACTGCGCTATTCCCCATTCTTTGCGACTCAGATGCGCACGGACACGATGGTTGGTTGGTTTGTAGCGGTGAAGGGAGCAGAGTACAAAGGCGCGGACCCGTTCATATACACAAAAGTTCCAAGTAGTTTCGATGCTCTGGTATTACAAATGCAAATTCCGTCTGTTTTTAACGTCTTAAATTCAAAGATCCGTCACAAATTGCTCCGTTTTCACTCCTTGACGACAATCATACAGCACCTGAGGTAACAAACACATCTCGAGCCCCATTGTGCACTCCATTATTCATGCCAACTCAGTGCCTCGCTCTTTACTACTGTGTTCCAATCTTGTCGTCCAACTGCAAAACACTGGGCCACAATAAGTTTCCGCGTCTCCATTGCACTGCGCATACTACGAAACGCTCCCCAAACTTGGCACTCACCCTCGCAGCCGACTTTTCCGACTTTCCACGACGCTCACGCTAGTGACAGCATTATTTATAGTTCGACGTCGCGCCAAAGCGAATGAGCACATTTCGCCTACGGCTTAGGCCGCCCTCCTAGTGTGGCTGCTCGGTGTCTGCAGGCAGCGAGGGTCTGCAAGCTTCCTGTGTTCGCACCTATGTCACCTGTGCTTGCTTGTCAGAGACAGACTACCGCAAAACATACAACTCACTCCATGAATTGATTGCTACGGCATCTGTTATCAGCAGTCACAACTAACAACACCAGTAGCAGCTGACTGCATGCAAAGAATAGGAATGTGCAGTGGAATTTACGTGAACTCAGCGCAAGGCAGATCTTTCCGACATAGGCTTGAGAATCTTACAGGAACACTTGTACTGTTTCTAAATTAAGTGTAGGCGTGGGAGGAGGGAGCTTCCTGCGCACTAATAACAGCACGCTTGTCAATTGTGGATGCTAATAATTCGCTTGTATCTTCCTAGACACATCTGCTGGTTGTGAATTATTCCACTTGCATGGCAAGGTACGCATGTAGGTGTGTTAAAAATTCTGGAGGCTCTGGGTATTGATCCCAGTTCCTCTCGCATACTAAGCGAGCACTCTACCATCTGAGCTAGGCCCGCCCACCCGAAGACTAATGGTGCTACATACAGCCATATAGACGACACAGACCCTTGCACTCCCATTATTCAGCAGACAAACACTACTCTCTATGTATCCGTTAGGGTGTCTTTCAGGTTTCGTGCATTATGTATCGAATCGTACTTGGCCACAATGAAAGTGGCACGTATAACGTCGAAAATAGAATTCGGACACCGCTCTGAGTAAGACCAACGTGTTGTCCACCCTCTAGACTTCAATGAGGTTAAGCCGCGATACCTAAGACAGATCTGCACTCGATGACACCTCGATAACAGCCGGTCCCCACACTTACATCTTGCTCTCCTTACGTCAGTATACATCATTTCAGTCTGTGACGCTGGTTTTGCAACATCTTGCGTGCCTTTAGGTTCGCCGCGATCAACACTTACCATGCACTGACAACAAAATATGGAGGCGCCGCGGCTTGAACCCTGGACCTTTCACATGCCAAGCGAACGCTCTACCAACTGAGCTACGCCCCATGCACGAGCAAACTGCGCTATTCCCCATTCTTTGCGACTCAGATGCGCACGGACACGATGGTTGGTCTGTTTGTAGCGGTGAAGGGAGCAGAGTACAAAGGCGCGGACCCGTTCATATACACAAAAGTTCCAAGTAGTTTCGATGCTCTGGTATTACAAATGCAAATTCCGTCTGTTTTTAACGTCTTAAATTCAAAGAGCCGTCACAAATTGCTCCGTTTTCACTCCTTGACGACAATCATACAGCACCTGAGGTAACAAACACATCTCGAGCCCCATTGTGCACTCCATTATTCATGCCAACTCAGTGCCTCGCTCTTTACTACTGTGTACCAATCTTGTCGTCCAACTGCAAAACACTGGGCCACAATAAGTTTCCGCGTCTCCATTGCACTGCGCATACTACGAAACGCTCCCCAAACTTGGCACTCACCCTCGCAGCCGACTTTTCCGACTTTCCACGACGCTCACGCAACGCTCACGCTAGTGACAGCATTATTTATAGTTCGACGTCGCGCCAAAGCGAATGAGCACATTTCGCCTACGGCTTAGGCCGCCCTCCTAGTGTGGCTGCTCGGTGTCTGCAGGCAGCGAGGGTCTGCAAGCTTCCTGTGTTCGCACCTATGTCACCTGTGCTTGCTTGTCAGAGACAGACTACCGCAAAACATACAACTCACTCCATGAATTGATTGCTACGGCATCTGTTATCAGCAGTCACAACTAACAACACCAGTAGCAGCTGACTGCATGCAAAGAATAGGAATGTGCAGTGGAATTTACGTGAACTCAGCGCAAGGCAGATCTTTCCGACATAGGCTTGAGAATCTTACAGGAACACTTGTACTGTTTCTAAATTAAGTGTAGGCGTGGGAGGAGGGTGCTTCCTGCGCACTAATAACAGCACGCTTGTCAATTGTGGATGCTAATCATTCGCTTGTATCTTCCTAGACACATCTGCTGGTTGTGAATTATTCCACTTGCATGGCAAGGTACGCATGTAGGTGTGTTAAAAATTCTGGAGGCACTGGGTATTGATCCCAGTTTCTCTCGCATACTAAGCGGGCGCTCTACCATCTGAGCTACGCCCGCCGCCCCGAAGACTAATGGTGCTACATACAGCCATATACACGACACAGACCCTTGCACTCCCATTATTCAGCAGACAAACACTACTCTCTATGTATCCGTTAGGGTGTCTTTCAGGTTTCGTGCATTATGTATCGAATCGTAGTTGGCCACAATGAAAGTGGCACGTATAACGTCGAAAATAGAATTCGGACACCGCTCTGAGTAAGACCAACGTGTTGTCCACCCTCTAGACTTCAATGAGGTTAAGCCGCGATACCTAAGACAGATCTGCACTCGATGACACCTCGATAACAGCCGGTCCCCACACTTACATCTTGCTCTCCTTACGTCAGTATACATCATATCAGTCTGTGACGCTGGCTTTGCAACATCTTGCGTGCCTTTAGGTTCGCCGCGATCAACACTTACCATGCACTGACAACAAAATATGGTGGCGCCGCGGCTTGAACCCTGGACCTTTCGCATGCCAAGCGAACGCTCTACCAACTGAGCTACGCCCCATGCACGAGCAAACTGCGCTATTCCCCATTCTTTGCGACTCAGATGCGCACGGACACGATGGTTGGTTGGTTTGTAGCGGTGAAGGGAGCAGAGTACAAAGGCGCGGACCCGTTCATATACACAAAAGTTCCAAGTAGTTTCGATGCTCTGGTATTACAAATGCAAATTCCGTCTGTTTTTAACGTCTTAAATTCAAAGAGCCGTCACAAATTGCTCCGTTTTCACTCCTTGACGACAATCATACAGCACCTGAGGTAACAAACACATCTCGAGCCCCATTGTGCACTCCATTATTCATGCCAACTCAGTGCCTCGCTCTTTACTACTGTGTACCAATCTTGTCGTCCAACTGCAAAACACTGGGCCACAATAAGTTTCCACGTCTCCATTGCACTGCGCATACTACGAAACGCTCCCCAAACTTGGCACTCACCCTCGCAGCCGACTTTTCCGACTTTCCACGACGCTCACGCTAGTGACAGCATTATTTATAGTTCGACGTCGCGCCAAAGCGAATGAGCACATTTCGCCTACGGCTTAGGCCGCCCTCCTAGTGTGGCTGCTCGGTGTCTGCAGGCAGCGAGGGTCTGCAAGCTTCCTGTGTTCGCACCTATGTCACCTGTGCTTGCTTGTCAGAGACAGACTACCGCAAAACATACAACTCACTCCATGAATTGATTGCTACGGCATCTGTTATCAGCAGTCACAACTAACAACACCAGTAGCAGCTGACTGCATGCAAAGAATAGGAATGTGCAGTGGAATTTACGTGAACTCAGCGCAAGGCAGATCTTTCCGACATAGGCTTGAGAATCTTACAGGAACACTTGTACTGTTTCTAAAATAAGTGTAGGCGTGGGAGGAGGCTGCTTCCTGCGCACTAATAACAGCACGCTTGTCAATTGTGGATGCTAATAATTCGCTTGTATCTTCCTAGACACATCTGCTGGTTGTGAATTATTCCACTTGCATGGCAAGGTACGCATGTAGGTGTGTTAAAAATTCTGGAGGCACTGGGTATTGATCCCAGTTCCTCTCGCATACTAAGCGAGCGCTCTACCATCTGAGCTACGCCCGCCGCCCCGAAGACTAATGGTGCTACATACAGCTATATACACGACACAGACCCTTGCACTCCCATTATTCAGCAGACAAACACTACTCTCTATGTATCCGTTAGGGTGTCTTTCAGGTTTCGTGCATTATGTATCGAATCGTAGTTGGCAACAATGAAAGTGGCACGTATAACGTCGAAAATAGAATTCGGACACCGCTCTGAGTAAGACCAACGTGTTGTCCACCCTCTAGACTTCAATGAGTTTAAGCCGCGATACCTAAGACAGATCTGCACTCGATGACACCTCGATAACAGCCGGTCCCCACACTTACATCTTGCTCTCCTTACGTCAGTATACATCATATCAGTCTGTGACGCTGGCTTTGCAACATCTTGCGTGCCTTTAGGTTCGCCGCGATCAACACTTACCATGCACTGACAACAAAATATGGAGGCGCCGCGGCTTGAACCCTGGACCTTTCACATTCCAAGCGAACGCTCTACCAACTGAGCTACGCCCTATGCACGGGCAAACTGCGCTATTCCCCATTCTTTGCGACTCAGATGCGCACGGACACGATGGTTGGTTGGTTTGTAGCGGTGAAGGGAGCAGAGTACAAAGGCGCGGACCCGTTCATATACACAAAAGTTCCAAGTAGTTTCGATGCTCTGGTATTACAAATGCAAATTCCGTCTGTTTTTAACGTCTTAAATTCAAAGATCCGTCACAAATTGCTCCGTTTTCACTCCTTGACGACAATCATACAGCACCTGAGGTAACAAACACATCTCGAGCCCCATTGTGCACTCCATTATTCATGCCAACTCAGTGCCTCGCTCTTTACTACTGTGTTCCAATCTTGTCGTCCAACTGCAAAACACTGGGCCACAATAAGTTTCCGCGTCTCCATTGCACTGCGCATACTACGAAACGCTCCCCAAACTTGGCACTCACCCTCGCAGCCGACTTTTCCGACTTTCCACGACGCTCACGCTAGTGACAGCATTATTTATAGTTCGACGTCGCGCCAAAGCGAATGAGCACATTTCGCCTACGGCTTAGGCCGCCCTCCTAGTGTGGCTGCTCGGTGTCTGCAGGCAGCGAGGGTCTGCAAGCTTCCTGTGTTCGCACCTATGTCACCTGTGCTTGCTTGTCAGAGACAGACTACCGCAAAACATACAACTCACTCCATGAATTGATTGCTACGGCATCTGTTATCAGCAGTCACAACTAACAACACCAGTAGCAGCTGACTGCATGCAAAGAATAGGAATGTGCAGTGGAATTTACGTGAACTCAGCGCAAGGCAGATCTTTCCGACATAGGCTTGAGAATCTTACAGGAACACTTGTACTGTTTCTAAATTAAGTGTAGGCGTGGGAGGAGGGAGCTTCCTGCGCACTAATAACAGCACGCTTGTCAATTGTGGATGCTAATAATTCGCTTGTATCTTCCTAGACACATCTGCTGGTTGTGAATTATTCCACTTGCATGGCAAGGTACGCATGTAGGTGTGTTAAAAATTCTGGAGGCTCTGGGTATTGATCCCAGTTCCTCTCGCATACTAAGCGAGCACTCTACCATCTGAGCTAGGCCCGCCCACCCGAAGACTAATGGTGCTACATACAGCCATATAGACGACACAGACCCTTGCACTCCCATTATTCAGCAGACAAACACTACTCTCTATGTATCCGTTAGGGTGTCTTTCAGGTTTCGTGCATTATGTATCGAATCGTACTTGGCCACAATGAAAGTGGCACGTATAACGTCGAAAATAGAATTCGGACACCGCTCTGAGTAAGACCAACGTGTTGTCCACCCTCTAGACTTCAATGAGGTTAAGCCGCGATACCTAAGACAGATCTGCACTCGATGACACCTCGATAACAGCCGGTCCCCACACTTACATCTTGCTCTCCTTACGTCAGTATACATCATTTCAGTCTGTGACGCTGGTTTTGCAACATCTTGCGTGCCTTTAGGTTCGCCGCGATCAACACTTACCATGCACTGACAACAAAATATGGAGGCGCCGCGGCTTGAACCCTGGACCTTTCACATGCCAAGCGAACGCTCTACCAACTGAGCTACGCCCCATGCACGAGCAAACTGCGCTATTCCCCATTCTTTGCGACTCAGATGCGCACGGACACGATGGTTGGTCTGTTTGTAGCGGTGAAGGGAGCAGAGTACAAAGGCGCGGACCCGTTCATATACACAAAAGTTCCAAGTAGTTTCGATGCTCTGGTATTACAAATGCAAATTCCGTCTGTTTTTAACGTCTTAAATTCAAAGAGCCGTCACAAATTGCTCCGTTTTCACTCCTTGACGACAATCATACAGCACCTGAGGTAACAAACACATCTCGAGCCCCATTGTGCACTCCATTATTCATGCCAACTCAGTGCCTCGCTCTTTACTACTGTGTACCAATCTTGTCGTCCAACTGCAAAACACTGGGCCACAATAAGTTTCCGCGTCTCCATTGCACTGCGCATACTACGAAACGCTCCCCAAACTTGGCACTCACCCTCGCAGCCGACTTTTCCGACTTTCCACGACGCTCACGCAACGCTCACGCTAGTGACAGCATTATTTATAGTTCGACGTCGCGCCAAAGCGAATGAGCACATTTCGCCTACGGCTTAGGCCGCCCTCCTAGTGTGGCTGCTCGGTGTCTGCAGGCAGCGAGGGTCTGCAAGCTTCCTGTGTTCGCACCTATGTCACCTGTGCTTGCTTGTCAGAGACAGACTACCGCAAAACATACAACTCACTCCATGAATTGATTGCTACGGCATCTGTTATCAGCAGTCACAACTAACAACACCAGTAGCAGCTGACTGCATGCAAAGAATAGGAATGTGCAGTGGAATTTACGTGAACTCAGCGCAAGGCAGATCTTTCCGACATAGGCTTGAGAATCTTACAGGAACACTTGTACTGTTTCTAAAATAAGTGTAGGCGTGGGAGGAGGCTGCTTCCTGCGCACTAATAACAGCACGCTTGTCAATTGTGGATGCTAATAATTCGCTTGTATCTTCCTAGACACATCTGCTGGTTGTGAATTATTCCACTTGCATGGCAAGGTACGCATGTAGGTGTGTTAAAAATTCTGGAGGCACTGGGTATTGATCCCAGTTCCTCTCGCATACTAAGCGAGCGCTCTACCATCTGAGCTACGCCCGCCGCCCCGAAGACTAATGGTGCTACATACAGCCATATAGACGACACAGACCCTTGCACTCCCATTATTCAGCAGACAAACACTACTCTCTATGTATCCGTTAGGGTGTCTTTCAGGTTTCGTGCATTATGTATCGAATCGTAGTTGGCCACAATGAAAGTGGCACGTATAACGTCGAAAATAGAATTCGGACACCGCTCTGAGTAAGACCAACGTGTTGTCCACCCTCTAGACTTCAATGAGTTTAAGCCGCGATACCTAAGACAGATCTGCACTCGATGACACCTCGATAACAGCCGGTCCCCACACTTACATCTTGCTCTCCTTACGTCAGTATACATCATATCAGTCTGTGACGCTGGTTTTGCAACATCTTGCGTGCCTTTAGGTTCGCCGCGATCAACACTTACCATGCACTGACAACAAAATATGGAGGCGCCGCGGCTTGAACCCTGGACCTTTCACATGCCAAGCGAACGCTCTACCAACTGAGCTACGCCCCATGCACGAGCAAACTGCGCTATTCCCCATTCTTTGCGACTCAGATGCGCACGGACACGATGGTTGGTTGGTTTGTAGCGGTGAAGGGAGCAGAGTACAAAGGCGCGGACCCGTTCATATACACAAAAGTTCCAAGTAGTTTCGATGCTCTGGTATTACAAATGCAAATTCCGTCTGTTTTTAACGTCTTAAATTCAAAGAGCCGTCACAAATTGCTCCGTTTTCACTCCTTGACGACAATCATACAGCACCTGAGGTAACAAACACATCTCGAGCCCCATTGTGCACTCCATTATTCATGCCAACTCAGTGCCTCGCTCTTTACTACTGTGTACCAATCTTGTCGTCCAACTGCAAAACACTGGGCCACAATAAGTTTCCGCGTCTCCATTGCACTGCGCATACTACGAAACGCTCCCCAAACTTGGCACTCACCCTCGCAGCCGACTTTTCCGACTTTCCACGACGCTCACGCTAGTGACAGCATTATTTATAGTTCGACGTCGCGCCAAAGCGAATGAGCACATTTCGCCTACGGCTTAGGCCGCCCTCCTAGTGTGGCTGCTCAGTGTCTGCAGGCAGCGAGGGTCTGCAAGCTTCCTGTGTTCGCACCTATGTCACCTGTGCTTGCTTGTCAGAGACAGACTACCGCAAAACATACAACTCACTCCATGAATTGATTGCTACGGCATCTGTTATCAGCAGTCACAACTAACAACACCAGTAGCAGCTGACTGCATGCAAAGAATAGGAATGTGCAGTGGAATTTACGTGAACTCAGCGCAAGGCAGATCTTTCCGACATAGGCTTGAGAATCTTACAGGAACACTTGTACTGTTTCTAAATTAAGTGTAGGCGTGGGAGGAGGGTGCTTCCTGCGCACTAATAACAGCACGCTTGTCAATTGTGGATGCTAATCATTCGCTTGTATCTTCCTAGACACATCTGCTGGTTGTGAATTATTCCACTTGCATGGCAAGGTACGCATGTAGGTGTGTTAAAAATTCTGGAGGCACTGGGTATTGATCCCAGTTCCTCTCGCATACTAAGCGGGCGCTTTACCATCTGAGCTACGCCCGCCGCCCCGAAGACTAATGGTGCTACATACAGCCATATACACGACACAGACCCTTGCACTCCCATTATTCAGCAGACAAACACTACTCTCTATGTATCCGTTAGGGTGTCTTTCAGGTTTCGTGCATTATGTATCGAATCGTAGTTGGCCACAATGAAAGTGGCACGTATAACGTCGAAAATAGAATTCGGACACCGCTCTGAGTAAGACCAACGTGTTGTCCACCCTCTAGACTTCAATGAGGTTAAGCCGCGATACCTAAGACAGATCTGCACTCGATGACACCTCGATAACAGCCGGTCCCCACACTTACATCTTGCTCTCCTTACGTCAGTATACATCATATCAGTCTGTGACGCTGGCTTTGCAACATCTTGCGTGCCTTTAGGTTCGCCGCGATCAACACTCACCATGCACTGACAACAAAATATGGTGGCGCCGCGGCTTGAACCCTGGACCTTTCACATGCCAAGCGAACGCTCTACCAACTGAGCTACGCCCCATGCACGAGCAAACTGCACTATTCCCCATTCTTTGCGACTCAGATGCGCACGGACACCATGGTTGGTTGGTTTGTAGCGGTGAAGGGAGCAGAGTACAAAGGCGCGGACCCGTTCATATACACAAAAGTTCCAAGTAGTTTCGATGCTCTGGTATTACAAATGCAAATTCCGTCTGTTTTTAACGTCTTAAATTCAAAGAGCCGTCACAAATTGCTCCGTTTTCACTCCTTGACGACAATCATACAGCACCTGAGGTAACAAACACATCTCGAGCCCCATTGTGCACTCCATTATTCATGCCAACTCAGTGCCTCGCTCTTTACTACTGTGTTCCAATCTTGTCGTCCAACTGCAAAACACTGGGCCACAATAAGTTTCCGCGTCTCCATTGCACTGCGCATACTACGAAACGCTCCCCAAACATGGCACTCACCCTCGCAGCCGACTTTTCCGACTTTCCACGACGCTCACGCTAGTGACAGCATTATTTATAGTTCGACGTCGCGCCAAAGCGAATGAGCACATTTCGCCTACGGCTTAGGCCGCCCTCCTAGTGTGGCTGCTCGGTGTCTGCAGGCAGCGAGGGTCTGCAAGCTTCCTGTGTTCGCACCTATGTCACCTGTGCTTGCTTGTCAGAGACAGACTACCGCAAAACATACAACTCACTCCATGAATTGATTGCTACGGCATCTGTTATCAGCAGTCACAACTAACAACACCAGTAGCAGCTGACTGCATGCAAAGAATAGGAATGTGCAGTGGAATTTACGTGAACTCAGCGCAAGGCAGATCTTTCCGACATAGGCTTGAGAATCTTACAGGAACACTTGTACTGTTTCTAAATTAAGTGTAGGCGTGGGAGGAGGGAGCTTCCTGCGCACTAATAACAGCACGCTTGTCAATTGTGGATGCTAATCATTCGCTTGTATCTTCCTAGACACATCTGCTGGTTGTGAATTATTCCACTTGCATGGCAAGGTACGCATGTAGGTGTGTTAAAAATTCTGGAGGCACTGGGTATTGATCCCAGTTCCTCTCGCATACTAAGCGAGCGCTCTACCATCTGAGCTACGCCCGCCATCCCGAAGACTAATGGTGCTACATACAGCCATATAGACGACACAGACCCTTGCACTCCCATTATTCAGCAGACAAACACTACTCTCTATGTATCCGTTAGGGTGTCTTTCAGGTTTCGTGCATTATGTATCGAATCGTAGTTGGCCACAATGAAAGTGGCACGTATAACGTCGAAAATAGAATTCGGACACCGCTCTGAGTAAGACCAACGTGTTGTCCACCCTCTAGACTTCAATGAGTTTAAGCCGCGATACCTAAGACAGATCTGCACTCGATGACACCTCGATAACAGCCGGTCCCCACACTTACATCTTGCTCTCCTTACGTCAGTATACATCATATCAGTCTGTGACGCTGGCTTTGCAACATCTTGCGTGCCTTTAGGTTCGCCGCGATCAACACTTACCATGCACTGACAACAAAACATGGAGGCGCCGCGGATTGAACCCTGGACCTTTCACATGCCAAGCGAACGCTCTACCAACTGAGCTACTCCCTATGCACGGGCAAACTGCGCTATTCCCCATTCTTTGCGACTCAGATGCGCACGGACACGATGGTTGGTTGGTTTGTAGCGGTGAAGGGAGCAGAGTACAAAGGCGCGGACCCGTTCATATACACAAAAGTTCCAAGTAGTTTCGATGCTCTGGTATTACAAATGCAAATTCCGTCTGTTTTTAACGTCTTAAATTCAAAGAGCCGTCACAAATTGCTCCGTTTTCACTCCTTGACGACAATCATACAGCACCTGAGGTAACAAACACATCTCGAGCCCCATTGTGCACTCCATTATTCATGCCAACTCAGTGCCTCGCTCTTTACTACTGTGTTCCAATCTTGTCGTCCAACTGCAAAACACTGGGCCACAATAAGTTTCCGCGTCTCCATTGCACTGCGCATACTACGAAACGCTCCCCAAACTTGGCACTCACCCTCGCAGCCGACTTTTCCGACTTTCCACGACGCTCACGCTAGTGACAGCATTATTTATAGTTCGACGTCGCGCCAAAGCGAATGAGCACATTTCGCCTACGGCTTAGGCCGCCCTCCTAGTGTGGCTGCTCGGTGTCTGCAGGCAGCGAGGGTCTGCAAGCTTCCTGTGTTCGCACCTATGTCACCTGTGCTTGCTTGTCAGAGACAGACTACCGCAAAACATACAACTCACTCCATGAATTGATTGCTACGGCATCTGTTATCAGCAGTCACAACTAACAACACCAGTAGCAGCTGACTGCATGCAAAGAATAGGAATGTGCAGTGGAATTTACGTGAACTCAGCGCAAGGCAGATCTTTCCGACATAGGCTTGAGAATCTTACAGGAACACTTGTACTGTTTCTAAATTAAGTGTAGGCGTGGGAGGAGGGAGCTTCCTGCGCACTAATAACAGCACGCTTGTCAATTGTGGATGCTAATAATTCGCTTGTATCTTCCTAGACACATCTGCTGGTTGTGAATTATTCCACTTGCATGGCAAGGTACGCATGTAGGTGTGTTAAAAATTCTGGAGGCTCTGGGTATTGATCCCAGTTCCTCTCGCATACTAAGCGAGCACTCTACCATCTGAGCTACGCCCGCCCACCCGAAGACTAATGGTGCTACATACAGCCATATAGACGACACAGACCCTTGCACTCCCATTATTCAGCAGACAAACACTACTCTCTATGTATCCGTTAGGGTGTCTTTCAGGTTTCGTGCATTATGTATCGAATCGTACTTGGCCACAATGAAAGTGGCACGTATAACGTCGATAATAGAATTCGGACACCGCTCTGAGTAAGACCAACGTGTTGTCCATCCTCTAGACTTCAATGAGGTTAAGCCGCGATACCTAAGACAGATCTGCACTAGATGACACCTCGATAACAGCCGGTCCCCACACTTACATCTTGCTCTCCTTACGTCAGTATACATCATATCAGTCTGTGACGCTGGCTTTGCAACATCTTGCGTGCCTTTAGGTTCGCCGCGATCAACACTTACCATGCACTGACAACAAAATATGGAGCCGACGCGGTTTGAACCCTGGACTTTTCACATGCCAAGCGAACACTCTACCAACTGAGCTACGCCCCATGCACGAGCAAACTGCGCTATTCCCCATTCTTTGCGACTCAGATGCGCACGGACACGATGGTTGGTTGGTTTGTAGCGGTGAAGGGAGCAGAGTACAAAGGCGCGGACCCGTTCATATACACAAAAGTTCCAAGTAGTTTCGATGCTCTGGTATTACAAATGCAAATTCCGTCTGTTTCTAACGTCTTAAATTCAAAGAGCCGTCACAAATTGCTCCGTTTTCACTCCTTGACGACAATCATACAGCACCTGAGGTAACAAACACATTCGAGCCCCATTGTGCACTCCATTATTCATGCCAACTCAGTGCCTCGCTCTTTACTACTGTGTACCAATCTTGTCGTCCAACTGCAAAACACTGGGCCACAATACGTTTCCACGTCTCCATTGCACTGCGCATACTACGAAACGCTCCCCAAACTTGGCACTCACCCTCGCAGCCGACTTTTCCGACTTTCCACGACGCTCACGCTAGTGACAGCATTATTTATAGTTCGACGTCGCGCCAAAGCAAATGAGCACATTTCGCCTACGGCTTAGGCCGCCCTCCTAGTGTGGCTGCTCGGTGTCTGCAGGCAGCGAGGGTCTGCAAGCTTCCTGTGTTCGCACCTATGTCACCTGTGCTTGCTTGTCAGAGACAGACTACCGCAAAACATACAACTCACTCCATGAATTGATTGCTACGGCATCTGTTATCAGCAGTCACAACTAACAACACCAGTAGCAGCTGACTGCATGCAAAGAATAGGAATGTGCAGTGGAATTTACGTGAACTCAGCGCAAGGCAGATCTTTCCGACATAGGCTTGAGAATCTTACAGGAACACTTGTACTGTTTCTAAATTAAGTGTAGGCGTGGGAGGAGGGAGCTTCCTGCGCACTAATAACAGCACGCTTGTCAATTGTGGATGCTAATAATTCGCTTGTATCTTCCTAGACACATCTGCTGGTTGTGAATTATTCCACTTGCATGGCAAGGTACGCATGTAGGTGTGTTAAAAATTCTGGAGGCACTGGGTATTGATCCCAGTTCCTCTCGCATACTAAGCGAGCACTCTACCATCTGAGCTACGCCCGCCGCCCCGAAGACTAATGGTGCTACATACAGCCATATAGACGACACAGACCCTTGCACTCCCATTATTCAGCAGACAAACACTACTCTCTATGTATCCGTTAGGGTGTCTTTCAGGTTTCGTGCATTATGTATCGAATCGTAGTTGGCCACAATGAAAGTGGCACGTATAACGTCGAAAATAGAATTCGGACACCGCTCTGAGTAAGACCAACGTGTTGTCCACCCTCTAGACTTCAATGAGGTTAAGCCGCGATACCTAAGACAGATCTGCACTCGATGACACCTCGATAACAGCCGGTCCCCACACTTACATCTTGCTCTCCTTACGTCAGTATACATCATATCAGTCTGTGACGCTGGCTTTGCAACATCTTGCGTGCCTTTAGGTTCGCCGCGATCAACACTTACCATGCACTGACAACAAAATATGGAGGCGCCGCGGCTTGAACCCTGGACCTTTCGCATGCCAAGCGAACGCTCTAAGAAATGAGCCACGCCCCAGGCACGAGCAAACTGCGCTATTCCCCATTGTTTGCGACTCAGATGCGCACGGACACGATGGTTGGTTGGTTTGTAGCGGTGAAGGGAGCAGAGTACAAAGGCGCGGACCCGTTCATATACACAAAAGTTCCAAGTAGTTTCGATGCTCTGGTATTACAAATGAAAATTCCGTCTGTTTTTAACGTCTTAAATTGAAAGAGCCGTCACAAATTGCTCCGTTTTCACTCCTTGACGACAATCATACAGCACCTGAGGTAACAAACACATCTCGAGCCCCATTGTGCACTCCATTATTCATGCCAACTCAGTGCCTCGCTCTTTACTACTGTGTACCAATCTTGTCGTCCAACTGCAAAACACTGGGCCACAATAAGTTTCCGCGTCTCCATTGCACTGCGCATACTACGAAACGGTCCCCAAACTTGGCACTCACCCTCGCAGCCGACTTTCCACGACGCTCACGCAACGCTCACGCTAATGACAGCATTATTTATAGTTCGACGTCGCGCCAAAGCGAATGAGCACATTTCGCCTACGGCTTAGGCCGCCCTCCTAGTGTGGCTGCTCGGTGTCTGCAGGCAGCGAGGGTCTGCAAGCTTCCTGTGTTCGCACCTATGTCACCTGTGCTTGCTTGTCAGAGACAGACTACCGCAAAACATACAACTCACTCCATGAATTGATTGCTACGGCATCTGTTATCAGCAGTCACAACTAACAACACCAGTAGCAGCTGACTGCATGCAAAGAATAGGAATGTGCAGTGGAATTTACGTGAACTCAGCGCAAGGCAGATCTTTCCGACATAGGCTTGAGAATCTTACAGGAACACTTTCTAAATTAAGTGTAGGCGTGGGAGGAGGGTGCTACCTGCGCACTAATAACAGCACGCTTGTCAATTGTGGATGCTAATCATTCGCTTGTATCTTCCTAGACACATCTGCTGGTTGTGAATTATTCCACTTGCATGGCAAGGTGCGCATGTAGGTGTGTTAAAAATTCTGGAGGCACTGGGTATTGATCCCAGTTCCTCTCGCATACTAAGCGAGCGCTCTACCATCTGAGCTACGCCCGCCGCCCCGAAGACTAATGGAGCTACATACAGCCATATAGACGACACAGACCCTTGCACTCCCATTATTCAGCAGACAAACACTACTCTCTATGTATCCGTTAGGGGGTCTTTCAGGTTTCGTGCATTATGTATCGAATCGTAGTTGGCCACAATGAAAGTGGCACGTATAACGTCGAAAATAGAATTCGGACACCGCTCTGAGTAAGACCAACGTGTTGTCCACCCTCTAGACTTCAATGAGGTTAAGCCGCGATACCTAAGACAGATCTGCACTCGATGACACCTCGATAACAGCCGGTCCCCACACTTACATCTTGCTCTCCTTACGTCAGTATACATCATATCAGTCTGTGACGCTGGCTTTGCAACATCTTGCGTGCCTTTAGGTTCGCCGCGATCAACACTTACCATGCACTGACAACAAAATATGGAGGCGCCGCGGCTTGAACCCTGGACCTTTCGCATGCCAAGCGAACGCTCTAAGAAATGAGCCACGCCCCAGGCACGAGCAAACTGCGCTATTCCCCATTGTTTGCGACTCAGATGCGCACGGACACGATGGTTGGTTGGTTTGTAGCGGTGAAGGGAGCAGAGTACAAAGGCGCGGACCCGTTCATATACACAAAAGTTCCAAGTAGTTTCGATGCTCTGGTATTACAAATGAAAATTCCGTCTGTTTTTAACGTCTTAAATTGAAAGAGCCGTCACAAATTGCTCCGTTTTCACTCCTTGACGACAATCATACAGCACCTGAGGTAACAAACACATCTCGAGCCCCATTGTGCACTCCATTATTCATGCCAACTCAGTGCCTCGCTCTTTACTACTGTGTACCAATCTTGTCGTCCAACTGCAAAACACTGGGCCACAATAAGTTTCCGCGTCTCCATTGCACTGCGCATACTACGAAACGGTCCCCAAACTTGGCACTCACCCTCGCAGCCGACTTTCCACGACGCTCACGCAACGCTCACGCTAATGACAGCATTATTTATAGTTCGACGTCGCGCCAAAGCGAATGAGCACATTTCGCCTACGGCTTAGGCCGCCCTCCTAGTGTGGCTGCTCGGTGTCTGCAGGCAGCGAGGGTCTGCAAGCTTCCTGTGTTCGCACCTATGTCACCTGTGCTTGCTTGTCAGAGACAGACTATCGCAAAACATACAACTCACTCCATGAATTGATTGCTACGGCATCTGTTATCAGCAGTCACAACTAGCAACACCAGTAGCAGCTGACTGCATGCAAAGAATAGGAATGTGCAGTGGGATTTACGTGAACTCAGCGCAAGGCAGATCTTTCCGACATAGGCTTGAGAATCTTACGGGAACACTTGTACTGTTTCTAAATTAAGTGTAGGCGTGGGAGGAGGGTGCTTCCTGCGCACTAATAACACCACGCTTGTCAATTGTGGATGCTAATAATTCGCTTGTATCTTCCTAGACACATCTGCTGGTTGTGAATTATTCCACTTGCATGGCAAGGTACGCATGTAGGTGTGTTAAAAATTCTGGAGGCACTGGGTATTGATCCCAGTTCCTCTCGCATACTAAGCGAGCGCTCTACCATCTGAGCTACGCCCGCCGCCCCGAAGACTAATGGTGCTACACACAGCCATATACACGACACAGACCCTTGCACTCCCATTATTCAGCAGACAAACACTACTCTCTATGTATCCGTTAGGGTGTCTTTCAGGTTTCGTGCATTATGTATCGAATCGTAGTTGGCCACAATGAAAGTGGCACGTATAACGTTGAAAATAGAATTCGGACACCGCTCTGAGTAAGACCAACGTGTTGTCCACCCTCTAGACTTCAATGAGGTTAAGCCGCGATACCTAAGACAGATCTGCACTCGATGACACCTCGATAACAGCCGGTCCCCACACTTACATCTTGCTCTCCTTACGTCAGTATACATCATATCAGTCTGTGACGCTGGCTTTGCAACATCTTGCGTGCCTTTAGGTTCGCCGCGACCAACACTTACCATGCACTGACCACAAAAAATGTAGGCGCCGCGGTTTGAACACTGGACCTTTCACATGCCAAGCGAACGCTCTACCAACTGAGCTACGCCCCAGGCACGAGCAAACTGCGCTATTCCCCATTGTTTGCGACTCAGATGCGCACGGACACGATGGTTGGTTGGTTTGTAGCGGTGAAGGGAGCAGAGTACAAAGGCGTGGACCCGTTCATATACACAAAAGTTCCAAGTAGTTTCGATGCTCTGGTATTACAAATGCAAATTCCGTCTGTTTTTAACGTCTTAAATTCAAAGAGCCGTCACAAATTCCTCCGTTTTCACTCCTTGACGACAATCATACAGCACCTGAGGTAACAAACACATCTCGAGCCCCATTGTGCACTCCATTATTCATGCCAACTCAGTGCCTCGCTCTTTACTACTGTGTACCAATCTTGTCGTCCAACTGCAAAACACTGGGCCACAATAAGTTTCCGCATCTCCATTGCACTGCGCATACTACGAAACGCTCCCCAAACTTGGCACTCACCCTCGCAGCCGACTTTTCCGACTTACCACGACGCTCACGCTAGTGACAGCATTATTTATCGTTCGACGTCGCGCCAAAGCGAATGAGCACATTTCGCCTACGGCTTAGGCCGCCCTCCTAGTGTGGCTGCTCGGTGTCTGCAGGCAGCGAGGGTCTGCAAGCTTCCTGTGTTCGCACCTATGTCACCTGTGCTTGCTTGTCAGAGACAGACTACCGCAAAACATACAACTCACTCCATGAATTGATTGCTACGGCATCTGTTATCAGCAGTCACAACTAACAACACCAGTAGCAGCTGACTGCATGCAAAGAATAGGAATGTGCAGTGGAATTTACGTGAACTCAGCGCAAGGCAGATCTTTCCGACATAGGCTTGAGAATCTTACAGGAACACTTGTACTGTTTCTAAATTAAGTGTAGGCGTGGGAGGAGGGTGCTTCCTGCGCACTAATAACAGCACGCTTGTCAATTGTGGATGCTAATCATTCGCTTGTATCTTCCTAGACACATCTGCTGGTTGTGAATTATTCCACTTGCATGGCAAGGTGCGCATGTAGGTGTGTTAAAAATTCTGGAGGCACTGGGTATTGATCCCAGTTCCTCTCGCATACTAAGCGAGCGCTATACCATCTTTTTTTTTTTTTTTCCGTCACTTGTGACCACGAATCGTACTTAACGTAGTTTTCTGCAAGCGTCAGCGAAGCGTCAGTCGAGCTAAGTCGGGCCAAGTCGCATAAGAGGAGCAACAAATTGCGCTCGTTTTTCCGGTACCGGGAATCGAACCAGGGCCTCCTGGGTGAGAGCCAGGTATCCTAGCCACTAGACCACACCGGACAACGGCACAAGGGCTACTCCAGCGAACACAGCAATCTATACACACGCTACTAAACGACAACTACAAAATTATACGCTCCCACTTTGTACAGCGGCATGCTCGGGACTCATTTCGTAGAGACGAACGCCAGCCACTATGACACCAAACGGCGCCTGTGAATCATGTCGTTGCACCGCGCACTGTGCTACGACAATTTAAGAAAGAGACGCTCACGGCTTGCTGCGCTGCTTTCGTCGCGGGTAATCAGTGCTGCGGCTTTCGAGACAGAAAACATTGGCAGCGGTGGGATTCGAACCCACGCCTCCGAGGAGACTGGTGCCTGAAACCAGCGCCTTAGACCGCTCTTTTTTTTTTTTTTTTTGTCCGACGCCTTCTCCATTTTTTTTTTTTTTTTTTTTTTTTTTTTTTTTTTTTTTTTTTTTTTTTGTAAGGAACTTGGCAGCATGAGGCAGGCGGAGGCAAAGCGGGCAGGGGTCAAAATCTCGAGGCCTGGCCGCGATGTCTCCACCCAGTCCTGTTGCTGAGGCGTGTCTTTATCATAGTTTTCAATAAGAAATTTTACAACTTGTGTATACGTAGATATATGCTGTTTTGCCTTCGAAATCCTGAACCAAAAGATGCTTCATTTGAAACAAAAAATTTATGTCATGCCGAGGCAATAGAGTGAAGGTTATAGCTTTAGTGCTTTTTTTTTTTTTTTTTTTTTTCTCATCCACTGCTTCTCGGCAACCTAGCATACTTCTTTGTAATATATAATAAAGTTGTGGGAAGTAGTGGACCCTGAACCTGTATATTATTTTTTTTAATTTCTGTTTAGTTTTTTTTATTGTTATTATTATTATTTTTGATTGTTTGTTATTTTTTTATGGTAAAAGAAAAATCTTCATGGAATGTGAAGAAGGAATTTTATGTTAAGGCACTAATTCCATAGCCTCCTTTCCTTCTTGAGATTAATAATAATAATAAAAAAGTATGTTCCCTTCCATGGAAACAAATGAGACTTCCTTCTCAGTCATAAAATTGAATGTATAAGAAAACAATTTATCTTTAACCCTGCGATACCGGCTTTCGGCTTCGGCTTCTTCTGTGCAATAAACAAAATAGCCTTCTTTGCCAGCAGAAGAGAAGTGATTGTAATATGAAACTGTAAAAGTGTACTTCTCCCCAATTGTTTTTGTTTAAGCGTCGTTTCGCTTAAATAAACGATTTTTGTTTATCTCGTTGGCTTGTCAACCAATGCCCAGTCGCTCGAATACAATTTTAAGCATATTGCCGTAGTTTTTCTTGTGGTCTTTATATTTCAGGGCGTTATAAAAAGCACACTTCAAGTATATGTAAAAATCAGTGGAATTGTCATTTCCCAGGTGATTAATTACGTAATTCACATAGTGTCCCATTAACCAATGGACCGAGTTGTTTTTTGCTGCTGGAAAATAGCAAGTCTGAGGCCTGAGGAATGTAACAGGGGGAAAATTTTCCACCGAAGATCTCGTAAGAAAAGCCAGTTGTTCCCTAATCCAATTACAGAGTTGTAGATTGCCACCGCACGTGAATCTGTGCACTAACGTGTCGATCAATTTACATTTGAGACATAGGTTCGTGTCGCTAACGCCGATTGCATGTAACCTTTCATTGGTGCTTACGGTCTCATTCACTGTTTTATACCACGCTGACTTGACGTCCGATGGTAGACCACGCATATTAATATTTTTCCATATGGCGTCCCAATCAGTGTGTGGGTATTTACTTTCCAATTTGTTTCTCCCCTCCATTTTCTTTCGATGGGACAGAATATCGCGGGCCGTGATCCGTCGTGAGTTGATGATGACACCGCCGAGATAGCTGAATTCCACAAAATATACACGAACGTACTGGAGCCGGTTATTTATTTTTTGCACATTCACCGGCGCCTGTAAACTGGCAGGCCTGACAACTTCAAATAATTTAGTTGTAATGCTATCAGCGTGGTCGCTAAGGATAGTGGCGGTCCTTTTTATAAAAAGCGCAGACGCCTTATTTCTGATGTCAACTAACCCCAAACCTCCATTCCTGGGATCTAAGGTCGCAGTTTTTGCGTCGACTCTGAATATATCCCCTCTCCAAAGATAGCTGGCAATGGTAGACATTATCTTTTTTCCAATCATTTTCGGTAGTGGGAAGATCTGTGCTATAAAGTAACTCCTGGAGAGAATGCAGTGGTTAATGAAAATCACCCTCTGAACTTGGTTCAAGTTACGGTGGAGGTTTTCTCTTGTTGTTCCAAGAAGTTGTCCCGACGTATTTCTCCAATTGATAGCTGCCATTTTTAACGGACAAGGTGTCAGTGTTATTCCTAGTGCTTTGCATTGGGTGACCATTGTGGCCCAGGCTAAGGTGGTATGTTGAAAACCCCGCAGGTTTAGGAGTTTGCTTTTGTTTGCGTTGACACCTGCTCCGGAGACTCTACAGTACTTTTTAATTAGCGTTTCCAATTTCAAAATGTCGTCGGGATTGCGCAGGACGACTCCGACATCATCGGCATAGGCGTTTATGACTGTTCGGTGACCAGATAATGTGATGCCAGTTAGAGTGGCATGAACACTGCGGAGGAAAGGTTCTAATGAAAGCACGAATAGGAACATGGAGAGGGGGCTTCCTTGAGGAACGCCGCGCCTGGTCTGAATCTGCTTTGTCCTCTGGCAGTTAACTGATATACAAGCGCTGATGCCTGTTGCAACATTGCTGATCACACTTACGACTCGCTCATTAAAACCTATTTTGTTCAGTGTGGCACTAAGGAATCTATGATCCACACGATCAAATGCTTTCTGGAAGTCAATAAACATGATAGCACATTTTATGGTGGTCACAGCAGTGATGGCAATTATATCTCTATATTCAGCTATGCTTTTGAAAATGCTCTTGGTAGGCACACAGGACTGGTATGGACTTACTATCTTTTTGGCCAACTGAGAGAGTCTGTTGTTTAAAATTCTGCCGATGATTTTATAATCAGAGTTTAACAGGGAGATAGGACGAAAGTTGTTGAGGTTTCTTTTTGCAGCATTTTTTGGGATTAGTACTATTGTGCTCTCTTTAAAAACAGCAGGTAAATGCTTTCCCTGAAGCACCTCGTTCGTCATTCGGGTAAACATGTCACCAATCAGTGGCCAGTATCGTTTATAAAATTCAACAGGCAAACCATCCGGTCCCGGCGATTTCCTCAGAGGAGATTTGCAGATGATTCTGTGGATATCTTCGTTAGTACACTCAACGAGAAGGTCTTCGTTTTCCTCGTCCGAGACCTGTGGAGCTATGTAACTAAGGAACTCATCGAAGGACTCTTCACATACCGGGTTGGCAGTGTATAGGTCTTCGTAATATTTGTGCACTGCATTGACGATGTCTCTCTGAGTCGTGAGTGTCTCGCCAGTTTCAGACTGAAGTCCATCAATGAAGGTGCGTCTCCTGTTTCTTTCGTGCTTCAGTAGATGGTACAAGGAAGCATGTTCATCCTCCACGACTGTCTTAGCCTTGGATTTTAATTTCAGACCCTCCATCTGCTGTCTTTTAAGACTGAGCAATTTGGCCTTAGTTTGCTTGATATCTGCCAGACGGACGTTGGAAGTGTTTGCCTGCTCATATAAATTTCGCAGCATGGTATAATAAAATTCGATGGAATTTTTCAAGTCTTTCGATCGTTGTACACTATACTGGATGAGAACTTTTCTCAGTTTAGGCTTTGCCCTGTTGCACCACCAGTCTAGTACTGAGACGTGTCTATCTGCAGAGCGGAGGCACAATGCCCACGCTTCTGTCAAACTTTCTTCTAATCCGTCGTCCTGCATCAGTGACGTATTAAGGTGCCATGAACTTCTAAAACGGCGAGTGGGTTGCGCAGTAAGGTTGATGGAAGCTAGCACGGAGCTATGATCAGAAAAGTAAACTGGAATCGTCTCTGCTTTAATGAAGGAGCTAACTAGACTTTGCGATATGTAGAGTCTGTCGATCCTGCTACGTGAGTGAGGACCTAGGAATGTAAATGCCACAAAAGTGGGATACATTATTTCCCAAGCATCTTTAAGCTGTAAAACAGTGACGAAACGCTTCAGTTCACTGCAGTTATTAAAATTCGGGACCTGGTCTTTCTTATTTATCACACAATTAAAATCACCGCCTATTATAAGATCTTTTGGGTTTTTCCGTAATAAATAAATGATTTCTTCTTTATAGAACTGTGCTCTTTCCATTCTATTGGATGTGCCAGAAGGGGCATACAGATTGATAAGGGTAGAACCAAAGACTTTTATACCTATCGCTCTGCCGGAGTCCAACCTCTCGATATCCGAGACAGGAATCCCCTCCCTGACTAAAATTGCTGTACCGACGTTGGTGTCAAGTGAGACATTTAAAATCGCCAAATATCCAGGCACTGTAAGATTAGTCAGCACTACTTCCTGTAGGAAAGCAATGTCCGTCCCTGACTCATATAAATAATCCTTGAGCGCTGTAACTTTAGTCACGGATGTAATCCTGTTAATATTGATAGTCGTAATTGTATATGCCTGGGACATTTAGTTTGCATAAAAAGTAAATAAGTGATTAAAAAGATAACAAAATATTAATAAAAAAAAAAGAGATGTGCAGCTTCTAGAAGAGAGAAACGACTCCGCTTAAACAAACATCTAAAAGAATAGTCAGTATTTGAAGCTCGGTAAACACTTCATCTGGTTCCTCTGAAATATGACTAAGACAGTAGTACAATTAGAAATGAAACTGGTTCAACAAAATCCCTTTTTTTTTCATCTTACAGCCTCATTTTGGTGCAGGATTCCGAACATCTCGGGTTTTAGTTTTACCGAGGGGCTTTGCATCACTAATGTCACTTGAAGGTACCTCCTTAGGTCTTTCCGTGATGATTTCATACAAGACGTTCTTGGCCGTCGCTTCCTCTTGTGCTGGTTGTTGTTTGCTTTGGTTACGGGAAGCTTTGAGAGTAGGTAGCGGTTTGAGTCGGCGTCTTCGGACATCTTGGTTCAACGCGCCGTCATTCGGATTGTCTATCTTTACCACCGTTGTGACCGAAGCTGCCTCAACAGTGTCCTTTTTACGAGTGCCATTTCCTTGTTCTTCCGTCACTAGCTCCAGAGCACTGACTGAGTCGGCGGTTTGTGGGTCTGTAAGTTCTTGAGTTGGGTTTCGCTCCGTCACCTCTTGTGCTTCGGAGTGCGCCTCTTCCGTCTCCGCGACAATCGTTACTGCGTCCCCTCCGTGGACCGTGTGTACCTGTTCAGCCGCCGACAGCGGCCGGGTTGCCTCAGCGGCTGTCGTCACGTCAATACATGTACTGTTTGTTTCCTCGAGCACATCCGCATTACACTGCTTCTGCTTGCGGGTGGAAGGCGAATTACGGGCGGACTCGCCGTCCGAGCCGTCATCGGTCGTTTCCAACGGTCGCTTCTTATTCTGGAGATCGCAATCGGGAACAGAAGGGTGTGATGTAATGACGCTCAGGGGAGGGAACTCCGTAGTAGTTATGGCGGGCACTGCAGAAGTACATGCACCACTGTCGTTAACCGAAAGAAGGGAAGTGCTATTTGGTAAGACATCGCTGAGGGTCAGTTTTTGACGCTGTGTTAGATTGTTCCTAAGAACAAAAACACGGCGCGGACAATCTTGTCGGAAATGACCTGTCTCATTGCAAATATTGCACGTGCGCTCCTGACCAGAATACACAACATGTGCTTTATGGCCTGCAACGGATATATGGGACGGAATGTTGGCTTTCACCTCCATTTCAACGGATCTAATGCCATTAAAACACTGTATCTTGTATAGCTTCGACCATCTTTCGTTATAGATAGATTTAACTTCGCCATATTTAGATAGAGCGTCCTTGATCAACTGATTATCAATTTCAATTGGAACATTCAAAATCCTGACATTGGTGTACATGATATCAGCTTTTCGTACAGAGACATTACTTTTTGAACCGTCTCGATGAACAAATTTGACGGAATTACCCCATTTTGCAAGCAACTTATCGACTGTCACTGAGTTCAGAAATTTAACAAAAACACAGTATTTTTCAGCATCTAATTGCGTGGTATGAACAGAGTCAGAATTAATACCGATTACCTCAGTCAGCCAATCGTGGATTTCCAGCGCAGTGGGTTGGACCGGCCGTGTTCCTTTCTCGAACGAGAAGACTAAAGTATTCTTCCTGACGGTGTCAGACATGGTCGTCGGTTCCGACGAAATTCCGGCAACAACCGAAATTGCGGCGAAGCACGAAACGTGGAACGGACGAAAGCACTATAAAAACACTTATCAGAGACACCACTCAAAAAATAACAGCGAAAATGTACAGCTAACTTCACGTAAACACCAAACACCGGCGATAGCGCTAACGTACGCGGAGTAAACAACAAGCACGTCCGACCGCGGCGACGGCTAAAGCCAGAATGCGAGCTACGCCCGCCGCCCCGAAGACTAATGGTGCTACACACAGCCATATAGACGACACAGACCCTTGCACTCCCATTATTCAGCAGACAAACACTACTCTCTATGTATCCGTTAGGGTGTCTTTCAGGTTTCGTGCATTATGTATCGAATCGTAGTTGGCCACAATGAAAGTGGCACGTATAACGTCGAAAATAGAATTCGGACACCGCTCTGAGTAAGACCAACGTGTTGTCCACCCTCTAGACTTCAATGAGGTTAAGCCGCGATACCTAAGACAGATCTGCACTCGATGACACCTCGATAACAGCCGGTCCCCACACTTACATCTTGCTCTCCTTACGTCAGTATACATCATATCAGTCTGTGACGCTGGCTTTGCAACATCTTGCGTGCCTTTAGGTTCGCCGCGACCAACACTTACCATGCACTGACAACAAAAAATGTAGGCGCCGCGGCTTGAACACTGGACCTTTCACATGCCAAGCGAACGCTCTACCAACTGAGCTACGCCCCATGCACGAGCAAACTGCGCTATTCCCCATTCTTTGCGACTCAGATGCGCACGGACACGATGGTTGGTTGGTTTGTAGCGGTGAAGGGAGCAGAGTACAAAGGCGCGGACCCGTTCATATACACAAAAGTACCAAGTAGTTTCGATGCTCTGGTATTACAAATGAAAATTCCGTCTGTTTTTAACGTCTTAAATTGAAAGAGCCGTCACAAATTGCTCCGTTTTCACTCTTTGACGACAATCATACAGCACCTGAGGTAACAAACACATCTCGAGCCCCATTGTGCACTCCATTATTCATGCCAACTCAGTGCCTCGCTCTTTACTACTGTGTACCAATCTTGTCGTCCAACTGCAAAACACTGGGCCACAATAAGTTTCCGCGTCTCCATTGCACTGCGCATACTACGAAACGCTCCCCAAACTTGGCACTCACCCTCGCAGCCGACTTCTCCGACTTTCCACGACGCTCACGCTAGTGACAGCATTATTTATAGTTCGACGTCGCGCCAAAGCGAATTAACACATTTCGCCTACGGCTTAGGCCGCCCTCCTAGTGTGGCTGCTCGGTGTCTGCAGGCAGCGAGGGTCTGCAAGCTTCCTGTGTTCGCACCTATGTCACCTGTGCTTGCTTGTCAGAGACAGACTATCGCAAAACATACAACTCACTCCATGAATTGATTGCTACGGCATCTGTTATCAGCAGTCACAACTAGCAACACCAGTAGCAGCTGACTGCATGCAAAGAATAGGAATGTGCAGTGGGATTTACGTGAACTCAGCGCAAGGCAGATCTTTCCGACATAGGCTTGAGAATCTTACGGGAACACTTGTACTGTTTCTAAATTAAGTGTAGGCGTGGGAGGAGGGTGCTTCCTGCGCACTAATAACAGCACGCTTGTCAATTGTGGATGCTAATAATTCCCTTGTATCTTCCTAGACACATCTGCTGGTTGTGAATTATTCCACTTGCATGGCAAGGTGCGCATGTAGGTGTGTTAAAAATTCCGGAAGCACTGGGTATTGATCCCAGTTCCTCTCGCATACTAAGCGAGCGCTCTACCATCTGAGCTACGCCCGCCGCCCCGAAGACTAATGGTGCTACATACAGCCATATAGACGACACAGACCCTTGCACTCCCATTATTCAGCAGACAAACACTACTCTCTATGTATCCGTTAGGGTGTCTTTCAGGTTTCGTGCATTATGTATCGAATCGTAGTTGGCCACAATGAAAGTGGCACGTATAACGTCGAAAATAGAATTCGGACACCGCTCTGAGTAAGACCAACGTGTTGTCCACCCTCTAGACTTCAATGAGGTTAAGCCGCGATACCTAAGACAGATCTGCACTCGATGACACCTCGATAACAGCCGGTCCCCACACTTACATCTTGCTCTCCTTACGTCAGTATACATCATATCAGTCTGTGACGCTGGCTTTGCAACATCTTGCGTGCCTTTAGGTTCGCCGCGACCAACACTTACCATGCACTGACAACAAAAAATGTAGGCGCCGCGGCTTGAACCCTGGACCTTTCACATGCCAAGCGAACGCTCTACCAACTGAGCTACGCCCCATGCACGAGCAAACTGCGCTATTCCCCATTCTTTGCGACTCAGATGCGCACGGACACGATGGTTGGTTGGTTTGTAGCGGTGAAGGGAGCAGAGTACAAAGGCGCGGACCCGTTCATATACACAAAAGTTCCAAGTAGTTTCGATGCTCTGGTATTACAAATGCAAATTCCGTCTGTTTTTAACGTCTTAAATTCAAAGAGCCGTCACAAATTGCTCCGTTTTCACTCCTTGACGACAATCATACAGCACCTGAGGTAACAAACACATCTCGAGCCCCATTGTGCACTCCATTATTCATGCCAACTCAGTGCCTCGCTCTTTACTACTGTGTACCAATCTTGTCGTCCAACTGCAAAACACTGGGCCACAATAAGTTTCCGCGTCTCCATTGCACTGCGCATACTACGAAACGCTCCCCAAACTTGGCACTCACCCTCGCAGCCGACTTTTCCGACTTTCCACGACGCTCACGCTAGTGACAGCATTATTTATAGTTCGACGTCGCGCCAAAGCGAATGAGCACATTTCGCCTACGGCTTAGGCCGCCCTCCTAGTGTGGCTGCTCGGTGTCTGCAGGCAGCGAGGGTCTGCAAGCTTCCTGTGTTCGCACCTATGTCACCTGTGCTTGCTTGTCAGAGACAGACTACCGCAAAACATACAACTCACTCCATGAATTGATTGCTACGGCATCTGTTATCAGCAGTCACAACTAACAACACCAGTAGCAGCTGACTGCATGCAAAGAATAGGAATGTGCAGTGGAATTTACGTGAACTCAGCGCAAGGCAGATCTTTCCGACATAGGCTTGAGAATCTTACAGGAACACTTGTACTGTTTCTAAATTAAGTGTAGGCGTGGGAGGAGGGTGCTTCCTGCGCACTAATAACAGCACGCTTGTCAATTGTGGATGCTAATCATTCGCTTGTATCTTCCTAGACACATCTGCTGGTTGTGAATTATTCCACTTGCATGGCAAGGTGCGCATGTAGGTGTGTTAAAAATTCTGGAAGCACTGGGTATTGATCCCAGTTCCTCTCGCATACTAAGCGAGCGCTCTACCATCTGAGCTACGCCCGCCGCCCCAAAGACTAATGGTGCTACATAGAGCCATATAGACGACACAGACCCTTGCACTCCCATTATTCAGCAGACAAACACTACTCTCTATGTATCCGTTAGGGTGTCTTTCAGGTTTCGTGCATTATGTATCGAATCGTAGTTGGCCACAATGAAAGTGGCACGTATAACGTCGAAAATAGAATTCGGACACCGCTCTGAGTAAGACCAACGTGTTTTCCTCCCTCTAGACTTCAATGAGGTTAAGCCGCGATACCTAAGACAGATCTGCACTCGATGACACCTCGATAACAGCCGGTCCCCACACTTACATCTTGCTCTCCTTACGTAAGTATACATCATATCAGTCTGTGACGCTGGCTTTGCAACATCTTGCGTGCCTTTAGGTTCGCCACGATCAACACTTACCATGCACTGACCACAAAATATGGAGGCGCCGCGGCTTGAACCCTGGACCTTCCACATGCCAAGCGAACGCTCTACCAACTGAGCTACGCCCCAGGCACGAGCAAACTGCGCTATTCCCCATTCTTTGCGACTCAGATGCGCACGGACACGATGGTTGGTTGGTTTGTAGCGGTGATGGGAGCAGAGTACAAAGGCGCGGACCCGTTCATATACACAAAAGTTCCAAGTAGTTTCGATGCTCTGGTATTACAAATGATAATTCCGTCTGTTTTTAACGTCTTAAATTCAAAGAGCCGTCACAAATTGCTCCGTTTTCACTCCTTGACGACAATCATACAGCACCTGAGGTAACAAACACATCTCGAGCCCCATTGTGCACTCCATTATTCATGCCAACTCAGTGCCTCGCTCTTTACTACTGTGTACCAATCTTGTCGTCCAACTACAAAACACTGGGCCACAATAAGTTTCCGCGTCTCCATTGCACTGCGCATACTACGAAACGCTCCCCAAACTTGGCACTCACCCTCGCAGCCGACTTTTCCGACTTTCCACGACGCTAACGCATCGCTCACGCTAGTGACAGCATTATTTATAGTTCGACGTCGCGCCAAAGCGAATGAGCACATTTCGCCTAGGGCTTAGGCCGCCCTCCTAGTGTGGCTGCTCGGTGTCTGCAGGCAGCGAGGGTCTGCAAGTTTCCTGTGTTCGCACCTATGTCACCTGTGCTTGCTTGTCAGAGACAGACTATCGCAAAACATACAACTCACTCCATGAATTGATTGCTACGGCATCTGTTATCAGCAGTCACAACTAGCAACACCAGTAGCAGCTGACCGCATGCAAAGAATAGGAATGTGCAGTGGGATTTACGTGAACTCAGCGCAAGGCAGATCTTTCCGACATAGGCTTAAGAATCTTACGGGAACACTTGTACTGTTTCTAAATTAAGTGTAGGCGTGGGAGGAGGGTGCTTCCTGCGCACTAATAACAGCACGCTTGTCAATTGTGGATGCTAATCATTCGCTTGTATCTTCCTAGACACATCTGCTGGTTGTGAATTATTCCACTTGCATGGCAAGGTGCGCATGTAGGTGTGTTAAAAATTCTGGAAGCACTGGGTATTGATCCCAGTTCCTCTCGCATACTAAGCGAGCGCTCTACCATCTGAGCTACGCCCGCCGCCCCAAAGACTAATGGTGCTACATAGAGCCATATAGACGACACAGACCCTTGCACTCCCATTATTCAGCAGACAAACACTACTCTCTATGTATCCGTTAGGGTGTCTTTCAGGTTTCGTGCATTATGTATCGAATCGTAGTTGGCCACAATGAAAGTGGCACGTATAACGTCGAAAATAGAATTCGGACACCGCTCTGAGTAAGACCAACGTGTTTTCCACCCTCTAGACTTCAATGAGGTTAAGCCGCGATACCTAAGACAGATCTGCACTCGATGACACCTCGATAACAGCCGGTCCCCACACTTACATCTTGCTCTCCTTACGTCAGTATACATCATATCAGTCTGTGACGCTGGCTTTGCAACATCTTGCGTGCCTTTAGGTTCGCCACGATCAACACTTACCATGCACTGACCACAAAATATGGAGGCGCCGCGGCTTGAACCCTGGACCTTCCACATGCCAAGCGAACGCTCTACCAACTGAGCTACGCCCCAGGCACGAGCAAACTGCGCTATTCCCCATTCTTTGCGACTCAGATGCGCACGGACACGATGGTTGGTTGGTTTGTAGCGGTGATGGGAGCAGAGTACAAAGGCGCGGACCCGTGCATATACACAAAAGTTCCAAGTAGTTTCGATGCTCTGGTATTACAAATGCAAATTCCGTCTGTTTTTAACGTCTTAAATTGAAAGAGCCGTCCAAATTGCTCCGTTTTCACTCCTTGACGACAATCATACAGCACCTGAGGTAACAAACACATCTCGAGCCCCATTGTGCACTCCATTATTCATGCCAACTCAGTGCCTCGCTCTTTACTACTGTGTACCAATCTTGTCGTCCAACTGCAAAACACTGGGCCACAATAGGTTTCCGCGTCTCCATTGCACTGCGCATACTACGAAACGCTCCCCAAACTTGGCACTCACCCTCGCAGCCGACTTTTCCGACTTTCCACGACGCTCACGCTAGTGACAGCATTATTTATAGTTCGACGTCGCGCCAAAGCGAATGAGCACATTTCGCCTACGGCTTAGGCCGCCCTCCTAGTGTGGCTGCTCGGTGTCTGCAGGCAGCGAGGGTCTGCAAGCTTCCTGTGTTCGCACCTATGTCACCTGTGCTTGCTTGTCAGAGACAGACTATCGTAAAACATACAACTCACTCCATGAATTGATTGCTACGGCATCTGTTATCAGCAGTCACAACTAGCAACACCAGTAGCAGCTGACTGCATGCAAAGAATAGGAATGTGCAGTGGGATTTACGTGAACTCAGCGCAAGGCAGATCTTTCCGACATAGGCTTGAGAATCTTACGGGAACACTTGTACTGTTTCTAAATTAAGTGTAGGCGTGGGAGGAGGGTGCTTCCTGCGCACTAATAACAGCACGCTTGTCAATTGTGGATGCTAATAATTCGCTTGTATCTTCCTAGACACATCTGCTGGTTTTGAATTATTCCACTTGCATGGCAAGGTGCGCATGTAGGTGTGTTAAAAATTCTGGAGGCACTGGGTATTGATCCCAGTTCCTCTCGCATACTAAGCGAGCGCTCTACCATCTGAGCTACGCCCGCCGCCCCGAAGACTAATGGTGCTACATACAGCCATATAGACGACACAGACCCTTGCACTCCCATTATTCAGCAGACAAACACTACTCTCTATGTATCCGTTAGGGTGTCTTTCAGGTTTCGTGCATTACGTATCGAATCGTAGTTGGCCACAATGAAAGTGGCACGTATAACGTCGAAAATAGAATTCGGACACCGCTCTGAGTAAGACCAACGTGTTGTCCACCCTCTAGACTTCAATGAGGTTAAGCCGCGATACCTAAGACAGATCTGCACTCGATGACACCTCGATAACAGCCGGTCCCCACACTTACATCTTGCTCTCCTTACGTCAGTATACATCATATCAGTCTGTGACGCTGGCTTTGCAACATCTTGCGTGCCTTTAGGTTCGCCGCGATCAACACTTACCATGCACTGACCACAAAAAGTGGAGGCGCCGCGGCTTGAACCCTGGACCTTTCACATGCCAAGCGAACGCTCTACCAACTGAGCTACGCCCCAGGCACGAGCAAACTGCGCTATTCCCCATTCTTTGCGACTCAGATGCGCACGGACACGATGCTTGGTTGGTTTGTAGCGGTGAAGGGAGCAGAGTACAAAGGCGCGGACCCGTTCATATACACAAAAGTTCCAAGTAGTTTCGATGCTCTGGTATTACAAATGCAAATTCCGTCTGTTTTTAACGTCTTAAATTCAAAGAGCCGTCACAAATTGCTCCGTTTTCACTCCTTGACGACAATCATACAGCACCTGAGGTAACAAACACATCTCGAGCCCCATTGTGCACTCCATTATTCATGCCAACTCAGTGCCTCGCTCTTTACTACTGTGTACCAATCTTGTCGTCCAACTGCAAAACACTGGGCCACAATAAGTTTCCGCGTCTCCATTGCACTGCGCATACTACGAAACGCTCCCCAAACTTGGCACTCACCCTCGCAGCCGACTTTTCCGACTTTCCACGACGCTCACGCTAGTGACAGCATTATTTATAGTTCGACGTCGCGCCAAAGCGAATGAGCACATTTCGCCTACGGCTTAGGCCGCCCTCCTAGTGTGGCTGCTCGGTGTCTGCAGGCAGCGAGGGTCTGCAAGCTTCCTGTGTTCGCACCTATGTCACCTGTGCTTGCTTGTCAGAGACAGACTATCGCAAAACATACAACTCACTCCATGAATTGATTGCTACGGCATCTGTTATCAGCAGTCACAACTAGCAACACCAGTAGCAGCTGACTGCATGCAAAGAATAGGAATGTGCAGTGGGATTTACGTGAACTCAGCGCAAGGCAGATCTTTCCGACATAGGCTTGAGAATCTTACGGGAACACTTGTACTGTTTCTAAATTAAGTGTAGGCGTGGGAGGAGGGTGCTTCCTGCGCACTAATAACACCACGCTTGGCAATTGTGGATGCTAATCATTCGCTTGTATCTTCCTAGACACATCTGCTGGTTGTGAATTATTCCACTTGCATGGCAAGGTGCGCATGTAGGTGTGTTAAAAATTCTGGAAGCACTGGGTATTGATCCCAGTTCCTCTCGCATACTAAGCGAGCGCTCTACCATCTGAGCTACGCCCGCCGCCCCGAAGACTAATGGTGCTACATACAGCCATATAGACGACACAGACCCTTGCACTCCCATTATTCAGCAGACAAACACTACTCTCTATGTATCCGTTAGGGTGTCTTTCAGGTTTCGTGCATTATGTATCGAATCGTAGTTGGCCACAATGAAAGTGGCACGTATAACGTCGAAAATAGAATTCGGACACCGCTCTGAGTAAGACCAACGTGTTGTCCACCCTCTAGACTTCAATGAGGTTAAGCCGCGATACCTAAGACAGATCTGCACTCGATGACACCTCGATAACAGCCGGTCCCCACACTTACATCTTGCTCTCCTTACGTCAGTATACATCATATCAGTTTGTGACGCTGGCTTTGCAACATCTTGCGTGCCTTTAGGTTCGCCGCGATCAACACTTACCATGCACTGACCACTTAATATGGAGGCGCCGCGGATTGAATCCTGGACCTTTCACATGCCAAGCGAACGCTCTACCAACTGAGCTACGCCCCAGACACGAGCAAACTGCGCTATTCCCCATTCTTTGCGACTCAGATGCGCACGGACACGATGGTTGGTTGGTTTGTAGCGGTGAAGGGAGCAGAGTACAAAGGCGCGGACCCGTTCATATACACAAAAGTTCCAAGTAGTTTCGATGCTCTGGTATTACAAATGCAAATTCCGTCTGTTTTTAACGTCTTAAATTCAAAGAGCCGTCACAAATTGCTCCGTTTTCACTCCTTGACGACAATCATACAGCACCTGAGGTAACAAACACATCTCGAGCCCCATTGTGCACTCCATTATTCATGCCAACTCAGTGCCTCGCTCTTTACTACTGTGTACCAATCTTGTCGTCCAACTGCAAAACACTGGGCCACAATAAGTTTCCGCATCTCCATTGCACTGCGCATACTACGAAACGCTCCCCAAACTTGGCACTCACCCTCGCAGCCGACTTTTCCGACTTTCCACGACGCTCACGCTAGTGACAGCATTATTTATAGTTCGACGTCGCGCCAAAGCGAATGAGCACATTTCGCCTACGGCTTAGGCCGCCCTCCTAGTGTGGCTGCTCGGTGTCTGCAGGCAGCGAGGGTCTGCAAGCTTCCTGTGTTCGCACCTATGTCACCTGTGCTTGCTTGTCAGAGACAGACTATCGCAAAACATACAACTCACTCCATGAATTGATTGCTACGGCATCTGTTATCAGCAGTCACAACTAGCAACACCAGTAGCAGCTGACTGCATGCAAAGAATAGGAATGTGCAGTGGGATTTACGTGAACTCAGCGCAAGGCAGATCTTTCCGACATAGGCTTGAGAATCTTACAGGAACACTTGAACTGTTTCTAAACTAAGTGTAGGCGTGGGAGGAGGGTGCTTCCTGCGCACTAATAACAGCACGCTTGTCAATTGTGGATGCTAATCATTCGCTTGTATCTTCCTAGACACATCTGCTGGTTGTGAATTATTCCACTTGCATGGCAAGGTGCGCATGTAGGTGTGTTAAAAATTCTGGAAGCACTGGGTATTGATTTCAGTTCCTCTCTCATACTAAGCGAGCGCTCTACCATCTGAGCTACGCCCGCCGCCCCGAAGACTAATGGTGCTACATACAGCCATATAGACGACACAGACCCTTGCACTCCCATTATTCAGCAGACAAACACTACTCTGTATGTATCCGTTAGGGTGTCTTTCAGGTTTCGTGCATTATGTATCGAATCGTAGTTGGCCACAATGAAAGTGGCACGTATAACGTCGAAAATAGAATTCGGACACCGCTCTGAGTAAGACCAACGTGTTGTCCACCCTCTAGACTTCAATGAGGTTAAGCCGCGATACCTAAGACAGATCTGCACTCGATGACACCTCGATAACAGCCGGTCCCCACACTTACATCTTGCTCTCCTTACGTCAGTATACATCATATCAGTCTGTGACGCTGGCTTTGCAACATCTTGCGTGCCTTTAGGTTCGCCGCGATCAACACTTACCATGCACTGACCACAAAAAATGGAGGCGCCGCGGCTTGAACTCTGGACCTTTCATATGCCAAGCGAACGCTCTACCAACTGAGCTACGCCCCATGCACGACCAAACTGCGCTATTCCCCATTCTTTGCGACTCAGATGCGCACGGACACGATGCTTGGTTGGTTTGTAGCGGTGAAGGGAGCAGAGTACAAAGGCGCGGACCCGTTCATATACACAAAAGTTCCAAGTAGTTTCGATGCTCTGGTATTACAAATGCAAATTCCGTCTGTTTTTAACGTCTTAAATTCAAAGAGCCGTCACAAATTGCTCCGTTTTCACTCCTTGACGACAATCATACAGCACCTGAGGTAACAAACACATCTCGAGCCCCATTGTGCACTCCATTATTCATGCCAACTCAGTGCCTCGCTCTTTACTACTGTGTACCAATCTTGTCGTCCAACTGCAAAACACTGGGCCACAATAAGTTTCCACGTCTCCATTGCACTGCGCATACTACGAAACGCTCCCCAAACTTGGCACTCACCCTCGCAGCCGACTTTTCCGACTTTCCACGACGCTCACGCTAGTGACAGCATTATTTATAGTTCGACGTCGCGCCAAAGCGAATGAGCACATTTCGCCTACGGCTTAGGCCGCCCTCCTAGTGTGGCTGCTCGGTGTCTGCAGGCAGCGAGGGTCTGCAAGCTTCCTGTGTTCGCACCTATGTCACCTGTGCTTGCTTGTCAGAGACAGACTACCGCAAAACATACAACTCACTCCATGAATTGATTGCTACGGCATCTGTTATCAGCAGTCACAACTAACAACACCAGTAGCAGCTGACTGCATGCAAAGAATAGGAATGTGCAGTGGAATTTACGTGAACTCAGCGCAAGGCAGATCTTTCCGACATAGGCTTGAGAATCTTACAGGAACACTTGTACTGTTTCTAAATTAAGTGTAGGCGTGGGAGGAGGGTGCTTCCTGCGCACCAATAACAGCACGCTTGTCAATTGTGGATGCTAATCATTCGCTTGTATCTTCCTAGACACATCTGCTGGTTGTGAATTATTCCACTTGCATGGCAAGGTGCGCCTGTAGGTGTGTTAAAAATTCTGGAGGCACTGAGTATTGATCCCAGTTCCTCTCGCATGCTAAGCGATCGCTCTACCATCTGAGCTACGCCCGACCGAAGGCTAATGGTGCTACATACAGCCATATAGACGACACAGACCCTTGCACTCCCATTATTCAGCAGACAAACACTACTCTCTATGTATCCGTTAGGGTGTCTTTCAGGTTTCGTGCATTCTGTATCGAATCGTAGTTGGCCACAATGAAAGTGGCACGTATAACGTCGAAAATAGAATTCGGACACCGCTCTGAGTAAGACCAACGTGTTGTCCACCCTCTAGACTTCAATGAGGTTAAGCCGCGATACCTAAGACAGATCTGCACTCGATGACACCTCGATAACAGCCGGTCCCCACACTTACATCTTGCTCTCCTTACGTCAGTATACATCATATCAGTCTGTGACGCTGGCTTTGCAACATCTTGCGTGCCTTTAGGTTCGCCGCGATCAACACTTACCATGCACTGACCACAAAATATGGAGGCGCCGCGGATTGAATCCTGGACCTTTCACATGCCAAGCGAACGCTCTACCAACTGAGCTACGCCCCCTGCACGAGCAAACTGCGCTATTCCCCATTCTTTGCGACTCAGATGCGCACGGACACGATGGTTGGTTGGTTTGTAGCGGTGAAGGGAGCAGAGTACAAAGGCGCGGACCCGTTCATATACACAAAAGTTCCAAGTAGTTTCGATGCTCTGGTATTACAAATGCAAATTCCGTCTGTTTTTAACGTCTTAAATTCAAAGAGCTGTCACAAATTGCTCCGTTTTCACTCCTTGACGACAATCATACAGCACCTGAGGTAACAAACACATCTCGAGCCCCATTGTGCACTCCATTATTCATGCCAACTCAGTGCCTCGCTCTTTACTACTGTGTACCAATCTTGTCGTCCAACTGCAAAACACTGGGCCACAATAAGTTTCCGCATCTCCATTGCACTGCGCATACTACGAAACGCTCCCCAAACTTGGCACTCACCCTCGCAGCCGACTTTTCCGACTTTCCACGACGCTCACGCTAGTGACAGCATTATTTATAGTTCGACGTCGCGCCAAAGCGAATGAGCACATTTCGCCTACGGCTTAGGCCGCCCTCCTAGTGTGGCTGCTCGGTGTCTGCAGGCAGCGAGGGTCTGCAAGCTTCCTGTGTTCGCACCTATGTCACCTGTGCTTGCTTGTCAGAGACAGACTATCGCAAAACATACAACTCACTCCATGAATTGATTGCTACGGCATCTGTTATCAGCAGTCACAACTAGCAACACCAGTATCAGCTGACTGCATGCAAAGAATAGGAATGTGCAGTGGGATTTACGTGAACTCAGCGCAAGGCAGATCTTTCCGACATAGGCTTGAGAATCTTACAGGAATACTTGAACTGTTTCTAAATTAAGTGTAGGCGTGGGAGGAGGGTGCTTCCTGCGCACTAATAACAGCACGCTTGTCAATTGTGGATGCTAATAATTCGCTTGTATCTTCCTAGACACATCTGCTGGTTGTGAATTATTCCACTTGCATGGCAAGGTGCGCATGTAGGTGTGTTAAAAATTCTGGAAGCACTGGGTATTGATCTCAGTTCCTCTCGCATACTAAGCGAGCGCTCTACCATCTGAGCTACGCCCGCCGCCCCGAAGACTAATGGTGCTACATACAGCCATATAGACGACACAGACCCTTGCACTCCCATTATTCAGCAGACAAACACTACTCTCTATGTATCCGTTAGGGTGTCTTTCAGGTTTCGTGCATTATGTATCGAATCGTAGTTGGCCACAATGAAAGTGGCACGTATAACGTCGAAAATAGAATTCGGACACCGCTCTGAGTAAGACCAACGTGTTGTCCACCCTCTAGACTTCAATGAGGTTAAGCCGCGATACCTAAGACAGATCTGCACTCGATGACACCTCGATAACAGCCGGTCCCCACACTTACATCTTGCTCTCCTTACGTCAGTATACATCATATCAGTCTGTGACGCTGGCTTTGCAACATCTTGCGTGCCTTTAGGTTCGCCGCGATCAACACTTACCATGCACTGACCACAAAAAATGGAGGCGCCGCGGCTTGAACTCTGGACCTTTCACATGCCAAGCGAACGCTCTACCAACTGAGCTACGCCCCAGGCACGAGCAAACTGCGCTATTCCCCATTCTTTGCGACTCAGATGCGTACGGACACGATGGTTGGTTGGTTTGTAGCGGTGAAGGGAGCAGAGTACAAAGGCGCGGACCCGTTCATATACACAAAAGTTCCAAGTAGTTTCGATGCTCTGGTATTACAAATGCAAATTCCGTCTGTTTTTAACGTCTTAAATTCAAAGAGCCGTCACAAATTGCTCCGTTTTCACTCCTTGACGACAATCATACAGCACCTGAGGTAACAAACACATCTCGAGCCCCATTGTGCACTCCATTATTCATGCCAACTCAGTGCCTCGCTCTTTACTACTGTGTACCAATCTTGTCGTCCAACTGCAAAACACTGGGCCACAATAAGTTTCCGCGTCTCCATTGCACTGCGCATACTACGAAACGCTCCCCAAACTTGGCACTCACCCTCGCAGCCGACTTTTCCGACTTTCCACGACGCTCACGCTAGTGACAGCATTATTTATAGTTCGACGTCGCGCCAAAGCGAATGAGCACATTTCGCCTACGGCTTAGGCCGCCCTCCTAGTGTGGCTGCTCGGTGTCTGCAGGCAGCGAGGGTCTGCAAGCTTCCTGTGTTCGCACCTATGTCACCTGTGCTTGCTTGTCAGAGACAGATTACCGCAAAACATACAACTCACTCCATGAATTGATTGCTACGGCATCTGTTATCAGCAGTCACAACTAACAACACCAGTAGCAGCTGACTGCATGCAAAGAATAGGAATGTGCAGTGGGATTTACGTGAACTCAGCGCAAGGCAGATCTTTCCGACATAGGCTTGAGAATCTTACAGGAACACTTGAACTGTTTCTAAATTAAGTGTAGGCGTGGGAGGAGGGTGCTTCCTGCGCACTAATAACAGCACGCTTGTCAATTGTGGATGCTAATAATTCGCTTGTATCTTCCTAGACACATCTGCTGGTTGTGAATTATTCCACTTGCATGGCAAGGTGCGCATGTAGGTGTGTTAAAAATTCTGGAAGCACTGGGTATTGATCTCAGTTCCTCTCGCATACTAAGCGAGCGCTCTACCATCTGAGCTACGCCCGCCGCCCCGAAGACTAATGGTGCTACATACAGCCATATAGACGACACAGACCCTTGCACTCCCATTATTCAGCAGACAAACACTACTCTCTATGTATCCGTTAGGGTGTCTTTCAGGTTTCGTGCATTATGTATCGAATCGTAGTTGGCCACAATGAAAGTGGTACGTATAACGTCGAAAATAGAATTCGGACACCGCTCTGAGTAAGACCAACGTGTTGTCCACCCTCTAGACTTCAATGAGGTTAAGCCGCGATACCTAAGACAGATCTGCACTCGATGACACCTCGATAACAGCCGGTCCCCACACTTACATCTTGCTCTCCTTACGTCAGTATACATCATATCAGTCTGTGACGCTGGCTTTGCAACATCTTGCGTGCCTTTAGGTTCGCCGCGATCAACACTTACCATGCACTGACCACAAAAAATGGAGGCGCCGCGGCTTGAACTCTGGACCTTTCACATGCCAAGCGAACGCTCTACCAACTGAGCTACGCCCCAGGCACGAGCAAACTGCGCTATTCCCCATTCTTTGCGACTCAGATGCGCACGGACACGATGGTTGGTTGGTTTGTAGCGGTGAAGGGAGCAGAGTACAAAGGCGCGGACCCGTTCATATACACAAAACTTCCAAGTAGTTTCGATGCTCTGGTATTACAAATGCAAATTCCGTCTGTTTTTAACGTCTTAAATTCAAAGAGCCGTCACAAATTGCTCCGTTTTCACTCCTTGACGACAATCATACAGCACCTGAGGTAACAAACACATCTCGAGCCCCATTGTGCACTCCATTATTCATGCCAACTCAGTGCCTCGCTCTTTACTACTGTGTACCAATCTTGTCGTCCAACTGCAAAACACTGGGCCACAATAAGTTTCCGCGTCTCCATTGCACTGCGCATACTACGAAACGCTCCCCAAACTTGGCACTCACCCTCGCAGCCGACTTTTCCGACTTTCCACGACGCTCACGCTAGTGACAGCATTATTTATAGTTCGACGTCGCGCCAAAACGAATGAGCACATTTCGCCTACGGCTTAGGCCGCCCTCCTAGTGTGGCTGCTCGCTGTCTACAGGCAGCGAGGGTCTGCAAGCTTCCTGTGTTCGCACCTATGTCACCTGTGCTTGCTTGTCAGAGACAGACTATCGCAAAACATACAACTCACTCCATGAATTGATTGCTACAGCATCTGTTATCAGCAGTCACAACTAGCAACACCAGTAGCAGCTGACTGCATGCAAAGAATAGGAATGTGCAGTGGGTTATACGTGAACTCAGCGCAAGGCAGATCTTTCCGACATAGGCTTGAGAATCTTACGGGAACACTTGTACTGTTTCTAAATTAAGTGTAGGCGTGGGAGGAGGGTGCTTCCTGCGCACTAATAACAGCACGCTTGTCAATTGTGGATGCTAATAATTCGCTTGTATCTTCCTAGACACATCTGCTGGTTGTGAATTATTCCACTTGCATGGCAAGGTGCGCATGTAGGTGTGTTAAAAATTCTGGAGGCACTGGGCATTGATCCCAGTTCCTCTCGCATACTAAGGGAGCGCTATACCATCTGAGCTACGCACGCCGCCCCGAAGACTAATGGTGCTACATACAGCCATATAGACGACACAGACCCTTGCACTCCCATTATTCAGCAGACAAACACTACTCTCTATGTATCCGTTAGGGTGTCTTTCAGGTTTCGTGCATTATGTATCGAATCGTAGTTGGCCACAATGAAAGTGGCACGTATAACGTCGATAATAGAATTCGGACACCGCTCTGAGTAAGACTAACGTGTTGTCCACCCTCTAGACTTCAATGAGGTTAAGCCGCGATACCTAAGACAGATCTGCACTCGATGACACCTCGATAACAGGTGGTCCCCACACTTACATCTTGCTCCCCTTACGTCAGTATACATCATATCAGTCTGTGACGCTAGCTTTGCAACATCTTGCGTGCCTTTAGGTTCGCCGCGATCAACACTTACCATGCACTGACAACAAAATATGGAGGCGCCGCGGCTTCAACCCTGGACCTTTCACATGCCAAGCGAACGCTCTACCAACTGAGCTACGCCCCATGCACGACCAAACTGCGCTATTCCCCATTCTTTGCGACTCAGATGCGCACGGACACGATGGTTGGTTGGTTTGTAGCGGTGAAGGGAGCAGAGTACAAAGGCGCGGACCCGTTCATATACACAAAAGTACCAAGTAGTTTCGATGCTCTGGTATTACAAATGAAAATTCCGTCTGTTTTTAACGTCTTAAATTCAAAGAGCCGTCACAAATTGCTCCGTTTTCACTCCTTGACGACAATCATACAGCACCTGAGGTAACAAACACATCTCGAGCCCCATTGTGCACTCCATTATTCATGCCAACTCAGTGCCTCGCTCTTTACTACTGTGTACCAATCTTGTCGTCCAACTGCAAAACACTGGGCCACAATAAGTTTCCGCGTCTCCATTGCACTGCGCATACTACGAAACGCTCCCCAAACTTGGCACTCACCCTCGCAGCCGACTTTTCCGACTTTCCACGACGCTCACGCTAGTGACAGCATTATTTATAGTTCGACGTCGCGCCAAAGCGAATGAGCACATTTCGCCTACGGCTTAGGCCGCCCTCATAGTGTGGCTGCTCGGTGTCTGCAGGCAGCGAGGGTCTGCAAGCTTCCTGTGTTCGCACCTATGTCACCTGTGCTTGCTTGTCAGAGACAGACTACCGCAAAACATACAACTCACTCCATGAATTGATTGCTACGGCATCTGTTATCAGCAGTCACAACTAGCAACACCAGTATCAGCTGACTGCATGCAAAGAATAGGAATGTGCAGTGGAATTTACGTGAACTCAGCGCAAGGCAGATCTTTCTGACTTAGGCTTGAGAATCTTACAGGAACACTTGTACTGTTTCTAAATTAAGTGTAGGCGTGGGAGGAGGGTGCTTCCTGCGCACTAATAACAGCACGCTTGTCAATTGTGGATGCTAATAATTCGCTTGTATCTTCCTAGACACATCTGCTGGTTGTGAATTATTCCACTTGCATGGCAAGGTGCGCATGTAGGTGTGTTAAAAATTCTGGAGGCACTGAGTATTGATCCCAGTTCTTCTCGCATACTAAGCGAGCGCTATACCATCTGAGCTACGCCCGCCGCCCCGAAGGCTAATCGTGCTACATACAGCCATATAGACGACACAGACCCTTGCACTCCCATTATTCAGCAGACAAACACTACTCTCTATGTATCCGTTAGGGTGTCTTTCAGGTTTCGTGCATTATGTATCAAATCGTAGTTGGCCACAATGTAAGTGGCACGTATAACGTCGATAATAGAATTCGGACACCGCTCTGAGTAAGACCAACGTGTTGTCCACCCTCTAGACTTCAATGAGGTTGAGCCGCGATACCTAAGACAGATCTGCACTCGATGACACCTCGATAACAGCCGGTCCCCACACTTACATCTTGCTCTCCTTACGTCAGTATACATCATATCAGTCTGTGACGCTGGCTTTGCAATATCTTGCGTGCCTTTAGGTTCGCCGCGATCAACACTTACCATGCACTGACCACAAAAAATGGAGGCGCCGCGGCTTGAACTCTGGACCTTTCACATGCCAAGCGAACGCTCTACCAACTGAGCTACGCCCCAGGCACGAGCAAACTGCGCTATTCCCCATTCTTTGCGGCTCAGATGCGCACGGACACGATGGTTGGTTGGTTTGTAGCGGTGAAGGGAGCAGAGTACAAAGGCGCGGACCCGTTCATATACACAAAAGTACCAAGTAGTTTCGATGCTCTGGTATTACAAATGCAAATTCCGTCTGTTTTTAACGTCTTAAATTCAAAGAGCCGTCACAAATTGCTCCGTTTTCACTCCTTGACGACAATCATACAGCACCTGAGGTAACAAACACATCTCGAGCCCCATTGTGCACTCCATTATTCATGCCAACTCAGTGCCTCGCTCTTTACTACTGTGTACCAATCTTGTCGTCCAACTGCAAAACACTGGGCCACAATAAGTTTCCGCGTCTCCATTGCACTGCGCATACTACGAAACGCTCCCCAAACTTGGCACTCACCCTCGCAGCCGACTTTTCCGACTTTCCACGACGCTCACGCTAGTGACAGCATTATTTATAGTTCGACGTCGCGCCAAAGCGAATGAGCACATTTCGCCTACGGCTTAGGCCGCCCTCATAGTGTGGCTGCTCGGTGTCTGCAGGCAGCGAGGGTCTGCAAGCTTCCTGTGTTCGCACCTATGTCACCTGTGCTTGCTTGTCAGAGACAGACTACCGCAAAACATACAACTCACTCCATGAATTGATTGCTACGGCATCTGTTATCAGCAGTCACAACTAGCAACACCAGTATCAGCTGACTGCATGCAAAGAATAGGAATGTGCAGTGGAATTTACGTGAACTCAGCGCAAGGCAGATCTTTCTGACTTAGGCTTGAGAATCTTACAGGAACACTTGTACTGTTTCTAAATTAAGTGTAGGCGTGGGAGGAGGGTGCTTCCTGCGCACTAATAACAGCACGCTTGTCAATTGTGGATGCTAATAATTCGCTTGTATCTTCCTAGACACATCTGCTGGTTGTGAATTATTCCACTTGCATGGCAAGGTGCGCATGTAGGTATGTTAAAAATTCTGGAGGCACTGAGTATTGATCCCAGTTCTTCTCGCATACTAAGCGAGCGCTATACCATCTGAGCTACGCCCGCCGCCCCGAAGGCTAATCGTGCTACATACAGCCATATAGACGACACAGACCCTTGCACTCCCATTATTCAGCAGACAAACACTACTCTCTATGTATCCGTTAGGGTGTCTTTCAGGTTTCGTGCATTATGTATCAAATCGTAGTTGGCCACAATGTAAGTGGCACGTATAACGTCGATAATAGAATTCGGACACCGCTCTGAGTAAGACCAACGTGTTGTCCACCCTCTAGACTTCAATGAGGTTGAGCCGCGATACCTAAGACAGATCTGCACTCGATGACACCTCGATAACAGCCGGTCCCCACACTTACATCTTGCTCTCCTTACGTCAGTATACATCATATCAGTCTGTGACGCTGGCTTTGCAATATCTTGCGTGCCTTTAGGTTCGCCGCGATCAACACTTACCATGCACTGACCACAAAAAATGGAGGCGCCGCGGCTTGAACTCTGGACCTTTCACATGCCAAGCGAACGCTCTACCAACTGAGCTACGCCCCAGGCACGAGCAAACTGCGCTATTCCCCATTCTTTGCGGCTCAGATGCGCACGGACACGATGGTTGGTTGGTTTGTAGCGGTGAAGGGAGCAGAGTACAAAGGCGCGGACCCGTTCATATACACAAAAGTACCAAGTAGTTTCGATGCTCTGGTATTACAAATGCAAATTCCGTCTGTTTTTAACGTCTTAAATTCAAAGAGCCGTCACAAATTGCTCCGTTTTCACTCCTTGACGACAATCATACAGCACCTGAGGTAACAAACACATCTCGAGCCCCATTGTGCACTCCATTATTCATGCCAACTCAGTGCCTCGCTCTTTACTACTGTGTACCAATCTTGTCGTCCAACTGCAAAACACTGGGCCACAATAAGTTTCCGCGTCTCCATTGCACTGCGCATACTACGAAACGCTCCCCAAACTTGGCACTCACCCTCGCAGCCGACTTTTCCGACTTTCCACGACGCTCACGCTAGTGACAGCATTATTTATAGTTCGACGTCGCGCCAAAACGAATGAGCACATTTCGCCTACGGCTTAGGCCGCCCTCCTAGTGTGGCTGCTCGCTGTCTACAGGCAGCGAGGGTCTGCAAGCTTCCTGTGTTCGCACCTATGTCACCTGTGCTTGCTTGTCAGAGACAGACTATCGCAAAACATACAACTCACTCCATGAATTGATTGCTACAGCATCTGTTATCAGCAGTCACAACTAGCAACACCAGTAGCAGCTGACTGCATGCAAAGAATAGGAATGTGCAGTGGGTTATACGTGAACTCAGCGCAAGGCAGATCTTTCCGACATAGGCTTGAGAATCTTACGGGAACACTTGTACTGTTTCTAAATTAAGTGTAGGCGTGGGAGGAGGGTGCTTCCTGCGCACTAATAACAGCACGCTTGTCAATTGTGGATGCTAATAATTCGCTTGTATCTTCCTAGACACATCTGCTGGTTGTGAATTATTCCACTTGCATGGCAAGGTGCGCATGTAGGTGTGTTAAAAATTCTGGAGGCACTGGGCATTGATCCCAGTTCCTCTCGCATACTAAGGGAGCGCTATACCATCTGAGCTACGCACGCCGCCCCGAAGACTAATGGTGCTACATACAGCCATATAGACGACACAGACCCTTGCACTCCCATTATTCAGCAGACAAACACTACTCTCTATGTATCCGTTAGGGTGTCTTTCAGGTTTCGTGCATTATGTATCGAATCGTAGTTGGCCACAATGAAAGTGGCACGTATAACGTCGATAATAGAATTCGGACACCGCTCTGAGTAAGACTAACGTGTTGTCCACCCTCTAGACTTCAATGAGGTTAAGCCGCGATACCTAAGACAGATCTGCACTCGATGACACCTCGATAACAGGTGGTCCCCACACTTACATCTTGCTCCCCTTACGTCAGTATACATCATATCAGTCTGTGACGCTGGCTTTGCAACATCTTGCGTGCCTTTAGGTTCGCCGCGATCAACACTTACCATGCACTGACAACAAAATATGGAGGCGCCGCGGCTTCAACCCTGGACCTTTCACATGCCAAGCGAACGCTCTACCAACTGAGCTACGCCCCATGCACGACCAAACTGCGCTATTCCCCATTCTTTGCGACTCAGATGCGCACGGACACGATGGTTGGTTGGTTTGTAGCGGTGAAGGGAGCAGAGTACAAAGGCGCGGACCCGTTCATATACACAAAAGTACCAAGTAGTTTCGATGCTCTGGTATTACAAATGAAAATTCCGTCTGTTTTTAACGTCTTAAATTCAAAGAGCCGTCACAAATTGCTCCGTTTTCACTCCTTGACGACAATCATACAGCACCTGAGGTAACAAACACATCTCGAGCCCCATTGTGCACTCCATTATTCATGCCAACTCAGTGCCTCGCTCTTTACTACTGTGTACCAATCTTGTCGTCCAACTGCAAAACACTGGGCCACAATAAGTTTCCGCGTCTCCATTGCACTGCGCATACTACGAAACGCTCCCCAAACTTGGCACTCACCCTCGCAGCCGACTTTTCCGACTTTCCACGACGCTCACGCTAGTGACAGCATTATTTATAGTTCGACGTCGCGCCAAAGCGAATGAGCACATTTCGCCTACGGCTTAGGCCGCCCTCATAGTGTGGCTGCTCGGTGTCTGCAGGCAGCGAGGGTCTGCAAGCTTCCTGTGTTCGCACCTATGTCACCTGTGCTTGCTTGTCAGAGACAGACTACCGCAAAACATACAACTCACTCCATGAATTGATTGCTACGGCATCTGTAATCAGCAGTCACAACTAGCAACACCAGTATCAGCTGACTGCATGCAAAGAATAGGAATGTGCAGTGGAATTTACGTGAACTCAGCGCAAGGCAGATCTTTCTGACTTAGGCTTGAGAATCTTACAGGAACACTTGTACTGTTTCTAAATTAAGTGTAGGCGTGGGAGGAGGGTGCTTCCTGCGCACTAATAACAGCACGCTTGTCAATTGTGGATGCTAATAATTCGCTTGTATCTTCCTAGACACATCTGCTGGTTGTGAATTATTCCACTTGCATGGCAAGGTGCGCATGTAGGTGTGTTAAAAATTCTGGAGGCACTGAGTATTGATCCCAGTTCTTCTCGCATACTAAGCGAGCGCTATACCATCTGAGCTACGCCCGCCGCCCCGAAGGCTAATCGTGCTACATACAGCCATATAGACGACACAGACCCTTGCACTCCCATTATTCAGCAGACAAACACTACTCTCTATGTATCCGTTAGGGTGTCTTTCAGGTTTCGTGCATTATGTATCAAATCGTAGTTGGCCACAATGTAAGTGGCACGTATAACGTCGAAAATAGAATTCGGACACCGCTCTGAGTAAGACCAACGTGTTGTCCACCCTCTAGACTTCAATGAGGTTGAGCCGCGATACCTAAGACAGATCTGCACTCGATGACACCTCGATAACAGCCGGTCCCCACACTTACATCTTGCTCTCCTTACGTCAGTATACATCATATCAGTCTGTGACGCTGGCTTTGCAATATCTTGCGTGCCTTTAGGTTCGCCGCGATCAACACTTACCATGCACTGACCACAAAAAATGGAGGCGCCGCGGCTTGAACTCTGGACCTTTCACATGCCAAGCGAACGCTCTACCAACTGAGCTACGCCCCAGGCACGAGCAAACTGCGCTATTCCCCATTCTTTGCGGCTCAGATGCGCACGGACACGATGGTTGGTTGGTTTGTAGCGGTGAAGGGAGCAGAGTACAAAGGCGCGGACCCGTTCATATACACAAAAGTACCAAGTAGTTTCGATGCTCTGGTATTACAAATGCAAATTCCGTCTGTTTTTAACGTCTTAAATTCAAAGAGCCGTCACAAATTGCTCCGTTTTCACTCCTTGACGACAATCATACAGCACCTGAGGTAACAAACACATCTCGAGCCCCATTGTGCACTCCATTATTCATGCCAACTCAGTGCCTCGCTCTTTACTACTGTGTACCAATCTTGTCGTCCAACTGCAAAACACTGGGCCACAATACGTTTCCGCGTCTCCATTGCACTGCGCATACTACGAAACGCTCCCCAAACTTGGCACTCACCCTCGCAGCCGACTTTTCCGACTTTCCACGACGCTCACGCTAGTGACAGCATTATTTATAGTTCGACGTCGCGCCAAAGCGAATGAGCACATTTCGCCTACGGCTTAGGCCGCCCTCCTAGTGTGGCTGCTCGGTGTCTGCAGGCAGCGAGGGTCTGCAAGCTTCCTGTGTTCGCACCTATGTCACCTGTGCTTGCTTGTCAGAGACAGACTACCGCAAAACATACAACTCACTCCATGAATTGATTGCTACGGCATCTGTTATCAACAGTCACAACTAACAACACCAGTAGCAGCTGACTGCATGCAAAGAATAGGAATGTGCAGTGGAATTTACGTGAACTCAGCGCAAGGCAGATCTTTCCGACATAGGCTTGAGAATCTTACAGGAACACTTGTACTGTTTCTAAATTGAGTGTAGGCGTGGGAGGAGGGTGCTTCCTGCGCACTAATAACAGCACGCTTGTCAATTGTGGATGCTAATCATTCGCTTGTATCTTCCTAGACACATCTGCTGGTTGTGAATTATTCCACTTGCATGGCAAGGTGCGCCTGTAGGTGTGTTAAAAATTCTGGAGGCACTGAGTATTGATCCCAGTTCCTCTCGCATACTAAGCGATCGCTCTACCATCTGAGCTACGCCCGCCCCCGAAGGCTAATGGTGCTACATACAGCCTTATAGACGACACAGACCCTTGCACTCCCATTATTCAGCAGACAAACACTACTCTCTATGTATCCGTTAGGGTGTCTTTCAGGTTTCGTGCATTCTGTATCGAATCGTAGTTGGCCACAATGAAAGTGGCACGTATAACGTCGAAAATAGAATTCTGACACCGCTCTGAGTAAGACCAACGTGTTGTCCACCCTCTAGACTTCAATGAGGTTAAGCCGCGATACCTAAGACAGATCTGCACTCGATGACACCTCGATAACAGCCGGTCCCCACACTTACATCTTGCTCCCCTTACGTCAGTATACATCATATCAGTCTGTGACGCTGGCTTTGCAACATCTTGCGTGTCTTTAGGTTCGCCGCGATCAACACTTACCATGCACTGACAACAAAATATGGAGGCGCCGCGGCTTGAACCCTGGACATTTCATATGCCAAGCGAACGCTCTACCAACTGAGCTACGCCCCATGCACGAGCAAACTGCGCTATTCCCCATTCTTTGCGACTCAGATGCGCACGGACACGATGGTTGGTTGGTTTGTAGCGGTGAAGGGAGCAGAGTACAAAGGCGCGGACCCGTTCATATACACAAAAGTACCAAGTAGTTTCGATGCTCTGGTATTACAAATGAAAATTCCGTCTGTTTTTAACGTCTTAAATTGAAAGAGCCGTCACAAATTGCTCCGTTTTCACTCCTTGACGACAATCATACAGCACCTGAGGTAACAAACACATCTCGAGCCCCATTGTGCACTCCATTATTCATGCCAACTCAGTGCCTCGCTCTTTACTACTGTGTACCAATCTTGTCGTCCAACTGCAAAACACTGGGCCACAATAAGTTTCCGCGTCTCCATTGCACTGCGCATACTACGAAACGCTCCCCAAACTTGGCACTCACCCTCGCAGCCGACTTTTCCGACTTTCCACGACGCTCACGCAACGCTCACGCTAGTGACAGCATTATTTATAGTTCGACGTCGCGCCAAAGCGAATGAGCACATTTCGCCTACGGCTTAGGCCGCCCTCCTAGTGTGGCTGCTCGCTGTCTGCAGGCAGCGAGGGTCTGCAAGCTTCCTGTGTTCGCATCTATGTCACCTGTGCTTGCTTGTCAGAGACAGACTATCGCAAAACATACAACTCACTCCATGAATTGATTGCTACGGCATCTGTTATCAGCAGTCACAACTAGCAACACCAGTAGCAGCTGACTGCATGCAAAGAATAGGAATGTGCAGTGGGTTTTACGTGAACTCAGCGCAAGGCAGATCTTTCCGAAATAGGCTTGAGAATCTTACGGGAACACTTGTACTGTTTCTAAATTAAGTGTAGGCGTGGGAGGAGGGTGCTTCCTGCGCACTAATAACAGCACGCTTGTCAATTGTGGATGCTAATAATTCGCTTGTATCTTCCTAGACACATCTGCTGGTTGTGAATTATTCCACTTGCATGGCAAGGTGCGCATGTAGGTGTGTTAAAAATTCTGGAGGCACTGGGCATTGATCCCAGTTCCTCTCGCATACTAAGCGAGCGCTATACAATCTGAGCTACGCACGCCGCCCCGAAGACTAATGGTGCTACATACAGCCATATAGACGACACAGACCCTTGCACTCCCATTATTCAGCAGACAAACACTACTCTCTATGTATCCGTTAGGGTGTCTTTCAGGTTTCGTGCATTATGTATCGAATCGTAGTTGGCCACAATGAAAGTGTCACGTATAACGTCGATAATAGAATTCGGACACCGCTCTGAGTAAGACTAACGTGTTGTCCACCCTCTAGACTTCAATGAGGTTAAGCCGCGATACCTAAGACAGATCTGCACTCGATGACACCTCGATAACAGCCGGTCCCCACACTTACATCTTGCTCCCCTTACGTCAGTATACATCATATCAGTCTGTGACGCTGGCTTTGCAACATCTTGCGTGCCTTTAGGTTCGCCGCGATCAACACTTACCATGCACTGACAACAAAATATGGAGGCGCCGCGGCTTGAACCCTGGACCTTTCACATGCCAAGCGAACGCTCTACCAACTGAGCTACGCCCCATGCACGAGCAAACTGCGCTATTCCCCATTCTTTGCGACTCAGATGCGCACGGACACGATGGTTGGTTGGTTTGTAGCGGTGAAGGGAGCAGAGTACAAAGGCGCGGACCCGTTCATATACACAAAAGTACCAAGTAGTTTCGATGCTCTGGTATTACAAATGAAAATTCCGTCTGTTTTTAACGTCTTAAATTCAAAGAGCCGTCACAAATTGCTCCGTTTTCACTCCTTGACGACAATCATACAGCACCTGAGGTAACAAACACATCTCGAGCCCCATTGTGCACTCCATTATTCATGCCAACTCAGTGCCTCGCTCTTTACTACTGTGTACCAATCTTGTCGTCCAACTGCAAAACACTGGGCCACAATAAGTTTCCGCGTCTCCATTGCACTGCGCATACTACGAAACGCTCCCCAAACTTGGCACTCACCCTCGCAGCCGACTTTTCCGACTTTCCACGACGCTCACGCTAGTGACAGCATTATTTATAGTTCGACGTCGCGCCAAAGCGAATGAGCACATTTCGCCTACGGCTTAGGCCGCCCTCCTAGTGTGGCTGCTCGGTGTCTGCAGGCAGCGAGGGTCTGCAAGCTTCCTGTGTTCGCACCTATGTCACCTGTGCTTGCTTGTCAGAGACAGACTACCGCAAAACATACAACTCACTCCATGAATTGATTGCTACGGCATCTGTTATCAGCAGTCACAACTAGCAACACCAGTATCAGCTGACTGCATGCAAAGAATAGGAATGTGCAGTGGAATTTACGTGAACTCAGCGCAAGGCAGATCTTTCTGACTTAGGCTTGAGAATCTTACAGGAACACTTGTACTGTTTCTAAATTAAGTGTAGGCGTGGGAGGAGGGTGCTTCCTGCGCACTAATAACAGCACGCTTGTCAATTGTGGATGCTAATAATTCGCTTGTATCTTCCTAGACACATCTGCTGGTTGTGAATTATTCCACTTGCATGGCAAGGTGCGCATGTAGGTGTGTTAAAAATTCTGGAGGCACTGGGTATTGATCCCAGTTCTTCTCGCATACTAAGCGAGCGCTATACCATCTGAGCTACGCCCGCCGCCCCGAAGGCTAATCGTGCTACATACATCCATATAGACGACACAGACACTTGAACTCCCATTATTCAGCAGACAAACACTACTCTCTATGTATCCGTTAGGGTGTCTTTCAGGTTTCGTGCATTATGTATCGAATCGTAGTTGGCCACAATGAAAGTGGCACGTATAACGTCGATAATAGAATTCGGACACCGCTCTGAGTAAGACCAACGTGTTGTACACCCTCTAGACTTCAATGAGGTTGAGCCGCGATACCTAAGACAGATCTGCACTCGATGACACCTCGATAACAGCCGGTCCCCACACTTACATCTTGCTCCCCTTACGTCAGTATACATCATATCAGTCTGTGACGCTGGCTTTGCAACATCTTGCGTGCCTTTAGGTTCGCCGCGATCAACACTTACCATGCACTGACAACAAAATATGGAGGCGCCGCGGCTTGAACCCTGGACCTTTCACATGCCAAGCGAACGCTCTACCAACTGAGCTACGCCCCATGCACGACCAAACTGCGCTATTCCCCATTCTTTGCGACTCAGATGCGCACGGACACGATGGTTGGTTGGTTTGTAGCGGTGAAGGGAGCAGAGTACAAAGGCGCGGACCCGTTCATATACACAAAAGTACCAAGTAGTTTCGATGCTCTGGTATTACAAATGAAAATTCCGTCTGTTTTTAACGTCTTAAATTGAAAGAGCCGTCACAAATTGCTCCGTTTTCACTCCTTGACGACAATCATACAGCACCTGAGGTAACAAACACATCTCGAGCCCCATTGTGCACTCCATTATTCATGCCAACTCAGTGCCTCGCTCTTTACTACTGTGTACCAATCTTGTCGTCCAACTGCAAAACACTGGGCCACAATAAGTTTCCGCGTCTCCATTGCACTGCGCATACTACGAAACGCTCCCCAAACTTGGCACTCACCCTCGCAGCCGACTTTTCCTACTTTCCACGACGCTCACGCAACGCTCACGCTAGTGACAGCATTATTTATAGTTCGACGTCGCGCCAAAGCGAATGAGCTCATTTTGCCTACGGCTTAGGCCGCCCTCCTAGTGTGGCTGCTCGGTGTCTGCAGGCAGCGAGGGTCTGCAAGCTTCCTGTGTTCGCACCTATGTCACCTGTTCTTGCTTGTCAGAGACAGACTATCGCAAAACATACAACTCACTCCATGAATTGATTGCAACGGCATCTGTTATCAGCAGTCACAACTAGCAACACCAGTAGCAGCTGACTGCATGCAAAGAATAGGAATGTGCAGTGGGATTTACGTGAACTCAGCGCAAGGCAGATCTTTCCGACATAGGCTTGAGAATCTTACGGGAACACTTGTACTGTTTCTAAATTAAGTGTAGGCGTGGGAGGAGGGTGCTTCCTGCGCACTAATAACAGCACGCTTGTCAATTGTGGATGCTAATAATTCGCTTGTATCTTCCTAGACACATCTGCTGGTTGTGAATTATTCCACTTGCATGGCAAGGTGCGCATGTAGGTGTGTTAAAAATTCTGGAGGCACTGGGTATTGATCCCAGTTCCTCTCGCATACTAAGCGAGCGCTCTACCATCTGAGCTACGCCCGCCGCCCCGAAGGCTAATGGTGCTACATACAGCCATATAGACGACACAGACCCTTGCACTCCCATTATTCAGCAGACAAACACTACTCTCTATGTATCCGTTAGGGTGTCTTTCAGGTTTCGTGCATTATGTATCGAATCGTAGTTGGCCACAATGAAAGTGGCACGTATAACGTCGATAATAGAATTCGGACACCGCTCTGAGTAAGACCAACGTGTTGTCCACCCTCTAGACTTCAATGAGGTTAAGCCGCGATACCTAAGACAGATCTGCACTCGATGACACCTCGATAACAGCCGGTCCCCACACTTACATCTTGCTCTCCTTACGTCAGTATACATCATATCAGTCTGTGACGCTGGCTTTGCAACATCTTGCGTGCCTTTAGGTTCGCCGCGACCAACACTTACCATGCACTGACAACAAAATATGGAGGCGCCGCAGCTTGAACCCTGGACCTTTCACATGCCAAGCGAACGCTCTACCAACTGAGCTACGCCCCAAACACGAGCAAACTGCGCTATTCCCCATTCTTTGCGACTCAGATGCGCACGGACACGATGGTTGGTTGGTTTGTAGCGGTGAAGGGAGCAGAGTACAAAGGCGCGGACCCGTTCATATACACAAAAGTACCAAGTAGTTTCGATGCTCTGGTATTACAAATGAAAATTCCGTCTGTTTTTAACGTCTTAAATTGAAAGAGCCGTCACAAATTGCTCCGTTTTAACTCCTTGACGACAATCATACAGCACCTGAGGTAACAAACACATCTCGAGCCCCATTGTGCACTCCATTATTCATGCCAACTCAGTGCCTCGCTCTTTACTACTGTGTACCAATCTTGTCGTCCAACTGCAAAACACTGGGCCACAATAAGTTTCCGCGTCTCCATTGCACTGCGCATACTACGAAACGCTCCCCAAACTTGGCACTCACCCTCGCAGCCGACTTTTCCGACTTTCCACGACGCTCACGCTAGTGACAGCATTATTTATAGTTCGACGTCGCGCCAAAGCGAATGAGCACATTTCGCCTACGGCTTAGGCCGCCCTCCTAGTGTGGCTGCTCGGTGTCTGCAGGCAGCGAGGGTCTGCAAGCTTCCTGTGTTCGCACCTATGTCACCTGTGCTTGCTTGTCAGAGACAGACTACCGCAAAACATACAACTCACTCCATGAATTGATTGCTACGGCATCTGTTATCAGCAGTCACAACTAACAACACCAGTAGCAGCTGACTGCATGCAAAGAATAGGAATGTGCAGTGGGATTTACGTGAACTCAGCGCAAGGCAGATCTTTCCGACATAGGCTTGAGAATCTTACGGGAACACTTGTACTGTTTCTAAATTAAGTGTAGGCGTGGGAGGAGGGTGCTTCCTGCGCACTAATAACAGCACGCTTGTCAATTGTGGATGCTAATCATTCGCTTGTATCTTCCTAGACACATCTGCTGGTTGTGAATTATTCCACTTGCATGGCAAGGTGCGCATGTAGGTGTGTTAAAAATTCTGGAGGCACTGGGTATTGATCCCAGTTCCTCTCGCATACTAAGCGAGCGCTCTACCATCTGGGCTACGCCCGCCGCCCCGAAGGCTAATGGTGCTACATACAGCCATATAGACGACACAGACCCTTTCACTCCCATTATTCAGCAGACAAACACTACTCTCTATGTATCCGTTAGGGTGTCTTTCAGGTTACGTGCATTATGTATCGAATCGTAGTTGGCCACAATGAAAGTGGCACGTATAACGTCGATTATAGAATTCGGACACCGCTCTGAGTAAGACCAACGTGTTGTCCACCCTCTAGACTTCAATGAGGTTAAGCCGCGATACCTAAGACAGATCTGCACTCGATGACACCTCGATAACAGCCGGTCCCCACACTTACATCTTGCTCTCCTTACGTCAGTATACATCATATCAGTCTGTGACGCTGGCTTTGCAACATCTTGCGTGCCTTTAGGTTCGCCGCGATCAACACTTACCATGCACTGACAACAAAATATGGAGGCGCCGCGGCTTGAACCCTGGACCTTTCACATGCCAAGCGAACGCTCTACCAACTGAGCTACGCCCCAGGCACGAGCAAACTGCGCTATTCCCCATTCTTTGCGACTCAGATGCGCACGGACACGATGGTTGGTTGGTTTGTAGCGGTGAAGGGAGCAGAGTACAAAGGCGCGGACCCGTTCATATACACAAAAGTTCCAAGTAGTTTCGATGCTCTGGTATTACAAATGCAAATTCCGTCTGTTTGTAACGTCTTAAATTCAAAGAGCCGTCACAAATTGCTCCGTTTTCACTCCTTGACGACAATCATACAGCACCTGAGGTAACAAACACATCTCGAGCCCCATTGTGCACTCCATTATTCATGCCAACTCAGTGCCTCGCTCTTTACTACTGTGTACCAATCTTGTCGTCCAACTGCAAAACACTGGGCCACAATAAGTTTCCGCGTCTCCATTGCACTGCGCATACTACGAAACGCTCCCCAAACTTGGCACTCACCCTCGCAGCCGACTTTTCCGACTTACCACGACGCTCACGCTAGTGACAGCATTATTTATAGTTCGACGTCGCGCCAAAGCGAATGAGCACATTTCGCCTACGGCTTAGGCCGCCCTCCTAGTGTGGCTGCTCGGTGTCTGCAGGCAGCGAGGGTCTGCAAGCTTCCTGTGTTCGCACCTATGTCACCTGTGCTTGCTTGTCAGAGACAGACTACCGCAAAACATACAACTCACTCCATGAATTGATTGCTACGGCATCTGTTATCAGCAGTCACAACTAACAACACCAGTAGCAGCTGACTGCATGCAAAGAATAGGAATGTGCAGTGGAATTTACGTGAACTCAGCGCAAGGCAGATCTTTCCGACATAGGCTTGAGAATCTTACGGGAACACTTGTACTGTTTCTAAATTAAGTGTAGGCGTGGGAGGAGGGTGCTTCCTGCGCACTAATAACAGCACGCTTGTCAATTGTGGATGCTAATAATTCGCTTGTATCTTCCTAGACACATCTGCTGGTTGTGAATTATTCCACTTGCATGGCAAGGTGCGCATGTAGGTGTGTTAAAAATTCTGGAGGCACTGGGTATTGATCCCAGTTCCTCTCGCATACTAAGCGAGCGCTCTACCATCTGAGCTACGCCCGCGGCCCCGAAGACTAATGGTGCTACACACAGCCATATAGACGACACAGACCCTTGCACTCCCATTATTCAGCAGACAAACACTACTCTCTATGTATCCGTTAGGGTGTCTTTCAGGTTTCGTGCATTATGTATCGAATCGTAGTTGGCCACAATGAAAGTGGCACGTATAACGTCGAAAATAGAATTCGGACACCGCTCTGAGTAAGACCAACGTGTTGTCCACCCTCTAGACTTCAATGAGGTTAAGCCGCGATACCTAAGACAGATCTGCACTCGATGACACCTCGATAACAGCCGGTCCCCACACTTACATCTTGCTCTCCTTACGTCAGTATACATCATATCAGTCTGTGACGCTGGCTTTGCAACATCTTGCGTGCCTTTAGGTTCGCCGCGACCAACACTTACCATGCACTGACCACAAAAAATGTAGGATCCGCGGATTGAACACTGGACCTTTCACATACCAAGCGAACGCTCTACCAACTGAGCTACGCCCCATGCACGAGCAAACTGCGCTATTCCCCATTCTTTGCGACTCAGATGGGCACGGACACGATGGTTGGTTGGTTTGTAGCGGTGAAGGGAGCAGAGTACAAAGGCGCGGACCCGTTCATATACACAAAAGTACCAAGTAGTTTCGATGTTCTGGTATTACAAATGAAAATTCCGTCAGTTTTCAACGTCTTAAATTGAAAGAGCCGTCACAAATTGCTCCGTTTTCACTCCTTGACGACAATCATACAGCACCTGAGGTAACAAACACATCTCGAGCCCCATTGTGCACTCCATTATTCATGCCAACTCAGTGCCTCGCTCTTTACTACTGTGTACCAATCTTGTCGTCCAACTGCAAAACACTGGGCCACAATAAGTTTCGGCGTCTCCATTGCACTGCGCATACTACGAAACGCTCCCCAAACTTGGCACTCACCCTCGCAGCCGACTTTTCCGACTTTCCACGACGCTCACGCTAGTGACAGCATTATTTATAGTCCGACGTCGCGCCAAAGCGAATGAGCACATTTCGCCTACGGCTTAGGCCGCCCTCCTAGTGTGGCTGCTCGGTGTCTGCAGGCAGCGAGGGTCTGCAAGCTTCCTGTGTTCGCACCTATGTCACCTGTGCTTGCTTGTCAGAGACAGACTATCGCAAAACATACAACTCACTCCATGAATTGATTGCTACGGCATCTGTTATCAGCAGTCACAACTAGCAACACCAGTATCAGCTGACTGCATGCAAAGAATAGGAATGTGCAGTGGGATTTACGTGAACTCAGCGCAAGGCAGATCTTTCCGACATAGGCTTGAGAATCTCACGGGAACACTTGTACTGTTTCTAAATTAAGTGTAGGCGTGGGAGGAGGGTGCTTCCTGCGCACTAATAACAGCACGCTTGTCAATTGTGGAAGCTAATAATTCGCTTGTATCTTCCTAGACACATCTGCTGGTTGTGAATTATTCCACTTGCATGGCAAGGTGTGCATGTAGGTGTGTTAAAAATTCTGGAAGCACTGAGTATTGATCCCAGTTCCTCTCGCATACTAAGCGAGCGCTCTACCATCTGAGCTACGCCCGCCCCCCCGAAGACCAATGGTGCTACATACAGCCATATAGACGACACAGACCCTTGCACTCCCATTATTCAGCAGACAAACACTACTCTCTATGTATCCGTTAGGGTGTCTTTCAGGTTTCGTGCATTCTGTATCGAATCGTAGTTGGCCACAATGAAAGTGGCACGTATAACGTCGAAAATAGAATTCGGACACCGCTCTGAGTAAGACCAACATGTTGTCCACCCTCTAGACTTCAATGAGGTAAAGCCGCGATACATAAGACAGATCTGCACTCGATTACACCTCGATAACAGCCGGTCCCCACACTTACATCTTGCTCTCCTTACGTCAGTATACATCATATCAGTCTGTGACGCTGGCTTTGCAACATCTTGCGTGCCTTTAGGTTCGCCGCGACCAACACTTACCATGCACTGACCACAAAAAATGGAGGCGCCGCGGCTTGAACCCTGGACCTTTCACATGCCAAGCGAACGCTCTACCAACTGAGCTACGCCCCATGCACGACCAAACTGCGCTATTCCCCATTCTTTGCGACTCAGATGCGCACGGACACGATGCTTGGTTGGTTTGTAGCGGTGAAGGGAGCAGAGTACAAAGGCGCGGACCCGTTCATATACACAAAAGTTCCAAGTAGTTTCGATGCTCTGGTATTACAAATGAAAATTCCGTCTGTTTTTAACGTCTTAAATTCAAAGAGCCGTCACAAATTGCTCCGTTTTCACTCCTTGACGACAATCATACAGCACCTGAGGTAACAAACACATCTCGAGCCCCATTGTGCACTCCATTATGCATGCCAACTCAGTGCCTCGCACTTTACTACTGTGTACCAATCTTGTCGTCCAACTGCAAAACACTGGGCCACAATAAGTTTCCGCGTCTCCATTGCACTGCGCATACTACGAAACGCTCCCCAAACTTGGCACTCACCCTCGCAGCCGACTTTTCCGACTTTCCACGACGCTCACGCATCGTTCACGCTAGTGACAGCATTATTTATAGTTCGACGTCGCGCCAAAGCGAATGAGCACATTTCGCCTACGGCTTAGGCCGCCCTCCTAGTGTGGCTGCTCGGTGTCTGCAGGCAGCGAGGGTCTGCAAGCTTCCTGTGTTCGCACCTATGTCACCTGTGCTTGCTTGTCAGAGACAGACTACCGCAAAACATACAACTCACTCCATGAATTGATTGCTACGGCATCTGTTATCAGCAGTCACAACTAACAACACCAGTAGCAGCTGACTGCATGCAAAGAATAGGAATGTGCAGTGGAATTTACGTGAACTCAGCGCAAGGCAGATCTTTCCGACATAGGCTTGAGAATCTTACAGGAACACTTGTACTGTTTCTAAATTAAGTGTAGGCGTGGGAGGAGGGTGCTTCCTGCGCACTAATAACAGCACGCTTGTCAATTGTGGATGCTAATCATTCGCTTGTATCTTCCTAGACACATCTGCTGGTTGTGAATTATTCCACTTGCATGGCAAGGTGCGCATGTAGGTGTGTTAAAAATTCTGGAGGCACTGGGTATTGATCCCAGTTCCTCTCGCATACTAAGCGAGAGCTCTACCATCTGAGCTACGCCCGCCGCCCCGAAGACTAATGGTGCAACATACAGCCATATAGACGACACAGACCCTTGCACTCACATTATTCAGCAGACAAACACTACTCTCTATGTATCCGTTAGGGTGTCTTTCAGGTTTCGTGCATTATGTATCGAATCGTAGTTGGCCACAATGAAAGTGGCACGTATAACGTCGAAAATAGAATTCGGACACCGCTCTGAGTAAGACCAACGTGTTGTCCACCCTCTAGACTTCAATGAGGTTAAGCCGCGATACCTAAGACAGATCTGCACTCGATGACACCTCGATAACAGCCGGTCCCCACACTTACATCTTGCTCTCCTTACGTCAGTATACATCATATCAGTCTGTGACGCTGGCTTTGCAACATCTTGCGTGCCTTTAGGTTCGCCACGACCAACACTTACCATGCACTGACCACAAAAAATGTAGGCGCCGCGGCTTGAACACTGGACCTTTCACATGCCAAGCGAACGCTCTACCAACTGAGCTACGCCCCATGCACGAGCAAACTGCGCTTTTCCCCATTCTTTGCGACTCAGATGCGCACGGACACGATGGTTGGTTGGTTTGTAGCGGTGAAGGGAGCAGAGTACAAAGGCGCGGGCCCGTTCATATACACAAAAAGTACCAAGTAGTTCCGATGCTCTGGTATTACAAATGAAAATTCTGTCTGTTTTTAACGTCTTAAATTGAAAGAGCCGTCACAAATTGCTCCGTTTTCACTCCTTGCCGACAATCATACAGCACCTGAGGTAACAAACACATCTCGAGCCCCATTGTGCACTCCATTATTCATGCCAACTCAGTGCCTCGCTCTTTACTACTGTGTACCAATCTTGTCGTCCAACTGCAAAACACTGGGCCACAATAAGTTTCCGCGTCTCCATTGCACTGCGCATACTACGAAACGCTCCCCAAACTTGGCACTCACCCTCGCAGCCGACTTTTCCGACTTTCCACGACGCTCACGCTAGTGACAGCATTATTTATAGTTCGACGTCGCGCCAAAGCGAATGAGCACATTTCGCCTACGGCTTAGGCCGCCCTCCTAGTGTGGCTGCTCGGTGTCTGCAGGCAGCGAGGGTCTGCAAGCTTTCTGTGTTCGCACCTATGTCACCTGTGCTTGCTTGTCAGAGACAGACTATCGCAAAACATACAACTCACTCCATGAATTGATTGCTACGGCATCTGTTATCAGCAGTCACAACTAGCAACACCAGTAGCAGCTGACTGCATGCAAAGAATAGGAATGTGCAGTGGGATTTACGTGAACTCAGCGCAAGGCAGATCTTTCCGACATAGGCTTGAGAATCTTACGGGAACACTTGTACTGTTTCTAAATTAAGTGTAGGCGTGGGAGGAGGGTGCTTCCTGCGCACTAATAACAGCACGCTTGTCAATTGTGGATGCTAATCATTCGCTTGTATCTTCCTAGTAACATCTGCTGGTTGTGAATTATTCCACTTGCATGGCTGGAGGCACTGGGTATTGATCCCAGTTCCTCTCGCATACTAAGCGAGAGCTCTACCATCTGAGCTACGCCCGCCACCCCGAAGACTAATGGTGCTACACACAGCCATATAGACGACACAGACCCTTGCACTCCCATTATTCAGCAGACAAACACTACTCTCTATGTATCCGTTAGGGTGTCTTTCAGGTTTCGTGCATTATGTATCGAATCGAAGTTGGCCACAATGAAAGTGGCACGTATAACGTCGAAAATAGAATTCGGACACCGCTCTGAGTAAGACCAACGTGTTGTCCACCCTCTAGACTTCAATGAGGTTAAGCCGCGATACCTAAGACAGATCTGCACTCGATGACACCTCGATAACAGCCGGTCCCCACACTTACATCTTGCTCTCCTTACGTCAGTATACATCATATCAGTCTGTGACGCTGGCTTTGCAACATCTTGCGTGCCTTTAGGTTCGCCGCGACCAACACTTACCATGCACTGACCACAAAAAATGTAGGCGCAGCGGATTGAACACTTGACCTTTCACATGCCAAGCGAACGCTCTACCAACTGAGCTACGCCCCATGCACGAGCAAACTGCGCTATTCCCCATTCTTTGCGACTCAGATGGGCACGGACGCGATGGTTGGTTGGTTTGTAGCGGTGAAGGGAGCAGAGTACAAAGGCGCGGACCCGTTCATATACACAAAAGTACCAAGTAGTTTCGATGCTCTGGTATTACAAATGAAAATTCCGTCAGTTTTTAACGTCTTAAATTGAAAGAGCCGTCACAAATTGCTCCTTTTTCACTCCTTGACGACAATCATACAGCACCTGAGGTAACAAACACATCTCGAGCCCCATTGTGCACTCCATTATTCATGCCAACTCAGTGCCTCGCTCTTTACTACTGTGTACCAATCTTGTCGTCCAACTGCAAAACACTGGGCCACAATAAGTTTCCGCGTCTCCATTGCACTGCGCATACTACGAAACGCTCCCCAAACTTGGCACTCACCCTCGCAGCCGACTTTTCCGACTTTCCACGACGCTCACGCTAGTGACAGCATGATTTATAGTTCGACGTCGCGCCAAAGCGAATGAGCACATTTCGCCTACGGCTTAGGCCGCCCTCCTAGTGTGGCTGCTCGGTGTCTGCAGGCAGCGAGGGTCTGCAAGCTTCCTGTGTTCGCACCTATGTCACCTGTGCTTGCTTGTCAGAGACAGACTATCGCAAAACATACAACTCACTCCATGAATTGATTGCTACGGCATCTGTTATCAGCAGTCACAACTAGCAACACCAGTAGCAGCTGACTGCATGCAAAGAATAGGAATGTGCAGTATAATTTACGTGAACTCAGCGCAAGGCAGATCTTTCCGACATAGGCTTGAGAATCTTACGGGAACACTTGTACTGTTTCTAAATTAAGTGTAGGCGTGGGAGGAGGGTGCTTCCTGCGCACTAATAACAGCACGCTTGTCAATTGTGGATGCTAATAATTCGCTTGTATCTTCCTAGACACATCTGCTGGTTGTGAATTATTCCACTTGCATGGCAAGGTGCGCATGTAGGTGTGTTAAAAATTCTGGAGGCACTGGGTATTGATCCCAGTTCCTCTCGCATACTAAGCGAGCGCTCTACCATCTGAGCTACGCACGCAGCCCCGAAGACTAATGGTGCTACATACAGCCATATAGACGACACAGACCCTTGCACTCCAATTATTCAGCAGACAAACACTACTCTCTATGTATCCGTTAGGGTGTCTTTCAGGTTTCGTGCATTATGTATCGAATCGTAGTTGGCCACAATGAAAGTGGCACGTATAACGTCGAAAATAGAATTCGGACACCGCTCTGAGTAAGACCAACGTGTTGTCCACCCTCTAGACTTCAATGAGGTTAAGCCGCGATACCTAAGACAGATCTGCACTCGATGACACCTCGATAACAGCCGGTCCCCACACTTACATCTTGCTCTCCTTACGTCAGTATACATCATATCAGTCTGTGACGCTGGCTTTGCAACATCTTGCGTGCCTTTAGGTTCGCCGCGACCAACACTTACCATGCACTGACCACAAAAAATATAGGATCCGCGGATTGAACACTGGACCTTTCACATACCAAGCGAAAGCTCTACCAACTGAGCTACGCCCCATGCACGAGCAAACTGCGCTATTCCCCATTCTTTGCGACTCAGATGGGCACGGACACGATGGTTGGTTGGTTTGTAGCGGTGAAGGGAGCAGAGTACAAAGGCGCGGACCCGTTCATATACACAAAAGTACCAAGTAGTTTCGATGTTCTGGTATTACAAATGAAAATTCCGTCAGTTTTTAACGTCTTAAATTGAAAGAGCCGTCACAAATTGCTCCGTTTTCACTCCTTGACGACAATCATACAGCACCTGAGGTAACAAACACATCTCGAGCCCCATTGTGCACTCCATTATTCATGCCAACTCAGTGCCTCGCTCTTTACTACTGTGTACCAATCTTGTCGTCCAACTGCAAAACACTGGGCCACAATAAGTTTCCGTGTCTCCATTGCACTGCGCATACTACGAAACGCTCCCCAAACTTGGCACTCACCCTCGCAGCCGACTTTTCCGACTTTCCACGACGCTCACGCTAGTGACAGCATTATTTATAGTTCGACGTCGCGCCAAAGCGAATGAGCACATTTCGCCTACGGCTTAGGCCGCCCTCCTAGTGTGGCTGCTCGGTGTCTGCAGGCAGCGAGGGTCTGCAAGCTTCCTGTGTTCGCACCTATGTCACCTGTGCTTGCTTGTCAGAGACAGGCTATCGCAAAACATACAACTCACTCCATGAATTGATTGCTACGGCATCTGTTATCAGCAGTCACAACTAGCAACACCAGTATCAGCTGACTGCATGCAAAGAATAGGAATGTGCAGTGGGATTTACGTGAACTCAGCGCAAGGCAGATCTTTCCGACATAGGCTTGAGAATCTCACGGGAACACTTGTACTGTTTCTAAATTAAGTGTAGGCGTGGGAGGAGGGTGCTTCCTGCGCACTAATAACAGCACGCTTGTCAATTGTGGAAGCTAATAATTCGCTTGTATCTTCCTAGACACATCTGCTGGTTGTGAATTATTCCACTTGCATGGCAAGGTGCGCATGTAGGTGTGTTAAAAATTCTGGAAGCACTGAGTATTGATCCCAGTTCCTCTCGCATACTAAGCGAGCGCTCTACCATCTGAGCTACGCCCGCCCCCCCGAAGACCAATGGTGCTACATACAGCCATATAGACGACACAGACCATTGCACTCCCATTATTCAGCAGACAAACACTACTCTCTATGTATCCGTTAGGGTGTCTTTCAGGTTTCGTGCATTCTGTATCGAATCGTAGTTGGCCACAATGAAAGTGGCACGTATAACGTCGAAAATAGAATTCGGACACCGCTCTGAGTAAGACCAACATGTTGTCCACCCTCTAGACTTCAATGAGGTAAAGCCGCGATACATAAGACAGATCTGCACTCGATTACACCTCGATAACAGCCGGTCCCCACACTTACATCTTGCTCTCCTTACGTCAGTATACATCATATCAGTCTGTGACGCTGGCTTTGCAACACCTTGCGTGCCTTTAGGTTCGCCGCGACCAACACTTACCATGCACTGACCACAAAAAATGGAGGCGCCGCGGCTTGAACCCTGGACCTTTCACATGCCAAGCGAACGCTCTACCAACTGAGCTACGCCCCATGCACGACCAAACTGCGCTATTCCCCATTCTTTGCGACTCAGATGCGCACGGACACGATGCTTGGTTGGTTTGTAGCGGTGAAGGGAGCAGAGTACAAAGGCGCGGACCCGTTCATATACACAAAAGTTCCAAGTAGTTTCGATGCTCTGGTATTACAAATGCAAATTCCGTCTGTTTTTAACGTCTTAAATTCAAAGAGCCGTCACAAATTGCTCCGTTTTCACTCCTTGACGACAATCATACAGCACCTGAGGTAACAAACACATCTCGAGCCCCATTGTGCACTCCATTATGCATGCCAACTCAGTGCCTCGCTCTTTACTACTGTGTACCAATCTTGTCGTCCAACTGCAAAACACTGGGCCACAATAAGTTTCAGCGTCTCCATTGCACTGCGCATACTACGAAACGCTCCCCAAACTTGGCACTCACCCTCGCAGCCGACTTTTCCGACTTTCCACGACGCTCACGCATCGTTCACGCTAGTGACAGCATTATTTATAGTTCGACGTCGCGCCAAAGCGAATGAGCACATTTCGCCTACGGCTTAGGCCGCCCTCCTAGTGTGGCTGCTCGGTGTCTGCAGGCAGCGAGGGTCTGCAAGCTTCCTGTGTTCGCACCTATGTCACCTGTGCTTGCTTGTCAGAGACAGACTACCGCAAAACATACAACTCACTCCATGAATTGATTGCTACGGCATCTGTTATCAGCAGTCACAACTAACAACACCAGTAGCAGCTGACTGCATGCAAAGAATAGGAATGTGCAGTGGAATTTACGTGAACTCAGCGCAAGGCAGATCTTTCCGACATAGGCTTGAGAATCTTACAGGAACACTTGTACTGTTTCTAAATTAAGTGTAGGCGTGGGAGGAGGGTGCTTCCTGCGCACTAATAACAGCACGCTTGTCAATTGTGGATGCTAATCATTCGCTTGTATCTTCCTAGACACATCTGCTGGTTGTGAATTATTCCACTTGCATGGCAAGGTGCGCATGTAGGTGTGTTAAAAATTCTGGAGGCACTGGGTATTGATCCCAGTTCCTCTCGCATACTAAGCGAGAGCTCTACCATCTGAGCTACGCCCGCCGCCCCGAAGACTAATGGTGCAACATACAGCCATATAGACGACACAGACCCTTGCACTCACATTATTCAGCAGACAAACACTACTCTCTATGTATCCGTTAGGGTGTCTTTCAGGTTTCGTGCATTATGTATCGAATCGTAGTTGGCCACAATGAAAGTGGCACGTATAACGTCGAAAATAGAATTCGGACACCGCTCTGAGTAAGACCAACGTGTTGTCCACCCTCTAGACTTCAATGAGGTTAAGCCGCGATACCTAAGACAGATCTGCACTCGATGACACCTCGATAACAGCCGGTCCCCACACTTACATCTTGCTCTCCTTACGTCAGTATACATCATATCAGTCTGTGACGCTGGCTTTGCAACATCTTGCGTGCCTTTAGGTTCGCCGCGACCAACACTTACAATGCACTGACAACAAAATATGGAGGCGCCGCGGCTTAAACCCTGGACCTTTCACATGCCAAGCGAACGCTCTACCAACCGAGCTACGCCCCATGCACGACCAAACTGCGCTATTCCCCATTCTTTGCGACTCAGATGCGCACGGACACGATGGTTGGTTGGTTTGTAGCGGTGAAGGGAGCAGAGTACAAAGGCGCGGACCCGTTCATATACACAAAAGTACCAAGTAGTTTCGATGCTCTGGTATTACAAATGAAAATTCCGTCTGTTTTTAACGTCTTAAATTGAAAGAGCCGTCACAAATTGCTCCGTTTTCACTCCTTGACGACAATCATACAGCACCTGAGGTAACAAACACATCTCGAGCCCCATTGTGCACTCCATTATTCATGCCAACTCAGTGCCTCGCTCTTTACTACTGTGTACCAATCTTGTCGTCCAACTGCAAAACACTGGGCCACAATAAGTTTCCGCGTCTCCATTGCACTGCGCATACTACGAAACGCTCCCCAAACTTGGCACTCACCCTCGCAGCCGACTTTTCCGACTTTCCACGACGCTCACGCTAGTGACAGCATTATTTATAGTTCGACGTCGCGCCAAAGCGAATGAGCACATTTCGCCTACGGCTTAGGCCGCCCTCCTAGTGTGGCTGCTCGGTGTCTGCAGGCAGCGAGGGTCTGCAAGCTTCCTGTGTTCGCACCTATGTCACCTGTGCTTGCTTGTCAGAGACAGACTACCGCAAAACATACAACTCACTCCATGAATTGATTGCTACGGCATCTGTTATCAGCAGTCACAACTAGCAACACCAGTAGAAGCTGACTGCATGCAAAGAGTAGGAATGTGCAGTGGAATTTACGTGAACTCAGCGCAAGGCAGATCTTTCCGACATAGGCTTGAGAATCTTACAGGAACACTTGTACTGTTTCTAAATTAAGTGTAGTCGTGGGAGGAGGGTGCTTCCTGCGCACTAATAACAGCACGCTTGTCAATTGTGGATGCTAATCATTCGCTTGTATCTTCCTAGACACATCTGCTGGTTGTGAATTATTCCACTTGCATGGCAAGGTGCGCATGTAGGTGTGTTAAAATTTCTGGAGGCACTGGGTATTGATCCCAGTTCCTCTCACATACTAAGCAAGCGCTCTACCATCTGAGCTACGCCCGCCGCCCCGAAGACTAATGCTGCTACACACAGCCATATAGACGACACAGACCCTTGCACTCCCATTATTCAGCAGACAAACACTACTCTCTATGTATCCGTTAGGGTGTCTTTCAGGTTTCGTGCATTATGTATCGAATCGTAGTCGGCCACAATGAAAGTGGCACGTATAACGTCGAAAATAGAATTCGGACACCGCTCTGAGTAAGACCAACGTGTTGTCCACCCTCTAGACTTCAATGAGGTTAAGCCGCGATACCTAAGACAGATCTGCACTCGATGACACCTCGATAACAGCCGGTCCCCACACTTACATCTTGCTCTCCTTACGTCAGTATACATCATATCAGTCTGTGACGCTGGCTTTGCAACATCTTGTGTGCCTTTAGGTTCGCCGCGATCAACACTTACCATGCACTGACAACAAAATATGGAGGCGCCGCGGCTTAAACCCTGGACCTTTCACATGCCAAGCGAACGCTCTACCAACTGAGCTACGCCCCATGCACGACCAAACTGCGCTATTCCCCATTCTTTGCGACTCAGATGCGCACGGACACGATGCTTGGTTGGTTTGTAGCGGTGAAGGGAGCAGAGTACAAAGGCGCGGACCCGTTCATATACACAAAAGTACCAAGTAGTTTCGATGCTCTGGTATTACAAATGAAAATTCCGTCTGTTTTTAACGTCTTAAATTGAAAGAGCCGTCACAAATTGCTCCGTTTTCACTCCTTGACGACAATCATACAGCACCTGAGGTAACAAACACATCTCGAGCCCCATTGTGCACTCCATTATTCATGCCAACTCAGTGCCTCGCTCTTTACTATTGTGTACCAATCTTGTCGTCCAACTGCAAAACACTGGGCCACAATAAGTTTCCGCGTCTCCATTGCACTGCGCATACTACGAAACGCTCCCCAAACTTGGCACTCACCCTCGCAGCCGACTTTTCCGACTTTCCACGACGCTCACGCTAGTGACAGCATTATTTATAGTTCGACGTCGCGCCAAAGCGAATGAGCACATTTCGCCTACGGCTTAGGCCGCCCTCCTAGTGTGGCTGCTCGGTGTCTGCAGGCAGCGAGGGTCTGCAAGCTTCCTGTGTTCGCACCTATGTCACCTGTGCTTGCTTGTCAGAGACAGACTATCGCAAAACATACAACTCACTCCATGAATTGATTGCTACGGCATCTGTTATCAGCAGTCACAACTAGCAACACCAGTAGCAGCTGACTGCATGCAAAGAATAGGAATGTGCAGTGGAATTTACGTGAACTCAGCGCAAGGCAGATCTTTCCGACATAGGCTTGAGAATCTTACGGGAACACTTGTACTGTTTCTAAATTAAGTGTAGGCGTGGGAGGAGGGTGCTTCCTGCGCACTAATAACAGCACGCTTGTCAATTGTGGATGCTAATAATTCGCTTGTATCTTCCTAGACACATCTGCTGGTTGTGAATTATTCCACTTGCATGGCAAGGTGCGCATGTAGGTGTGTTAAAAATTCTGGAGGCACTGGGTATTGATCCCAGTTCCTCTCGCATACTAAGCGAGCGCTCTACCATCTGAGCTACGCACGCAGCCCCGAAGACTAATGGTGCTACATACAGCCATATAGACGACACAGACCCTTGCACTCCCATTATTCAGCAGACAAACACTACTCTCTATGTATCCGTTAGGGTGTCTTTCAGGTTTCGTGCATTATGTATCGAATCGTAGTTGGCCACAATGAAAGTGGCACGTATAACGTCGATAATAGAATTCGGACACCGCTCTGAGTAAGACCAACGTGTTGTCCACCCTCTAGACTTCAATGAGGTTAAGCCGCGATACCTAAGACAGATCTGCACTCGATGACACCTCGATAACAGCCGGTCCCCACACTTACAACTTGCTCTCCTTACGTCAGTATACATCATATCAGTCTGTGACGCTGGCTTTGCAACATCTTGCGTGCCTTTAGGTTCGCCGCGACCAACACTTACAATGCACTGACAACAAAATATGGAGGCGCCGCGGCTTAAACCCTGGACCTTTCACATGCCAAGCGAACGCTCTACCAACTGAGCTACGCCCCATGCACGACCAAACTGCGCTATTCCCCATTCTTTGCGACTCAGATGCGCACGGACACGATGCTTGGTTGGTTTGTAGCGGTGAAGGGAGCAGAGTACAAAGGCGCGGACCCGTTCATATACACAAAAGTACCAAGTAGTTTCGATGCTCTGGTATTACAAATGAAAATTCCGTCTGTTTTTAACGTCTTAAATTGAAAGAGCCGTCACAAATTGCTCCGTTTTCACTCCTTGACGACAATCATACAGCACCTGAGGTAACAAACACATCTCGAGCCCCATTGTGCACTCCATTATTCATGCCAACTCAGTGCCTCGCTCTTTACTACTGTGTACCAATCTTGTCGTCCAACTGCAAAACACTGGGCCACAATAAGTTTCCGCGTCTCCATTGCACTGCGCATACTACGAAACGCTCCCCAAACTTGGCACTCACCCTCGCAGCCGACTTTTCCGACTTTCCACGACGCTCACGCTAGTGACAGCATTATTTATAGTTCGACGTCGCGCCAAAGCGAATGAGCACATTTCGCCTACGGCTTAGGCCGCCCTCCTAGTGTAGCTGCTCGGTGTCTGCAGGCAGCGAGGGTCTGCAAGCTTCCTGTGTTCGCACCTATGTCACCTGTGCTTGCTTGTCAGAGACAGACTACCGCAAAACATACAACTCACTCCACGAATTGATTGCTACGGCATCTGTTATCAGCAGTCACAACTAGCAACACCAGTAGAAGCTGACTGCATGCAAAGAGTAGGAATGTGCAGTGGAATTTACGTGAACTCAGCGCAAGGCAGATCTTTCCGACATAGGCTTGAGAATCTTACAGGAACACTTGTACTGTTTCTAAATTAAGTGTAGTCGTGGGAGGAGGGTGCTTCCTGCGCACTAATAACAGCACGCTTGTCAATTGTGGATGCTAATCATTCGCTTGTATCTTCCTAGACACATCTGCTGGTTGTGAATTATTCCACTTGCATGGCAAGGTGCGCATGTAGGTGTGTTAAAATTTCTGGAGGCACTGGGTATTGATCCCAGTTCCTCTCACATACTAAGCAAGCGCTCTACCATCTGAGCTACGCCCTCCGCCCCGAAGACTAATGGTGCTACACACAGCCATATAGACGACACAGACCCTTGCACTCCCATTATTCAGCAGACAAACACTACTCTCTATGTATCCGTTAGGGTGTCTTTCAGGTTTCGTGCATTATGTATCGAATCGTAGTCGGCCACAATGAAAGTGGCACGTATAACGTCGAAAATAGAATTCGGACACCGCTCTGAGTAAGACCAACGTGTTGTCCACCCTCTAGACTTCAATGAGGTTAAGCCGCGATACCTAAGACAGATCTGCACTCGATGACACCTCGATAACAGCCGGTCCCCACACTTACATCTTGCTCTCCTTACGTCAGTATACATCATATCAGTCTGTGACGCTGGCTTTGCAACATCTTGTGTGCCTTTAGGTTCGCCGCGATCAACACTTACCATGCACTGACAACAAAATATGGAGGCGCCGCGGCTTAAACCCTGGACCTTTCACATGCCAAGCGAACGCTCTACCAACTGAGCTACGCCCCATGCACGACCAAACTGCGCTATTCCCCATTCTTTGCGACTCAGATGCGCACGGACACGATGCTTGGTTGGTTTGTAGCGGTGAAGGGAGCAGAGTACAAAGGCGCGCACCCGTTCATATACACAAAAGTACCAAGTAGTTTCGATGCTCTGGTATTACAAATGAAAATTCCGTCTGTTTTTAACGTCTTAAATTGAAAGAGCCGTCACAAATTGCTCCGTTTTCACTCCTTGACGACAATCATACAGCACCTGAGGTAACAAACACATCTCGAGCCCCATTGTGCACTCCATTATTCATGCCAACTCAGTGCCTCGCTCTTTACTACTGTGTACCAATCTTGTCGTCCAACTGCAAAACACTGGGCCACAATAAGTTTCCGCGTCTCCATTGCACTGCGCATACTACGAAACGCTCCCCAAACTTGGCACTCACCCTCGCAGCCGACTTTTCCGACTTTCCACGACGCTCACGCTAGTGACAGCATTATTTATAGTTCGACGTCGCGCCAAAGCGAATGAGCACATTTCGCCTACAGCTTAGGCCGCCCTCCTAGTGTGGCTGCTCGGTGTCTGCAGGCAGCGAGGGTCTGCAAGCTTCCTGTGTTCGCACCTATGTCACCTGTGCTTGCTTGTCAGAGACAGACTATCGCAAAACATACAACTCACTCCATGAATTGATTGCTACGGCATCTGTTATCAGCAGTCACAACTAGCAACACCAGTATCAGCTGACTGCATGCAAAGAATAGGAATGTGCAGTGGGATTTACGTGAACTCAGCGCAAGGCAGATCTTTCCGACATAGGCTTGAGAATCTTACGGGAACACTTGTACTGTTTCTAAATTAAGTGTAGGCGTGGGAGGAGGGTGCTTCCTGCGCACTAATAACAGCACGCTTGTCAATTGTGGATGCTAATCATTCGCTTGTATCTTCCTAGACACATCTGCTGGTTGTGAATTATTCCACTTGCATGGCAAGGTGCGCATGTAGGTGTGTTAAAAATTCTGGAAGCACTGGGTATTGATCCCAGTTACTCTCGCATACTAAGCGAGCGCTCTACCATCTGAGCTACGCACGCCGCCCCGAAGACTAATGGTGCTACATACAGCCATATAGACGACACAGACCCTTGCACTCCCATTATTCAGCAGACAAACACTACTCTCTATGTATCCGTTAGGGTGTCTTTCAGGTTTCGTGCATTATGTATCGAATCGTAGTTGGCCACAATGAAAGTGGCACGTATAACGTCGAAAATAGAATTCGGACACCGCTCTGAGTAAGACCAACGTGTTGTCCACCCTCTAGACTTCAATGAGGTTAAGCCGCGATACCTAAGACAGATCTGCACTCGATGACACCTCGACAACAGCCGGTCCCCACACTTACATCTTGCTCTCCTTACGTCAGTATACATCATATCAGTCTGTGACGCTGGCTTTGCAACATCTTGCGTGCCTTTAGGTTCGCCGCGACCAACACTTACCATGCACTGACCACAAAAAATGTAGGCGCCGCGGCTTGAACACTGGACCTTTCACATGCCAAGCGAACGCTCTACCAACTGAGCTACGCCCCATGCACGACCAAACTGCGCTATTCCCCATTCTTTGCGACTCAGATGCGCACGGACACGATGCTTGGTTGGTTTGTAGCGGTGAAGGGAGCAGAGTACAAAGGCGCGGACCCGTTCATATACACAAAAGTACCAAGTAGTTTCGATGCTCTGGTATTACAAATGAAAATTCCGTCTGTTTTTAACGTCTTAAATTGAAAGAGCCGTCACAAATTGCCCCGTTTTCACTCCTTGACGACAATCATACAGCACCTGAGGTAACAAACACATCTCGAGCCCCATTGTGCACTCCATTATTCATGCCAACTCAGTGCCTCGCTCTTTACTACTGTGTACCAATCTTGTCGTCCAACTGCAAAACACTGGGCCACAATAAGTTTCCGCGTCTCCATTGCACTGCGCATACTACGAAACGCTCCCCAAACTTGGCACTCACCCTCGCAGCCGACTTTTCCGACTTTCCACGACGCTCACGCTAGTGACAGCATTATTTATAGTTCGACGTCGCGCCAAAGCGAATGAGCACATTTCGCCTACGGCTTAGGCCGCCCTCCTAGTGTGGCTGCTCCGTGTCTGCAGGCAGCGAGGGTCTGCAAGCTTCCTGTGTTCGCACCTATGTCACCTGTGCTTGCTTGTCAGAGACAGACTACCGCAAAACATACAACTCACTCCATGAATTGATTGCTACGGCATCTGTTATCAGCAGTCACAACTAACAACACCAGTAGCAGCTGACTGCATGCAAAGAATAGGAATGTGCAGTGGAATTTACGTGAACTCAGCGCAAGGCAGATCTTTCCGACATAGGCTTGAGAATCTTACAGGAACACTTGAACTGTTTCTAAATTAAGTGTAGGCGTGGGAGGAGGGTGCTTCCTGCGCACTAATAACAGCACGCTTGTCAATTGTGGATGCTAATCATTCGCTTGTATCTTCCTAGACACAATTGCTGGTTGTGAATTATTCCACTTGCATGGCAAGGTGCGCATGTAGGTGTGTTAAAAATTCTGGAGGCACTGGGTATTGTTCCAGTTCCTCTCGCATACTAAGCGAGCGCTCTACCATCTGAGCTACGAGCGCCGCCCCGAAGACTAATGCTGCTACACACAGCCATATAGACGACACAGACCCTTGCACTCCCATTATTCAGCAGACAAACACTACTCACTATGTATCCGTTAGGGTGTCTTTCAGCTTTCGTGCATTATGTATCGAATCGTAGTTGGCCACAATGAAAGTGGCACGTATAACGTCGAAAATAGAATTCGGACACCGCTCTGAGTAAGACCAACGTGTTGTCCACCCTCTAGACTTCAATGAGGTTAAGCCGCGATACCTAAGACAGATCTGCACTCGATGACACCTCGATAACAGCCGGTCCCCACACTTACATCTTGCTCTCCTTACGTCAGTATACATCATATCAGTCTGTGACGCTGGCTTTGCAACATCTTGCGTGCCTTTAGGTTCCCCGCGATCAACACTTACCATGCACTGACAACAAAATATGGAGGCGCCGCGGACTGAACCCTGGACCTTTCACATGCCAAGCGAACGCTCTACCAACTGAGCTACGCCCCAGGCGCGAGCAAACTGCGCTATTCCCCATTCTTTGCGACTCAGATGCGCACGGACACGATGGTTGGTTGGTTTGTAGCGGTGAAGGGAGCAGAGTACAAAGGCGCGGACCCGTTCATATACACAAAAGTTCCAAGTAGTTTCGATGCTCTGATATTACAAATGAAAATTCCGTCTGTTTTTAACGTATTAAATTGAAAGAGCCGTCACAAATTGCTCCGTTTTCACTCCTTGACGACAATCATACAGCACCTGAGGTAACAAACACATCTCGAGCCCCATTGTGCACTCCATTATTCATGCCAACTCAGTGCCTCGCTCTTTACTACTGTGTACCAATCTTGTCGTCCAACTGCAAAACACTGGGCCACAATAAGTTTCCGCGTCTCCATTGCACTGCGCATACTACGAAACGCTCCCCAAACTTGGCACTCACCCTCGCAGCCGACTTTTCCGACTTTCCACGACGCTCACGCTAGTGACAGCATTATTTATAGTTCGACGTCGCGCCAAAGCGAATGAGCACATTTCGCCTACGGCTTAGGCCACCCTCCTACTGTGGCTGCTCGGTGTCTGCAGGCAGCGAGGGTCTGCAAGCTTCCTGTGTTCGCACCTATGTCACCTGTGCTTGCTTGTCAGAGACAGACTATCGCAAAACATACAACTCACTCCATGAATTGATTGCTACGTCATCTGTTATCAGCAGTCACAACTAGCAACACCAGTAGCAGCTGACTGCACGCAATGAATAAGAATGTGCAGTGGGATTTACGTGAACTCGGCGCAAGGCAGATCTTTCCGACATAGGCTTGAGAATCTTACGGGAACACTTGTACTGTTTCTAAATTAAGTGTAGGCGTGGGAGGAGGGTGCTTCCTGCGCACTAATAACAGCACGCTTGTCAATTGTGGATGCTATTCATTCGCTTGTATCTTCCTAGACACATCTGCTGGTTGTGAATTATTCCTCTTGCATGGCAAGGTGCGCATGTAGGTGTGTTAAAAGTTCTGGAGGCACTGGGTATTGATCCCAGTACCTCTCGCATACTAAGCGAGCGCTCTACCATCTGAGAGACGCCCGCCCACCCGAAGACTAATGGTGCTACATACAGCCATATAGACGACACAGACCCTTGCACTCCCATTATTCAGCAGACAAACACTACTCTCTATGTATCCGTTAGGGTGTCTTTCAGGTTTCGTGCATTCTGTATTGAATCGTAGTTGGCCACAATGAAAGTGGCACGTATAACGTCGAAAATAGAATTCGGACACCGCTCTGAGTAAGACCAACGTGTTGTCCACCCTCTAGACTTCAATGAGGTTAAGCCGCGATACCTAAGACAGATCTGCACTCGATGACACCTCGATAACAGCCGGTCCCCACACTTACATCTTGCTCTCCTTACGTCAGTATACATCATATCAGTCTGTGACACTGGCTTTGCAACATCTTGCGTGCCTTTAGGTTCGCCGCGACCAACACTTACCATGCACTGACCACAAAAAATGGAGGCGCCGCGGCTTGAACCCTGGACCTTTCACATGCCAAGCGAACGCTCTACCAACTGAGCTACGCCCCATGCACGACCAAACTGCGCTATTCCCCATTCTTTGCGACTCAGATGCGCACGGACACGATGCTTGGTTGGTTTGTAGCGGTGAAGGGAGCAGAGTACAAAGGCGCGGACCCGTTCATATACACAAAAGTTCCAAGTAGTTTCGATGCTCTGGTATTACAAATGCAAATTCCATCAGTTTTTAACGTCTTAAATTGAAAGAGCCGTCACAAATTGCTCCGTTTTCACTCCTTGACGACAATCATACAGCACCTGAGGTAACAAACACATCTCGAGCCCCATTGTGCACTCCATTATTCATGCCAACTCAGTGCCTCGCTCTTTACTACTGTGTACCAATCTTGTCGTCCAACTGCAAAACACTGGGCCACAATAAGTTTCCGCGTCTCCATTGCACTGCGCAAACTACGAAACGCTCCCCAAACTTGGCACTCACCCTCGCAGCCGACTTTTCCGACTTTCCACGACGCTCACGCTAGTGACAGCATTATTTATAGTTCGACGTCGCGCCAAAGCAAATGAGCACATTTCGCCTACGGCTTAGGCCGCCCTCCTACTGTGGCTGCTCGGTGTCTGCAGGCAGCGAGGGTCTGCAAGCTTCCTGTGTTCGCACCTATGTCACCTGTGCTTGCTTGTCAGAGACAGACTATCGCAAAACATACAACTCACTCCATGAATTGATTGCTACGGCATCTGTTATCAGCAGTCACAACTAGCAACACCAGTAGCAGCTGACTGCACGCAATGAATAAGAATGTGCTGTGGGATTTACGTGAACTCGGCGCAAGGCAGATCTTTCCGACATAGGCTTGAGAATCTTACGGGAACACTTGTACTGTTTCTAAATTAAGTGTAGGCGTGGGAGGAGGGTGCTTCCTGCGCACTAATAACAGCACGCTTGTCAATTGTGGATGCTAATCATTCGCTTGTATCTTCCTAGACACATCTGCTGGTTGTGAATTATTCCTCTTGCATGGCAAGGTGCGCATGTAGGTGTGTTAAAAGTTCTGGAGGCACTGGGTATTGATCCCAGTACCTCTCGCAAACTAAGCGAGCGCTCAACCATCTGAGCTACGCCCGCCCACCCGAAGACTAATGGTGCTACATACAGCCATATAGACGACACAGACCCTTGCACTCTCATTATTCAGCTGACAAACACTACTCTCTATGTATCCGTTAGGGTGTCTTTCAGGTTTCGTGCATTCTGTATTGAATCGTAGTTGGCCACAATGAAAGTAGCACGTATAACGTCGAAAATAGAATTCGGACACCGCTCTGAGTAAGACCAACGTGTTGTCCACCCTCTAGACTTCAATGAGGTTAAGCCGCGATACCTAAGACAGATCTGCACTCGATGACACCTCGATAACAGCCGGTCCCCACACTTACATCTTGCTCTCCTTACGTCAGTATACATCATATCAGTCTGTGACGCTGGCTTTGCAACATCTTGCGTGCCTTTAGGTTCGCCGCGTGCAACACTTACCATGCACTGACCACAAAAAATGGAGGCGCCGCGGCTTGAACCCTGGACCTTTCACATGCCAAGCGAACGCTCTACCAACTGAGCTACGCCCCATGCACGACCAAACTGCGCTATTCCCCATTCTTTGCGACTCAGATGCGCACGGACACGATGCTTGGTTGGTTTGTAGCGGTGAAGGGAGCAGAGTACAAAGGCGCGGACCCGTTCATATACACAAAAGTTCCAAGTAGTTTCGATGCTCTGGTATTACAAATGCAAATTCCGTCTGTTTTTAACGTCTTAAATTGAAAGAGCCGTCACAAATTGCTCCGTTTTCACTCCTGGTCGACAATCATACAGCACCTGAGGTAACAAACACATCTCGAGCCCCATTGTGCACTCCATTATTCATGCCAACTCAGTGCCTCGCTCTTTACTACTGTGTACCAATCTTGCGTCCAACTGCAAAACACTGGGCCACAATAAGTTTCCGCGTCTCCATTGCACTGCGCATACTACGAAACGCTCCCCAAACTTGGCACTCACCCTCGCAGCCGACTTTTCCGACTTTCCACGACGCTCACGCTAGTGACAGCATTATTTATAGTTCGACGTCGCGCCAAAGCAAATGAGCACATTTCGCCTACGGCTTAGGCCGCCATCCTACTGTGGCTGCTCGGTGTCTGCAGGCAGCGAGGGTCTGCAAGCTTCCTGTGTTCGCACCTATGTCACCTGTGCTTGCTTGTCAGAGACAGACTATAGCAAAACATACAACTCACTCCATGAATTGATCGCTACGGCATCTGTTATCTGCAGTCACATCTAGCAACACCAGTAGCAGCTGACTGCACGCAATGAATAAGAATGTGCAGTGGAATTTACGTGAACTCGGCGCAAGGCAGATCTTTCCGACATAGGCTTGAGAATCTTACGGGAACACTTGTACTGTTTCTAAATTAAGTGTAGGCGTGGGAGGAGGGCGCTTCCTGCGCACTAATAACAGCACGCTTGTCAATTGTGGATGCTAATCATTCGCTTGTATCTTCCTAGACACATCTGCTGGTTGTGAATTATTCCTCTTGCATGGCAAGGTGCGCATGTAGGTGTGTTAAAAATTCTGGAGGCACTGGGTATTGATCTCAGTACCTCTCGCATACTAAGCGAGCGCTCTACCATCTGAGCTACGCCCGCCCACCCGAAGACTAATGGTGCTACATACAGCCATATAGACGACACAGACCCTTGCACTCCCATTATTCAGCAGACAAACACTACTCTCTATGTATCAGTTATGGTGTCTTTCAGGTTTCGTGCATTCTGTATTGAATCGTAGTTGGCCACAATGAAAGTGGCACGTATAACGTCGAAAATAGAATTCGGACACCGCTCTGAGTAAGACCAACGTGTTGTCCACCCTCTAGACTTCAATGAGGTTAAGCCGCGATACCTAAGACAGATGACACCTCGATAACAGCCGGTCCCCACACTTACATCTTGCTCTCCTTACGTCAGTATACATCATATCAGTCTGTGACGCTGGCTTTGCAACATCTTGCGTGCCTTTAGGTTCGCCGCGACCAACACTTACCATGCACTGACCACAAAAATGGAGGCGCCGCGGCTTGAACGCTGGACCTTTCACATGCCAAGCGAACGCTCTACCAACTGATCTACGCCCTATGCACGAGCAAACTGCGCTATTCCCCATTCTTTGCGACTCAGATGCGCACGGACACGATGGTTGGTTGGTTTGTAGCGGTGAAGGGAGCAGAGTACAAAGGGGCGGACCCGTTCATATACACAAAAGTTCCAAGTAGTTTCGATGCTCTGGTATTACAAATGCAAATTCCGTCTGTTTTTAACGTCTTAAATTGAAAGAGCCGTCACAAATTGCTCCGTTTTCACTCGTTGACGACAATCATACAGCACCTGAGGTAACAAACACATCTCGAGCCCCCATTGTGCACTCCATTATTCATGCCAACTCAGTGCCTCGCTCTTTACTACTGTGTACCAATCTTGTCGTCCAACTGCAAAACACTGGGCCACAATAAGTTTCCGCGTCTCCATTGCACTGCGCATACTACGAAACGCTCCCCAAACTTGGCACTCACCCTCGCAGCCGACTTTTCCGACTTTCCACGACGCTCACGCTAGTGACACCATTATTTATAGTTCGACGTCGCGCCAAAGCGAATGAGCACATTTCGCCTACGGCTTAGGCCGCCCTCCTACTGTGGCTGCTCGGTGTCTGCAGGCAGCGAGGGTCTGCAAGCTTCCTGTGTTCGCACCTATGTCACCTGTGCTTGCTTGTCAGAGACAGACTATCGCAAAACATACAACTCACTCCATGAATTGATTGCTACGTCATCTGTTATCAGCAGTCACAACTAGCAACACCAGTAGCAGCTGACTGCACGCAATGAATAAGAATGTGCAGTGGGATTTACGTGAACTCGGCTCAAGGCAGATCTTTCCGACATAGGCTTGAGAATCTTACGGGAACACTTGTACTGTTTCTAAATTAAGTGTAGGCGTGGGAGGAGGGTGCTTCCTGCGGACTAATAACAGCACGCTTGTCAATTGTGGATGCTAATCATTCGCTTGTATCTTCCTAGACACATCTGCTGGTTGTGAATTATTCCTCTTGCATGGCAAGGTGCGCATGTAGGTGTGTTAAAAGTTCTGGAGGCACTGGGTATTGATCCCAGTACCTCTCGCATACTAAGCGAGCGCTCTACCATATGAGCTACGCCCGCCCACCCGAAGACTAATGGTGCTACATACAGCCATATAGACGACACAGACCCTTGCACTCCCATTATTCAGCAGACAAACACTACTCTCTATGTATCCGTTAGGGTGTCTTTCAGGTTTCGTGCATTCTGTATTGAATCGTATTTGGCCACAATGAAAGTGGCACGTATAACGTCGAAAATAGAATTCGGACACCGCTCTGAGTAAGACCAACGTGTTGTCCACCCTCTAGACTTCAATGAGGTTAAGCCGCGATACCTAAGACAGATCTGCACTCGATGACACCTCGATAACAGCCGGTCCCCACACTTACATCTTGCTCTCCTTACGTCAGTATACATCATATCAGCCTGTGACGCTGGCTTTGCAACATCTTGCGTGCCTTTAGGTTCGCCGCGACCAACACTTACCATGCACTGACCACAAAAAATGGAGGCGCCGCGGCTTGAACCCTGGACCTTTCACATGCCAAGCGAACGCTCTACCAACTGAGCTACGCCCCATGCACGGCCAAACTACGCTATTCCCCATTGTTTGCGACTCAGATGCGCACGGACACGATGGTTGGTTGGTTTGTAGCGGTGAAGGGAGCAGAGTACAAAGGCGCGGACCCGTTCATATACACAAAAGTTCCAAGTAGTTTCGATGCTCTGGTATTACAAATGCAAATTCCGTCTGTTTTTAACGTCTTAAATTGAAAGAACCGTCACAAATTGCTCCGTTTTCACTCCTGGTCGACAATCATACAGCACCTGAGGTAACAAACACATCTCGAGCCCCATTGTGCACTCCATTATTCATGCCAACTCAGTGCCTCGCTCTTTACTACTGTGTACCAATCTTGTCGTCCAACTGCAAAACACTGGGCCACAATAAGTTTCCGCGTCTCCATTGCACTGCGCATACTACGAAACGCTCCCCAAACTTGGCACTCACCCTCGCAGCCGACTTTTCCGACTTTCCACGACGCTCACGCTAGTGACAGCATTATTTATAGTTCGACGTCGCGCCAAAGCGAATGAGCACATTTCGCCTACGGCTTAGGCCGCCATCCTACTGTGGCTGCTCGGTGTCTGCAGGCAGCGAGGGTCTGCAAACTTCCTGTGTTCGCACCTATGTCACCTGTGCTTGCTTGTCAGAGACAGACTATCGCAAAACATACAACTCACTCCATGAATTGATTGCTACGGCATCTGTTATCAGCAGTCACAACTAGCAACACCAGTAGCAGCTGACTGCACGCAATGAATAAGAATGTGCAGTGGGATTTACGTGAACTCGGCGCAAGGCAGATCTTTCCGACATAGGCTTGAGAATCTTACGGGAACACTTGTACTGTTTCTAAATTAAGGGTAGGCGTGGGAGGAGGGTGCTTCCTGCGCACTAATAACAGCACGCTTGTCAATTGTGGATGCTAATCATTCGCTTGTATCTTCCTAGACACATCTGCTGGTTGTGAATTATTCCTCTTGCATGGCAAGGTGCGCATGTAGGTGTGTTAAAAGTTCTGGAGGCACTGGGTATTGATCCCAGTACCTCTCGCATACTAAGCGAGCGCTCTACCATCTGAGCTACGCCCGCCCACCCGAAGACTAATGGTGCTACATACAGCCATATAGACGACACAGACCCTTGCACTCCCATTATTCAGCAGACAAACACTACTCTCTATGTATCCGTTAGGGTGTCTTTCAGGTTTCGTGCATTCTGTATTGAATCGTAGTTGGCCACAATGAAAGTGGCACGTATAACGTCGAAAATAGAATTCGGACACCGCTCTGAGTAAGACCAACGTGTTGTCCACCCTCTAGACTTCAATGAGGTTAAGCCGCGATACCTAAGACAGATCTGCACTCGATGACACCTCGATAACAGCCGGTCCCCACACTTACATCTTGCTCTCCTTACGTCAGTATACATCATATCAGTCTGTGACGCTGGCTTTGCAACATCTTGCGTGCCTTTAGGTTCGCCGCGACCAACACTTACCATGCACTGACCACAAAAAATGGAGGCGCCGCGGCTTGAACCCTGGACCTTCCACATGCCAAGCGAACGCTCTACCAACTGAGCTACGCCCCATGCACGACCAAACTGCGCTATTCCCCATTCTTTGCGACTCAGATGCGCACGGACACGATGCTTGGTTGGTTTGTAGCGGTGAAGGGAGCAGAGTACAAAGGCGCGGACCCGTTCATATACACAAAAGTTCCAAGTAGTTTCGATGCTCTGGTATTACAAATGCAAATTCCGTCTGTTTTTAACGTCTTAAATTGAAAGAGCCGTCACAAATTGCTCCGTTTTCACTCCTGGTCGACAATCATACAGCACCTGAGGTAACAAACACATCTCGAGCCCCATTGTGCACTCCATTATTCATGCCAACTCAGTGCCTCGCTCTTTACTACTGTGTACCAATCTTGTCATCCAACTGCAAAACACTGGGCCACAACAAGTTTCCGCGTCTCCATTGCAATGCGCATACTACGAAACGTTCCCCAAACTTGGCACTCACCCTCGCAGCCGAATTTTCCGACTTTCTACGACGCTCACGCAACGCTCACGCTAGTGACAGCATTATTTATAGTTCGACGTCGCGCCAAAGCGAATGAGCACATTTCGCCTACGGCTTAGGCCGCCATCCTACTGTGGCTGCTCGGTGTCTGCAGGCAGCGAGGGTCTGCAAGCTTCCTGTGTTCGCACTTATGTCACCTGTGCTTGCTTGTCAGAGACAGACTATCGCAAAACATACAACTCACTCCATGAATTGATTGCTACGGCATCTGTTATCAGCAGTCACAACTAGCAACACCAGTAGCAGCTGACTGCACGCAATGAATAAGAATGTGCAGTGGGATTTACGTGAACTCGGCGCAAGGCAGATCTTTCCGACATAGGCTTGAGAATCTTACGGGAACACTTGTACTGTTTCTAAATTAAGTGTAGGCGTGGGAGGAGGGTGCTTCCTGCGCACTAATAACAGCACGCTTGTCAATTGTGGATGCTAATCACTCGCTTGTATCTTCCTAGACACATCTGCTGGTTGTGAATTATTCCTCTTGCATGGCAAGGTGCGCATGTAGGTGTGTTAAAAGTTCTGGAGGCACTGGGTATTGATCCCAGTACCTCTCGCATACTAAGCGAGCGCTCTACCATCTGAGCTACGCCCGCCCACTCGAAGACTAATGGTGCTACATACAGCCATATAGACGACACAGACCCTTGCACTCCCATTATTCAGCAGACAAACACTACTCTCTATGTATCCGTTAGGGTGTCTTTCAGGTTTCGTGCATTCTGTATTGAATCGTAGTTGGCCACAATGAAAGTGGCACGTATAACGTCGAAAATAGAATTCGGACACCGCTCTGAGTAAGACCAACGTCTTGTCCACCCTCTAGACTTCAATGAGGTTAAGCCGCGATACCTAAGACAGATCTGCACTCGATGACACCTCGATAACAGCCGGTCCCCACACTTACATCTTGCTCTCCTTACGTCAGTATACATCATATCAGTCTGTGACGCTGGCTTTGCAACATCTTGCGTGCCTTTAGGTTCGCCGCGACCAACACTTACCATGCACTGACCACAAAAAATGGAGGCGCCGCGGCTTGAACCCTGGACCTTTCACATGCCAAGCGAACGCTCTACCAACTGAGCTACGCCCCATGCACGACCAAACTGCGCTATTCCCCATTCTTTGCGACTCAGATGCGCACGGACACGATGCTTGGTTGGTTTGTAGCGGTGAAGGGAGCAGAGTACAAAGGCGCGGACCCGTTCATATACACAAAAGTTCCAAGTAGTTTCGATGCTCTGGTATTACAAATGCAAATTCCGTCTGTTTTTAACGTCTTAAATTGAAAGAGCCGTCACAAATTGCTCCGTTTTCACTCCTGGTCGACAATCATACAGCACCTGAGGTAACAAACACATCTCGAGCCCCATTGTGCACTCCATTATTCATGCCAACTCAGTGCCTCGCTCTTTACTACTGTGTACCAATCTTGTCGTCCAACTGCAAAACACTGGGCCACAATAAGTTTCCGCGTCTCCATTGCACTGCGCATACTACGAAACGCTCCCCAAACTTGGCACTCACCCTCGCAGCCGACTTTTCCGACTTTCCACGACGCTCACGCTAGTGACACCATTATTTATAGTTCGACGTCGCGCCAAAGTGAATGAGCACATTTCGCCTACGGCTTAGGCCGCCATCCTACTGTGGCTGCTCGGTGTCTGCAGGCAGCGAGGGTCTGCAAACTTCCTGTGTTCGCACCTATGTCACCTGTGCTTGCTTGTCAGAGACAGACTATCGCAAAACATACAACTCACTCCATGAATTGATTGCTACGGCATCTGTTATCAGCAGTCACAACTAGCAACACCAGTAGCAGCTGACTGCACGCAATGAATAAGAATGTGCAGTGGGATTTACGTGAACTCGGCGCAAGGCAGATCTTTCCGACATAGGCTTGAGAATCTTACGGGAACACTTGTACTGTTTCTAAATTAAGTGTAGGCGTGGGAGGAGGGTGCTTCCTGCGCACTAATAACAGCACGCTTGTCAATTGTGGATGCTAATCATTCGCTTGTATCTTCCTAGACACATCTGCTGGTTGTGAATTATTCCTCTTGCATGGCAAGGTGCGCATGTAGGTGTGTTAAAAGTTCTGGAGGCACTGGGTATTGATCCCAGTACCTCTCGCATACTAAGCGAGCGCTCTACCATCTGAGCTACGCCCGCCCACCCGAAGACTAATGGTGCTACATACAGCCATATAGACGACACAGACCCTTGCACTCCCATTATTCAGCAGACAAACACTACTCTCTATGTATCCGTTAGGGTGTCTTTCAGGTTTCGTGCATTCTGTATTGAATCGTAGTTGGCCACAATGAAAGTGGCACGTATAACGTCGAAAATAGAATTCGGACACCGCTCTGAGTAAGACCAACGTGTTGTCGACCCTCTAGACTTCAATGAGGTTAAGCCGCGATACCTAAGACAGATCTGCACTCGATGACACCTCGATAACAGCCGGTCCCCACACTTACATCTTGCTCTCCTTACGTCAGTATACATCATATCAGTCTGTGACGCTGGCTTTGCAACATCTTGCGTGCCTTTAGGTTCGCCGCGACCAACACTTACCATGCACTGACCACAAAAAATGGAGGCGCCGCGGCTTGAACCCTGGACCTTTCGCATGCCAAGCGAACGCTCTACCAACTGAGCTACGCCCCATGCACGACCAAACTGCGCTATTCCCCATTCTTTGCGACTCAGATGCGCACGGACACGATGCTTGGTTGGTTTGTAGCGGTGAAGGGAGCAGAGTACAAACTCGCGGACCCGTTCATATACACAAAAGTTCCAAGTAGTTTCGATGCTCTGGTATTACAAATGCAAATTCCGTCTGTTTTTAACGTCTTAAATTGAAAGAGCCGTCACAAATTGCTCCGTTTTCACTCCTGGTCGACAATCATACAGCACCTAAGGTAACAAACACATCTCGAGCCCCATTGTGCACTCCATTATTCATGCCAACTCAGTGCCTCGCTCTTTACTACTGTGTACCAATCTTGTCATCCAACTGCAAAACACTGGGCCACAACAAGTTTCCGCGTCTCCATTGCAATGCGCATACTACGAAACGTTCCCCAAACTTGGCACTCATCCTCGCAGCCGAATTTTCCGACTTTCTACGACGCTCACGCTAGTGACAGCATAATTTATAGTTCGACGTCGCGCCAAAGCGAATGAGTACATTTCGCCTACGGCTTAGGCCGCCCTCCTACTGTGGCTGCTCGGTGTCTGCAGGCAGCGAGGGTCTGCAAGCTTCCTGTGTTCGCACCTATGTCACCTGTGCTTGCTTGTCAGAGACAGACTATCGCAAAACATACAACTCACTCCATGAATTGATTGATACGGCATCTGTTATCAGCAGTCACAACTAGCAACACCAGTAGCAGCTGACTGCACGCAATGAATAAGAATGTGCAGTGCGATTTACGTGAACTCGGCGCAAGGCAGATCTTTCCGACATAGGCTTGAGAATCTTACGGGAACACTTGTACTGTTTCTAAATTAAGTGTAGGCGTGGGAGGAGGGTGCTTCCTGCGCACTAATAACAGCACGCTTGTCAATTGTGGATGCTAATCATTCGCTTGTATCTTCCTAGACACATCTGCTGGTTGTGAATTATTCCTCTTGCATGGCAAGGTGCGCATGTAGGTGTGTTAAAAGTTCTGGAGGCACTGGGTATTGATCCCAGTACCTCTCGCATACTCAGCGAGCGCTCTACCATCTGAGAGACGCCCGCCCACCCGAAGACTAATGGTGCTACATACAGCCATATAGACGACACAGACCCTTGCACTCCCATTATTCAGCAGACAAACACTACTCTCTATGTATCCGTTAGGGTGTCTTTCAGGTTTCGTGCATTCTGTATTGAATCGTAGTTGGCCACAATGAAAGTGGCACGTATAACGTCGAAAATAGAATTCGGACACCGCTCTGAGTAAGACCAACGTGTTGTCCACCCTCTAGACTTCAATGAGGTTAAGCCGCGATACCTAAGACAGATCTGCACTCGATGACACCTCGATAACAGCCGGTCCCCACACTTACATCTTGCTCTCCTTACGTCAGTATACATCATATCAGTCTGTGACGCTGGCTTTGCAACATATTGCGTGCCTTTAGGTTCGCCGCGACCAACACTTACCATGCACTGACCACAAAAAATGGAGGCGCCGCGGCTTGAACCCTGGACCTTTCACATGCCAAGCGAACGCTCTACCAACTGAGCTACGCCCCATGCACGACCAAACTGCGCTATTCCCCATTCTTTGCGACTCAGATGCGCACGGACACGATGCTTGGTTGGTTTGTAGCGGTGAAGGGAGCAGAGTACAAAGGCGCGGACCCGTTCATATACACAAAAGTTCCAAGTAGTTTCGATGCTCTGGTATTACAAATGCAAATTCCGTCTGTTTTTAACGTCTTAAATTGAAAGAACCGTCACAAATTGCTCCGTTTTCACTACTGGTCGACAATCATACAGCACCTGAGGTAACAAACACATCTCGAGCCCCATTGTGCACTCCATTATTCATGCCAACTCAGTGCCTCGCTCTTTACTACTGTGTACCAATCTTGTCGTCCAACTGCAAAACACTGGGCCACAATAAGTTTCCGCGTCTCCATTGCACTGCGCATACTACGAAACGCTCCCCAAACTTGGCACTCACCCTCGCAGCCGACTTTTCCGACTTTCCACGACGCTCACGCTAGTGACAGCATTATTTATAGTTCGACGTCGCGCCAAAGTGAATGAGCACATTTCGCCTACGGCTTAGGCCGCCATCCTACTGTGGCTGCTCGGTGTCTGCAGGCAGCGAGGGTCTGCAAACTTCCTGTGTTCGCACCTATGTCACCTGTGCTTGCTTGTCAGAGACAGACTATCGCAAAACATACAACTCACTCCATGAATTGATTGCTACGGCATCTGTTATCAGCAGTCACAACTAGCAACACCAGTAGCAGCTGACTGCACGCAATGAATAAGAATGTGCAGTGGGATTTACGTGAACTCGGCGCAAGGCAGATCTTTCCGACATAGGCTTGAGAATCTTACGGGAACACTTGTACTGTTTCTAAATTAAGTGTAGGCGTGGGAGGAGGGTGCTTCCTGCGCACTAATAACAGCACGCTTGTCAATTGTGGATGCTAATCATTCGCTTGTATCTTCCTAGACACATCTGCTGGTTGTGAATTATTCCTCTTGCATGGCAAGGTGCGCATGTAGGTGTGTTAAAAGTTCTGGAGGCACTTTGTATTGATCCCAGTAACTCTCGCATACTAAGCGAGCGCTCTACCATCTGAGCTACGCCCGCCCACCCGAAGACTAATGGTGCTACATACAGCCATATAGACGACACAGACCCTTGCACTCCCATTATTCAGCAGACAAACACTACTCTCTATGTATCCGTTAGGGTGTCTTTCAGGTTTCGTGCATTCTGTATTGAATCGTAGTTGGCCACAATGAAAGTGGCATGTATAACGTCGAAAATAGAATTCGGACACCGCTCTGAGTAAGACCAACGTGTTGTCCACCCTCTAGACTTCAATGAGGTTAAGCCGCGATACCTAAGACAGATCTGCACTCGATGACACCTCGATAACAGCCGGTCCCCACACTTACATCTTGCTCTCCTTACGTCAGTATACATCATATCAGTCTGCGACGCTGGCTTTGCAACATCTTGCGTGCCTTTAGGTTCGCCGCGACCAACACTTACCATGCACTGACCACAAAAAATGGAGGCGCCGCGGCTTGAACCCCGGACCTTTCACATGCCAAGCGAACGCTCTACCAACTGAGCTACGCCCCATGCACGACCAAACTGCGCTATTCCCCATTCTTTGCGACTCAGATGCGCACGGACACGATGCTTGGTTGGTTTGTAGCGGTGAAGGGAGCAGAGTACAAAGGCGCGGACCCGTTCATATACACAAAAGTTCCAAGTAGTTTCGATGCTCTGGTATTACAAATGCAAATTCCGTCTGTTTTTAACGTCTTAAATTGAAAGAGCCGTCACAAATTGCTCCGTTTTCACTCCTGGTCGACAATCATACAGCACCTGAGGTAACAAACACATCTCGAGCCCCATTGTGCACTCCATTATTCATGCCAACTCAGTGCCTCGCTCTTTACTACTGTGTACCAATCTTGTCATCCAACTGCAAAACACTGGGCCACAACAAGTTTCCGCGTCTCCATTGCAATGCGCATACTACGAAACGTTCCCCAAACTTGGCACTCACCCTCGCAGCCGAATTTTCCGACTTTCTACGACGCTCACGCTAGTGACAGCATTATTTATAGTTCGACGTCGCGCCAAAGCGAATGAGCACATTTCGCCTACGGCTTAGGCCGCCATCCTACTGTGGCTGCTCGGTGTCTGCAGGCAGCGAGGGTCTGCAAGCTTCCTGTGTTCGCACCTATGTCACCTGTGCTTGCTTGTCAGAGACAGACTATCGCAAAACATACAACTCACTCCATGAATTGATTGCTACGGCATCTGTTATCAGCAGTCACAACTAGCAACACCAGTAGCAGCTGACTGCACGCAATGAATAAGAATGTGCAGTGGGATTTACGTGAACTCGGCGCAAGGCAGATCTTTCCGACATAGGCTTGAGAATCTTACGGGAACACTTGTACTGTTTCTAAATTAAGTGTAGGCGTGGGAGGAGGGTGCTTCCTGCGCACTAATAACAGCACGCTTGTCAATTGTGGATGCTAATCATTCGCTTGTATCTTCCTAGACACATCTGCTGGTTGTGAATTATTCCTCTTGCATGGCAAGGTGCGCATGTAGGTGTGTTAAAAGTTCTGGAGGCACTGGGTATTGATCCCAGTACCTCTCGCATACTAAGCGAGCGCTCTACCATCTGAGCTACGCCCGCCCACCCGAAGACTAATGGTGCTACATACAGCCATATAGACGACACAGACCCTTGCACTCCCATTATTCAGCAGACAAACACTACTCTCTATGTATCCGTTAGGGTGTCTTTCAGGTTTCGTGCATTCTGTATTGAATCGTAGTTGGCCACAATGAAAGTGGCACGTATAACGTCGAAAATAGAATTCGGACACCGCTCTGAGTAAGACCAACGTGTTGTCCACCCTCTAGACTTCAATGAGGTTAAGCCGCGATACCTAAGACAGATCTGCACTCGATGACACCTCGATAACAGCCGGTCCCCACACTTACATCTTGCTCTCCTTACGTCAGTATACATCATATCAGTCTGCGACGCTGGCTTTGCAACATCTTGCGTGCCTTTAGGTTCGCCGCGACCAACACTTACCATGCACTGACCACAAAAAATGGAGGCGCCGCGGCTTGAACCCCGGACCTTTCACATGCCAAGCGAACGCTCTACCAACTGAGCTACGCCCCATGCACGACCAAACTGCGCTATTCCCCATTCTTTGCGACTCAGATGCGCACGGACACGATGCTTGGTTGGTTTGTAGCGGTGAAGGGAGCAGAGTACAAAGGCGCGGACCCGTTCATATACACAAAAGTTCCAAGTAGTTTCGATGCTCTGGTATTACAAATGCAAATTCCGACTGTTTTTAACGTCTTAAATTGAAAGAGCCGTCACAAATTGCTCCGTTTTCACTCCTGGTCGACAATCATACAGCACCTGAGGTAACAAACACATCTCGAGCCCCATTGTGCACTCCATTATTCATGCCAACTCAGTGCCTCGCTCTTTACTACTGTGTACCAATCTTGTCGTCCAACTGCAAAACACTGGGCCACAATAAGTTTCCGCGTCTCCATTGCACTGCGCATACTACGAAACGCTCCCCAAACTTGGCACTCACCCTCGCAGCCGACTTTTCCGACTTTCCACGACGCTCACGCTAGTGACAGCATTATTTATAGTTCGACGTCGCGCCAAAGTGAATGAGCACATTTCGCCTACGGCTTAGGCCGCCATCCTACTGTGGCTGCTCGGTGTCTGCAGGCAGCGAGGGTCTGCAAACTTCCTGTGTTCGCACCTATGTCACCTGTGCTTGCTTGTCAGAGACAGACTATCGCAAAACATACAACTCACTCCATGAATTGATTGCTACGGCATCTGTTATCAGCAGTCACAACTAGCAACACCAGTAGCAGCTGACTGCACGCAATGAATAAGAATGTGCAGTGGGATTTACGTGAACTCGGCGCAAGGCAGATCTTTCCGACATAGGCTTGAGAATCTTACGGGAACACTTGTACTGTTTCTAAATTAAGTGTAGGCGTGGGAGGAGGGTGCTTCCTGCGCACTAATAACAGCACGCTTGTCAATTGTGGATGCTAATCATTCGCTTGTATCTTCCTAGACACATCTGCTGGTTGTGAATTATTCCTCTTGCATGGCAAGGTGCGCATGTAGGTGTGTTAAAAGTTCTGGAGGCACTGGGTATTGATCCCAGTACCTCTCGCATACTAAGCGAGCGCTCTACCATCTGAGCTACGCCCGCCCACCCGAAGACTAATGGTGCTACATACAGCCATATAGACGACACAGACCCTTGCACTCCCATTATTCAGCAGACAAACACTACTCTCTATGTATCCGTTAGGGTGTCTTTCAGGTTTCGTGCAATCTGTATTGAATCGTAGTTGGCCACAATGAAAGTGGCACGTATAACGTCGAAAATAGAATTCGGACACCGCTCTGAGTAAGACCAACGTGTTGTCCACCCTCTAGACTTCAATGAGGTTAAGCCGCGATACCTAAGACAGATCTGCACTCGATGACACCTCGATAACAGCTTGTCCCCACACTTACATCTTGCTCTCCTTACGTCAGTATACATCATATCAGTCTGTGACGCTGGCTTTGCAACATCTTGCGTGCCTTTAGGTTCGCCGCGACCAACACTTACCATGCACTGACCACAAAAAATGGAGGCGCCGCGGCTTGAACCCCGGACCTTTCACATGCCAAGCGAACGCTCTACCAACTGAGCTACGCCCCATGCACGACCAAACTGCGCTATTCCCCATTCTTTGCGACTCAGATGCGCACGGACACGATGCTTGGTTGGTTTGTAGCGGTGAAGGGAGCAGAGTACAAAGGCGCGGACCCGTTCATATACACAAAAGTTCCAAGTAGTTTCGATGCTCTGGTATTACAAATGCAAATTCCGTCTGTTTTTAACGTCTTAAATTGAAAGAGCCGTCACAAATTGCTCCGTTTTCACTCCTGGTCGACAATCATACAGCACCTGAGGTAACAAACACATCTCGAGCCCCATTGTGCACTCCATTATTCATGCCAACTCAGTGCCTCGCTCTTTACTACTGTGTACCAATCTTGTCATCCAACTGCAAAACACTGGGCCACAACAAGTTTCCGCGTCTCCATTGCAATGCGCATACTACGAAACGTTCCCCAAACTTGGCACTCACCCTCGCAGCCGAATTTTCCGACTTTCTACGACGCTCACGCTAGTGACAGCATTATTTATAGTTCGACGTCGCGCCAAAGCGAATGAGCACATTTCGCCTACGCCTTAGGCCGCCATCCTACTGCGGCTGCTCGGTGTCTGCAGGCAGCGAGGGTCTGCAAGCTTCCTGTGTTCGCACCTATGTCACCTGTGCTTGCTTGTCAGAGACAGACTATCGCAAAACATACAACTCACTCCATGAATTGATTGCTACGGCATCTGTTATCAGCAGTCACAACTAGCAACACCAGTAGCAGCTGACTGCACGCAATGAATAACAATGTGCAGTGGGATTTACGCGAACTCGGCGCAAGGCAGATCTTTCCGACATAGGCTTGAGAATCTTACGGGAACACTTGTACTGTTTCTAAATTAAGTGTAGGCGTGGGAGGAGGGTGCTTCCTGCGCACTAATAACAGCACGCTTGTCAATTGTGGATGCTAATCATTCGCTTGTATCTTCCTAGACACATCTGCTGGTTGTGAATTATTCCTCTTGGATGGCAAGGTGCGCATGTAGGTGTGTTAAAAGTTCTGGAGGCACTGGGTATTGATCCCAGTACCTCTCGCATACTAAGCGAGCGCTCTACCATCTGAGCTACGCCCGCCCACCCGAATACTAATGGTGCTACATACAGCCATATAGACGACACAGACCCTTGCACTCCCATTATTCAGCAGACAAACACTACTCTCTATGTATCCGTTAGGGTGTCTTTCAGGTTTCGTGCATTCTGTATTGAATCGTAGTTGGCCACAATGAAAGTGGCACGTATAACGTCGAAAATAGAATTCGGACACCGCTCTGATTAAGACCAACGTGTTGTCCACCCTCTAGACTTCAATTAGGTTAAGCCGCGATACCTAAGACAGATCTGCACTCGATGACAACTCGATAACAGCCGGTCCCCACACTTACATCTTGCTCTCCTTACGTCAGTATACATCATATCAGTCTGTGACGCTGGCTTTGCAACATCTTGCGTGCCTTTAGGTTCGCCGCGACCAACACTTACCATGCACTGACCACAAAAAATGGAGGCGCCGCGGCTTGAACCCTGGACCCTTCACATGCCAAGCGAACGCTCTACCAACTGAGCTACGCCCCATGCACGACCAAACTGCGCTATTCCCCATTCTTTGCGACTCAGATGCGCACGGACACGATGCTTGGTTGGTTTGTAGCGGTGAAGGGAGCAGAGTACAAAGGCGCGGACCCGTTCATATACACAAAAGTTCCAAGTAGTTTCGATGCTCTGGTATTACAAATGCAAATTCCGTCTGTTTTTAACGTCTTAAATTGAAAGAGCCGTCACAAATTGCTCCGTTTTCACTCCTGGTCGACAATCATACAGCACCTGAGGTAACAAACACATCTCGAGCCCCATTGTGCACTCCATTATTCATGCCAACTCAGTGCCTCGCTCTTTACTACTGTGTACCAATCTTGTCGTCCAACTGCAAAACACTGGGCCACAATAAGTTTCCGCGTCTCCATTGCACTGCGCATACTACGAAACGCTAGCCAAACTTGGCACTCACCCTCGCAGCCGACTTTTCCGACTTTCCACGACGCTCACGCTAGTGACAGCATTATTTATAGTTCGACGTCGCGCCAAAGTGAATGAGCACATTTCGCCTACGGCTTAGGCCGCCATCCTACTGTGGCTGCTCGGTGTCTGCAGGCAGCGAGGGTCTGCAAGCTTCCTGTGTTCGCACCTATGTCACCTGTGCTTGCTTGTCAGAGACAGACTATCGCAAAACATACAACTCACTCCATGAATTGATTGCTACGGCATCTGTTATCAGCAGTCACAACTAGCAACACCAGTAGCAGCTGACTGCACGCAATGAATAAGAATGTGCAGTGGGATTTACGTGAACTCGGCGCAAGGCAGATCTTTCCGACATAGGCTTGAGAATCTTACGGGAACACTTGTACTGTTTCTAAATTAAGTGTAGGCGTGGGAGGAGGGTGCTTCCTGCGCACTAATAACAGCACGCTTGTCAATTGTGGATGCTAATCATTCGCTTGTATCTTCCTAGACACATCTGCTGGTTGTGAATTATTCCTCTTGCATGGCAAGGTGCGCATGTAGGTGTGTTAAAAGTTCTGGAGGCACTGGGTATTGATCCCAGTACCTCTCGCATACTAAGCGAGCGCTCTACCATCTGAGCTACGCCCGCCCACCCGAATACTAATGGTGCTACATACAGCCATATAGACGACACAGACCCTTGCACTCCCATTATTCAGCAGACAAACACTACTCTCTATGTATCCGTTAGGGTGTCTTTCAGGTTTCGTGCATTCTGTATTGAATCGTAGTTGGCCACAATGAAAGTGGCACGTATAACGTCGAAAATAGAATTCGGACACCGCTCTGATTAAGACCAACGTGTTGTCCACCCTCTAGACTTCAATTAGGTTAAGCCGCGATACCTAAGACAGATCTGCACTCGATGACAACTCGATAACAGCCGGTCCCCACACTTACATCTTGCTCTCCTTACGTCAGTATACATCATATCAGTCTGTGACGCTGGCTTTGCAACATCTTGCGTGCCTTTAGGTTCGCCGCGACCAACACTTACCATGCACTGACCACAAAAAATGGAGGCGCCGCGGCTTGAACCCTGGACCCTTCACATGCCAAGCGAACGCTCTACCAACTGAGCTACGCCCCATGCACGACCAAACTGCGCTATTCCCCATTCTTTGCGACTCAGATGCGCACGGACACGATGCTTGGTTGGTTTGTAGCGGTGAAGGGAGCAGAGTACAAAGGCGCGGACCCGTTCATATACACAAAAGTTCCAAGTAGTTTCGATGCTCTGGTATTACAAATGCAAATTCCGTCTGTTTTTAACGTCTTAAATTGAAAGAGCCGTCACAAATTGCTCCGTTTTCACTCCTGGTCGACAATCATACAGCACCTGAGGTAACAAACACATCTCGAGCCCCATTGTGCACTCCATTATTCATGCCAACTCAGTGCCTCGCTCTTTACTACTGTGTACCAATCTTGTCGTCCAACTGCAAAACACTGGGCCACAATAAGTTTCCGCGTCTCCATTGCACTGCGCATACTACGAAACGTTCCCCAAACTTGGCACTCACCCTCGCAGCCGAATTTTCCGACTTTCTACGACGCTCACGCTAGTGACAGCATTATTTATAGTTCGACGTCGCGCCAAAGCGAATGAGCACATTTCGCCTACGGCTTAGGCCGCCATCCTACTGTGGCTGCTCGGTGTCTGCAGGCAGCGAGGGTCTGCAAACTTCCTGTGTTCGCACCTATGTCACCTGTGCTTGCTTGTCAGAGACAGACTATCGCAAAACATACAACTCACTCCATGAATTGATTGCTACGGCATCTGTTATCAGCAGTCACAACTAGCAACACCAGTAGCAGCTGACTGCACGCAATGAATAAGAATGTGCAGTGGGATTTACGTGAACTCGGCGCAAGGCAGATCTTTCCGACATAGGCTTGAGAATCTTACGGGAACACTTGTGCTGTTTCTAAATTAAGTGTAGGCGTGGGAGGAGGGTGCTTCCTGCGCACTAATAACAGCACGCTTGTCAATTGTGGATGCTAATCATTCGCTTGTATCTTCCTAGACACATCTGCTGGTTGTGAATTATTCCTCTTGCATGGCAAGGTGCGCATGTAGGTGTGTTAAAAGTTCTGGAGGCACTGGGTATTGATCCCAGTACCTCTCGCATACTAAGCGAGCGCTCTACCATCTGAGCTACGCCCGCCCACCCGAAGACTAATGGTGCTACATACAGCCATATAGACGACACAGACCCTTGCACTCCCATTATTCAGCAGACAAACACTACTCTCTATGTATCCGTTAGGGTGTCTTTCAGGTTTCGTGCATTCTGTATTGAATCGTAGTTGGCCACAATGAAAGTGGCACGTATAACGTCGAAAATAGAATTCGGACACCGCTCTGTGTAAGACCAACGTGTTGTCCACCCTCTAGACTTCAATGAGGTTAAGCCGCGATACCTAAGACAGATCTGCACTCGATGACACCTCGATAACAGCCGGTCCCCACACTTACATCTTGCTCTCCTTACGTCAGTATACATCATATCAGTCTGTGACGCTGGCTTTGCAACATCTTGCGTGCCTTTAGGTTCGCCGCGACCAACACTTACCATGCACTGACCACAAAAAATGGAGGCGCCGCGGCTTGAACCCCGGACCTTTCACATGCCAAGCGAACGCTCTACCAACTGAGCTACGCCCCATGCACGACCAAACTGCGCTATTCCCCATTCTTTGCGACTCAGATGCGCACGGACACGATGCTTGGTTGGTTTGTAGCGGTGAAGGGAGCAGAGTACAAAGGCGCGGACCCGTTCATATACACAAAAGTTCCAAGTAGTTTCGATGCTCTGGTATTACAAATGCAAATTCCGTCTGTTTTTAACGTCTTAAATTGAAAGAGCCGTCACAAATTGCTCCGTTTTCACTCCTGGTCGACAATCATACAGCACCTGAGGTAACAAACACATCTCGAGCCCCATTGTGCACTCCATTATTCATGCCAACTCAGTGCCTCGCTCTTTACTACTGTGTACCAATCTTGTCATCCAACTGCAAAACACTGGGCCACAACAAGTTTCCGCGTCTCCATTGCAATGCGCATACTACGAAACGTTCCCCAAACTTGGCACTCACCCTCGCAGCCGAATTTTCCGACTTTCTACGACGCTCACGCTAGTGACAGCATTATTTATAGTTCGACGTCGCGCCAAAGCGAATGAGCACATTTCGCCTACGGCTTAGGCCGCCATCCTACTGTGGCTGCTCGGTGTCTGCAGGCAGCGAGGGTCTGCAAACTTCCTGTGTTCGCACCTATGTCACCTGTGCTTGCTTGTCAGAGACAGACTATCGCAAAACATACAACTCACTCCATGAATTGATTGCTACGGCATCTGTTATCAGCAGTCACAACTAGCAACACCAGTAGCAGCTGACTGCACGCAATGAATAAGAATGTGCAGTGGGATTTACGTGAACTCGGCGCAAGGCAGATCTTTCCGACATAGGCTTGAGAATCTTACGGGAACACTTGTACTGTTTCTAAATTAAGTGTAGGCGTGGGAGGAGGGTGCTTCCTGCGCACTAATAACAGCACGCTTGTCAATTGTGGATGCTAATCATTCGCTTGTATCTTCCTAGACACATCTGCTGGTTGTGAATTATTCCTCTTGCATGGCAAGGTGCGCATGTAGGTGTGTTAAAAGTTCTGGAGGCACTGGGTATTGATCCCAGTACCTCTCGCATACTAAGCGAGCGCTCTACCATCTGAGCTACGCCCGCCCACCCGAAGACTAATGGTGCTACATACAGCCATGTAGACGACACAGACCCTTGCACTCCCATTATTCAGCAGACAAACACTACTCTCTATGTATCCGTTAGGGTGTCTTTCAGGTTTCGTGCATTCTGTATTGAATCGTAGTTGGCCACAATGAAAGTGGCACGTATAACGTCGAAAATAGAATTCGGACACCGCTCTGAGTAAGACCAACGTGTTGTCCACCCTCTAGACTTCAATGAGGTTAAGCCGCGATACCTAAGACAGATCTGCACTCGATGACACCTCGATAACAGCCGGTCCCCACACTTACATCTTGCTCTCCTTACGTCAGTATACATCATATCAGTCTGTGACGCTGGCTTTGCAACATCTTGCGTGCCTTTAGGTTCGCCGCGACCAACACTTACCATGCACTGACCACAAAAAATTGAGGCGCCGCGGCTTGAACCCTGGACCTTTCACATGCCAAGCGAACGCTCTACCAACTGAGCTACGCCCCATGCACGACCAAACTGCGCTATTCCCCATTCTTTGCGACTCAGATGCGCACGGACACGATGCTTGGTTGGTTTGTAGCGGTGAAGGGAGCAGAGTACAAAGGCGCGGACCCGTTCATATACACAAAAGTTCCAAGTAGTTTCGATGCTCTGGTATTACAAATGCAAATTCCGACTGTTTTTAACGTCTTAAATTGAAAGAGCCGTCACAAATTGCTCCGTTTTCACTCCTGGTCGACAATCATACAGCACCTGAGGTAACAAACACATCTCGAGCCCCATTGTGCACTCCATTATTCATGCCAACTCAGTGCCTCGCTCTTTACTACTGTGTACCAATCTTGTCGTCCAACTGCAAAACACTGGGCCACAATAAGTTTCCGCGTCTCCAATGCACTGCGCATACTACGAAACGCTCCCCAAACTTGGCACTCACCCTCGCAGCCGACTTTTCCGACTTTCCACGACGCTCACGCAACGCTCACGATAGTGACAGCATTATTTATAGTTCGACGTCGCGCCAAAGCGAATGAGCACATTTCGCCTACGGCTTAGGCCGCCATCCTACTGTGGCTGCTCGGTGTCTGCAGGCAGCGAGGGTCTGCAAACTTACTGTGTTCACACCTATGTCACCTGTGCTTGCTTGTCAGAGACAGACTATCGCAAAACATACAACTCACTCCATGAATTGATTGCTACGGCATCTGTTATCAGCAGTCACAACTAGCAACACCAGTAGCAGCTGACTGCACGCAATGAATAAGAATGTGCAGTGGGATTTACGTGAACTCGGCGCAAGGAAGATCTTTCCGACATAGGCTTGAGAATCTTACGGGAACACTTGTACTGTTTCTAAATTAAGTGTAGGCGTGGGAGGAGGGTGCTTCCTGCGCACTAATAACAGCACGCTTGTCAATTGTGGATGCTAATCATTCGCTTGTATCTTCCTAGACACATCTGCTGGTTGTGAATTATTCCTCTTGCATGGCAAGGTGCGCATGTAGGTGTGTTAAAAGTTCTGGAGGCACTGGGTATTGATCCCAGTACCTCTCGCATACTAAGCGAGCGCTCTACCATCTTTTTATTTTTATTTTTTTTATTTATTTTTTTTTTGTTTTTTTTAGACACTACCCTTTTTTTTTTAATCCCCTTAGGAAAATGGAACTTAAAAAAAAAACCTTAAGTGCCACCGCCACTTTTCATCCTATAACAAAAAATCTGATCCACTTCAGGCGTTGGCTCCTGAGTAAACCCACCCCAGAGAGCTGCCTATATATCAGGGGAAATATGGGAAATCAAGGTTAGGGCTATCCTTTGCCACTTTTTTTTTGTTACATGTGAATTCTAGTAAGTAAGTGTTACAAGTAAGTGTTACAACAACAAAGGTGGCATAAAAGAGTAATTCAGAAATAAAAACATAAATCACTGATGTAATTCCAGCTAAAAGGTTCTTCAATAATGTAACTGGTTCCACTTGGAGCCTCGTCATCGTTATCTGATATCTCCAATTGCGCCTTTGAAGGGCATCTGCAACGGAGGCATTCAGCTTCGCTAGTGCCTCAAGGAAAACAGCATCCTTGCAGCAGCTTGTCTCTTCCTTCGCTCATGGCTGACAAGGCAGAACGTTCAGCCGTTTGTGTGATGCGGCACAGAACATTAACCGCAGCTCGGCACTCCCCAGCTGAGTGGGGGGTTAACGAAAACGCTGCGTAAATAATTTGCGAAGAGCGTACGGTATTTCGGTGTGCGTTCGAGGGCATTGTGAGCATTTTGCAGGAACCACCAGTAATCAAGCTGCTCTTTCTCTCCGTCGCGAAAGATGTAGGCGACTGTAAGTCCTTTAAACCATGTAAGCGCATGATATTTTGCAGCCGGAAAGTAAGTTTCATCGGGACAGAGTAGGGTCTGAGGGTCAATCATATCAGGTGTGACCCGGAGGTAACAAGCCAATATCTTCTGTGTTAGTCGCCAAACTCCGGACGATGATGCGCAAGTAAAACGATGTTCATCAGTATCCAAAAGGTGACAATCTGGGCAATAAGGGGAGTCTGCCAGTCCAATAGTGTGAAGTCGCTGTAGTGTGGCATATTTTTTGTTGGCGATCTGATACCACTTCGAACGCACCGTGGAGGACAGAAAGTTGTGGTGTATGGTTTTCCACACTCTTGGCCAGTGAACCGTAGGGTACTTGTTTTCCACCAAGTTATGGGGAACAGCACGCAGAAGGTTGGTGTAAAAATCTTTCGCCTTTGGTGGACGCATGGCGGAGAGGTTCGAGCTGACATAGCTGTAATCAAGAATGAAGGTCGACACATGGGAGAGCTGTGGTGCGACGTGCGCAACCGACACCGGCGGGACGTTAGAGACTGGCATCAGAACCTGTAGTAAACGACCCGTGAGAGAGGTATATTGACTTTTCCATCGTTTCCTCATGTTGCTCATGTAAAGGGCAGCTGCTCTCGCCCTGACGTTGACCAATCCCAGCCCTCCTTTGTGCACTGGGAGGGTAAGAGTGTCGTATCGTACTTTAAAGATATGACCTGCGGAAACGTAGTAACTGAAGGCCGCTTGAAGCCGGCGACCTATCTGAAGCGGTAGTGGGAGGACTTGTGCCACGTGATTGAGTTTTGATGCCACGTAGAGGTTCAGGTATTCAACACGTTGTAGCTGGTTCAAGTCCCGGAGCAGGTTCTGTCGCACCATTGCGCGTATGATCTGTAATAACTGTCGGTAGTTTGCTGCAGCTGTTTTACGTACATCTTTCTTGAACGTGATTACACTAGATCGCGTGTTAAACTGGTGGGAGGGGGAGCGAGGGCTTCCGGTCCGAGACCTCGCCCAATATCCAACGCCGCCGACTTGTTGATGTTCAGAAGACTGCCTGCGGCCTGTCCGTATCGCTCAATCCAGGTTAGTACGCTTTGAACTTCGTCATTGGAACGAACCAGCAGTAGCAGGTCGTCAGCGTATGTCCTATAGCGAAAGGTGACGTCCCTCAGCGTGATGCCAGATAGGCGGTGGTTAAGGCCCCCTAGGAGTGGCTCGAGTGCGATGGGCATAAAGGTAGGTAGAAAGGGGACAACCCTGTCGTAGAGACCTCTTAATGGGGACTGGTCCTACCGTCCTTCCATTGACCTGGACGTGTGAGCTGGCTGCGGTCCAAAGACGCCGTAGGGTGTCGATGAGGCCCGGGGGGAATCCCATACAGTCCATCACTCGTAGGAGGAAGTTGTGGTGCACTCTATGAAAGGCGCGGTTGAAATCTACGGAGACGATCGCCGCTCTCAGACGGCACGCAGAAGCGATTGCTATTAAATCCCTGCAGTCACCGGTGGCCATGTGTATGTTGGCTTCTCCCCCCTGCGACGTCTGTTCAGGAGCGAGGATCATCGGCAAAGTCGTCTTAATACGGCTCGCCATAATCCTGGTGAAAATCTTGTAATCGGCGTTCAGCATTGTAAGCGGCCGATAGTCGTTAATCGATAGCCCTCCACCTGGCTTGTGTACCGGTATGAGAAGTCCTTCTACAAACGCTGGCGGCACAACACAGTCTGGAGACGTAAGTTCGCGGAACATTATAACCCAGCGAGGCATCATGATGTCACGGAAAGTCCGGTAGAATTCGATGGGCAATCCATCAGGTCCAGGAGACTTATTGGCCGCACCTTTGTCCACGGCGTTTTCGACTTCTTCGAGTGAGATTTCCTCTGTTAGTGCATTCACGGTAGCCTCGTCGATAGTACGTGTTACCTGCTGTAACATTTCAGTAGTGGCCTCGTCATCGACGATTCTTTCCTTGTAAAGATGACGAAAATGATCCTCCATCGCCTTTACTATGGTTGCTTGGGTCGTACATAAGCGACCGTCGTGTGTCCTGAGTTGTGTGATTAAGTGTTGGCGTTGTCGGCGCTTATCCGCCACAACGTGATGCATAGTGGGTTCCTCCGCAAACGTTCGGTCGTGCCGTCGCGAGCGGACGACTGCACCTTCTAGTCGGCGCTTCGTCAATGATAGTATGTGAGCCTTGATTCTGCTTTGATCATGTTGTCTCTCCGGGGAAGGGGGTAAGGCGTCGAGGTCCCTGAGAGTCGCGTAGTAAAAATCGAGGGTCTGTCGATGCCACGCAGTCACGTCCTTGCCATATTGCATAAGTGTCCTACGGATTACTGGTTTGGCACAGAGGAGCCACCACTCCAGGGTCGAGGCGTATCGAGGGTGGCGGCGTTCACAGTCAGTCCACGTTGCTGCAACTTGCCGACGGCAATCCAGGTCCTGGAGATGAGTTATGTTGAGCTTCCAAAAGCCATTGCTGCGCCAGACTTGTTGGGGGCGTAGGTGTATAGTGCAGATATAGGCACTGTGATCAGAATAGGCTTGAGGCCATAGTTCAGCGTCCACCACACCTTGTGTGAGATCTTGTGACACATATATGCGGTCGAGTCGGCTGGCCGAATGACTGGTAAGATGAGTGTGGCCAGAGCGGTTACGGTGGACTTTTTCCCACGTGTCGCACAAGTGAAGTTCTTGGATCATCGCACCCAGTTCCGGACAAGGCGTGTAATGTGGGATTTGGTCCTTGGGGTGAAGTACGCTATTAAAATCGCCGGCGAAGACGCTGTGGTCGTATCGTCCTAGGAAAAGGGGAGCGACATCTGTGGAGTAGAATCTGGCGCGGTCGTGACGTCTTGTGGTACCCGACGGCGCGTAAACATTAATGAATCGGGTGTTGAGTGCCGTAAATGCTATTCCTCGAGCGGAGGGAAGAAACGTGACGTCGGTAACTTCAATACCTTCACGCACTAATATTGCCACTCCGGTATCTGCAGGGCTACCGGGCGTCACATGTGTGGTGTACCCGTAAAAGTGCGGGAGTGCCGTCGTTTTCGCTTCTTGTAGGAAAGCAAAGTCAACCCCCATGGCTCGTATGGTTTCTTTCAAAAGTTGGATCTTGACAGGAGAACTGATCTTGTTGATATTCATTGTCGCCAGGCGGTAAGCCTGGCAACGAGTTGTTTCGGCGAGGTTATCCATGGTGAAGGTGGAGAGAAGCGAACATCGGAAGTGATGTCACCCCCCGCCGAACGCGGTCCTCCTTGTGCTGCTTATGCTGCATGATCCGGCGGCGCCTCAGCTGGCCGCGGGTCGTGATCTTGTGTCTCAACGTCCTCGGCCCATGAAGCGGGCGCGGATGTCTGTTCATGGTCCATAGCCTCAGAATGTTTGATAGTAAGGGACCGGGCGACTTCGCTACCTGCACTGGTACCTCCCCGCTGCTCACTGTTTCTGTCAATGGGCCGATGGTCGAAAGCTGCACGTTTTTCTGTCTGTTCTGCAAGGTTGGAGTCAGTGGAAACAGCTTCAGATTCGCGGCTGGCTTCTTGAGTGGTCAGTCGTTCTTCCCCGGCCGAATGCGAACCGCTGTGTTCCGACACGGTCCGACGACGCCGCTTTCGGCGTTTCGGTGATCGCTGTTTCCGTACGTGGCCTTCATTGTCAGAAGACGGCACTGACTCATGCTCCGCCGGAACAAACGCTTCGGTCGGTACAATAAGGGAATCAATTGCCATCTTACTGGCGTCAATGTCTGTCGCGTTCGGTAGCTCCAGAGTCGTAGTGCTATTTTCCACCACTGGCCAGGTCGGCGGATCATCCAGGTCTTTGTCCGTGGAAAGTGATTCTTGTACCACTGAAGCGGTCGGCCGTGTCTGTTGTGTGGAGAACGTCGTGAGCGCCGCCGCGTAAGTAACGGGTAGAATAGTCTTCGCCGCTGGTGGTGCAACGTCCTTCGGTGGGAGTTGTGTGATCCGACGCTGGAGGCACTCGGAACGAAGGTGACCTTCCTTACCGCATCCGGAGCACGTCTTCGGTTGGCCGTCATAAATAACTATGGCCCGGCATCCACCTATCTGTAGATAGGATGGCACGTGTCGTTGGAGATCTATGCGCACTTGGCGTACTCCATTGAGTACTGGATACGTCTTAAACTGGGTCCATTTTTCAGCCACGTGTTCGTGTACCGTGCCGTAGGGGCGGAGCGCCGCTACAACTTCTGCCGCTGGGAGTTCAAATGGAAGTTCGAAGATGCGTATAATCCGCAGTCCCATTGCGGCATGGCCGACCTCGACGTTGCCAACATATCCATCTGCGTGGCAGAAGCGGAGTTCTTGTTTCATCTCTCGAAGCACCTTGTCGCAAGTAGTTTCGTTTATGAGCTTTACATAGACCGTGCTACTGACGATCGAAAAGTGAATGCCGACAATGTCGGCAGCCGGGATCTTGGCTTCCTCTTTTAAAAAACGTTCGACTTCGAGCGCCTTTGGTCGGGTAAAGTCGTTCCGAAATGTGAATTTCAAGGTTGATCTTCTGTACTGGTTTGCCATGGTCTTGGAGCGCTACGGCGTCACGTTAGTGCCGGCCGAAGAAAGTAAACAAGGCGCGCGGGCCCTCTCTGCCAGCGGAGAGCACACACCGCACGTCCGCTTCGCTCGGCTGCGAGAGCCGCACTGTCCATCTGAGCTACGCCCGCCCACCCGAAGACTAATGGTGCTACATACAGCCATATAGACGACACAGACCCTTGCACTCCCATTATTCAGCAGACAAACACTACTCTCTATGTATCCGTTAGGGTGTCTTTCAGGTTTCGTGCATTCTGTATTGAATCGTAGTTGGCCACAATGAAAGTGGCACGTATAACGTCGAAAATAGAATTCGGACACCGCTCTGAGTAAGACCAACGTGTTGTCCACCCTCTAGACTTCAATGAGGTTAAGCCGCGATACCTAAGACAGATCTGCACTCGATGACACCTCGATAACAGCCGGTCCCCACACTTACATCTTGCTCTCCTTACGTCAGTATACATCATATCAGTCTGTGACGCTGGCTTTGCAACATCTTGCGTGCCTTTAGGTTCGCCGCGACCAACACTTACCCTGCACTGACCACAAAAAATGGAGGCGCCGCGGCTTTAACCCTGGACCTTTCACATGCCAAGCGAACGCTCTACCAACTGAGCTACGCCCCATGCACGACCAAACTGCGCTATTCCCCATTCTTTGCGACTCAGATGCGCACGGACACGATGCTTGGTTGGTTTGTAGCGGTGAAGGGAGCAGAGTACAAAGGCGCGGACCCGTTCATATACACAAAAGTTCCAAGTAGTTTCGATGCTCTGGTATTACAAATGCAAATTCCGTCTGTTTTTAACGTCTTAAATTGAAAGAGCCGTCACAAATTGCTCCGTTTTCACTCCTGGTCGACAATCATACAGCACCTGAGGTAACAAACACATCTCGAGCCCCATTGTGCACTCCATTATTCATGCCAACTCAGTGCCTCGCTCTTTACTACTGTGTACCAATCTTGTCGTCCAACTGCAAAACACTGGGCCACAATAAGTTTCCGCATCTCCATTGCACTGCGCATACTACGAAACGCTCCCCAAACTTGGCACTCACCCTCGCAGCCGACTTTTCCGACTTTCCACGACGCTCACGCAACGCTCACGATAGTGACAGCATTATTTATAGTTCGACGTCGCGCCAAAGCGAATGAGCACATTTCGCCTACGGCTTAGGCCGCCATCCTACTGTGGCTGCTCGGTGTCTGCAGGCAGCGAGGGTCTGCAAACTTCCTGTGTTCGCACCTATGTCACCTGTGCTTGCTTGTCAGAGACAGACTATCGCAAAACATACAACTCACTCCATGAATTGATTGCTACGGCATCTGTTATCAGCAGTCACAACTAGCAACACCAGTAGCAGCTGACTGCACGCAATGAATAAGAATGTGCAGTGGGATTTACGTGAACTCGGCGCAAGGCAGATCTTTCCGACATAGGCTTGAGAATCTTACGGGAACACTTGTACTGTTTCTAAATTAAGTGTAGGCGTGGGAGGAGGGTGCTTCCTGCGCACTAATAACAGCACGCTTGTCAATTGTGGATGCTAATCATTCGCTTGTATCTTCCTAGACACATCTGCTGGTTGTGAATTATTCCTCTTGCATGGCAAGGTGCGCATGTAGGTGTGTTAAAAGTTCTGGAGGCACTGGGTATTGATCCCAGTACCTCTCGCATACTAAGCGAGCGCTCTACCATCTGAGCTACGCCCGCCCACCCGAAGACTAATGGTGCTACATACAGCCATATAGACGACACAGACCCTTGCACTCCCATTATTCAGCAGACAAACACTACTCTCTATGTATCCGTTAGGGTGTCTTTCAGGTTTCGTGCATTCTGTATCGAATCGTAGTTGGCCACAATGAAAGTGGCACGTATAACGTCGAAAATAGAATTCGGACACCGCTCTGAGTAAGACCAACGTGTTGTCGACCCTCTAGACTTCAATGAGGTTAAGCCGCGATACCTAAGACAGATCTGCACTCGATGACACCTCGATAACAGCCGGTCCCCACACTTACATCTTGCTCTCCTTACGTCAGTATACATCATATCAGTCTGTGACGCTGGCTTTGCAACATCTTGCGTGCCTTTAGGTTCGCCGCGACCAACACTTACCATGCACTGACCACAAAAAATGGAGGCGCCGCGGCTTGAACCCTGGACCTTTCACATGCCAAGCGAACGCTCTACCAACTGAGCTACGCCCCATGCACGACCAAACTGCGCTATTCCCCATTCTTTGCGACTCAGATGCGCACGGACACGATGGTTGGTTGGTTTGTAGCGGTGAAGGGAGCAGAGTACAAAGGCGCGGACCCGTTCATATACACAAAAGTTCCAAGTAGTTTCGATGCTCTGGTATTACAAATGCAAATTCCGTCTGTTTTTAACGTCTTAAATTGAAAGAGCCGTCACAAATTGCTCCGTTTTCACTCCTGGTCGACAATCATACAGCACCTGAGGTAACAAACACATCTCGAGCCCCATTGTGCACTCCATTATTCATGCCAACTCAGTGCCTCGCTCTTTACTACTGTGTACCAATCTTGTCATCCAACTGCAAAACACTGGGCCACAACAAGTTTCCGCGTCTCCATTGCAATGCGCATACTACGAAACGTTCCCCAAACTTGGCACTCAAACTCGCAGCCGACTTTTCCGACTTTCCACGACGCTCACGCAACGCTCACGCTAGTGACAGCATTATTTATAGTTCGACGTCGCGCCAAAGCGAATGAGCACATTTCGCCTACGGCTTAGGCCGCCCTCCTACTGTGGCTGCTCGGTGTCTGCAGGCAGCGAGGGTCTGCAAGCTTCCTGTGTTCGCACCTATGTCACCTGTGCTTGCTTGTCAGAGACAGACTATCGCAAAACATACGACTCACTCCATGAATTGATTGCTACGGCATCAGTTATCAGCAGTCACAACTAGCAACACCAGTAGCAGCTGACTGCACGCAATGAATAAGAATGTGCAGTGGGATTTACGTGAACTCGGCGCAAGGCAGATCTTTCCGACATAGGCTTGAGAATCTTACAGGAACACTTGTACTGTTTCTAAATTAAGTGTAGGCGTGGGAGGAGGGTGCTTCCTGCGCACTAATAACAGCACGCTTGTCAATTGTGGATGCTAATCATTCGCTTGTATCTTCCTAGACACATCTGCTGGTTGTGAATTATTCCTCTTGCATGGCAAGGTGCGCATGTAGGTGTGTTAAAAGTTCTGGAGGCACTGGGTATTGATCCCAGTACCTCTCGCATACTAAGCGAGCGCTCTACCATCTGAGCTACGCCCGCCCACCCAAAGACTAATGGTGCTACATACAGCCATATAGACGACACAGACCATTGCACTCCCATTATTCAGCAGACAAACACTACTCTCTATGTATCCGTTAGGGTGTCTTTCAGGTTTCGTGCATTCAGTATTGAATCGTAGTTGGCCACAATGAAAGTGGCACGTATAACGTCGAAAATAGAATCCGGACACCGCTCTGAGTAAGACCAACGTGTTGTCCACCCTCTAGACTTCAATGAGGTTAAGCCGCGATACCTAAGACAGATCTGCACTCGATGACACCTCGATAACAGCCGGACCCCACACTTACATCTTGCTCTCCTTACGTCAGTATACATCATATCAGTCTGTGACGCTAGCTTTGCAACATCTTGCGTGCCTTTAGGTTCGCCGCGACCAACACTTACCATGCACTGACCACAAAAAATGGAGGCGCCGCGGCTTGAACCCTGGACCTTTCACATGCCAAGCGAACGCTCTACCAACTGAGCTACGCCCCATGCACGACCAAACTGCGCTATTCCCCATTCTTTGCGACTCAGATGCGCACGGACACGATGCTTGGTTGGTTTGTAGCGGTGAAGGGAGCAGAGTACAAAGGCGCGGACCCGTTCATATACACAAAAGTTCCAAGTAGTTTCGATGCTCTGGTATTACAAATGCAAATTCCGTCTGTTTTTAATGTCTTAAATTGAAAGAGCCGTCACAAATTGCTCCGTTTTCACTCTTTGTCGACAATCATACAGCACCTGAGGTAACAAACACATCTCGAGCCCCATTGTGCACTCCATTATTCATGCCAACTCAGTGCCTCGCTCTTTACTACTGTGTACCAATCTTGTCATCCAACTGCAAAACACTGGGCCACAACAAGTTTCCGCGTCTCCATTGCAATGCGCATACTACGAAACGTTCCCCAAACTTGGCACTCAAACTCGCAGCCGACTTTTCCGACTTTCCACGACGCTCACGCAACGCTCACGATAGTGACAGCATTATTTATAGTTCGACGTCGCGCCAAAGCGAATGAGCACATTTCGCCTACGGCTTAGGCCGCCATCCTACTGTGGCTGCTCGGTGTCTGCAGGCAGCGAGGGTCTGCAAACTTCCTGTGTTCGCACCTATGTCACCTGTGCTTGCTTGTCAGAGACAGACTATCGCAAAACATACAACTCACTCCATGAATTGATTGCTACGGCATCTGTTATCAGCAGTCACAACTAGCAACACCAGTAGCAGCTGACTGCACGCAATGAATAAGAATGTGCAGTGGGATTTACGTGAACTCGGCGCAAGGCAGATCTTTCCGACATAGGCTTGAGAATCTTACAGGAACACTTGTACTGTTTCTAAATTAAGTGTAGGCGTGGGAGGAGGGTGCTTCCTGCGCACTAATAACAGCACGCTTGTCAATTGTGGATGCTAATCATTCGCTTGTATCTTCCTAGACACATCTGCTGGTTGTGAATTATTCCTCTTGCATGGCAAGGTGCGCATGTAGGTGTGTTAAAAGTTCTGGAGGCACTGGGTATTGATCCCAGTACCTCTCGCATACTAAGCGAGCGCTCTACCATCTGAGCTACGCCCGCCCACCCAAAGACTAATGGTGCTACATACAGCCATATAGACGACACAGACCCTTGCACTCCCATTATTCAGCAGACAAACACTACTCTCTATGTATCCGTTAGGGTGTCTTTCAGGTTTCGTGCATTCTGTATTGAATCGTAGTTGGCCACAATGAAAGTGGCACGTATAACGTCGAAAATAGAATCCGGACACCGCTCTGAGTAAGACCAACGTGTTGTCCACCCTCTAGACTTCAATGAGGTTAAGCCGCGATACCTAAGACAGATCTGCACTCGGTGACACCTCGATAACAGCCGGTCCCCACACTTACATCTTGCTCTCCTTACGTCAGTATACATCATATCAGTCTGTGACGCTGGCTTTGCAACATCTTGCGTGCCTTTAGGTTCGCCGCGACCAACACTTACCATGCACTGACCACAAAAAATGGAGGCGCCGCGGCTTGAACCCTGGACCTTTCACATGCCAAGCGAACGCTCTACCAACTGAGCTACGCCCCATGCACGACGAAATTGCGCTATTCCCCATTCTTTGCGACTCAGATGCACACGGACACGATGCTTGGTTGGTTTGTAGCGGTGAAGGGAGCAGAGTACAAAGGCGCGGACCCGTTCATATACACAAAAGTTCCAAGTAGTTTCGATGCTCTGGTATTACAAATGCAAATTCCGTCTGTTTTTAATGTCTTAAATTGAAAGAGCCGTCACAAATTGCTCCGTTTTCACTCTTTGTCGACAATCATACAGCACCTGAGGTAACAAACACATCTCGAGCCCCATTGTGCACTCCATTATTCATGCCAACTCAGTGCCTCGCTCTTTACTACTGTGTACCAATCTTGTCATCCAACTGCAAAACACTGGGCCACAACAAGTTTCCGCGTCTCCATTGCAATGCGCATACTACGAAACGTTCCCCAAACTTGGCACTCAAACTCGCAGCCGACTTTTCCGACTTTCCACGACGCTCACGCAACGCTCACGATAGTGACAGCATTATTTATAGTTCGACGTCGCGCCAAAGCGAATGAGCACATTTCGCCTACGGCTTAGGCCGCCATCCTACTGTGGCTGCTCGGTGTCTGCAGGCAGCGAGGGTCTGCAAACTTCCTGTGTTCGCACCTATGTCACCTGTGCTTGCTTGTCAGAGACAGACTATCGCAAAACATACAACTCACTCCATGAATTGATTGCTACGGCATCTGTTATCAGCAGTCACAACTAGCAACACCAGTAGCAGCTGACTGCACGCAATGAATAAGAATGTGCAGTGGGATTTACGTGAACTCGGCGCAAGGCAGATCTTTCCGACATAGGCTTGAGAATCTTACAGGAACACTTGTACTGTTTCTAAATTAAGTGTAGGCGTGGGAGGAGGGTGCTTCCTGCGCACTAATAACAGCACGCTTGTCAATTGTGGATGCTAATCATTCGCTTGTATCTTCCTAGACACATCTGCTGGTTGTGAATTATTCCTCTTGCATGGCAAGGTGCGCATGTAGGTGTGTTAAAAGTTCTGGAGGCACTGGGTATTGATCCCAGTACCTCTCGCATACTAAGCGAGCGCTCTACCATCTGAGCTACGCCCGCCCACCCAAAGACTAATGGTGCTACATACAGCCATATAGACGACACAGACCCTTGCACTCCCATTATTCAGCAGACAAACACTACTCTCTATGTATCCGTTAGGGTGTCTTTCAGGTTTCGTGCATTCTGTATTGAATCGTAGTTGGCCACAATGAAAGTGGCACGTATAACATCGAAAATAGAATCCGGACACCGCTCTGAGTAAGACCAACGTGTTGTCCACCCTCTAGACTTCAATGAGGTTAAGCCGCGATACCTAAGACAGATCTGCACTCGATGACACCTCGATAACAGCCGGTCCCCACACTTACATCTTGCTCTCCTTACGTCAGTATACATCATATCAGTCTGTGACGCTGGCTTTGCAACATCTTGCGTGCCTTTAGGTTCGCCGCGACCAACACTTACCATGCACTGACCACAAAAAATGGAGGCGCCGCAGCTTGAACCCTGGACCTTTCACATGCCAAGCGAACGCTCTACCAACTGAGCTACGCCCCATGCACGACGAAATTGCGCTATTCCCCATTCTTTGCGACTCAGATGCACACGGACACGATGCTTGGTTGGTTTGTATCGGTGAAGGGAGCAGAGTACAAAGGCGCGGACCCATTCATATACACAAAAGTTCCAAGTAGTTTCGATGCTCTGGTATTACAAATGCAAATTCCGTCTGTTTTTAATGTCTTAAATTGAAAGAGCCGTCACAAATTGCTCCGTTTTCACTCTTTGTCGACAATCATACAGCACCTGAGGTAACAAACACATCTCGAGCCCCATTGTGCACTCCATTATTCATGCCAACTCAGTGCCTCGCTCTTTACTACTGTGTACCAATCTTGTCATCCAACTGCAAAACACTGGGCCACAACAAGTTTCCGCGTCTCCATTGCACTGCGCATACTACGAAACGCTCCCCAAACTTGGCACTCACCCTCGCAGCCGACTTTTCCGACTTTCTACGACGCTCACGCTAGTGACAGCATTATTTATAGTTCGACGTCGCGCCAAAGCGAATGAGCACATTTCGCCTACGGCTTAGGCCGCCATCCTACTGAGGCTGCTCGGTGTCTGCAGGCAGCGAGGGTCTGCAAACTTCCTGTGTTCGCACCTATGTCACCTGTGCTTGCTTGTCAGAGACAGACTATCGCAAAACATACAACTCACTCCATGAATTGATTGCTACGGCATCTGTTATCAGCAGTCACAACTAGCAACACCAGTAGCAGCTGACTGCACGCAATGAATAAGAATGTGCAGTGGGATTTACGTGAACTCGGCGCAAGGCAGATCTTTCCGACATAGGCTTGAGAATCTTACAGGAACACTTGTACTGTTTCTAAATTAAGTGTAGGCGTGGGAGGAGGGTGCTTCCTGCGCACTAATAACAGCACGCTTGTCAATTGTGGATGCTAATCATTCGCTTGTATCTTCCTAGACACATCTGCCGGTTGTGAATTATTCCTCTTGCATGGCAAGGTGCGCATGTAGGTGTGTTAAAAGTTCTGGAGGCACTGGGTATTGATCCCAGTACCTCTCGCATACTAAGCGAGCGCTCTACCATCTGAGCTACGCCCGCCCACCCAAAGACTAATGGTGCTACATACAGCCATATAGACGACACAGACCCTTGCACTCCCATTATTCAGCAGACAAACACTACTCTCTATGTATCCGTTAGGGTGTCTTTCAGGTTTCGTGCATTCTGTATTGAATCGTAGTTGGCCACAATGAAAGTGGCACGTATAACATCGAAAATAGAATCCGGACACCGCTCTGAGTAAGACCAACGTGTTGTCCACCCTCTAGACTTCAATGAGGTTAAGCCGCGATACCTAAGACAGATCTGCACTCGATGACACCTCGATAACAGCCGGTCCCCACACTTACATCTTGCTCTCCTTACGTCAGTATACATCATATCAGTCTGTGACGCTGGCTTTGCAACATCTTGCGTGCCTTTAGGTTCGCCGCGACCAACACTTACCATGCACTGACCACAAAAAATGGAGGCGCCGCAGCTTGAACCCTGGACCTTTCACATGCCAAGCGAACGCTCTACCAACTGAGCTACGCCCCATGCACGACGAAATTGCGCTATTCCCCATTCTTTGCGACTCAGATGCACACGGACACGATGCTTGGTTGGTTTGTATCGGTGAAGGGAGCAGAGTACAAAGGCGCGGACCCGTTCATATACACAAAAGTTCCAAGTAGTTTCGATGCTCTGGTATTACAAATGCAAATTCCGTCTGTTTTTAATGTCTTAAATTGAAAGAGTCGTCACAAATTGCTCCGTTTTCACTCTTTGTCGACAATCATACAGCACCTGAGGTAACAAACACATCTCGAGCCCCATTGTGCACTCCATTATTCATGCCAACTCAGTGCCTCGCTCTTTACTACTGTGTACCAATCTTGTCATCCAACTGCAAAACACTGGGCCACAACAAGTTTCCGCGTCTCCATTGCAATGCGCATACTACGAAACGTTCCCCAAACTTGGCACTCAAAATCGCAGCCGACTTTTCCGACTTTCCACGACGCTCACGCAACGCTCACGATAGTGACAGCATTATTTATAGTTCGACGTCGCGCCAAAGCGAATGAGCACATTTCGCCTACGGCTTAGGCCGCCATCCTACTGTGGCTGCTCGGTGTCTGCAGGCAGCGAGGGTCTGCAAACTTCCTGTGTTCGCACCTATGTCACCTGTGCTTGCTTGTCAGAGACAGACTATCGCAAAACATACAACTCACTCCATGAATTGATTGCTACGGCATCTGTTATCAGCAGTCACAACTAGCAACACCAGTAGCAGCTGACTGCACGCAATGAATAAGAATGTGCAGTGGGATTTACGTGAACTCGGCGCAAGGCAGATCTTTCCGACATAGGCTTGAGAATCTTACAGGAACACTTGTACTGTTTCTAAATTAAGTGTAGGCGTGGGAGGAGGGTGCTTCCTGCGCACTAATAACAGCACGCTTGTCAATTGTGGATGCTAATCATTCGCTTGTATCTTCCTAGACACATCTGCTGGTTGTGAATTATTCCTCTTGCATGGCAAGGTGCGCATGTAGGTGTGTTAAAAGTTCTGGAGGCACTGGGTATTGATCCCAGTACCTCTCGCATACTAAGCGAGCGCTCTACCATCTGAGCTACGCCCGCCCACCCAAAGACTAATGGTGCTACATACAGCCATATAGACGACACAGACCCTTGCACTCCCATTATTCAGCAGACAAACACTACTCTCTATGTATCCGTTAGGGTGTCTTTCAGGTTTCGTGCATTCTGTATTGAATCGTAGTTGGCCACAATGAAAGTGGCACGTATAACGTCGAAAATAGAATCCGGACACCGCTCTGAGTAAGACCAACGTGTTTTCCACCCTCTAGACTTCAATGAGGTTAAGCCGCGATACCTAAGACAGATCTGCACTCGGTGACACCTCGATAACAGCCGGTCCCCACACTTACATCTTGCTCTCCTTACGTCAGTATACATCATATCAGTCTGTGACGCTGGCTTTGCAACATCTTGCGTGCCTTTAGGTTCGCCGCGACCAACACTTACCATGCACTGACCACAAAAAATGGAGGCGCCGCGGCTTGAACCCTGGACCTTTCACATGCCAAGCGAACGCTCTACCAACTGAGCTACGCCCCATGCACGACGAAATTGCGCTATTCCCCATTCTTTGCGACTCAGATGCACACGGACACGATGCTTGGTTGGTTTGTAGCGGTGAAGGGAGCAGAGTACAAAGGCGCGGACCCGTTCATATACACAAAAGTTCCAAGTAGTTTCGATGCTCTGGTATTACAAATGCAAATTCCGTCTGTTTTTAATGTCTTAAATTGAAAGAGCCGTCACAAATTGCTCCGTTTTCACTCTTTGTCGACAATCATACAGCACCTGAGGTAACAAACACATCTCGAGCCCCATTGTGCACTCCATTATTCATGCCAACTCAGTGCCTCGCTCTTTACTACTGTGTACCAATCTTGTCATCCAACTGCAAAACACTGGGCCACAACAAGTTTCCGCGTCTCCATTGCAATGCGCATACTACGAAACGTTCCCCAAACTTGGCACTCAAACTCGCAGCCGACTTTTCCGACTTTCCACGACGCTCACGCAACGCTCACGATAGTGACAGCATTATTTATAGTTCGACGTCGCGCCAAAGCGAATGAGCACATTTCGCCTACGGCTTAGGCCGCCATCCTACTGTGGCTGCTCGGTGTCTGCAGGCAGCGAGGGTCTGCAAACTTCCTGTGTTCGCACCTATGTCACCTGTGCTTGCTTGTCAGAGACAGACTATCGCAAAACATACAACTCACTCCATGAATTGATTGCTACGGCATCTGTTATCAGCAGTCACAACTAGCAACACCAGTAGCAGCTGACTGCACGCAATGAATAAGAATGTGCAGTGGGATTTACGTGAACTCGGCGCAAGGCAGATCTTTCCGACATAGGCTTGAGAATCTTACAGGAACACTTGTACTGTTTCTAAATTAAGTGTAGGCGTGGGAGGAGGGTGCTTCCTGCGCACTAATAACAGCACGCTTGTCAATTGTGGATGCTAATCATTCGCTTGTATCTTCCTAGACACATCTGCTGGTTGTGAATTATTCCTCTTGCATGGCAAGGTGCGCATGTAGGTGTGTTAAAAGTTCTGGAGGCACGGGGTATTGATCCCAGTACCTCTCGCATACTAAGCGAGCGCTCTACCATCTGAGCTACGCCCGCCCACCCGAAGACTAATGGTGCTACATACAGCCATATAGACGACACAGACCCTTGCACTCCCATTATTCAGCAGACAAACACTACTCTCTATGTATCCGTTAGGGTGTCTTTCAGGTTTCGTGCATTCTGTATTGAATCGTAGTTGGCCACAATGAAAGTGGCACGTATAACGTCGAAATTAGAATTCGGACACCGCTCTGAGTAAGACCAACGTGTTGTCCACCCTCTAGACTTCAATGAGGTTAAGCCGCGATACCTAAGACAGATCTGCACTCGATGACACCTCGATAACAGCCGGTCCCCACACTTACATCTTGCTCTCCTTACGTCAGTATACATCATATCAGTCTGTGACGCTGGCTTTGCAACATCTTGCGTGCCTTTAGGTTCGCCGCGACCAACACTAACCCTGCACTGACCACAAAAAATGGAGGCGCCGCGGCTTGAACCCTGGACCTTTCACATGCCAAGCGAACGCTCTAACAACTGAGCTACGCCCCATGCACGACCAAACTGCGCTATTCCCCATTCTTTGCGACTCAGATGCGCACGGACACGATGCTTGGTTGGTTTGTAGCGGTGAAGGGAGCAGAGTACAAAGGCGCGGACCCGTTCATATACACAAAAGTTCCAAGTAGTTTCGATGCTCTGGTATTACAAATGCAAATTCCGTCTGTTTTTAACGTCTTAAATTCAAAGAGCCGTCACAAATTGCTCCGTTTTCACTCCTGGTCGACAATCATACAGCACCTGAGGTAACAAACACATCTCGAGCCCCATTGTGCACTCCATTATTCATGCCAACTCAGTGCCTCGCTCTTTACTACTGTGTACCAATCTTGTCGTCCAACTGCAAAACACTGGGCCACAATAAGTTTCCGCGTCTCCATTGCACTGCGCATACTACGAAACTTTCCCCAAACTTGGCACTCACCCTCGCAGCCGACTTTTCCGACTTTCCACGACGCTCACGCAACGCTCACGCTAGTGACAGCATTATTTATAGTTCGACGTCGCGCCAAAGCGAATGAGCACATTTCGCCTACGGCTTAGGCCGCCATCCTACTGTGGCTGCTCGGTGTCTGCAGGCAGCGAGGGTCTGCAAACTTCCTGTGCTCGCACCTATGTCACCTGTGCTTGCTTGTCAGAGACAGACTATCGCAAAACATACAACTCACTCCATGAATTGATTGCTACGGCATCTGTTATCAGCAGTCACAACTTTCAACACCAGTAGCAGCTGACTGCACTTAAAGAATAGGAATGTGCAGTGGGATTTACGTGAACTCGGCGCAAGGCAGATCTTTCCGACATGGGCTTGAGAATCTTAGGGGAACACTTGTACTGTTTCTAAATTAAGTGTAGGCGTGGGAGGAGGGTGCTTCCTGCGCACTAATAACAGCACGCTTGTCAATTGTGGATGCTAATCATTCGCTTGTATCTTCCTAGACACATCTGCTGGTTGTGAATTATTCCTCTTGCATGGCAAGGTGCGCATGTAGGTGTGTTAAAAGTTCTGGAGGCACTGGGTATTGATCCCAGAACCTCTCGCATACTAAGCGAGCGCTCTACCATCTGAGCTACGCCCGCCCACCCGAAGACTAATGGTGCTACATACAGCCATATAGACGACACAGACCCTTGCACTCCCATTATTCAGCAGACAAACACTACTCTCTATGTATCCGTTAGGGTGTCTTTCAGGTTTCGTGCATTCTGTATTGAATCGTAGTTGGCCACAATGAAAGTGGCACGTATAACGTCGAAAATAGAATTCGGACACCGCTCTGAGTAAGACCAACGTGTTGTCCACCCTCTAGACTTCAATGAGGTTAAGCCGTGATACCTAAGACAGATCTGCACTCGATGACACCTCGATAACAGCCGGTCCCCACACTTACATCTTGCTCTCCTTACGTCAGTATACATCATATCAGTCTGTGACGCTGGCTTTGCAACATCTTGCGTGCCTTTAGGTTCGCCGCGACCAACACTTACCATGCACTGACCACAAAAAATGGAGGCGCCGCGGCTTGAACCCTGGACCTTTCACATGCCAAGCGAACGCTCTACCAACTGAGCTACGCCCCATGCACGACCAAACTGCGCTATTCCCCATTCTTTGCGACTCAGATGCGCACGGACACGATGCTTGGTTGGTTTGTAGCGGTGAAGGGAGCAGAGTACAAAGGCGCGGACCCGTTCATATACACAAAAGTTCCAAGTAGTTTCGATGCTCTGGTATTACAAATGCAAATTCCGTCTGTTTTTAACGTCTTAAATTGAAAGAGCCGTCACAAATTGCTCCGTTTTCACTCCTGGACGACAATCATACAGCACCTGAGGTAACAAACACATCTCGAGCCCCATCGTGCACTCCATTATTCATGCCAACTCAGTGCCTCGCTCTTTACTACTGTGTACCAATCTTGTCATCCAACTGCAAAACACTGGGCCACAACAAGTTTCCGCGTCTCCATTGCAATGCGCATACTACGAAACGTTCCCCTAATTTGGCACTCACCCTCACAGCCGACTTTTCCGACTTTCCACGACGCTCACGCAACGCTCACGCTAGTGACAGCATTATTTATAGTTCGACGTCGCGCCAAAGCGAATGAGCACATTTCGCCTACGGCTTATGCCGCCCTCCTACTGTGGCTGCTCGGTGTCTGCAGGCAGCGAGGGTCTGCAAGCTTCCTGTGTTCGCACCTATGTCACCTGTGCTTGCTTGTCAGAGACAGACTATCGCAAAACATACAACTCACTCCATGAATTGATTGCTACGGCATCTGTTATCAGCAGTCACAACTAGCAACACCAGTAGCAGCTGACTGAACGCAATGAATAAGAATGTGCAGTGGGATTTACGTGAACTCGGCGCAAGGAAGATCTTTCCGACATAGGCTTGAGAATCTTACGGGAACACTTGTACTGTTTCTAAATTAAGTGTAGGCGTGGGAGGAGGGTGCTTCCTGCGCACTAATAACAGCACGCTTGTCAATTGTGGATGCTAATCATTCGCTTGTATCTTCCTAGACACATCTGCTGGTTGTGAATTATTCCTCTTGCATGGCAAGGTGCGCATGTAGGTGTGTTAAAAGTTCTGGAGGCACTGGGTATTGATCCCAGTACCTCTCGCATACTAAGCGAGCGCTCTACCATCTGAGCTACGCCCGCCCACCCGAAGACTAATGGTGCTACATACAGCCATATAGACGACACAGACCCTTGCACTCCCATTATTCAGCAGACAAACACTACTCTCTATGTATCCGTTAGGGTGTCTTTCAGGTTTCGTGCATTCTGTATTGAATCGTAGTTGGCCACAATGAAAGTGGCACGTATAACGTCGAAAATAGAATTCGGACACCGCTCTGAGTAAGACCAACGGGTTGTCCACCCTCTAGACTTCAATGAGGTTAAGCCGCGATACCTAAGACAGATCTGCACTCGATGACACCTCGATAACAGCCGGTCCCCACACTTACATCTTGCTCTCCTTACGTCAGTATACATCATATCAGTCTGTGACGCTGGCTTTGCAACATCTTGCGTGCCTTTAGGTTCGCCGCGACCAACACTTACCATGCACTGACCACAAAAAATGGAGGCGCCGCGGCTTGAACCCTGGACCTTTCACATGCCAAACGAACGCTCTACCAACTGAGCTACGCCCCATGCACGACGAAACTGCGCTATTCCCCATTCTTTGCGACTCAGATGCACACGGACACGATGCTTGGTTTGTAGCGGTGAAGGGAGCAGAGTACAAAGGCGCGGACGCGTTCATATACACAAAAGTTCCAAGTAGTTTCGATGCTCTGGTATTACAAATGCAAATTCCGTCTGTTTTTAACGTCTTAAATTGAAAGAGCCGTCACAAATTGCTCCGTTTTCACTCTTTGTCGACAATCATACAGCACCTGAGGTAACAAACACATCTCGAGCCCCATTGTGCACTCCATTATTCATGCCAACTCAGTGCCTCGCTCTTTACTACTGTGTACCAATCTTGTCATCCAACTGCAAAACACTGGGCCACAACAAGTTTCCGCGTCTCCATTGCAATGCGCATACTACGAAACGTTCCCCAAACTTGGCACTCACCCTCGCAGCCGACTTTTCCGACTTTCCACGACGCTCACGGTAGTGACAGCATTATTTATAGTTCGACGTCGCGCCAAAGCGAATGAGCACATTTCGCCTACGGCTTAGGCCGCCCTCCTAGTGTGGCTGCTCGGTGTCTGCAGGCAGCGAGGGTCTACAAGCTTCCTGTGTTCGCACCTATGTCACCTGTGCTTGCTTGTCAGAGACAGACTATCCCAAAACATACAACTCACTCCATGAATTGATTGCTACGGCATCTGTTATCAGCAGTCACAACTAGCAACACCAGTAGCAGCTGACTGCACGCAAAGAATAGGAATGTGCAGTGGGATTTACGTGAACTCGGCGCAAGGCAGATCTTTCCGACATAGGCTTGAGAATCTTACGGGAACACTTGTACTGTTTCTAAATTAAGTGTAGGCGTGGGAGGAGGGTGCTTCCTGCGCACTAATAACAGCACGCTTGTCAATTGTGGATGCCAATCATTCGCTTGTATCTTCCTAGACACATCTGCTGGTTGTGAATTATTCCTCTTGCATGGCAAGGTGCGTATGTAGGTGTGTTAAAAATTCTGGACGCACTGGGTATTGATCCCAGTACCTCTCGCATACTAAGCGTGCGCTCTACCACCTGAGCTACGCCCGCCCCCCCGAAGACTAATGGTGCTACATACAGCCATATAGACGTCACAGACCCTTGCACTCCCATTATTCAGCAGACAAACACTACTCTCTATGTATCCGTTAGGGTGTCTTTCAGGTTTCGTGCATTCTGTATTGAATCGTAGTTGGCCACAATGAAAGTGGCACGTATAACGTCGAAAATAGAATTCGGACACCGCTCTGAGTAAGACCAACGGGTTGTCCACCCTCTAGACTTCAATGAGGTTAAGCCGCGATACCTAAGACAGATCTGCACTCGATGACACCTCGATAACAGCCGGTCCCCACACTTACATCTTGCTCTCCTTACGTCAGTATACATCATATCAGTCTGTGACGCTGGCTTTGCAACATCTTGCGTGCCTTTAGGTTCGCCGCGACCAACACTTACCATGCACTGACCACAAAAAATGGAGGCGCCGCGGTATGAACCCTGGACCTTTCACATGCCAAACGAACGCTCTACCAACTGAGCTACGCCCCATGCACGACGAAACTGCGCTATTCCCCATTCTTTGCGACTCAGATGCACACGGACACGATGCTTGGTTTGTAGCGGTGAAGGGAGCAGAGTACAAACGCGCGGACGCGTTCATATACACAAAAGTTCCAAGTAGTTTCGATGCTCTGGTATTACAAATGAAAATTCCGTCTGTTTTTAACGTCTTAAATTGAAAGAGCCGTCACAAATTGCTCCGTTTTCACTCTTTGTCGACAATCATACAGCACCTGAGGTAACAAACACATCTCGAGCCCCATTGTGCACTCCATTATTCATGCCAACTCAGTGCCTCGCTCTTTACTACTGTGTACCAATCTTGTCATCCAACTGCAAAACACTGGGCCACAACAAGTTTCCGCGTCTCCATTGCAATGCGCATACTACGAAACGTTCCCCAAACTTGGCACTCACCCTCGCAGCCGACTTTTCCGACTTTCCACGACGCTCACGCTAGTGACAGCATTATTTATAGTTCGACGTCGCGCCAAAGCGAATGAGCACATTTCGCCTACGGCTTAGGCCGCCCTCCTAGTGTGGCTGCTCGGTGTCTGCAGGCAGCGAGGGTCTACAAGCTTCCTGTGTTCGCACCTATGTCACCTGTGCTTGCTTGTCAGAGACAGACTATCCCAAAACATACAACTCACTCCATGAATTGATTGCTACGGCATCTGTTATCAGCAGTCACAACTAGCAACACCAGTAGCAGCTGACTGCACGCAAAGAATAGGAATGTGCAGTGGGATTTACGTGAACTCGGCGCAAGGCAGATCTTTCCGACATAGGCTTGAGAATCTTACGGGAACACTTGTACTGTTTCTAAATTAAGTGTAGGCGTGGGAGGAGGGTGCTTCCTGCGCACTAATAACAGCACGCTTGTCAATTGTGGATGCCAATCATTCGCTTGTATCTTCCTAGACACATCTGCTGGTTGTGAATTATTCCTCTTGCATGGCAAGGTGCGTATGTAGGCGTGTTAAAAATTCTGGAGGCACTGGGTATTGATCCCAGTACCTCTCGCATACTAAGCGTGCGCTCTACCACCTGAGCTACGCCCGCCCCCCCGAAGACTAATGGTGCTACATACAGCCATATAGACGACACAGACCCTTGCACTCCCATTATTCAGCAGACAAACACTACTCTCTATGTATCCGTTAGGGTGTCTTTCAGGTTTCGTGCATTCTTTATTGAATCGTAGTTGGCCACAATGAAAGTGGCACGTATAACGTCGAAAATAGAATTCGGACACCGCTCTGAGTAAGACCAACGTGTTGTCCACCCTCTAGACTTCAATGAGGTTAAGCCGCGATACCTAAGACAGATCTGCACTCGATGACACCTCGATAACAGCCGGTCCCCACACTTACATCTTGCTCTCCTTACGTCAGTATACATCATATCAGTCTGTGACGCTGGCTTTGCAACATCTTGCGTGCCTTTAGGTTCGCCGCGACCAACACTTACCATGCACTGACCACAAAAAATGGAGGCGCCGCGGCTTGAACCCTGGACCTTTCACATGCCAAGCGAACGCTCTACCAACTGAGCTACGCCCCATGCACGACGAAACTGCGCTATTCCCCATTCTTTGCGACTCAGATGCACACGGACACGATGGTTGGTTGGTTTGTAGCGGTGAAGGGAGCAGAGTACAAAGGCGCGGACCCGTTCATATACACAAAAGTTCCAAGTAGTTTCGATGCTCTGGTATTACAAATGCAAATTCCGTCTGTTTTTAACGTCTTAAATTGAAAGAGCCGTCACAAATTGCTCCGTTTTCACTCCTTGTCGACAATCATACAGCACCTGAGGTAACAAACACATCTCGAGCCCCATTGTGCACTCCATTATTCATGCCAACTCAGTGCCTCGCTCTTTACTACTGTGTACCAATCTTGTCATCCAACTGCAAAACACCGGGCCACAACAAGTTTCCGCGTCTCCATTGCAATGCGCATACTACGAAACGTTCCCCAAACTTGGCACTCACCCTCGCAGCCGACTTTTCGACTTTCCCCGACGCTCACGCAACGCTCACGCTAGTGACAGCATTATTTATAGTTCGACGTCGCGGCAAAGCGAATGAGCACATTTCGCCTACGGCTTAGGCCGCCCTCCTACTGTGGCTGCTCGGTGTCTGCAGGCAGCGAGGGTCTGCATGCTTCCTGTGTTCGCACCTATGTCACCTGTGCTTGCTTGTCAGAGACAGACTATCGCAAAACATACAACTCACTCCATAAATTGATTGCTACGGCATCTGTTATCAGCAGTCACAAATAGCAACACCAGTAGCAGCTGACTGCACCCAAAGAATAGGAATGTGCAGTGGGATTTACGTGAACTCGGCGCAAGGCAGATCTTTCCGACATGGGCTTGAGAATCTTACGGGAACACTTGTACTGTTTCTAAATTAAGTGTAGGCGTGGGAGGAGGGTGCTTCCTGCGCACTAATAACAGCACGCTTGTCAATTGTGGATGCTAATCATTCGCTTGTATCTTCCTAGACACATCTGCTGGTTGTGAATTATTCCTCTTGCATGGCAAGGTGCGCATGTAGGTGTGTTAAAAATTCTGGAGGCACTGGGTATTGATCCCAGTACCTATCGCATACTAAGCGTGCGTTCTACCATCTGAGCTACGCCCGCCCCCCCGAAGACTAATGGTGCTACATACAGCCATATATACGACACAGACCCTTGCACTCCCATTATTCAGCAGACAAACACTACTCTCTATGTATCCGTTAGGGTGTCTTTCAGGTTTCGTGCATTCTGTATTGAATCGTAGTTGGCCACAATGAAAGTGGCACGTATAACGTCGAAAATAGAATTCGGACACCGCTCTGAGTAAGACCAACGTGTTGTCCACCCTCTAGACTTCAATGAGGTTAAGCCGCGATACCTATGACAGATCTGCACTCGATGACACCTCGATAACAGCCGGTCCCCACACTTACATCTTGCTCTCCTTACGTCAGTATACATCATATCAGTCTGTGACGCTGGCTTTGCAACATCTTGCGTGCCTTTAGGTTCGCCGCGACCAACACTTACCATGCACTGACCACAAAAAATGGAGGCGCCGCGGCTTGAACCCTGGACCTTTCACATGCCAAGCGAACGCTCTACCAACTGAGTTACGCCCCATGCATGACCAAACTACGCTATTCCCCATTCTTTCCGACTCAGATGCGCACGGACACGATGCTTGGTTGGTTTGTAGCGGTGAAGGGAGCAGAGTACAAAGGCGCGGACCCGTTCATACACACAAAAGTTCCAAGTAGTTTCGATGCTCTGGTATTACAAATGCAAATTCCGTCTGTTTTTAACGTCTTAAATTGAAAGAGCCATCACAAATTGCTCCGTTTTCACTCCTGGTCGACAATCATACAGCACCTGAGGTAACAAACACATCTCGAGCCCCATTGTGCACTCCATTATTCATGCCAACTCAGTGCCTCGCTCTTTACTACTGTGTACCAATCTTGTCATCCAACTGCAAAACACTGGGCCACAACAAGTTTCCGCGTCTCCATTGCAATGCGCATACTACGAAACGTTCCCCAAACTTGGCACTCACCCTCGCAGCCGACTTTTCCGACTTTCCCCGACGCTCACGCAACGCTCACACTAGTGACAGCATTATTTATAGTTCGACGTCGCGCCAAAGCGAATGAGCACATTTCGCCTACGGCTTAGGCCGCCCTCCTAGTGTGGCTGCTCGGTGTCTGCAGGCAGCGAGGGTCTGCAAGCTTCCTGTGTTCGCACCTATGTCACCTGTGCTTGCTTGTCAGAGACAGACTATCGCAAAACATACAACTCACTCCATGAATTGATTGCTACGGCATCTGTTATCAGCAGTCACAACTAGCAACACCAGTAGCAGCTGACTGCACCCAAAGAATAGGAATGTGCAGTGGGATTTACGTGAACTCGGCGCAAGGCAGATCTTTCCGACATAGGCTTGAGAATCTTACGGGAACACTTGTACTGTTTCTAAATTAAGTGTAGGCGTGGGAGGAGGGTGCTTCCTGCGCACTAATAACAGCACGCTTGTCAATTGTAGATGCTAATCATTCGCTTGTATCTTCCTAGACACATCTGCTGGTTGTGAATTATTCCTCTTGCATGGCAAGGTGCGCATGTAGGTGTGTTAAAAATTCTGGAGGCACTGGGTATTGATCCCAGTACCTATCGCATACTAAGCGAGCGATCTACCACCTGAGCTACGCCCGCCCTCCCCCCCCCCCCCCCCGGAAAAGTAATGGTGCTACATTCAGCCATATATACGACACAGACCCTTGCACTCCCATTATTCAGCAGACAAACACTACTCTCTATGTATCCGTTAGGGTGTCTTTCAGATTTCGTGCATTCTGTATTGAATCGTATTTGGCCACAATGAAAGTGGCACGTATAACGTCGAAAATAGAATTCGGACACCGCTCTGAGTAAGACCAACGTGTTGTCCACCCTCTAGACTTCAATGAGGTTAAGCCGCGATACCTAAGACAGATCTGCACTCGATGACACCTCGATAACAGCCGGTCCCCACACTTACATCTTGCTCTCCTTACGTCAGTATACATCATATCAGTCTGTGACGATGGCTTTGCAACATCTTGCGAGCCTTTAGGTTCGCCGCGACCAACAGTTACCATGCACTGACCACAAAAAATGGAGGCGCCGCGGCTTGAACCCTGGACCTTTCACATGCCAAGCGAACGCTCTACCAACTGAGCTACACCCCATGCACGACCAAACTGCGAGAGTCCCCATTCTTTGCGACTCAGATGCGCACGGACACTATGGTTGGTTGGTTTGTAGCGGTGAAGGGAGCAGAGTACAAAGGCGCGGACCCGTTCATATACACAAAAGTTCCAAGTAGTTTCGATGCTCTGGTATTACAAATGCAAATTCCGTCTGTTTTTAACGTCTTAAATTGAAAGAGCCGTCACAAATTGCTCCGTTTTCACTCCTTGTCGACAATCATACAGCACCTGAGGTAACAAACACATCTCGAGCCCCATTGTGCACTCCATTATTCATGCCAACTCAGTGCCTCGCTCTTTACTACTGTGTACCAATCTTGTCATCCAACTGCAAAAAGCTGGGCCACAACAAGTTTCCGCGTCTCCATTGCAATGCGCATACTACGAAACGTTCCCCAAACTTGGCACTCACCCTCGCAGCCGACTTTTCCGACTTTCCACGACGCTCACGCTAGTGACAGCATTATTTATAGTTCGACGTCGCGCCAAAGCGAATGAGCACATTTCGCCTACGGCTTAGGCCGCCCTCCTACTGTGGCTGTTCGGTGTCTGCAGGCAGCGAGGGTCTGCAAGCTTCCTGTGTTCGCACCTATGTCACCTGTGCTTGCTTGTCAGAGACAGACTATCCCAAAACATACAACTCACTCCATGAATTGATTGCTACGGCATCTGTTATCAGCAGTCACAACTAGCAACACCAGTAGCAGCTGACTGCACGCAAAGAATAGGAATGTGCAGTGGGATTTACGTGAACTCGGCGCAAGGCAGATCTTTCCGACATAGGCTTGAGAATCTTACGGGAACACTTGTACTGTTTCTAAATTAAGTGTAGGCGTGGGAGGAGGGTGCTTCCTGCGCACTAATAACAGCACGCTTGTCAATTGTGGATGCTAATCATTCGCTTGTATCTTCCTAGACACATCTGCTGGTTGTGAATTATTCCTCTTGCATGGCAAGGTGCGCATGTAGGTGTGTTAAAAATTCTGGAGGCACTGGGTATTGATCCCAGTACCTCGCGCATACTAAGCGTGCGCTCTACCACCTGAGCTACGCCCGCCCCCCCGAAGACTAATGGTGCTACATACAGCCATATATACGACACAGACCCTTGCACTCCCATTATTCAGCAGACAAACACTACTCTCTATGTATCCGTTAGGGTGTCTTTCAGGTTTCGTGCATTCTGTATTGAATCGTAGTTGGCCACAATGAAAGTGGCACGTATAACGTCGAAAATAGAATTCGGACACCGCTCTGAGTAAGACCAACGTGTTGTCCACCCTCTAGACTTCAATGAGGTTAAGCCGCGATACCTAAGACAGATCTGCACTCGATGACACCTCGATAACAGCCGGTCCCCACACTTACATCTTGCTCTCCTTACGTCAGTATACATCATATCAGTCTGTGACGCTGGCTTTGCAACATCTTGCGTGCCTTTAGGTTCGCCGCGACCAACACTTACCATGCACTGACTACAAAAAATGGAGGCGCCGCGGCCTGAACCCTGGACCTTCCACATGCCAAGCGAACGCTCTATCAACTGAGCTACGCCCCATGCACGACGAAACTGCGCTAGTCCCCATTCTTTGCGACTCAGATGCGCACGGACACGATGGTTGGTTGGTTTGTAGCGGTGAAGGGAGCAGAGTACAAAGGCGCGGACCCGTTCATATAAACAAAAGTTCCAAGTAGTTTCGATGCTCTGGTATTACAAATGCAAATTCCGTCTGTTTTTAACGTCTTAAATTGAAAGAGCCGTCACAAATTGCTTCGTTTTCATTCCTTGTCGACAATCATACAGCACCTGAGGTAACAAACACATCTCGAGCCCCATTGTGCACTCCATTATTCATGCCAACTCAGTGCCTCGCTCTTTACTACTGTGTACCAATCTTGTCATCCAACTGCAAAACACTGGGCCACAATAAGTTTCCGCGTCTCCATTGCAATGCGCATACTACGAAACGTTCCCCAAACTTGGCACTCACCCTCGCAGCCGACTTTTCCGACTTTCCACGACGCTCACGCTAGTGACAGCATTATTTATAGTTCGACGTCGCGCCAAAGCGAATGAGCACATTTCGCCTACGGCTTAGGCCGCCCTCCTAGTGTGGCTGCTCGGTGTCTGCAGGCAGCGAGGGTCTGCAAGCTTCCTGTGTTCGCACCTACGTCACCTGTGCTTGCTTGTCAGAGACAGACTATCGCAAAACATACAACTCACTCCATGAATTGATTGCTACGGCATCTGTTATCAGCAGTCACAACTAGCAACACCAGTAGCAGCTGACTGCACGCAAAGAATAGGAATGTGTAGTGGGATTTACGTGAACTCGGCGCATGGCAGATCTTTCCGACATAGACTTGAGAATCTTACGGTAACACTTGTACTGTTTCTAAATTAAGTGTAGGCGTGGGAGGAGGGTGCTTCCTGCACACTAATAACAGCACGCTTGTCAATTGTGGATGCTAATCATTCGCTTGTATCTTCCTAGACACATCTGCTGGCTGTGAATTATTCCACTTGCATATCAAGGTGCGCATGTAGGTGTGTTAAAAATTCTGAAGGCACTGGGTATTAATCCCAGTACCTCTCGCATACTAAGCGAGCGCTCTACCATCTGAGCTACGCCCGCCCCCCCGAAGACTAATGGTGTTACATACAGCCATATAGACGACACAGACCCTTGCACTCCCATTATTCAGCAGACAAACACTACTCTCTATGTATCCGTTAGGGTGTCTTTCAGGTTTCGTGCATTCTGGATCGAATCGTAGTTGGCCACAATGAAAGTGGAACGTATAACGTCGAAAATAGAATTCGGACACCGCTCTGAGTAAGACCAACGTGTTGTCCACCCTCTAGACTTCAATGAGGTTAAGCCGCGATACCTAAGACAGATCTGCACTCGATGACACCTCGATAACAGCCGGTCCCCACACTTACATCTTGCTCTCCTTACGTCAGTATACATCATATCAGTCTGTGACGCTGGCTTTGTAACATCTTGCGTGCCTTTAGGTTCGCCGCGACCAACACTTACCATGAACTGACCACAAAAAATGGAGGCGCCGCGGCTTGAACCGTGGACCTTTCATATGCCAAGTGAACGCTCTACCAACTGAGCTACGCCCCATGCTCGACCAGACTGCGCTATTCCCCATTCTTTGCGTCTCAGATGCGCACGGACACGATGGTTGGTTGGTTTGCAGCGGTGAAGGGAGCAGAGTACAAAGGCGCGGACCCGTTCATATACACAAAAGATCCAAGTAGTTTCGATGCTCTGGTATTACAAATGCAAATTCCGTCTTTTTTTAACGTCTTAAATTGAAAGAGCAGTCACAAATTGCTCCGTTTTCACTCCTTGTCGACAATCATACAGCACCTGAGGTAACAAACACATCTCAAGCCCCATTGTGCACTCCATTATTCATGCCAACTCAGTGCCTCGCTCTTTACTACTGTGTACCAATCTTGTCGTCCAACTGCAAAACACTGGGCCACAACAACTTTCCGCGTCTCCATTGCACTGCGCATACTACGAAACGTTCCCCAAACTTTGCACTCACCCTCGCAGCCGACTTTTCCGAATTTCCACGACGCTCACGCTAGTGACAGCATTATTTATAGTTCGACGTCGCGCCAAAGCGAATGAGCACATTTCGCCTACGGCTTAGGCCGCCATCCTAGTGTGGCTGCTCTGTGTCTGCAGGCAGCGAGGGTCTGCAAGCTTCCTGTGTTCGCACCTATGTCACCTGTGCTTGCTTGTCAGAGACAGACTATCGCAAAACATACAACTCACTCCATGAATTGATTGCTACGGCATCTGTTATCAGCAGTCACAACTAGCAACACCAGTAGCAGCTGACTGCACGCAAAGAATAGGAATGTGTAGTGGGATTTACGTGAACTCGGCGCAAGGCAGATCTTTCCGACATAGGCTTGAGAATCTTACGGGAACACTTGTACTGTTTCTAAATTAAGTGTAGGCGTGGGAGGAGGGTGCTTCCTACGCACTAATAACAGCACGCTTGTCAATTGTGGATGCTAATCATTCGCTTGTATCTTCCTAGACACATCTACTGGCTATGAATTATCCCACTTGCATATCAAGGTGCGCATGTAGGTGTGTTAAAATTTCTGAAGGCACTGGGTATTAACCCCCGTACCTCTCGCATACTAAGCGAGCGCTCTACCATCTGAGCTACGCCCCCCCCCCCCCCCCCCGAAGACTAATGGTGCTACATACAGCCATATAGACGACACAGACCCTTGCACTCCCATTATTCAGCAGACAAACACTATTCTCTATGTATCCGTTAGGGTGTCTTTCAGGTTTCGTGCATTCTGTATCGAATCGTACTTGGCCACAATGAAAGTGGCACGTATAACGTCGAAAATAGAATTCGGACACCGCTCTGAGTAAGACCAACGTGTTGTCCACCCTCTAGACTTCAATGAGGTTAAGCCGCGATACCTAAGACAGATCTGCACTCGATGACACCTCGATAACAGCCGGTCCCCACACTTACATCTTGCTCTCCTTACGTCAGTATACACCATATCAGTCTGTGACGCTGGCTTTGCAACATCTTGCGTGCCTTTAGGTTCGCCGCGACCAACACTTACCATAAAAAATTGAGGCGCCGCGGCTTGAACCCTGGACCTTTCACATGCCAAACGAACGCTCTACCAACTGAGCTACGCCCCATGCACGAGCAAACTGCGCTATTCCCCATTCTTTGCGACTCAGATGCGTAAGGACACGATGGTTGGTTGGTTTGTAGCGGTGAAGGGAGCAGAGTACAAAGGCGCGGACCCGTTCATATACACAAAAGTTCCAAGTAGTTTCGATGCTCTGGTATTACAAATGCAAATTCCGTCTGTTTTTAACGTCTTAAATTGAAAGAGCCGTCACAAATTGCTCTGTCTTCACTCCTTGTCGACAGTCATACAGCACCTGAGGTAACAAACACATCTCAAGCCCCATTGTGCACTCCATTATTCATGCCAACTCAGTGCCTCGCTCTTTACTACTGTGTACCAATCTTGTCGTCCAACTGCAAAACACTGGGCCACAACAAGTTTCCGCGTCTCCATTGCACTGCGCATACTACGAAACGTTCCCCAAACTTGGCACTCACCCTCGCAGCCGACTTTTCCGACTTTCCACGACGCTCACGCTAGTGACAGCATTATTTATAGTTCGACGTCGCGCCAAAGCGAATGAGCACATTTCGCCTACGGCTTAGGCCGCCATCCTAGTGTGGCTGCTCTGTGTCTGCAGGCAGCGAGGGTCTGCAAGCTTCCTGTGTTCGCACCTATGTCACCTGTGCTTGCTTGTCAGAGACAGACTATCGCAAAACATACAACTCACTCCATGAATTGATTGCTACGGCATCTGTTATCAGCAGTCACAACTAGCAACACCAGTAGCAGCTGACTGCACGCAAAGAATAGGAATGTGTAGTGGGAATTACGTGAACTCGGCGCAAGGCAGATCTTTCCGACATAGGCTTGAGAATCTTACGGGAACACTTGTACTGTTTCTAAATTAAGTGTAGGCGTGGGAGGAGGGTGCTTCCTACGCACTAATAACAGCACGCTTGTCAATTGTGGATGCTAATCATTCGCTTGTATCTTCCTAGACACATCTGCTGGCTGTGAATTATTCCACTTGCATATCAAGGTGCGCATGTAGGTGTGTTAAAATTTCTGAAGGCACTGGGTATTAACCCCAGTACCTCTCGCATACTAAGCGAGCACTCTACCATCTGAGCTACGCCCGCCCCCGAAGACTAAGGGTGCTACATACAGCCATATAGACGACACAGACCCTTGCACTCCCATTATTCAGCAGACAAACACTATTCTCTATGTATCCGTTAGGGTGTCTTTCAGGTTTCGTGCATTCTGGATCGAATCGTAGTTGGCCACAATGAAAGTGGCACGTATAACGTCGAAAATAGAATTCGGACACCGCTCTGAGTAAGACCAACGTGTTGTCCACCCTCTAGACTTCAATGAGGTTAAGCCGCGATACCTAAGACAGATCTGCACTCGATGACACCTCGATAAAAGCCGGTCCCCACACTTACATCTTGCTCTCCTTACGTCAGTATACATCATATCAGTCTGTGACGCTGGCTTTGCAACATCTTGCGTGCCTTTAGGTTCGCCGTGACCAACACTTACCATAAAAAATTGAGGCGCCGCGGCTTGAACCCTGGAACTTTCACATGCCAAACGAACGCTCTACCAACTGAGCTACGCCCCATGCACGAGCAAACTGCCCTATTCCCCATTCTTTGCGACTCAGATGCGTACGGACACGATGGTTGGTTGGTTTGTAGCGGTGAAGGGAGCAGAGTACAAAGGCGCGGACCCGTTCATATACACAAAAGTTCCAAGTAGTTTCGATGCTCTGGTATTACAAATGCAAATTCCGTCTGTTTTTAACGTCTTAAATTGAAAGAGCCGTCACAAATTGCTCTGTTTTCACTCCTTGTCGACAGTCATACAGCACCTGAGGTAACAAACACATCTCAAGCCCCATTGTGCACTCCATTATTCATGCCAACTCAGTGCCTCGCTCTTTACTACTGTGTACCAATCTTGTCGTCCAACTGCAAAACACTGGGCCACAACAAGTTTCCGCGTCTCCATTGCAATGCGCATTCTACGAAACGTTCCCCAAACTTTGCACTCACCCTCTCAGCCGACTTTTCTGCCTTTCCACGACGCTCACGCAACGCTAACGCTAGTGACAGCATTATTTATAGTTCGACGTCGCGCCAAAGCGAATGAGCACATTTCGCCTACGGCTTAGGCCGCCCTCCTAGTGTGGCTGCTCGGTGTCTGCAGGCAGCGAGGGTCTGCAAGCTTCCTGTGTTCGCATCTATGTCACCTGTGCTTGCTTGTCAGAGACAGACTATCGCAAAACATACAACTCACTCCATGAATTGATTGCTACGGCACCTGTTATCAGCAGTCACAACTAGCAACACCAGTAGCAGCTGACTGCACGCAAAGAATAGGAATGTGTAGTGGGATTTACGTGAACTCGGCGCAAGGCAGATCTTTTCGACATAGGCTTGAGAATCGTACGGGAACACTTGTACTGTTTCTAAATTAAGTGTAGGCGTGGGAGGAGTGTGCTTCCTGCGCACTAATAACAGCACGCTTGTCAATTGTGGATGCTAATCATTCGCTTGTATCTTCCTAGACACATCTGCTGGCTGTGAATTATTCCACTTGCATAACAAGGTGCGCATGTAGGTGTGTTAAAAATTCTAAAGGCACTGGGTATTAATCCCAGTACCTCTCGCATACTAAGCGAGCGCTCTACCATCTGAGCTACGCCCGCCCCCCCGAAGACTAATGGTGCTACATACAGCCATATAGACGACACAGACCCTTGCACTCCCATTATTCAGCAGACAAACACTACTCTCTATGTATCCGTTAGGGTGTCTTTCAGGTTTCGTGCATTCTGGATCGAATCGTAGTTGGCCACAATGAAAGTGGAACGTATAACGTCGAAAATAGAATTCGGACACCGCTCTGAGTAAGACCAACGTGTTGTCCACCCTCTAGACTTCAATGAGGTTAAGCCGCCATACCTAAGACAGATCTGCACTCGATGACACCTCGATAACAGCCGGTCCCCACACTTACATCTTGCTCTCCTTACGTCAGTATACATCATATCAGTCTGTGACGCTGGCTTTGTAACATCTTGCGTGCCTTTAGGTTCGCCGCGACCAACACTTACCATGAACTGACCACAAAAAATGGAGGCGCCGCGGCTTGAACTGTGGACCTTTCATATGCCAAGTGAACGCTCTACCAACTGAGCTACGCCCCATGCACGACCAGACTGCGCTATTCCCCATTCTTTGCGTCTCAGATGCGCACGGACACGATGGTTGGTTGGTTTGCAGCGGTGAAGGGAGCAGAGTACAAAGGCGCGGACCCGTTCATATACACAAAAGATCCAAGTAGTTTCGATGCTCTGGTATTACAAATGCAAATTCCGTCTTTTTTTAACGTCTTAAATTGAAAGAGCAGTCACAAATTGCTCCGTTTTCACTCCTTGTCGACAATCATACAGCACCTGAGGTAACAAACACATCTCAAGCCCCATTGTGCACTCCATTATTCATGCCAACTCAGTGCCTCGCTCTTTACTACTGTGTACCAATCTTGTCGTCCAACTGCAAAACACTGGGCCACAACAACTTTCCGCGTCTCCATTGCACTGCGCATACTACGAAACGTTCCCCAAACTTTGCACTCACCCTCGCAGCCGACTTTTCCGAATTTCCACGACGCTCACGCTAGTGACAGCATTATTTATAGTTCGACGTCGCGCCAAAGCGAATGAGCACATTTCGCCTACGGCTTAGGCCGCCATCCTAGTGTGGCTGCTCTGTGTCTGCAGGCAGCGAGGGTCTGCAAGCTTCCTGTGTTCGCACCTATGTCACCTGTGCTTGCTTGTCAGAGACAGACTATCCCAAAACATACAACTCACTCCATGAATTGATTGCTACGGCATCTGTTATCAGCAGTCACAACTAGCAACACCAGTAGCAGCTGACTGCACGCAAAGAATAGGAATGTGTAGTGGGATTTACGTGAACTCGGCGCAAGGCAGATCTTTCCGACATAGGCTTGAGAATCTTACGGGAACACTTGTACTGTTTCTAAATTAAGTGTAGGCGTGGGAGGAGGGTGCTTCCTACGCACTAATAACAGCACGCTTGTCAATTGTGGATGCTAATCATTCGCTTGTATCTTCCTAGACACATCTGCTGGCTGTGAATTATTCCACTTGCATATCAAGGTGCGCATGTAGGTGTGTTAAAATTTCTGAAGGCACTGGGTATTAACCCCCGTACCTCTCGCATACTAAGCGAGCGCTCTACCATCTGAGCTACGCCCCCCCCCCCCCCCGAAGACTAATGGTGCTACATACAGCCATATAGACGACACAGACCCTTGCACTCCCATTATTCAGCAGACAAACACTATTCTCTATGTATCCGTTAGGGTGTCTTTCAGGTTTCGTGCATTCTGTATCGAATCGTAGTTGGCCACAATGAAAGTGGCACGTATAACGTCGAAAATAGAATTCGGACACCGCTCTGAGTAAGACCAACGTGTTGTCCACCCTCTAGACTTCAATGAGGTTAAGCCGCGATACCTAAGACAGATCTGCACTCGATGACACCTCGATAACAGCCGGTCCCCACACTTACATCTTGCTCTCCTTACGTCAGTATACATCATATCAGTCTGTGACGCTGGCTTTGCAACATCTTGCGTGCCTTTAGGTTCGCCGTGACCAACACTTACCATAAAAAATTGAGGCGCCGCGGCTTGAACCCTGGAACTTTCACATGCCAAACGAACGCTCTACCAACTGAGCTACGCCCCATGCACGAGCAAAGTGCCCTATTCCCCATTCTTTGCGACTCAGATGCGTACGGACACGATGGTTGGTTGGTTTGTAGCGGTGAAGGGAGCAGAGTACAAAGGCGCGGACCCGTTCATATACACAAAAGTTCCAAGTAGTTTCGATGCTCTGGTATTACAAATGCAAATTCCGTCTGTTTTTAACGTCTTAAATTGAAAGAGCCGTCACAAATTGCTCTGTTTTCACTCCTTGTCGACAGTCATACAGCACCTGAGGTAACAAACACATCTCAAGCCCCATTGTGCACTCCATTATTCATGCCAACTCAGTGCCTCGCTCTTTACTACTGTGTACCAATCTTGTCGTCCAACTGCAAAACACTGGGCCACAACAAGTTTCCGCGTCTCCATTGCAATGCGCATACTACGAAACGTTCCCCAAACTTTGCACTCACCCTCTCAGCCGACTTTTCTGCCTTTCCACGACGCTCACGCAACGCTAACGCTGGTGACAGCATTATTTATAGTTCGACGTCGCGCCAAAGCGAATGAGCACATTTCGCCTACGGCTTAGGCCGCCCTCCTAGTGTGGCTGCTCGGTGTCTGCAGGCAGCGAGGGTCTGCAAGCTTCCTGTGTTCGCATCTATGTCACCTGTGCTTGCTTGTCAGAGACAGACTATCGCAAAACATACAACTCACTCCATGAATTGATTGCTACGGCATCTGTTATCAGCAGTCACAACTAGCAACACCAGTAGCAGCTGACTGCACGCAAAGAATAGGAATGTGTAGTGGGATTTACGTGAACTCGGCGCAAGGCAGATCTTTTCGACATAGGCTTGAGAATCGTACGGGAACACTTGTACTGTTTCCAAATTAAGTGTAGGCGTGGGAGGAGTGTGCTTCCTGCGCACTAATAACAGCACGCTTGTCAATTGTGGATGCTAATCATTCGCTTGTATCTTCCTAGACACATCTGCTGGCTGTGAATTATTCCACTTGCATAACAAGGTGCGCATGTAGGTGTGTTAAAAATTCTGAAGGCACTGGGTATTAACCCCAGTACCTCTCGCATACTAAGCGAGCACTCTACCATCTGAGCTACGCCCGCCCCCCCCCCCCCCCACCCCCGAAGACTAAGGGTGCTACATACAGCCATATAGACGACACAGACCCTTGCACTCCCATTATTCAGCAGACAAACACTATTCTCTATGTATCCGTTAGGGTGTCTTTCAGGTTTCGTGCATTCTGGATCGAATCGTAGTTGGCCACAATGAAAGTGGCACGTATAACGTCGAAAATAGAATTCGGACACCGCTCTGAGTAAGACCAACGTGTTGTCCACCCTCTAGACTTCAATGAGGTTAAGCCGCGATACCTAAGACAGATCTGCACTCGATGACACCTCGATAACAGCCGGTCCCCACACTTACATCTTGCTCTCCTTACGTCAGTATACATCATATCAGTCTGTGACGCTGGCTTTGCAACATCTTGCGTGCCTTTAGGTTCGCCGTGACCAACACTTACCATAAAAAATTGAGGCGCCGCGGCTTGAACCCTGGAACTTTCACATTGCAAACGAACGCTCTACCAACTGAGCTACGCCCCATGCACGAGCAAACTGCCCTATTCCCCATTCTTTGCGACTCAGATGCGTACGGACACGATGGTTGGTTGGTTTGTAGCGGTGAAGGGAGCAGAGTACAAAGGCGCGGACCCGTTCATATACACAAAAGTTCCAAGTAGTTTCGATGCTCTGGTATTACAAATGCAAATTCCGTCTGTTTTTAACGTCTTGAATTGAAAGAGCCGTCACAAATTGCTCTGTTTTCACTCCTTGTCGACAGTCATACAGCACCTGAGGTAACAAACACATCTCAAGCCCCATTGTGCACTCCATTATTCATGCCAACTCAGTGCCTCGCTCTTTACTACTGTGTACCAATCTTGTCGTCCAACTGCAAAACACTGGGCCACAACAAGTTTCCGCGTCTCCATTGCAATGCGCATACTACGAAACGTTCCCCAAACTTTGCACTCACCCTCTCAGCCGACTTTTCTGCCTTTCCACGACGCTCACGCAACGCTAACGCTAGTGACAGCATTATTTATAGTTCGACGTCGCGCCAAAGCGAATGAGCACATTTCGCCTACGGCTTAGGCCGCCCTCCTAGTGTGGCTGCTCGGTGTCTGCAGGCAGCGAGGGTCTGCAAGCTTCCTGTGTTCGCATCTATGTCACCTGTGCTTGCTTGTCAGAGACAGACTATCGCAAAACATACAACTCACTCCATGAATTGATTGCTACGGCATCTGTTATCAGCAGTCACAACTAGCAACACCAGTAGCAGCTGACTGCACGCAAAGAATAGGAATGTGTAGTGGGATTTACGTGAACTCGGCGCAAGGCAGATCTTTTCGACATAGGCTTGAGAATCGTACGGGAACACTTGTACTGTTTCTAAATTAAGTGTAGGCGTGGGAGGAGTGTGCTTCCTGCGCACTAATAACAGCACGCTTGTCAATTGTGGATGCTAATCATTCGCTTGTATCTTCCTAGACACATCTGCTGGCTGTGAATTATTCCACTTGCATAACAAGGTGCGCATGTAGGTGTGTTAAAAATTCTGAAGGCACTGGGTATTAATCCCAGTACCTCTCGCATACTAAGCGAGCGCTCTACCATCTGAGCTACGCCCGCCCCCCCGAAGACTAATGGTGCTACATACAGCCATATAGACGACACAGACCCTTGCACTCCCATTATTCAGCAGACAAACACTACTCTCTATGTATCCGTTAGGGTGTCTTTCAGGTTTCGTGCATTCTGGATCGAATCGTAGTTGGCCACAATGAAAGTGGCACGTATAACGTCGAAAATAGAATTCGGACACTGCTCTGAGTAAGACCAACGTGTTGTCCACCCTCTAGACTTCAATGAGGTTAAGCCGCGATACCTAAGACAGATCTGCACTCGATGACACCTCGATAACAGCCGGTCCCCACACTTACATCTTGCTCTCCTTACGTCAGTATACATCATATCAGTCTGTGACGCTGGCTTTGGAACATCTTGCGTGCCTTTAGGTTCGCCGCGACCAACACTTACCATGAACTGACCACAAAAAATGGAGGCGCCGCGGCTTGAACCGTGGACCTTTCATATGCCAAGTGAACGCTCTACCAACTGAGCTACGCCCCATGCACGACCAAACTGCGCTATTCCCCATTCTTTGCGACTCAGATGCGCACGGACACGATGGTTGGTTGGTTTGCAGCGGTGAAGGGAGCAGAGTACAAAGGCGCGGACCCGTTCATATACACAAAAGATCCAAGTAGTTTCGATGCTCTGGTATTACAAATGCAAATTCCGTCTTTTTTTAACGTCTTAAATTGAAAGAGCCGTCACAAATTGCTCCGTTTTCACTCCTTGTCGACAATCATACAGCACCTGAGGTAACAAACACATCTCAAGCCCCATTGTGCACTCTATTATTCATGCCAACTCAGTGCCTCGCTCTTTACTACTGTGTACCAATCTTGTCGTCCAACTGCAAAACACTGGGCCACAACATGTTTCCGCGTCTCCATTGCAATGCGCATACTACGAAACGTTCCCCAAACTTTGCACTCACCCTCTCAGCCGACTTTTCCACCTTTCCACGACGCTCACGCAACGCTAACGCTAGTGACAGTATTATTTATAGTTCGACGTCGCGCCAAAGCGAATGAGCACATTTCGCCTACGGCTTAGGCCGCCCTCCTAGTGTGGCTGCTCGGTGTCTGCAGGCAGCGAGGGTCTGCAAGCTTCCTGTGTTCGCACCTATGTCACCTGTGCTTGCTTGTCAGAGACAGAATATCGCAAAACGTACAACTCACTCCATGAATTGATTGCTACGGCATCTGTTATTAGCAGTCACAACTAGCAACACCAGTAGCAGCTGACTGCACGCAAAGAATAGGAATGTGCAGTGGGATTTACGTGAACTCGGCGCAAGGCAGATATTTCCGACATAGGCTTGAGAATCTTACGGGAACACTTGTACTGTTTCTAAATTAAGTGTAGGCGTGGGAGGAGGGTGCATCCTGCGCACTAATAACAGCACGCTTGTCAATTGTGGATGCTAATCATTCGCTTGTATCTTCCTAGACACATCTGCTGGTTGTGAATTATTCCTCTTGCATGGCAAGGTGCGCATGTAGGTGTGTTAAAAATTCTGGAGGCTCTGGGTATTGATCCCAGTACCTCTCGCATACTAAGCGAGCGCTCTACCATCTGAGCTACGCCCGCCCCCCCGAAAACTAATGGTGCTACATACAGCCATATAGACGACACAGACCCTTGCACTCCCCTTATTCAGCAGACAAACGCTACTCTCTATGTATCCGTTAGGGTGTCTTTCAGGTTTCGTGCATTCTGTATCGAATCGTAGTTGGCCACAATGAAAGTGGCACGTATAACGTCGAAAATAGAATTCGGACACCGCTCTGAGTAAGACCAACGTATTGTCCACCCTCTAGACTTCAATGAGGTTAAGCCGCGATACCTAAGACAGATCTGCACTCGATGACACCTCGATAACAGCCGGTCCCCACACTTACATCTTGCTCTCCTTACGTCAGTATACATCATATCAGTCTGTGACGCTGGCTTTGGAACATCTTGCGTGCCTTTAGGTTCGCCGCGACCAACACTTACCGTGCACTGACCACAAAAAATGGAGGCGCCGCGGCTTGAACCCTGGACCTTTCACATGCCAAGCAAACGCTCTACCAACTGAGCTACGCCCCATGCACGACCAAACTGCGCTATTCCCCATTCTTTGCGACTCAGATGCGCACGGACACGATGGTTGGTTGGTTTGCAGCGGTGAAGGGAGCAGAGTACAAAGGCGCGGACCCGTTCATATACACAAAAGTTCCAAGTAGTTTCGATTCTCTGGTATTACAAATGCAAATTCCGTCTGTTTTTAAAGTCTTAAATTGAAAGAGCCGTCACAAATTGCTCCGTTTTCACTCCTTGTCGACAATCATACAGCACCTGAGGTAACAAACACATCTCGAGCCCCATTGTGCACTCCATTATTCATGCCAACTCAGTGCCTCGCTCTTTACTACTGTGTACCAATCTTGTCGTCCAACTGCAAAACACTGGGCCACAACAAGTTTCCGCGTCTCCATTAAACAGCGCATTCTACGAAACGCTCCCCAAACTTAGCACTCACCCTCCCAGCCGACTTTTCCGACTTTCCACGACGCTCACGCTAGTGACATCATTATTTATAGTTCGACGTCGCGCCAAAGCGAATGAGCACATTTCGCCTACGGCTTAGGCCGCCCTCCTAGTGTGGCTGCTCTGTGTCTGCAGGCAGCGAGGGTCTGCAAGCTTCCTGTGTTCGCACCTATGTCACCTGTGCTTGATTGTAAGAGACAGACTATCGCAAAACATACAACTCACTCCATGAATTGATTGCTACGGCATCTGTTATCAGCAGTCACAACTAGCAACAGCAGTAGCAGCTGACTGCACGCAAAGAATAGCAATGTGCAGTGGGATATACGTGAACTCGGCGCAAGGCAGATCTTTCCGACATAGGCTTGAGAATCTTACGGGAACACTTGTACTGCTTCTAAATTAAGTGTAGGTGTGGGAGGAGGGTGCTTCCTGCGCACTAATAACAGCACGCTTGTCAATTGTGGATGCTAATCATTCGCTTGTATCTTCCTAGACACATCTGCTGGTCGTGAATTATCCCACTTGCATGGCAAGGTGCGCATGTAGGTGTGTTAAAAATTCGGGAGGCACTGGGTATTGATCCCAGTATCTCTCGCATACTAACCGAGCGCTCTACCATCTGAGCTACGCACGCCCCCGCGAAGACTAATGGTGCTACATACAGCCATATAGACGACACAGACCCTTGCACTCCCATTATTCAGCAGACAAACACTACTCTCTATGTATCCGTTAGGGTGTCTTTCAGGTTTCGTGCATTCTGTATCGAATCGTAGTTGGCCACAATGAAAGTGGCACGTATAACGTCGAAAATAGAATTCGGACACCGCTCTGAGTAAGACCAACGTGTTGTCCACCCTTTAGACTTCAATGAGGTTAAGCCGCCATACCTAAGACAGATCTGCACTCGATGACACCTCGATAACAGCCGGTCCCCACACTTACATCTTGCTCTCCTTACGTCAGTATACATCATATCAGTCTGTGACGCTGGCTTTCCAACATCTTGCGTGCCTTTAGGTTCGCCGCGACCAACACTTACCATGCACTGACCACAAAAAATGGAGGCGCCGCGGCTTGAACCCAGGACCTTTCACATGCCAAGAGAACGCTCTACCAACTGAGCTACGCCCCATGCACGACCAAACTGCGCTATTCCCCATTCTTTGCGACTCAGATGCGCACGGACACGATGCTTGGTTGGTTTGTAGCGGTGAAGGGAGCAGAGTACAAAGGCGCGGACCCGTTCATATACACAAAAGTTCCAAGTAGTTTCGATGCTCTGGTATTACAAATGCAAATTCCATCTGTTTTTAACGTCTTAAATTGAAAGAGCCGTCACAAATTGCTCCGTTTTCACTCTTTGTCGACAATCATACAGCACCTGAGGTAACAAACACATCTCGAGCCCCATTGTGCACTCCATTATTCATGCCAACTCAGTGCCTCGCTCTTTACTACTGTGTACCAATCTTGTCGTCCAACTGCAAAACACTGGGCCACAACAAGTGTTCGTGTCTCCATTGCACTGCGCATACTACGAAACGCTCCCCAAACTTGGCACTCACCCTCTCAGCCGACTTTTCCGACTTTCCACGGCGCTCACGCTAGTGGCAGCATTATTTATAGTTCGACGTCGCGCCAAAGCGAATGAGCACATTTCGCCTACGGCTTAGGCCGCCCTCCTAGTGTGGCTGCTCGGTGTCTACAGGCAGCGAGGGTCTGCAAACTTCCTGTGTTCACACCTATGTCACCTGTGCTTGCTTGTCAGAGACAGACTATCGCAAAACATACAACTCACGCCATGAATTGATTGCTACGGCATCTGTTATCAGCAGTCACAACTTTCAACACCAGTAGCAGCTGACTGCACGCAAAGAATAGGAATGTGCAGTGGGATTTACGTGAACTCGGCGCAAGGCAGATCTTTCCGACATAGGCTTGAGAATCTTACGGGAACACTTGTACTGTTTCTAAATTAAGTGTAGGCGTGGGAGGAGGGTGCTTCCTGCGCACTAATAACAGCACGCTTGTCAATTGTGGATGCTAATCATTCGCTTGTATCTTCCTAGACACATCTGCTGGTTGTGAATTATTCCTCTTGCATGGCAAGGTGCGCATGTTGGTGTGTTAAAAATTCTGGAGGCACTGGGTATTGATCCCAGTACCTCTCGCATACTAAGCGAGCGCTCTACCATTTGAGCTACGCCCGCTCCCCCGAAGACTAATGGTGCTACATACAGCCATATAGACGACACAGACCCTTGCACTCCCATTATTCAGCAGACAAACACTACTCTCTATGTATCCGTTAGGGTGTCTTTCAGGTTTCGTGCATTCTGTATCGAATCGTAGTTGGCCACAATGAAAGTGGCACGTATAACGTCGAAAATAGAATTCGGACACCGCTCTGAGTAAGACCAACGTGTTGTCCACCCTCTAGACTTCAATGAGGTTAAGCCGCGATACCTAAGACAGATCTGCACTCGATGACACCTCGATAACAGCCGGTCCCCACACTTACATCTTGCTCTCCTTACGTCAGTATACATCATATCAGTCTGTGACGCTGGCTTTGCAACATCTTGCGTGCCTTTAGGTTCGCCGCGACCAACACTTACCATGCACTGACCACAAAAAATGTAGGGGCCGCGGCTTGAAACCTGGACCATTCACATGCCAAACGAACGCTCTACCAACTGAGCTACGCCCCATGCACGACCAAACTGCGCTATTCCCCATTCTTTGCGACTCAGATGCGCACGGACACGATGCTTGGTTGGTTTGTTGCAGTGAAGGGAGCAGAGTACAAAGGCGCGGACCCGTTCATATACACAAAAGTTCCAAGAAGTTTCGATGCTCTGGTATTACAAATGCAAATTCCGTCTGTTTTTAACGTCTTAAATTGAAAGAGCCGTCACAAATTGCTCCGTTTTCACTCCTTGTCGACAATCATACAGCACCTGAGGTGACAAACACATCTCGAGCCCCATTGTGCACTCCATTATTCATGCCAACTCAGTGCCTCGCTCTTTACTACTGTGTACCAATCTTGCCGTCCAACTGCAAAACACTGGGCCACAACAAGTTTCCGCGTCTCCATTGCACTGCGCATACTACGAAACTCTCCCCAAACCTGGCACTCACCCTCGCAGCCGACTTTTCCGACTTTCCACGGCGCTCACGCTAGTGAAGCATTATTTATAGTTCGACGTCGCGCCAAAGCGAATGAGCACATTTCGCCTACGGCTTAGGCCGCCCTCCTAGTGTGGCTGCTCGGTGTCTGCAAGCTTCCTGTGTTCGCACCTATGTCACCTGTGCTTGCTTGTCAGAGACAGACTATCGCCAAACATACAACTCACGCCATGAATTGATTGCTACGGCATCTGTTATCAGCAGTCACAACTAGCAACAGCAGTAGCAGCTGACTGCACGCAAAGAATAGGAATGTGCAGTGGGATTTACGTGAACTCGGCGCAAGGCAGATCTTCCCGACATAGGCTTGAGAATCTTACGGGAACACTTGTACTGTTTCTAAATTAAGTGTAGTCGTGGGAGGAGGGTGCTTCCTTCGCACTAATAACAGCACGCTTGTCAATTGTGGATGCTAATCATTCGCTTGTATCTTCCTAGACACATCTGCTGGTTGTGAATTATTCCACTTGCATGGCAAGGTGCGCATGTAGGTGTGTTAAAAATTCTGGTAGCACTGGGTATTGATCCCAGTACCTCTCGCATACTAAGCGAGCCCTCTACCATCTGAGCTACGCCCTCCCCCCGAAAGACTAAGGGTGCTACATACAGCCATATAGACGACACAGACCCTTGCACTCCCATTATTCAGCAGACAAACACTACTCTCTATGTATCCGTTAGGGTGTCTTTCAGGTGTCGTGCATTCTGTATCGAATCGTAGTTGGCCACAATGAAAGTGGCACGTATAACGTCGAAAATAGAATTCGGACACCGCTTTAAGTAAGACCAACGTGTTGTCCACCCTTTAGACTTCAATGAGGTTAAGCCGCGATACCTAAGACAGATCTGCACTCGATGACACCTCGATAACAGCCGGTCCCCACACTTACACCTTGCTCTCCTTACGTCAATATACATCATATCAGTCTGTGACGCTGGCTTTGCAACATCTTGCGTGCCTTTAGGTTCGCCGCGACCAACACTTACCATGCACTGACCACAAAAAATGGAGGCGCCGCGGCTTGAACCCTGGACCTTTCACATGCCAAGCGAACGCTCTACCAACTGAGCTACGCCCCATGCACGAGCAAACTGCGCTATTCCCCATTCTTTGCGACTCAGATGCGCACGGACACGATGCTAGGTTGGTTTGTAGCGGTGAAGGGAGCAGAGTACAAAGGCGCGGACCCGTTCATATACACAAAAGTTCCAAGTAGTTTCGATGCTCTGGTATTACAAATGCAAATTCCGTCTGTTTTTAACGTCTTAAATTGAAAGAGCCGTCACAAATTGCTCCGTTTTCACTCCTTGTCGACAATCATACAGCACCTGAGGTAACAAACACATCTCGAGCCCCATTGTGCACTCCATTATTCATGCCAACTCAGTGCCTCGCTCTTTACTACTGTGTACCAATCTTGTCGTCCAACTGCAAAACACTGGGCCACAACAAGTTTCCGCGTCTCCATTGCACTGCGCATACTACGAAACGCTCCCCAAACTTGGCACTCACCCTCGCAGCCGACTTTTCCGACTTTCCACGACGCTCACGCTAGTGACAGCATTATTTATAGTTCGACGTCGCGCCAAAGCGAATGAGCACATTTCGCCTACGGCTTAGGCCGCCCTCCTAGTGTGGCTGCTCGGTGTCTGCAGGCAGCGAGGGTCTGCAAGCTTCCTGTGTTCGCACCTATGTCACCTGTGCTTGCTTGTCAGAGACAGACTATCGCAAAACATACTACTCACTCCATGAATTGATTGCTACGGCATCTGTTATCAGCAGTCACAACTAGCAACACCAGTAGCAGCTGACTGCACGCAAAGAATAGGAATGTGCAGTGGGATTTACGTGAACTCGGCGCAAGGCAGATCTTTCCGACATAGGCTTGAGAATCTTACGGGAACACTTGTACTGTTTCTAAATTAAGTGTAGGCGTGGGAGGAGGGTGCTTCCTGCGCACTAATAACAGCACGCTTGTCAATTGTGGATGCTAATCATTCGCTTGTATCTTTCTAGACACATCTGCTGGTTGTGAATTATTCCTCTTGCATGGCAAGGTGCGCATGTAGGTGTGTTAAAAATTCTGGAGGCACTGGGTATTGATCCCAGTACCTCTCGCGTACTAAGCGAGCGCTCTACCATATGAGCTACGCCCGCACCGCCGAAGACTAATGGAGCTACATACAGCCATATAGACGACACAGGCCCTTGCACTCCCATTATTCAGCAGACAAACACTACTCTCTATGTATCTGTTAGGGTGTCTTTCAGGTTTCGTGCATTCTGTATCGAATCGTAGTTGGCCACAATGAAAGTGGCACGTTTAACGTCGAAAATAGAATTCGGACACCGCTCTGAGTAAGACCAACGTGTTGTCCATCCTTTAGACTTCAATGAGGTTAAGCCGCGATACCTAAGACAGATCTGCACTCGATGACACCTCGATAACAGCCGGTCCCCACACTTACATCTTGCTTTCCATACGTCAGTATACATGATATCAGTCTGTGACGCTGGCTTTGCAACATCTTGCGTGCCTTGAGGTTCGCCGCGACCAACACTTACCATGCACTGACCACAAAAAATTGAGGCGCCGTGGGTTGAACCCTGGACCATTCAGATGCCAAGCGAACGCTCTACCAACTGAGCTACGCCCCATGCCGAACTAAACTGCGCTATTCCCCATTCTTTCAGACTCAGATGCGCACGGACACGATGGTTGGTTGGTTTGTAGCGGTGAAGGGAGCAGAGTACAAAGGCGCGGACCCGTTCATATACACAAAAGTTCCAAGTAGTTTCGATGCTCTGGTATTACAAATGCAAATTCCGTCTGTTTTTAACGTCTTAAATTGAAAGAGCCGTCACAAATTGCTCCGTTTTCACTCCTTGTCGACAATCATACAGCACCTGAGGTAACAAACACATCTCGAGCCCCATTGTGCACTCCATTATTCATGCCAACTCAGTGCCTCGCTCTTTACTACTGTGTACCAATCTTGTCGTCCAACTGCAAAACACTGGGCCACAACAAGTTTCCGCGTCTCCATTGCACTGCGCATACTACGAAACGCTCCCCAAACTTGGCACTCACCCTCGCAGCCGACTTTTCCGACTTTCCACGACGCTCACGCTAGTGATAGCATTATTTATAGTTCGACGTCGCGCCAAAGCGAATGAGCACATTTCGCCTACGGCTTAGGCCGCCCTCCTAGTGTGGCTGCTCGGTGTCTGCAGGCAGCGAGGGTCTGCAAACTTCCTGTGTTCGCACCTATATCACCTGTGCTTGCTTGTCAGAGACAGACTATCGCAAAACATACTACTCACTCCATGAATTGATTGCTACGGCATCTGTTATCAGCAGTCACAACTAGCAACACCAGTAGCAGCTGACTGCACGCAAAGAATAGGAATGTGCAGTGGGATTTACGTGAACTCGGCGCAAGGCAGATCTTTCCGACATAGGCTTGAGAATCTTACGGGAACACTTGTACTGATTCTAAATTAAGTGTAGGCGTGGGAGGAGGGTGCTTCCTGCGCACTAATAACAGCACGCTTGTCAATTGTGGATGCTAATCATTCGCTTGTATCTTCCTAGACACTTCTGCTGGCTGTGAATTATTCCACTTGCATGGCAAGGTGCGCATGTAGGTGTGTTAAAAATTCTGGAGGCACTGGTTATTGATCCCAGTACCTCTAGCATACTAAGCGAGCGCTCTACCATCTGAGCTACGCCCCCCCCCCCTCCCCGCGAAGACTAATGGTGCTACAAACAGCCATATAGAAGACACAGACCCTTGCACTCCCATTATTCAGCAGACAAACACTACTCTCTATGTATCCGTTAGTGTGTCCTTCAGGTTTCGTGCATTCTGTATCGAATCGTAGTTGGCCACAATGAAAGTGGCACGTATAACGTCGAAAATAGAATTCGGACACCGCTCTGAGTAAGACCAACGTGTTGTCCACCCTATAGACTTCAATGATGTTAAGCCGCGATACCTAAGACAGATCTGCACTCGATGACACCTCGATAACAGCCGGTCCCCACACTTACATCTTGCTCTCCTTACGTCAGTATACATCATATCAGTCTGTGACGCTGGCTTTGCAACATCTTGCGTGCCTTTAGGTTCGCCACGACCAACACTTACCATGCACTGACCACAAAAAATTGAGGCGCCGCGGCTTCAACCCTGGACCTTTCACATGCCAAGCGAACGCTCTACCAACTGAGCTACGCCCCATGCACGACCAAAATGCGCTATTCCCCATTCTTTGCGACTCAGATGCGCACGGACTCGATGGTTTATTGGTTTGTAGCGGTGAAGGGAGCAGAGTACAAAGGCGCGGACCCGTTCATATACACAAAAGTTCCAAGTAGTTTCGATGCTCTGGTATTACAAATGCAAATTCCGTCTGCTTTTAACGTCTTAAATTGAAAGAGCCGTCACAAATTGCTCCGTTTTCACTCCTTGTCGACAATCATACAGCAAGTGAGGTAACAAACACATCTCGAGCCCTATTGTGCACTCCATTATTCATGCCAACTCAGTGCCTCGCTCTTTACTACTGTGTACCAATCTTGTCGTCCAACTGCAAAACACTGGGCCACAACACGTTTCCGCGTCTCCATTGCACTGCGCATACTACGAAACGCTCCCCAAACTTGGCACTCACCCTCGCAGCCGACTTTTCCGAATTTCCACGACGCTCACGCTAGTGACAGCATTATTTATAGTTCGACGTCGCGCCAAAGCGAATGAGCACATTTCGCCTACGGCTTAGGCCGCCCTCCTAGTGTGGCTGCTCGGTGTCTGCAGGCAGCGAGAGTCTGCAAGCTTCCTGTGTTCGCACCTATGTCACCTGTGCTTGCTTGTCAGAGACAGACTATCGCAAAACATACTACTCACTCCATGAATTGATTGCTACGGCATCTGTTATCAGCAGTCACAACTAGCAACACCAGTAGCAGCTGACTGCACGCAAAGAATAGGAATGTGCAGTGGGATTTACGTGAACTCGGCGCAAGGCAGATCTTTCCGACATAGGCTTGAGAATCTTACGGGAACACTTGTACTGTTTCTAAATTAAGTGTAGGCGTGGGAGGAGGGTTCTTCCTGCGCACTAATAACAGCACGCTTCTCAATTGTGGATGCTAATCATTCGCTTGTATCTTCCTAGACACATCTGCTGGTTGTGAATTATTCCTCTTGCATGGCAAGGTGCGCATGTAGGTGTGTTAAAAATTCTGGAGGCACTGGGTGTTGATCCCAGTACCTCTCGCATACTAAGCGAGCGCTCTACCATTTGAGCTACGCCCGCACGCCCGAAGACTAATGGTGCTACATACAGCCATATAGACGACACAGGCCCTTGCACTCCCATTATTCAGCAGACAAACACTACTCTCTATGTATCCGTTAGGGTGTCTTTCAGGTTTCGTGCATTCTGTATCGAATCGTAGTTGGCCACAATGAAAGTGGCACGTATAACGTCGAAAATAGAATTCGGACACCGCTCTGAGTAAGACCAACGTGTTGTCCACCCTCTAGACTTCAATTAGGTTAAGCCGCCATACCTAAGACAGATCTGCACTCGATGACACCTCGATAACAGCCGGTCCCCACACTTACATCTTGCTCTCCTTACGTCAGTATACATCATATCAGTCTATGACGCTGGCTTTGCAACATCTTGCGTGCCTTTAGGTTCGCCGCAACCAACACTTACCATGCACTGGCCACAAAAAATAGAGGCGCCGCGGCTTCAACCCTGGACCTTTCACATGCCAAGCGAACGCTCTACCAACTGAGCTACGCCCCATGCACAAGCAAACTGCGCTATTCCCCATTCTTTGCGACTCAGATGCGCACGGACACGATGGTTGGTTGGTTTGTAGCGGTGAAGGGAGCAGAGTTCAACGGCGCGGACCCGTTCATATACACAAAAGTACCAAGTAGTTTCGACGCTCTGGTATTACAAATGCAAATTCCGTCTGTTTTTAACGTCTTAAATTGAAAGAGCCGTCACAAATTGCTCCGTTTTCACTCCTTGTCGACAATCATACAGCACCTGAGGTAACAAACACATCTCGAGCCCCATTGTGCACTCCATTATTCATGCCAACTCAGTGCCTCGCTCTTTACTACTGTGTACCAATCTTGTCGTCCAACTGCAAAACACTGGGCCACAACAAGTTTCCGCGTCTCCATTGCACTGCGCATACTACGAAACGCTCCCCAAACTTGGCACTCACCCTCGAAGCCGATTTTTCCGACTTTCCACGACGCTCACGCTAGTGACAGCATTATTTATAGTTCGACGTCGCGCCAAAGCGAATGAGCACATTTCGCCTACGGCTTAGGCCGCCCTCCTAGTGTGGCTGCTCGGTGTCTGCAGGCAGCGAGGGTCTGCAAGCTTCCTGTGTTCGCACCTATGTCACCTGTGCTTGCTTGTCAGAGACAGACTATCGCAAAACATACAACTCACTCCATGAATTGATTGCTACGGCATCTGTTATCAGCAGTCACAACTAGCAACACCAGTAGCAGCTGACTGCACGCAAAGAATAGGAATGTGCAGTGGGATTTACGTGAACTCGGCGCAAGGCAGATCTTTCCGACATAGGCTTGAGAATCTTACGGGAACACTTGTACTGTTTCTAAATTAAGTGTAGGCGTGGGAGGAGGGTGCTTCCTGCGCACTAATAACAGCACGCTTGTCAATTGTGGATGCTAATCATTCGCTTGTATCTTTCTAGACACATCTGCTGGTTGTGAATTATTCCTCTTGCATGGCAAGGTGCGCATGTAGGTGTGTTAAAAATTCTGGAGGCACTGGGTATTGATCCCAGTACCTCTCGCGTACTAAGCGAGCGCTCTACCATATGAGCTACGCCCGCACCGCCGAAGACTAATGGAGCTACATACAGCCATATAGACGACACAGGCCCTTGCACTCCCATTATTCAGCAGACAAACACTACTCTCTATGTATCTGTTAGGGTGTCTTTCAGGTTTCGTGCATTCTGTATCGAATCGTAGTTGGCCACAATGAAAGTGGCACGTTTAACGTCGAAAATAGAATTCGGACACCGCTCTGAGTAAGACCAACGTGTTGTCCATCCTTTAGACTTCAATGAGGTTAAGCCGCGATACCTAAGACAGATCTGCACTCGATGACACCTCGATAACAGCCGGTCCCCACACTTACATCTTGCTTTCCATACGTCAGTATACATGATATCAGTCTGTGACGCTGGCTTTGCAACATCTTGCGTGCCTTGAGGTTCGCCGCGACCAACACTTACCATGCACTGACCACAAAAAATTGAGGCGCCGTGGGTTGAACCCTGGACCATTCAGATGCCAAGCGAACGCTCTACCAACTGAGCTACGCCCCATGCCGAACTAAACTGCGCTATTCCCCATTCTTTCAGACTCAGATGCGCACGGACACGATGGTTGGTTGGTTTGTAGCGGTGAAGGGAGCAGAGTACAAAGGCGCGGACCCGTTCATATACACAAAAGTTCCAAGTAGTTTCGATGCTCTGGTATTACAAATGCAAATTCCGTCTGTTTTTAACGTCTTAAATTGAAAGAGCCGTCACAAATTGCTCCGTTTTCACTCCTTGTCGACAATCATACAGCACCTGAGGTAACAAACACATCTCGAGCCCCATTGTGCACTCCATTATTCATGCCAACTCAGTGCCTCGCTCTTTACTACTGTGTACCAATCTTGTCGTCCAACTGCAAAACACTGGGCCACAACAAGTTTCCGCGTCTCCATTGCACTGCGCATACTACGAAACGCTCCCCAAACTTGGCACTCACCCTCGCAGCCGACTTTTCCGACTTTCCACGACGCTCACGCTAGTGATAGCATTATTTATAGTTCGACGTCGCGCCAAAGCGAATGAGCACATTTCGCCTACGGCTTAGGCCGCCCTCCTAGTGTGGCTGCTCGGTGTCTGCAGGCAGCGAGGGTCTGCAAACTTCCTGTGTTCGCACCTATATCACCTGTGCTTGCTTGTCAGAGACAGACTATCGCAAAACATACAACTCACTCCATGAATTGATTGCTACGGCATCTGTTATCAGCAGTCACAACTAGCAACACCAGTAGCAGCTGACTGCACGCAAAGAATAGGAATGTGCAGTGGGATTTACGTGAACTCGGCGCAAGGCAGATCTTTCCGACATAGGCTTGAGAATCTTACGGGAACGCTTGTACTGATTCTAAATTAAGTGTAGGCGTGGGAGGAGGGTGCTTCCTGCGCACTAATAACAGCACGCTTGTCAATTGTGGATGCTAATCATTCGCTTGTATCTTCCTAGACACTTCTGCTGGCTGTGAATTATTCCACTTGCATGGCAAGGTGCGCATGTAGGTGTGTTAAAAATTCTGGAGGCACTGGTTATTGATCCCAGTACCTCTAGCATACTAAGCGAGCGCTCTACCATCTGAGCTACGCCCCCCCCCCCCCCTCCCCGCGAAGACTAATGGTGCTACAAACAGCCATATAGAAGACACAGACCCTTGCACTCCCATTATTCAGCAGACAAACACTACTCTCTATGTATCCGTTAGTGTGTCCTTCAGGTTTCGTGCATTCTGTATCGAATCGTAGTTGGCCACAATGAAAGTGGCACGTATAACGTCGAAAATAGAATTCGGACACCGCTCTGAGTAAGACCAACGTGTTGTCCACCCTATAGACTTCAATGATGTTAAGCCGCGATACCTAAGACAGATCTGCACTCGATGACACCTCGATAACAGCCGGTCCCCACACTTACATCTTGCTCTCCTTACGTCAGTATACATCATATCAGTCTGTGACGCTGGCTTTGCAACATCTTGCGTGCCTTTAGGTTCGCCACGACCAACACTTACCATGCACTGACCACAAAAAATTGAGGCGCCGCGGCTTCAACCCTGGACCTTTCACATGCCAAGCGAACGCTCTACCAACTGAGCTACGCCCCATGCACGACCAAACTGCGCTATTCCCCATTCTTTGCGACTCAGATGCGCACGGACTCGATGGTTTATTGGTTTGTAGCGGTGAAGGGAGCAGAGTACAAAGGCGCGTACCCGTTCATATACACAAAAGTTCCAAGTAGTTTCGATGCTCTGGTATTACAAATGCAAATTCCGTCTGCTTTTAACGTCTTAAATTGAAAGAGCCGTCACAAATTGCTCCGTTTTCACTCCTTGTCGACAATCATACAGCAAGTGAGGTAACAAACACATCTCGAGCCCTATTGTGCACTCCATTATTCATGCCAACTCAGTGCCTCGCTCTTTACTACTGTGTACCAATCTTGTCGTCCAACTGCAAAACACTGGGCCACAACACGTTTCCGCGTCTCCATTGCACTGCGCATACTACGAAACGCTCCCCAAACTTGGCACTCACCCTCGCAGCCGACTTTTCCGAATTTCCACGACGCTCACGCTAGTGACAGCATTATTTATAGTTCGACGTCGCGCCAAAGCGAATGAGCACATTTCGCCTACGGCTTAGGCCGCCCTCCTAGTGTGGCTGCTCGGTGTCTGCAGGCAGCGAGAGTCTGCAAGCTTCCTGTGTTCGCACCTATGTCACCTGTGCTTGCTTGTCAGAGACAGACTATCGCAAAACATACTACTCACTCCATGAATTGATTGCTACGGCATCTGTTATCAGCAGTCACAACTAGCAACACCAGTAGCAGCTGACTGCACGCAAAGAATAGGAATGTGCAGTGGGATTTACGTGAACTCGGCGCAAGGCAGATCTTTCCGACATAGGCTTGAGAATCTTACGGGAACACTTGTACTGTTTCTAAATTAAGTGTAGGCGTGGGAGGAGGGTTCTTCCTGCGCACTAATAACAGCACGCTTCTCAATTGTGGATGCTAATCATTCGCTTGTATCTTCCTAGACACATCTGCTGGTTGTGAATTATTCCTCTTGCATGGCAAGGTGCGCATGTAGGTGTGTTAAAAATTCTGGAGGCACTGGGTGTTGATCCCAGTACCTCTCGCATACTAAGCGAGCGCTCTACCATTTGAGCTACGCCCGCACGCCCGAAGACTAATGGTGCTACATACAGCCATATAGACGACACAGGCCCTTGCACTCCCATTATTCAGCAGACAAACACTACTCTCTATGTATCCGTTAGGGTGTCTTTCAGGTTTCGTGCATTCTTTATTGAATCGTAGTTGGCCACAATGAAAGTGGCACGTATAACGTCGAAAATAGAATTCGGACACCGCTCTGAGTAAGACCAACGTGTTGTCCACCCTCTAGACTTCAATGAGGTTAAGCCGCCATACCTAAGACAGATCTGCACTCGATGACACCTCGATAACAGCCGGTCCCCACACTTACATCTTGCTCTCCTTACGTCAGTATACATCATATCAGTCTGTGACGCTGGCTTTGCAACATCTTGAGAATCTTACGGGAACACTTGTACTGTTTCTAAATTAAGTGTAGGCGTGGGGGGAGGGTGCTTCCTGCGCACTAATAACAGCACGCTTGTCAATTGTGGATGCTAATCATTCGCTTGTATCTTCCTAGACACATCTGCTGGCTGTGAATTATTCCACTTGCATGGCAAGGTGCGCATGTAGGTGTGTTAAAAATTCTGGAGGCACTGGGTATTGCTCCCAGTACCTCTCGCATATTAAGCGAGCGCTCTACCATGTGAGCTACGCCCGCCCCCCCGAAGACTAATGGTGCTACATTCAGCCATATAGACGACACAGACGCTTGCACTCCCATTATTCAGCAGACAAACACTACTCTCTATGTATCCGTTAGGGTGTCTTTCAGGTTTCGTGCATTCTGGATCGAATCGTAGTTGGCCACAATGAAAGTGGCACGTATAACGTCGAAAATAGAATTCGGACACCGCTCTGAGTAAGACCAACGTGTTGTCTACCCTCTAGACTTCAATGAGGTTAAGCCGCGATACCTAAGACAGATCTGCACTCGATGACACCTCGATAACAGCCGGTCCCCACACTTACATCTTGCTCTCCTTACGTCAGTATACATCATATCAGTCTGTGACGCTGGCTTTGCAACATCTTGCGTGCCTTTAGGTTCGCCGCGACCAACACTTACCATGCACTGACCACAAAAAATGGAGACGCCGCGGCTTGAACACTGGACCTTTCACATGCCAAGCGAACGCTCTACCAACTGAGCTACGCCCCATGCACGAGCAAACTGCTCTATTCCCCATTCTTTGCGACTCAGATGGTTGGTTGGTTGGTTTGGTTGGTTTGTAGCGGTGAAGGGAGCAGAGTTTAAAGGCGCGGACCCGTTCATATACACAAAAGTTCCAAGTAGTTTCGATGCTCTGGTATTACAAATGCAAATTCCGTCTGTTTTTAACGTCTTAAATTGAAGGAGCCGTCACAAATTGCTCCGTTTTCACTCCTTGTCGACAATCATACAGCACCTGAGGTAACAAACACATCTCGAGCCCCATTGTGCACTAAATTATTCATGCCAACTCAGTGCCTCGATCTTTACTACTGTGTACCAATCTTGTCGTCCAACTGCAAAACACTGGGCCACAACAAGTTCCCGCGTCTCCATTGCACTGCGCATACTACGAAACGCTCCCCAAATTTGGCACTCACCCACGCAGCCGACTTTTCTGACTTTCCACGACGCTTACGCTAGTGACAGCATTATTTATAGTTCGACGTCGCGCCAAGGCGAATGAGCACATTTCGCCTACGGCTTAGGCCGCCCTCCTATTGTGGCTGCTCGGTGTCTGCAGGCAGCGAGGGTCTGCAAGCTTCTTGTGTTCGCACCTATGTCACCTGTGCTTGCTTGTCAGAGACAGACTATCGCAAAACATACAACTCACTCCATGAATTGATTGCTACGGCATCTGTTATCAGCAGTCACAACTAGCAACACCAGTAGCAGCCGACTGCACGCAAAGAATAGGAATGTGCAGTGGGATTTACGTGAACTCGGCGCAAGCTTGTATCTTCCTAGACACATCTGCTGGCTGTGAATTATTCCACTTGCAGGGCAAGGTGCGCATGTAGGTGTGTTAAAGATTCTGGGGGCACTGGGTATTGATCCCAGTACCTCTCGCATACTATGCGAGCACTCTACCATCTGAGCTACGCCCGCCCCCTCGAAGACTTATGGTGCTACATACAGCCATATAGACGACACAGACCCTTGCACTCCCATTATTCAGCAAACACTAGTCTCTATGTATCCGTTAGGGTGTCTTTCAGGTTTCGTGCAATCTGTATCAAATCGTAGTTGGCCACAATGAAAGTGGCACGTATAACGTCGAAAATAGAATTCGGACACCGCTCTGAGTAAGACCAACGTGTTGTCCACCCTCTAGACTTCAATGGGGTTAAGCCGCGACACCTAAGACAGATCTGCACTCGATGACACCTCGATAACAGCCGGTCCCTACACTTACATCTTCCTCTCCTTACGTCAGTATACATCATATCAGTCTGTGACGCTGGCTTTGCAACATCTTGCGTGCCTTTAGGTTCGCCGCGACCAACACTTACCATGCACTGCCCTATTCCCCATTCTTTGCGACTCAGATGCGCACAACAAGTTTCCGCGTCTCCATTGCACTACGCATACTACGAAACGCTCCCCAAACTTGGCACTCACCCGCGCAGCCGACTTTTCCGACTTTCCACGACGCTCACGCTAGTGACAGCATTATTTATAGTTCGACGTCGCGCCAAAGCGAATGACCACATTTCGCCTACGGCTTAGGCCGCCCTCCTAGTGTGGCTGCTCGGTGTCTGCAGGCAGCGGGGTATTGATCCCAGTACCTCCCGCATACTAAGCGAGCGCTCTAACATCTGAGCTTCGCCCGCCCCCACGAAGACTAATGGTGCTACATACAGCCATATAGACGACACAGACCCTTGCACTCCCATTATTCAGCAGACAAACACTACTCTCTATGTATCCGTTAGGGTGTCTTTCAGGTTTCGTGCATTCTGTATCGAATCGTAGTTGGCCACAATGAAAGTGGGACATATAACGTCGAAAATAGAGTTCGGACACCGCTCTGAGTAAGACCAACGTGTTGTCCACCCTCTAGACTTCAATGAGGTTAAGCCGTGATACCTAAGACAGATCTGCACTCGATGACACCTCGATAACAGCCGGTCCCCACACTTAAATCTTGCTCTCCTTACGTCAGTATACATCATATCAGTCTGTGACGCTGGCTTTGAAACATCTTGCGTGCCTTTAGGTTCGCCGCGACCAACACTTGCCATGCACTGACCACAAAAAATTTAGGCGCCGCGGCTTGAACCCTGTACCTTTCACATACGAAGCGAACGCTCTAGCAACTGAGCTACGCCCCATGCTCGACCAAACTGCTCTATTCCCCATTCTTTGGACTCAGATGCGCACGGACACGATGGTTGGTTGGTTTGTAGCGGTAAAGGGAGCAGAGTACAAAGGTGTTGACACGTTCATATACACAAAAGTTCCAAGTAGTTTCGATGCTCTGGTATTACAAATGCAAATTCCGTCTGTTTTTAACGTCTAAAATTGAAAGAGCCGTCTCAAATTGCTCCGTTTTCACTCCTTGTCGACAATCGTACAGCACCTGAGGTAACAAGCACATCTCGAGCCCCATTGTGCACTCCATTATTCATGCCAACTCAGTGCCTCGCTCTTTACTACTGTGTACCAATCTTGTCGTCCAACTGCAAAACACTGTCCACAACAAGTTTCCGCGTCTCCACATCACTGCGCATACTACGAAACGCTCCCCAAACTTGGGACTCACCCACGCAGCCGACTTTTCCGACATTCCACGACGCCCACGCTAGTGACAGCATTATTTATAGTTCGACGTCGCGCCAAAGCGAATGAGCACATTTCGCCTACGGCTTAGGCCGCCCTCCTAGTGTGGCTGCTCGGTGTCTGCAGGCAGCGAGGGTCTGCAAGCTTCCTGTGTTCGCACCTATGTCACCTTTGCTTGCTTGTCAGAGACAGACTATCGCAAAACATACAACTCACTCCATGAATTGATTGCTACGGCATCTGTTATCAGCAGTCACAACTAGCAACACCAGTAGCAGCCCACTGCACGCAAAGGATAGGAATGTGCAGTGGGATTTACGTGAACTCGGCGCAAGGCAGATCTTTCCGACATAGGCTTGAGAATCTTACGGGAACACTAATACTGTTTCTAAATTAAGTGTAGGTGTGGGAGGAGGGTGCTTCCTGCGCACGAATAAAAGCACGCTTGCCAATTGTGCTGCTAATCGTTCGCTTGTATCTGCCTAGACACCTCTGCTAGTTGTGAATTATTCCACTTGCATGGCAAGTTGCGCATGTAGGCGTGTTAAAAATTCTGGAGGCGCTGGGTATCGATCCCAGTACCTCTCGCACTCCAACCGGTCGATCTACCATCTGAGCTACGCCCACATCCCGATGACTAATAGTACTACATACAGCCATATCAACGTCATAGACCCTTGCACTCCCATTATTCCGCAGACAAATCCTACTCTCTATGTATCCGTTAGGGTGTCTTTCAGGTTTCGTGCATTCTGTATCGAATCGTAGTTGGCCACAATGAAAGTGGCACGCATAACGTCGAAAATAGAGTTCGGACATCGCTCTGAGTATGACGAACGTGTTGTCCACTCTCTAGACTTCAATGACGTTAAGCCTTGATACCTTAGACAGATCTGCACTCGATGACACCTCGATAACAGCCGGTCCCCACACTTACATCTTGCTCTCCTTATGTCAGTACACATCATATCAGTCTGTGACGCTGGTTTTGCAACTTCTTGAGTGCCTTTAGGTTCGCCGCGACCAACACTTACCATGCACTGACCACAAAAAATGGAGGCGCCGCGGCTTGAACCCGAGATCTTCTACACACTAAGCGAACGATCTGCCAACTGAGCTAAGGCTGCACACGCGACAAAGCCTGCCTATTCTCCTTTCTTTGCGACTCTGATGTGCACGGACACGATGGTTGGTTGGTTTGTAGCGGCGAAGGTACCAGAGTACAAAGGCGCGGACACGTTCATATACACAAGAGTTCCAAGTAGTTTCGATGCTCTGGTATTACGAATGCAAATTCCGTCTGTTTTTAACGTCTTAAATTGAAAGGGCGGTCACAAATTGGTCCGTTTCACTCCTTGTCGACAATCACACAGCACCTGAGATAACAAGCACATCTCGAGCCCCATTGTGCACTCCATTGTTCATGCCAACTCAGTGCCTCGCTCGTTGCTACTGTGTACCACTCTTGTCGTCCAACTGCAAAACACTGGGCCACAACAAGTTTCCGCGTCTCCATTGCACTGATCATACTCCGAAAACGCTCCCCAAACTTGGCAATCACCCATGCAGCCGACCTTTCCGACTTTACGCAACGGTCACGCTACTGACAGCTTTATTTATAGTTCGACGTCGCGCCAAAGCGAATGAGCACATTTCGCCTACGGCTTAGGCCGCTCTCCTCGTGTGGCTGCTCTGTGTCTGCAGGCAGCGAGGGGCTGCAAGCTTCCTGTGTTCGCACCTATATCACCTGTGGTTGCTTGTCAGAGACAGACTATCCCAAAACATACAACTCACTCCATGAATTGATTGCTACGGCATCTGTTATCAGCAGTCACAACCAGCAACACCAGTAGCAGCCGACTGCACGCAAAGAATGGGAACGTGCAGTGGGATTTACGTGAACTCGGCAAAAGGCATATCTTTCCGACGTAGGCTTGAGAATATTATGGGAACACTTGTACTGTTTCTAAATTAAGTGTAGGTGTGGGAGGAGGGTGCTTCCCGCGCACGAATAAAAGCACGCTTGCCAATTGTGGATGCTAATCGTTCGCTTGTACCTGCCTAGACACCTCTGCTAGTTGTGAATTATTCTACTTGCATGGCAAGGTGCGCATGTAGGTGTGTTAAAAATTCTGGAGGCCCTGGATATCGATCCCAGTACCACTCACACGCCAACCGAGCGCTCTACCATCTGAGCTAGGCCCCCCCCCCCCCCCCCCGGTGACTAATAGTGCTACATACAGCCATATCAACGTCACAGACCCTTCCACTCCCATTATTCCGCAGACAAATCCTACTCACTATGTATCAGTGAGGGTGTCTTTCAGGTTTCGTGCATTCTGTATCGAATCGTAGTTGGCCACAATGAAAGTGGCACGCATAACGTCGAAAATAGAGTTCGGACATCGCTCTGAGTATGACGAACGTGTTGTCCACTCTCTAGACTTCAATGACGTTAAGCCTTGATACCTTAGACAGATCTGCACTCGATGACACCACGATAACAGCCGGTCCACACACTTACATCTTGCTCTCCTTATGTCAGTACACATCATATCAGTCTGTGACGCTGGTTTTGCAACTTCTTGCGTGCCTTTAGGTTCGCCGCGACCAACACTTACCATGCACTGACATCAAAACATAGAGGCGCCGGGGCTTGAACCCGAGACCTTTCACACACTAAGCGAACGATCTGCCAACTGAGCTACGGCTGCACACACGATCAAGACTGCCTATTCTCCATTCTTTGCGACTCTGATGTGCACGGACACGATGGTTGGTTGGTTTGTAGCGGCGAAGGTACCAGAGTACAAAGGCGCGGACACGTTCACATACAGAAGAATTCCAAGTAGTTTCGATGCTGTGGTATTACGAATGCAAATTCCGTCTGTTTTTAACGTCTTAAATTGAAAGGGCGGTCACAAATTGGTCCGTTTCACTCCTTGTCGACAATCACACAGCACCTGAGATAACAAGCACATCTCGAGCCCCACTGTGCACTCCATTGTTCATGCCAACTCAGTGCCTCGCTCTTTGCTGCTGAGTGCCTCGCTCTTTGCTACTGTGTACCACTCTTGTCGTCCAACTGCAAAACACTGGGCCACAACAAGTTTCCGCGTCTCCATTGCACTGATCATACTCCGAAACGCTCCCCAAACTTGGCAAACACCCATTCAGCCGACTTTTCCGACTTTACACGACGCTCACGCTAGTGACAGCATTATTTGTAGTTCGACGTCGCGCCAAAGCGAATGAGCACATTTCGCCTACGGCTTAGGCCGCTCTCCTAGTGTGGCTGCTCTGTGTCTGCAGGCAGCGAGGGGCTGCAAGCTTCCTGTGTTCGCACCTATATCACCTCTGCTTGCTTGTCAGAGACAGACAACTCACACATACAACTCACACATACAACTCACTCCATGAATTGATTGCTACGGCATCTGTTATCAGCAGTCACAACCAGCAACACCAGTAGCAGCCGACTGCACGCAAAGAATGGGAACGTGCAGTGGGATTTACGTGAACCCTTCAAAAGGCATATCTTTCCGACGTAGGCTTGAGAATATTATGGGAACACTTGTACTGTTTCTAAATTAAGTGTAGGTGTGGGAGGAGGGTGCTTCCTGCGCACGAATAAAAGCACGCTTGCCAATTGTGGATGCTAATCGTTCGCTTGTATCTGCCTAGACACCTCTGCTAGTTGTGAATTATTCCACTTGCATGGCAAGGTGCGCATGTAGGTGTGTAAAAAATTCTGGTGGCGCTGGGTATCGATCCCAGTACCTCACGCACACCAACCGAACGCTCTACGCCCACCCCCCGGTGACTAATAGTGCTACATACAGCCATATCAACGTCACAGACCCTTGCACTCCCATTATTCCGTAGACAAATCCTACTCTGTATGTATCAGTGAGGGTGTCTTTCTGGTTTCGTGCATTCTGTATCGAATCGTAGTTGGCCACAATGAAAGTGGCACGCATAACGTCGAAAATAGAGTTCGGACATCGCTCTGAGTATGACGAACGTGTTGTCCACTCTCTAGACTTCAATGACGTTAAGCCTTGATACCTTAGACAGATCTGCACTCGATGACACCTCGATAACAGCCGGTCCCCACACTTACATCTTGCTCTCCTCATGTCAGTACACATCATATCAATCTGTGACGCTGGTTCTGCAACTTCTTGCGTGCCTTTAGGTTCGCCGCGACCAACACTTACCATGCACTGACCACAAAACATGGAGGCGCCGGGGCTTGAACCCGAGATCTTTCACACACTAAGCGAACGATCTGCCAACTGAGCTACGGCTGCACACACGACCAAGCCTACCTATTCTCCATTCTTTGCGACTCTGATGTGCACGGACACGATGGTTGGTTGGTTTGTAGCGGCGAAGGTACCACAGTACAAAGGCGCGGACACGTTCATACACACAAGAGTTCCAAGTAGTTTCGATGCTCTGGTATTACGAATGCAAATTCCGTCTGTTTTTAACGTCTTAAATTGAAAGGGCGGTCACAAATTGGTCCGTTTCACTCCTTCTCGACAGCACCTGAGATAAGAAGCACATCTCGAGCCCCATTGTGCACTCCATTGTTCATGCCAACTCAGTGCCTCGCTCTTTGCTACTGCGTACCACTCTTGTCGTCCATCCGATGCACATCTAGAGGCATTCTGTAATCTGCAGACCTTCAAAGTGTTGATGAAACACAGAAATTGCATCGGGATTGAATACAACAGTCACCATGCGCACTCTCCTCCATTGGAGTAATGTCTCAAACAGTCTACGCTTTGATCGATCCCTGGAAGACCAGTAGTAGTTTCAGATGCACATCTGGAGGCAATTTATAAACTGTGGGCTATCAGAGTGTTGATGAAACACAGAAATTGCATCGGGATTGAATACAACAGTCACCATGCGCACATTCATCCATGGGAGTAATGTCTCAAACAGTCTACGCTTTGATCGTTCCCTGAAGACCAGTAGTAGTTTCAGGTTCACATCTGGAGGCATCCTGTAATCAGTGGACTTACAGAGTGTTGATGAAACACAGAAATTGCATCGGGATTGAATACAACAGTCACCATGCGCACTTTCATCCATGGGAGTAATGTCTCAAACAGTCTACGCTTTGATCGTTCCCTGGAAAACCAGTAGTAGTTTCCCATGCACATCTCTAGGCATTGTGTAATCTGTGGACTATCCGATTGTTAATGTAACACAGAAATTGCATCGGGATTGAATACAACAGTCACCATGCGCACTTTCCTCCATGGGAGTAATGTCTCAAACAGTCTACGCTTTGATCGTTCCCTGGAAAACCAGTAGTAGTTTCCAAAGCATATCTGGAGGCATTCTGTAATCTGTGGACTATCAGAGTGTTGATGTAACACGGAAATTGGATCGGGATTGAATTCAACGGTCACCATGCGCACTTTCCTCCATGGGAGTAATGTCTCAAACAGTCTACGCTTTGATCGTTCACTGGAAGACCAGTAGTGGTTTCCGAGGCACATCTGGAGGCATTCTGTAATCAGTGGACTATCAGAGTGTAGATGAAACACAGAAATTGCATCGGGATTGAATACAACAGTCACCATGTGCATTTTCATCCATGGGAGTAATGTCTCAAACAGTCTACGCTTTGATTCGTCCCTGGAAAACCAGTAGTAGTTTCCGATGCACATCTGGAGGCATTCTGTAATCTGTGAACTATCAGAGTGTTGCATCGGGATCGATTACAACAGTCACCATGCGCACTTTCTTCCATGGGAGTAATGTCTCAAACAGTCTACGCTTTGACCGTTCCCTGGAAGACCAGTAGTAGATTCCGATGCACATCTGGAGGCATTCTGTAACCTGTGGACTATCAGAGTGTAGATGTAACACAGAAATTGCATCGGGATTGAATACAACAGTCACCATGCGCACATGCATCCATGGGAGTAACGTCTCAAACAGTCTACGCTTTGATCGTTCCATGGAAAACCAGTAGTAGTTTCCGATGCACATCTGGAGGCATTCTGTAATCTGTGGACTATCAGAGTGTTGTTGAAACACAGATATTACATCGGAATTGAATACAACAATCACCATGCGCACTTTCCTCCATGGGAGTAATGTCTCAAACTGTCATCGCTTTGATCGTTCCCTGAAGACCAGTAGTAGTTTCAGGTTCACATCTGGAGGCATTCTGTAATCAGTGGACTTACAGAGTGTTGATGAAACACAGAAATTGTATCTGGATTGAATACAACAGTCACCATGCGCACTTTCATCCATGGGAGTAATGTCTCAAACAGCCTACGATTTGATCGTTCCCTAGAAAACCCGTAGTAGTTTCCGATGCACATCTCTAGGCATTGTGTAATCTGTGGACTATCAGATTGTTAATGTAACACAGAAATTGCATCGGGATTGAATACAACAGTCACCATGCGCACTTTCCTCCATGGGAGTAATGTCTCAAACAGTCTACGCTTTGATCGTTCCCTGGAAAACCAGTAGTAGTTTCCAAAGCACATCTGGAGGCATTCTGTAATCTGTGGACTATCAGAGTGTTGATGTAACACGGAAATTGGATCGGGATTGAATTCAACAGCCACCATACGCAATTTCCTCCATGGGAGTAATGTCTCAAACAGTCTACGCTTTAATCGTTCACTGGAAGACCAGTAGTAGTTTCCGAGGCACATCTGGAGGCATTCTGTAATCAGTGGACTATCAGAGTGTAGATGAAACACAGAAATTGCATCGGGATTGAATACAACAGTCACCATGTGCATTTCCATCCATGGGAGTAATGTCTCAAACAGTCTACGCTTTGATTCGTCCCTGGAAAAGCAGTAGTAGTTTCCGATGCACATCTGGAGGCATTCTGTAATCTGTGAACTATCAGAGTGTTGTTGAAACACAGAATTTGCATCGGGATTGATTACAACAGTCACCATTCGCTTTATCCTCCATGGGAGTAATGTCTCAAACAGTCAACGATTTGACCATTCCCTGGAAGACCAGTAGTAGATTCCGATGCACATCTGGAGGCATTCTGTAATCTGTGGACTATCAGAGTGTTGATGTAACACAGAAATTGCATAGGGATTGAATACAACAGTCACCATGCGCACTTTCCTCCATGGAAGTAATGTCTCAAAGAGTCTACGCTTTTTTCGTTCCCTGGAAGACCAGTAGTAGAGTCCGATGCACATCTGGAGGCATTCTGTAATCTGTGGACTATCAGAGTGTTGTTGAAACACAGATATTGCATCGGGATTGAATACAACAGTCACCATTCGCACTTTCCTGAATGGGAATAATGTCGCAAACTGTCATCGCTTTGATCGTTCCCTGAAGACCAGTAGTAGTTTCCCAGGCAGATCTGGAGGCATTCTGTAATCAGTGGACTATCAGAGTGTTGATGAAACACAGAAATTGCATCGGGATTGATTACAACAGTCACCATGCACACTTTCCTCCATGGGAGTAATGTCTCAAACTGTCTACGCTTTGACCGTTCCCTGGAAGACCAGTAGTAGATTCCGATGCACATCTGGAGGCATTCTGTAATCTGTGGACTATCAGAGTGCTGTTGAAACACAGAAATTGCTTTGGTATTAGATACAACAGTAACCATTCGCTCTTTCCTCCATGGGAGTAATGTCTCAAACTGTCACCGCTTTGATCGTTCCCTGGAAGACCAGTAGTAGTTTCAGATGCACATCTGGAGGCATTCTGTAATCTGTGAACTATCAGAGTGTTGCATCGGGATTGATTGCAACAGTCACCATGCGCACTTTCTTCCATGGGAGTAATGTCTCAAACAGTCTACGCTTTCATCGTTCACTGGATTACCATTAGCAGCTTCCGAGGCACATCTTTTGGCATTCTGTAATCAGTGGATTATCAGAGTGTTGATGAAACACAGAAATTACATCGGGATTGATTACAACAGTCACCATGCACACTTTCCTCCATGGGAGTAATGTCTCAAACTGTCTACGCTTTGACCGTTCCCGGGAAGACCAGTAGTAGCTTCCGATGCACATCTGGAGGCATTCTGTAATCTGTGGACTATCAGAGTGTTGATGAAACACTGAAATTGCATCGGGATAGAATTCAACAGTCACCATGCGCACTTTCCTCCATGGGAGTAATGACTCAAACAGTCTACGCTTTGATCGTTCCCTGGAAGACCAGCAGTAGTTTCCGAAGCACATCTGGAGGCATTATGTAATCTGCGGACTATCAGAGTGTTGATGTAACACAGAAATTGCATCGGGATTGAATACAACAGTCACCATGCGCACTTTCCTCCATGGGAGTATTGTCTCAAACAGTCTACACTTTGATCGTTCCCTGGAAGACCAGTAGTAGTTTCAGATGCACATCTGGTGGCAATCTGGAAACTGTGGGCTATCAGAGTGTTGATGAAACACAGAAATTGCATCGGGATTGAATACAACAGTCACCATGCGCACTTTCATCCATGGGAGTAATGTCTCAAACAGTCCACGCTTTGATCGTTCCCTGGAAAACCAGTAGTAGTTTCCGATGCACATCTGGATGCATTCTGTAATCAGTGGACTATCAGAGTGTTGATGAAACACAGAAATTGCATCGGGATTCAATACAACAGTCACCATGCGCACTTTCATCCATGGGTGTAACGTCTCAAACAGTCTACGCTTTGATCGTTCCCTAAAAACCAGTAGTAGTTTCCGATGCACATCTGGAGGCATTCTGTAATCTGTGAACTATCAGAGTGTTGTTGATACACAGAAATTGCATCGGGATTGATTACAACAGTCACCAGGCGCACTTTCCTCCATGGGAATAATGTCTCAAACTGTCATCGCTTTGATCGTTCCTTGAAGACCAGTAGTAGTTTCCGAGGCACATCTGGAGGCATTCTGTATTCAGTGGACAATCAGAGTGTTGATGAAATACAGAAATTGCATCGGGATAGAATACAACAGTCACCATGCTCACTTTCATTTATGGGAGTAATGTCTCAAACCGTCTACGCTTTGATCGTTCCCTGGAAGACCAGTAGTAGTTTCCGAGGCACATCTGGAGGCATTCTGTAATCAGTGGACTATCAGAGTGTTGATGTAACTCAAAAATTGCATCGGGATTGAATACAACAGTCACAATGCGCACTTTCCTCCATTGGAGTAATTCTCAAACAGTCTACGTTTTGATCGTTCCCGGGAAGACCAGTAGTAGCTTCCGATGCACATCTGGAGGCATTCTGTAATCTGTGGACTATCAGAGTGTTGATGAAACACAGAAATTGCATCGGGATTGAATTCAACAGTCACCATGCGCACTTTCCTCCATGGGAGTAATGACTCAAACAGTCTACGCTTTGATCGTTCCCTGGAAGACCAGCAGTAGTTTCCGATGCACATCTGGAGGCATTATGTAATCTGCGGACTATCAGAGTGTTGATGTAACACAGAAATTGCATCCGGATTGAATACAAAAGTCACCATGCGCACTTTCCTCCATGGGAGTAATGTCTCAAACAGTCTACGCTTTGATCGTTCCCTGGAAAACCAGTAGTAGTTTCCGATGCACATCTGGAGGCACTCTGTAATCTGTGGACTATCAGAGTGTTGATGTAACACAGAAATCCCATCGGGATTGAGTACAACAGTCACCATGCGCACTTTCCTCCATGGGAGTAATGTCTGAAACAGTCTACGCTTTGATCGTTCACTGGAAGACCATTAGCAGCTTCGAAGGCAAATCTTTTGGCATTCTGTAATCAGTGGACTATCAGAGTGTTGATGAAACACAGAAATTGCATCGGGATTGATTACAACAGTCACCATTCGCACTTTCCTCCATGGGAGTAATGTCTCAAACAGTCTACGATTTGACCGTTCCCTGGAAGACCAGTAGTAGATTCCGTTTCACATCTGGAGGCATTCTGTAATCTGTGGACTATCAGAGTGTTGATGTAACACAGAAATTGCATCGGGATTGATTACAACAGTAACCATGCGCACTTTCCTCCATGGGAGTAATGTCTCAAAGTGTCTACGCTTTTTTCGTTCCCTGGAAGACAAGTAGTAGAGTCCGATGCACATCTGGAGGCATTCTGAAATCTGTGGACTATGAGAGTGTGGTTCTAACACAGATATTGCATCGGGATTGAATACAACAGTCACTATGCGCACTTTCCTCCATGGGAATAATGTCTCAAACTGTCATCGCTTTGATCGTTCCCTGAAGACCAGTAGTAGTTTCCGAGGCACTTCTGGAGGCATTCTGTAACCAGTGGACTATCAGAGTGTTGATGAAATACAGAAATTGCATCGGGATTGAATACAACAGTCACCATACGCATTTTCCTCCATGGGAGTAATGTCTCAAACAGTCTACACTTTGATAGTTCCCTGGAAGACCAGTAGTAGTTTCCGTTGCACATCTGGAGGCATTCTGTAATCTGTGGACCTTCAAAGTATTAACGTAACTCAGAAATTGCATCGGGATTGAATACAACTGTCACCATGCGCACTTTCCTCCATGGGAGTAATTCTCAAACAGTCTACGTTTTGATCGTTCCCGGGAAGACCAGTAGTAGCTTCCGATGCACATCTGGAGGCATTCTGTAATCTGTGGACTATCAGAGTGTTGATGAAACACAGAAATTTGCATCGGGATTGAATTCAACAGTCACCATGCGCACTTTCCTCCATGGGAGTAATCTCTCAAACAGTCTACGTTTTGATCGTTCCCGGGAAGACCAGTAGTAGCTTCCGATGCACATCTGGAGGCATTCTATAATCTGTGGACTATCAGAGTGTTGATGAAACACAGAAATTGCATCGGGATTGAATTCAACAGTCACCATGCGCACTTTCCTCCATGGGAGTAATCTCTCAAACAGTCTACGCTTTGATCGTTCCCTGGAAGACCAGTAGTAGTTTCCGATGCATATCTGGAGGTTCTGTAATCTGTGGACTATCAGAGTGTTGATGTAACACAGAAATTGCATCGGGATTGAATATAACATTTACCATGCGCACTTTCATCCATGGGTGTAATGTCTCAAACAGTCTACCCTTTGATCGTTCCCTGGAAAACCAGTAGTAGTTTCCGATGCACATCTGGAGGCATTGTGTAATCTGTGGACTATCAGAGTGTTGATGTAACACAGAAAGTGCATCGGGATTGAATACAACAGTCACCATGCACACATTCCTCCATGGGAGTAATGTCTCAAACAGTCTACGCTTTGATCGTTCACTGGAAGACCAGTAGTGGTTTCCGAGGCACATCTGGAGGCATTCTGTAATCAGTGGACTATCAGAGTGTAGATGAAACACAGAAATTGCATCGGGATTGAATACAACAGTCACCATGTGCATTTTCATCCATGGGAGTAATGTCTCAAACAGTCTACGCTTTGATCGTTCCCTGGAAAACCAGTAGTAGTTTCCGAGGCACATCTGGAGGCATTGTGTAATCTGTGGACTATCAGAGTGTTGATGTAACACAGAAATTGCATCGGGATTGAATACAACAGTCACCATGCGCACTTTCCTCCATGGGAGTAATGTCTCAAACAGTCTACGCTTTGATCGTTCCCTGGAAAACCAGTAGTAGTTTCCGATGCACATCTGGAGGCATTCTGTAATCTGTGAACTATCAGAGTGTTGCATCGGGATCGATTACAACAGTCACCATGCGCACTTTCTTCCATGGGAGTAATGTCTCAAACAGTCCACGCTTTGATCGTTCCCTGGAAGACCAGTAGTAGATTCCGATGCACATCTGGAGGCATTCTGTAATCTGTGGACTATCAGAGTGCTGTTGAAACACAGAAATTGCATTGGTATTAGATACAACAGTAACCATTCGCTCTTTCCTCCATGGGAGTAATGTCTCAAACTGTCACCGCTTTGATCGTTCCCTGGAAGACCAGTAGTAGTTTCAGATGCACATCTGGAGGCATTCTGTAATCTGTGAACTATCAGAGTGTTGCATCGGGATTGATTGCAACAGTCACCATGCGCACTTTCTTCCATGGGAGTAATGTCTCAAACAGTCTACGCTTTCATCGTTCACTGGATTACCATTAGCAGCTTCCGAGGCACATCTTTTGGCATTCTGTAATCAGTGGACTATCAGAGTGTTGATGAAACACAGAAATTGCATCGGGATTGATTACAACAGTCACCATGCACACTTTCCTCCTTGGGAGTAATGTCTCAAACTGTCTACGCTTTGACCGTTCCCGGGAAGACCAGTAGGAGCTTCAGATGCACATCTGGAGGCATTCTGTAATCTGTGGACTATCAGAGTGTTGATGAAACACAGAAATTGCATCGGGATTGAATTCAACAGTCACCATGCGCACTTTCCTCCATGGGAGTAATGACTCAAACAGTCTACGCTTTGATCGTTCCCTGGAAGACCAGCAGTAGTTTCCGAAGCACATCTGGAGGCATTATGTAATCTGCGGACTATCAGAGTGTTGATGTAACACAGAAATTGCATCGGGATTGAATACAACAGTCACCATGCGCACTTTCCTCCATGGGAGTATTGTCTCAAACAGTCTACACTTTGATCGTTCCCTGGAAGACCAGTAGTAGTTTCAGATGCACATCTGGTGGCAATCTGGAAACTGTGGGCTATCAGAGTGTTGATGAAACACAGAAATTGCATCGGGATTGAATACAACAGTCACCATGCGCACTTTCATCCATGGGAGTAATGTCTCAAACAGTCCACGCTTTGATCGTTCCCTGGAAAACCAGTAGTAGTTTCCGATGCACATCTGGATGCATTCTGTAATCAGTGGACTATCAGAGTGTTGATGAAACACAGAAATTGCATCGGGATTCAATACAACAGTCACCATGCGCACTTTCATCCATGGGTGTAATGTCTCAAACAGTCTACGCTTTGATCGTTCCCTAAAAACCAGTAGTAGTTTCCGATGCACATCTGGAGGCATTCTGTAATCTGTGAACTATCAGAGTGTTGTTGATACACAGAAATTGCATCGGGATTGATTACAACAGTCACCAGGCGCACTTTCCTCCATGGGAATAATGTCTCAAACTGTCATCGCTTTGATCGTTCCTTGAAGACCAGTAGTAGTTTCCGAGGCACATCTGGAGGCATTCTGTATTCAGTGGACAATCAGAGTGTTGATGAAATACAGAAATTGCATCGGGATTGAATACAACAGTCACCATGCTCACTTTCATTTATGGGAGTAATGTCTCAAACCGTCTACGCTTTGATCGTTCCCTGGAAGACCAGTAGTAGTTTCCGAGGCACATCTGGAGGCATTCTGTAATCAGTGGACTATCAGAGTGTTGATGTAACTCAAAAATTGCATCGGGATTGAATACAACAGTCACCATGCGCACTTTCCTCCATTGGAGTAATTCTCAAACAGTCTACGTTTTGATCGTTCCCGGGAAGACCAGTAGTAGCTTCCGATGCACATCTGGAGGCATTCTGTAATCTGTGGACTATCAGAGTGATGATGAAACACAGAAATTGCATCGGGATTGAATTCAACAGTCACCATGCGCACTTTCCTCCATGGGAGTAATGACTCAAACAGTCTACGCTTTGATCGTTCCCTGGAAGACCAGCAGTAGTTTCCGATGCACATCTGGAGGCATTATGTAATCTGCGGACTATCAGAGTGTTGATGTAACACAGAAATTGCATCCGGATTGAATACAAAAGTCACCATGCGCACTTTCCTCCATGGGAGTAATGTCTCAAACAGTCTACGCTTTGATCGTTCCCTGGAAAACCAGTAGTAGTTTCCGATGCACATCTGGAGGCACTCTGTAATCTGTGGACTATCAGAGTGTTGATGTAACACAGAAATCCCATCGGGATTGAGTACAACAGTCACCATGCGCACTTTCCTCCATGGGAGTAATGTCTGAAACAGTCTACGCTTTGATCGTTCACTGGAAGACCATTAGTAGATTCCGTTTCACATCTGGAGGCATTCTGTAATCTGTGGACTATCAGAGTGTTGATGTAACACAGAAATTGCATCGGGATTGATTACAACAGTAACCATGCGCACTTTCCTCCATGGGAGTAATGTCTCAAAGTGTCTACGCTTTTTTCGTTCCCTGGAAGACAAGTAGTAGAGTCCGATGCACATCTGGAGGCATTCTGAAATCTGTGGACTATGAGAGTGTGGTTCAAACACAGATATTGCATCGGGATTGAATTCACCAGTCACCATGCGCACTTTCCTCCATGGGAGTAATCTCTCAAACAGTCTACGTTTTGATCGTTCCCGGGAAGACCAGTAGTAGCTTCCGATGCACATCTGGAAGCATTCTGAAATCTGTGGACTATGAGAGTGTGGTTCAAACACAGATATTGCATCGGGATTGAATACAACAGTCACCATGCGCACTTTCCTCCATGGGAGTAATTCTCAAACAGTCTACGTTTTGATCGTTCCCGGGAAGACCAGTAGTAGCTTCCGATGCACATCTGGAGGCATTCTGTAATCTGTGGACTATCAGAGTGTTGATGAAACACAGAAATTGCATCGGGATTGAATTCAACAGTCACCATGCGCACTTTACTCCATGGGAGTAATCTCTCAAACAGTCTACGATTTGACCGTTCCCTGGAAGAACAGTAGTAGATTCCGTTGCTCATCTGGAGGCATTGTGTAATCTGTGGACTATCAGAGTGTTGATGTAACACAGAAATTGCATCGGGATTGAATACAACAGTCACCATGCGCACTTTCCTCCATGGGAATAATGTCCCAAACAGTCTACGCTTTAATCGTTCCCTGAAGACCAGTAGTAGTTTGCGAGGCAGATCTGGAGGCATTCTGTATTCAGTGGACTATCAGAGTGTTGATGAAACACAGAAATTGCATCGGGATTGAATACAACAGTCACCATGCACACTTTCATTCATGGGAGTAATGTCTCAATCAGTCTACGCTTTGATCGTTCCCTGGAAGACCAGTAGTAGTTTCCGATGCACATCTGGAGGCGTTCTGTAATCTGTGGACTAACAGAGTGTTGATGAAACACAGAAATTTCATCGGGATTGAATACAACAGTCACCATGCGCACTTTCCTCCATGGGAGTAATGTCTCAAACAGTCTACGCTTTGATAGTTCCCTGGAAGACCAGTAGTAGTTTCCGTTGCACATCTGGAGGCATTCTGTATTCTGTGGACCTTCAAAATATTAACGTAACTCAGAAATTGCATCGGGATTGAATACAACTGTCACCATGTGCACTTTCCTCCATGGGAGTAATTCTCAAACAGTCTACGTTTTGATCGTTCCTATGAAGACCAGCAGTAGCTTCCGATGCACATCTGGAGGCATTCTGTAATCTGTGGACTATCAGAGTGTTGATGAAACACAGAAATTGCATCGGGATTGAATTCAACAGTCACAATGCGCACTTTCCTCCATGGGAGTAATCTCTCAAACAGTCTACGCTTTGATCGTACCCTGGAAGACCAGTAGTAGTTTCCGATGCATAGCTGGAGGTTCTGTAATCTGTGGACTATCAGAGTGTTGATGTTACTCAGAAATTGCATCGGGATTGAATATAACATTTACCATGCGCACTTTCATCCATGGGTGTAATGTCTCAAACAGTCTACGCTTTGATCGTTCCCTGGAAAACCAGTAGTAGTTTCCGATGCACATCTGGAGGCATTGTGTAATCTGTGGACTATCAGAGTGTTGATGTAACACGGAAATTGCATCGGGATTGAATACAACAGTCACCATGCGCACTTTCCTCCATGGGAGTAATGTCTCAAACAGTCTACGCTTCGATCGTTCCCTGGAAAACCAGTAGTAGTTTCCGATGCACATCTGGGGGCATTCTGTAATCTGTGGACTATCAGAGTGTTGATGTAACACAGAAATTGCATCGGGATTGAATACAACAGTCACCATGCGCATTTTCATCCATGGGAGTAATGTCTCAAACAGTCTACGGTTTGATCGTTCCCTGGAAAACCAGTAGTAGTTTCCGATGCACATCTGGAGGCATTCTGTAATCTGTGAACTATCAGAGTGTTGATGTAACACAGAAATTGCATCGGGATTGAATACAACAGTCACCATGCACACTTTCATTCATGATAGCAATGTCTCAATCAGTCTACGCTTTGATCGTTCCCTGGAAGACCAGTAGTAGTTTCCGATGTACATCTGGAGGCGTTCTGTAATCTGTGGACTAACAGAGTGTTGATGAAACACAGAAATTTCATCGGAATTGAATACAACAGTCACCATGCGCACTTTCCTCCATAGGAGTAATGTCTCAAACAGTCTACGCTTTGATCGTTCCCTGGAAGACCAGTAGTAGTTTCCGATGCATATCTGGAGGTTCTGTAATCTGTGGACCTTCAAAGTATTAACGTAACTAAGAAATTGCATCGGGATTGAATATAACATTTACCATGCGCACTTTCATCCATGGGAGTAATGTCTCAAACAGTCTACGCTTTGATCGTTCCCTGGAAAACCAGTAGTAGTTTCCGAGGCACATCTGGAGGCATTGTGTAATCTGTGGACTATCAGAGTGTTGATGTAACACAGAAATTGCATCGGGATTGAATACAACAGTCACCATGCGCACTTTCCTCCATGGGAGTAATGTCTCAAACAGTCTACGCTTTGATCGTTCCCTGGAAAACCAGTAGTAGTTTCCGATGCACATCTGGAGGCATTCTGTAATCTGTGGACTATCAGAGTGTTGATGTAACACAGAAATTGCATCGGGATTGAGTACAACAGTCACCATGCGCACTTTCCTCCATGGGAGTAATGTCTCAAACAGTCTACGCTTTGATCGTTCACTGGAAGACCATTAGTAGTTTCCGAGGCACATCTTTAGGCATTCTGTAATCAGTGGACTATCAGAGTGTTGATGAAACACAGAAATTGCATCGGGATTGAATACAACAGTCACCATGCGCATTTTCATTCATGGGAGTAATGTCTCAAACAGTCTACGCTTTGATCGTTCCCTGGAAAACCAGTAGTAGTTTCCGATGCACATCTGGAGGCATTCTGTAATCTGTGGACTATCAGAGTGTTGATGTAACACAGAAATTGCATCGGGATTGAATACAACAGTCACCATGCGCACTTTCCTCCATGGGAATTATGTCTCAAACAGTCTACGCTTTGATCGTTCCCTGAAGACCAGTAGTAGTTTCCGAGGCAGATCTGGAGGCATTCTGTAATCAGTGGACTATCAGAGTGTTGATGAAACACAGAAATTGCATCGGGATTGAATACAACAGTCACCATGCACACTTTCATTCATGGGAGTAATGTCTCAAACAGTCTACGCTTTGATCGTTCCCTGGAAGACCAGTAGTAGTTCCCGATGCACATCTGGAGGCGTTCTGTAATCTGTGGACTAACAGAGTGTTGATGAAACACAGAAATTTCATCGGGATTGAATACAACAGTCACCATGCGCACTTTCCTCCATGGGAGTAGTGTCTCAAACAGTCTACGCTTTGATCGTTCCCTGCAAGAGCAGTAGTAGTTTCCGATGCACATGTGGGGGCATCCTGTCATCTGTGGACTATCAGAATGTTGGTGAACCACATATATTGCATCGTAATTGAATACAACAGTATACATGCGACTTTTCTCCATAGGAGTAATGTCTCAAAGGGTCTACGATTTGATCGTTCCCTGCAAGACCAGTAGCAGTATCCGATGCACAACTGGAGGCATTCTGTAATCTGTGGACTTTCTAAGTGTTGATGAAACACAGAAATTGCCTCGGGATTGAATACAACAGTCACCATGCGCACTTTCCTCCATGGGAGTAATGTCTCAAAGAGTCTACGCTTTTTTCGTTCCCTGGAAGACCAGTAGTAGATTCCGATGCACATCTGGAGACCTTCTGTAATCTGTGGACTGTCAGAGTGTTTGTTGAAACACAGAAATTGCATTGGTATCGGATACAACAGTCACCGTTCGCCCTTTCCTCCATGGGAGTAATGTCTCAAACAGTCTACGCTTTGATCGTTTCCTGGAAGACCAGCAGTAGTTTCCGATGCACGTCTGGGGGCATTCTGTAATCTGTGGTCTATCAGAGTGTTGATGAAACACAGAAATTGCATCGGGATTGAATACAACAGTCACCATGCGCACTTTCCTCATTGTGAGTAATGTCTCATACAGTCTACGCTTCGATCGTTACCTGGAAGACCAGTAGTAGTTTCCGATGCACATCTGGAGGCATTCTGTAATCTGTGGACCTTCGAAGTGCTGATGTAACACAGAAATTGCCTCGGGATTGAATACAACAGTCACCATGAACACATTCTTCCATGGGAGTAATGTCTCAAACAGTCTACGCTTTGGTCGTTCACTGGAAGACCAGTAGTAATTTCCTACGCACATCTGGAGGCATTCTGTAAACTGTGGACTATCAGAGTGTTGATGAAACAAAGAAATTGCATCGGGATTGAATACAACAGTCACAATGCACACTTTATACCATGGGAGTAATGTCTCAAACAGTCTACGCTTTGATCGTTCCCTGAAAGACCAGTAGTAGTTTCCGATGCACATCTGGAGGCATTCTGTAATCTGTGGACCATCAGAGTGTTGTTGAAACACAGAAATTGCATAGAGATTCAATACAACAGTTACCACGCGCACTTTCCTCCATGGGAGTTATGTCTCAAACAGTCTACACTTTGATCGTTAACTGGAAGACCAGTAGTAGTTTCCGTTGCGCATTGGAGACATTCTGTAATCTGTGGATCTTCAAAGTGTTGATGAAACACAGAAATTGCCTCGGGATTGAATACAACAGTCACCATGCGCACTTTCCTCCATGGGAGTAATGTCTCAACTAGTCTACGCTTTGTTAGTTCCCTGGGAGACCAGTAGTAGTATCCCATGCACATCAGGAGGCATTTTGTAATCTGTGGACTATCAGAGTGTCGTTGAAACACAGAAATTGCATCGGGATTGAATACAACAGTTACCATGCGCACTTTCCTCCATGGGAGTAATGTCTCAAGTAGTCTACGCTTTGATCGTTCCCTGAAGACCAGTAGTAGTTTCCGATGCACATCTAGAGGACTTCTGCAATCAGTGGACTATCTGAGTGTTGATGAAACACAGCAATTGCATCGTTATTAAATATAACAGTCACCAAGCGCACTTCCCTCCATGGCAGTAATGTCTCAAACAGTCTACGGTTTGATCGTTCCCTGGAAAACCAGTAGTAGTTTCCGATGCACATCTGGAGGCATTCTGTAATCTGTGAACTATCAGAGTGTTGATGTAACACAGAAATTGCATCGGGATTGAATACAACAGTCACCATGCACACTTTCATTCATGATAGCAATGTCTCAATCAGTCTACGCTTTGATCGTTCCCTGGAAGACCAGTAGTAGTTTCCGATGTACATCTGGAGGCGTTCTGTAATCTGTGGACTAACAGAGTGTTGATGAAACACAGAAATTTCATCGGAATTGAATACAACAGTCACCATGCGCACTTTCCTCCATGGGAGTAATGTCTCAAACAGTCTACGCTTTGATCGTTCCCTGGAAGACCAGTAGTAGTTTCCGATGCATATCTGGAGGTTCTGTAATCTGTGGACCTTCAAAGTATTAACGTAACTAAGAAATTGCATCGGGATTGAATATAACATTTACCATGCGCACTTTCATCCATGGGAGTAATGTCTCAAACAGTCTACGCTTTGATCGTTCCCTGGAAAACCAGTAGTAGTTTCCGATGCACATCTGGAGGCATTGTGAAATCTGTGGACTATCAGAGTGTTGAAGTAACACAGAAATTGCATCGGGATTGAATACAACAGTCACCATGCGCACTTTCCTCCATGGGAGTAATGTCTCAAACAGTCTACGCTTTGATCGTTCCCTGGAAAACCAGTAGTAGTTTCCGATGCACATCTGGAGGCTTTCTGTAATCTGTGGACTATCAGAGTGTTGATGTAACACAGAAATTGCATCGGGATTGAGTACAACAGTCACCATGCGCACTTTCCTCCATGGGAGTAATGTCTCAAACAGTCTACGCTTTCATCGTTCACTGGAAGACCATTAGTAGTTTCCGAGGCACATCTTTAGGCATTCTGTAATCAGTGGACTATCAGAGTGTTAATGAAACACAGAAATTGCATCGGGATTGAATACAACAGTCACCATGCGCATTTTCATCCATTGGAGTAATGTCTCAATCAGTCTACGCATTGATCGTTCCCTGGAAAACCAGTAGTAGTTTCCGATGCACATCTGGAGGCATTCTGTAATCTGTGAACTATCAGAGTGTTGTCGAAACACAGAAATTGCATCGGGATTGATTACAACAGTCACCATGCGCACTTTCCTCCATGGGAGTAATGTCTCAAACAGTTACGATTTGACCGTTCCCTGGAAGAACAGTAGTAGATTCCGTTGCACATCTGGAGGCATTGTGTAATCTGTGGACTATCAGAGTGTTGTTGTAACACAGAAATTGCATCGGGATTGAATACATCAGTCACCATGCGCACTTTCCACCATGGGAATAATGTCTCAAACAGTCTACGCTTTGATCGTTCCCTGAAGACCAGTAGTAGTTTCCGAGGCAGATCTGGAGGCATTCTGTAATCAGTGGACAATCAGAGTGTTGATGAAACACAGAAATTGCATCGGGATTGAATACAACAGTCACCATGCACACTTACATTCATGGGAGTAATGTCTCAAACAGTCTACGCTTTTTTCGTTCCCTGGAAGACCAGTAGTAGATTCCGATGCACATCTGGAGACCTTCTGTAATCTGTGGACTGTCAGAGTGTTTGTTGAAACACAGAAATTGCATTGGTATCGGATACAACAGTCACCGTTCGCCCTTTCCTCCATGGGAGTAATGTCTCTAACAGTCTACGCTTTGATCGTTTCCTGGAAGACCAGTAGTAGCTTCCGATGCACATCTGGAGGAATTCTGTAATCTGTGGACTATCAGAGTGTTGATGAAACACAGAAATTGCATCGGGATTGAATTCAACAGTCACCATGCACACTTTCCTCCATGGGAGTAATCTCTCAAACAGTCTACGCTTTGATCGCTCCCTGGAAAACCAGTAGTAGTTTCCGAGGCACATCTGGAGGCATTGTGTAATCTGTGGACTATCAGAGTGTTGATGTAACACAGAAATTGCATCGGGATTGAATACAACAGTCACCATGCGCACTTTCCTCCATGGGAGTAATGTCTCAAACAGTCTACGCTTTGATCGTTCCCTGGAAAACCAGTAGTAGTTTCCGATGCACATCTGGAGGCATTCTGTAATCTGTGGACTATCAGAGTGTTGATGTAACACAGAAATTGCATCGGGATTGAGTACAACAGTCACCATGCGCACTTTCCTCCATGGGAGTAATGTCTCAAACAGTCTACGCTTTGATCGTTCACTGGAAGACCATTAGTAGTTTCCGAGGCACATCTTTAGGCATTCTGTAATCAGTGGACTATCAGAGTGTTGATGAAACACAGAAATTGCATCGGGATTGAATACAACAGTCACCATGCGCATTTTCATTCATGGGAGTAATGTCTCAAACAGTCTACGCTTTGATCGTTCCCTGGAAAACCAGTAGTAGTTTCCGATGCACATCTGGAGGCATTCTGTAATCTGTGGACTATCAGAGTGTTGATGTAACACAGAAATTGCATCGGGATTGAATACAACAGTCACCATGCGCACTTTCCTCCATGGGAATTATGTCTCAAACAGTCTACGCTTTGATCGTTCCCTGAAGACCAGTAGTAGTTTCCGAGGCAGATCTGGAGGCATTCTGTAATCAGTGGACTATCAGAGTGTTGATGAAACACAGAAATTGCATCGGGATTGAATACAACAGTCACCATGCACACTTTCATTCATGGGAGTAATGTCTCAAACAGTCTACGCTTTGATCGTTCCCTGGAAGACCAGTAGTAGTTCCCGATGCACATCTGGAGGCGTTCTGTAATCTGTGGACTAACAGAGTGTTGATGAAACACAGAAATTTCATCGGGATTGAATACAACAGTCACCATGCGCACTTTCCTCCATGGGAGTAGTGTCTCAAACAGTCTACGCTTTGATCGTTCCCTGCAAGAGCAGTAGTAGTTTCCGATGCACATGTGGGGGCATCCTGTCATCTGTGGACTATCAGAATGTTGGTGAACCACATATATTGCATCGTAATTGAATACAACAGTATACATGCGACTTTCCTCCATAGGAGTAATGTCTCAAAGGGTCTACGATTTGATCGTTCCCTGCAAGACCAGTAGCAGTATCCGATGCACAACTGGAGGCATTCTGTAATCTGTGGACTTTCTAAGTGTTGATGAAACACAGAAATTGCCTCGGGATTGAATACAACAGTCACCATGCGCACTTTCCTCCATGGGAGTAATGTCTCAAAGAGTCTACGCTTTTTTCGTTCCCTGGAAGACCAGTAGTAGATTCCGATGCACATCTGGAGACCTTCTGTAATCTGTGGACTGTCAGAGTGTTTGTTGAAACACAGAAATTGCATTGGTATCGGATACAACAGTCACCGTTCGCCCTTTCCTCCATGGGAGTAATGTCTCAAACAGTCTACGCTTTGATCGTTTCCTGGAAGACCAGCAGTAGTTTCCGATGCACGTCTGGGGGCATTCTGTAATCTGTGGTCTATCAGAGTGTTGATGAAACACAGAAATTGCATCGGGATTGAATACAACAGTCACCATGCGCACTTTCCTCATTGTGAGTAATGTCTCATACAGTCTACGCTTCGATCGTTACCTGGAAGACCAGTAGTAGTTTCCGATGCACATCTGGAGGCATTCTGTAATCTGTGGACCTTCGAAGTGCTGATGTAACACAGAAATTGCCTCGGGATTGAATACAACAGTCACCATGAACACATTCTTCCATGGGAGTAATGTCTCAAACAGTCTACGCTTTGGTCGTTCACTGGAAGACCAGTAGTAATTTCCTACGCACATCTGGAGGCATTCTGTAAACTGTGGACTATCAGAGTGTTGATGAAACAAAGAAATTGCATCGGGATTGAATACAACAGTCACAATGCACACTTTATTCCATGGGAGTAATGTCTCAAACAGTCTACGCTTTGATCGTTCCCTGAAAGACCAGTAGTAGTTTCCGATGCACATCTGGAGGCATTCTGTAATCTGTGGACCATCAGAGTGTTGTTGAAACACAGAAATTGCATAGAGATTCAATACAACAGTTACCACGCGCACTTTCCTCCATGGGAGTTATGTCTCAAACAGTCTACGTTTTGATCGTTAACTGGAAGACCAGTAGTAGTTTCCGTTGCGCATTGGAGACATTCTGTAATCTGTGGATCTTCCAAGTGTTGATGAAACACAGAAATTGCCTCGGGATTGAATACAACAGTCACCATGCGCACTTTCCTCCATGGGAGTAATGTCTCAACTAGTCTACGCTTTGTTAGTTCCCTGGGAGACCAGTAGTAGTATCCCATGCACATCAGGAGGCATTTTGTAATCTGTGGACTATCAGAGTGTCGTTGAAACACAGAAATTGCATCGGGATTGAATACAACAGTTACCATGCGCACTTTCCTCCATGGGAGTAATGTCTCAAGTAGTCTACGCTTTGATCGTTCCCTGAAGACCAGTAGTAGTTTCCGATGCACATCTAGAGGACTTCTGCAATCAGTGGACTATCTGAGTGTTGATGAAACACAGCAATTGCATCGTTATTAAATATAACAGTCACCAAGCGCACTTCCCTCCATGGCAGTAAAGTCTCAAACAGTCTACGCTTTGATCGTTCCCTGGAAGACCAGTAGTAGTTTCCGATGCACATCTGGAGGCATTCTGTAATCTGTTTACTATCAGAGTGTTGTTGAAACACAGATATTACATCGGGATTGAATACAACAATCACCATGCGCACTTTCCTCCATGGGAGTAATGTCTCAAACTGTCATCGCTTTGATCGTTCTCTGAAGACCAGTAGTAGTTTCAGGTTCACATCTGGAGGCATTCTGTAATCAGTGGACTTACAGAGTGTTGATGAAACACAGAAATTGCATCGGGATAGAATACAACAGTCACCATGTGCACTTTCATCCATGGGAGTTATGTCTCAAACAGTCTACGCTTTGATCGTTCCCAGGAAAACCAGTAGTAGTTTCCGATGCACATCTCTAGGCATTGTGTAATCTGTGGACTATCAGAGTGTTAATGTAACACAGAAATTGCATCGGGATTGAATACAACAGTCACCATGCGCACTTTCCTCCATGGGAGTAATGTCTCAAACAGTCTACGCTTTGATCGTTCCCTGGAAAACCAGTAGTAGTTTCCAAAGCACATCTGGAGGCATTCTGTAATCTGTGGACTATCATTGTGTTGATGTAACACGGAAATTGGATCGGGATTGAATTCAACAGTCACCATGCGCACTTTCCTCCATGGTAGTAATGTCTCAAACAGTCTACGCTTTGATCGTTCACTGGAAGACCAGTAGTAGTGTCCGAGGCACATCTGGAGGCATTCTGTAATCAGTCGACTATCAGAGTGAAGATGAAAAACAGATATTGCATCGGGATTGAATACAACAGTCACCATGTGCATTTTCATCCATGGGAGTAATGTCTCAAACAGTTTACGCTTTGATTCGTCCCTGGAAAACCAGTAGTAGTTTCCGATGCACATCTGGAGGCATTCTGTAATCTGTGAACTATCAGAGTGTTGTTGAAACACAGAAATTGCATCGGGATTGATTACAACAGTCACCATTCGCACTATCCTCCATGGGAGTAATGTCTCAAACAGTCAACGCTTTGACCATTCCCAGGAAGACCAGTAGTAGATTCCGATGCACATCTGGAGGCATTCTGTAATCTGTGGACTATCAGAGTGTTGATGTAACACAGAAATTGCTTCGGGATTGAATACAACAGTCACCATGCGCACTTTCCTCCATGGGAGTAATGTCTCAAAGAGTATACCCTTTTTCGTTCCCTGGAAGACCAGTAGTAGAGTCCGATGCACATCTGGAGGCATTCTGTTATCTGTGGACTATCAGAGTGTTGTTGAAACACAGATATTCCATCGGGATTGAATACAACAGTCACCATGCGCACTTTCCTCCATGGGAATAATGTCGCAAACTGTCATCGCTTTGATCGTTCCCTGAAGACCAGTAAGAGTTTCCGAGGCAGATCTGGAGGCATTCTGTAATCAGTGGACTATCAGAGTGTTGATGAAGCTCAGAAATTGCATCGGGATTGATTACAACAGTCACCATGCACACTTACCTCCATGGGAGTAATGTCTCAAACAGTCTACGCTTTGACCGTTCCCCGGAAGACCAGTAGTAGATTCCGATGCACATCTGTAGGCATTCTGTAATCTGTGGACTATCAGAGTGTTGTTGAAACACAGAAATTGCATTGGTATTGGATACAACAGTAACCATTCGCACTTTCCTCAATGGGAGTAATGTCTCAAACTGTCACCGCTTTGATCGTTCCCTGGAAGACCAGTAGTAGTTTCAGATGCACATCTGGTGGCATTCTGTAATCAGTGGACTATCAGAGTGTTGATGAAACACAGAAATTGCATCGGGATTGAATACAACAGTCACCATGCGCACTTTCATCCATGGGAGTAGTGTCACAAACAGTCTACGCTTTGATCGTTCCCTGGAAAGCCAGTGGTAGTTTCCGATGCACATCTGGAGGCATTCTGTAATCTGTGAACTATCAGAGTGTTGCATCGGGATTGAATACAACAGTCACCATGCGCACTTTCTTCCATGGGAGTAATGTCTCAAACAGTCTACGCTTTGACCGTTCCCTGGAAGACCAGTAGTAGATTCCGATGCACATCTGGAGGCATTCTGTAACCTGTGGACTATCAGAGTGTTGATGAAACACAGAAATTGCATCGGGATTGAATACAACAGTCACCATGCGCACTTTCCTCATTGTGAGTAATGTCTCAAACAGTCTACGCTTCGATCGTTACCTGGAAGACCAGTAGTAGTTTCCGATGCACATCTGGAGGCATTCTGTAATCTGTGGACCTTCGAAGTGTTGATGTAACACAGAAATTGCCTCGGGATTGAATACAACAGTCACCATGAACACATTCTTCCATGGGAGTAATGTCTCAAACAGTCTACGCTTTGGTCGTTTACTGGAAGACCAGTAGTAATTTCCGACGCACATCTGGAGGCATTCTGTAATCTGTGGACTATCAGAGTGTTGATGAAACAAAGAAATTGCATCGGGATTGAATACAACAGTCACAATGCACACTTTATTCCATGGGAGTAATGTCTCAAACAGTCTACGCTTTGATCGTTCCCTGGAAGACCAGTAGTAGTTTCCGATGCACATCTGGAGGCATTTTGTAATCTGTGGACTATCAGAGTGTCGTTGAAACACAGAAATTGCATCGGGATTGAATACAACAGTTACCATGCGCACTTTCCTCCATGGGAGTAATGTCTCAAGTAGTCTACGCTTTGATCGTTCCCTGAAGTCCAGTAGTAGTTTCCGATGCACATCTAGAGGACTTCTGCAATCAGTGGACTATCTGAGTGTTGATGAAACACAGCAATTGCATCGGGATTAAATATAACAGTCACCAAGCGCACTTTCCTCCATGGGAGTAAGGTCTCAAACAGTCTACGCTTTGATCGTTCCCTGGAAGACCTGTAGTAGTTTCCGATGCACATCTGGAGGCATCCTGTAATCTGTGAACTATCAGACTGTTATATCGGGATTGATTACAACAGTCACCATGCGCACTTTCTTCCATGGGAGTAATGTCTCAAACAGTCTACGCTTTGACCGTTCCCTGGAAGACCAGTAGTAGATTCCGATGCACATCTGGAGGCATTCTGTAACCTGTGGACTATCAGAGTGTTGATGTAACACAGAAATTGCATCGGGATTGAATACAACAGTCACCATGCGCACATGCATCCATGGGAGTAACGTCTCAAACAGTCTACGCTTTGATCGTTCCCTGGAAAACCAGTAGTAGTTTCCGATGCACATCTGGAGGCTTTCTGTAATCTGTGGACTATCAGAGCGTTGTTGAAACACAGATATTACATCGGAAGTTAATACAACAATCACCATGCGCACATTCCTCCATGGGAGTAATGTCTCAAACTGTCATCGCTTTGATCGTTCCCTGAAGACCAGTAGTAGTTTCAGGTTCACATCTGGAGGCATTCTGTAATCAGTGGACTTACAGCGTGTTGATGAAACACAGAAATTGCATCGGGATTGAATACAACAGTCACCATGCGCACTTTCATCCATGGGAGTAAAGTCTCAAACAGTCTACGATTTGATCGTTCCCTTGAAAACCAGTAGTAGTTTCCGATGCACATCTCTAGGCATTGTGTAATCTGTGGACTATCAGAGTGTTAATGTAACACAGAAATTGCATCGGGATTGAATACAACAGTCACCATGCGCACATGCATCCATGGGAGTAATGTCTCAAACAGTCTACGCTTTGATCGTTCCCTGGAAAACCAGTAGTAGTTTCCAAAGCACAGCTGGGGGCATTCTGTAATCTGTGGACTATCAGAGCGTTGTTGAAACACAGATATTACATCGGAAGTGAATACAACAATCACCATGCGCACATTCCTCCATGGGAGTAATGTCTCAAACTGTCATCGCTTTGATCGTTCCCTGAAGACCAGTAGTAGTTTCAGGTTCACATCTGGAGGCATTCTGTAATCAGTGGACTTACAGCGTGTTGATGAAACACAGAAATTGCATCGGGATTGAATACAACAGTCACCATGCGCACTTTCATCCATGGGAGTAAAGTCTCAAACAGTCTACGATTTGATCGTTCCCTAGAAAACCAGTAGTAGTTTCCGATGCACATCTCTAGGCATTGTGTAATCTGTGGACTATCAGAGTGTTAATGTAACACAGAAATTGCATCGGGATTGAATACAACAGTCACCATGCGCACATGCATCCATGGGAGTAACGTCTCAAACAGTCTACGCTTTGATCGTTCCCTGGAAAACCAGTAGTAGTTTCCGATGCACATCTGGAGGCTTTCTGTAATCTGTGGACTATCAGAGCGTTGTTGAAACACAGATATTACATCGGAAGTGAATACAACAATCACCATGCGCACATTCCTCCATGGGAGTAATGTCTCAAACTGTCATCGCTTTGATCGTTCCCTGAAGACCAGTAGTAGTTTCAGGTTCACATCTGGAGGCATTCTGTAATCAGTGGACTTACAGCGTGTTGATGAAACACAGAAATTGCATCGGGATTGAATACAACAGTCACCATGCGAACTTTCATCCATGGGAGTAAAGTCTCAAACAGTCTACGATTTGATCGTTCCCTAGAAAACCAGTAGTAGTTTCCGATGCACATCTCTAGGCATTGTGTAATCTGTGGACTATCAGAGTGTTAATGTAACACAGAAATTGCATCGGGATTGAATACAACAGTCACCATGCGCACATGCATCCATGGGAGTAATGTCTCAAACAGTCTACGCTTTGATCGTTCCCTGGAAAACCAGTAGTAGTTTCCAAAGCACAGCTGGGGGCATTCTGTAATCTGTGGACTATCAGAGTGTTGATGTAACACGGAAATTGGATCGGGATTGAATTCAACAGTCACCATGCGCACTTTCCTCCATGGGAGTAATGTCTCAAACAGTCTACGCTTTGATCGTTCACTGGAAGACCAGTAGTAGTTTCCGAGGCACATCTGGAGGCATTCTGTAATCAGTGGACTATCAGAGTGTAGATGAAACACAGAAATTGCATCGGGATTGAATACAACAGTCACCATGTGCATTTTCATCCATGGGAGTAATGTCTCAAACAGTCTACGCTTTGATTCGTCCCTGGAAGACCAGTAGTAGTTTCCGAGGCACATATGGAGGCATTCTGTAATCTGTGGACTATCAGAGTGCTGTTGAAACACAGAAATTGCATTGGTATTGGATACAACAGTAACCATTCGCACTTTCCTCCATGGGAGTATTGTCTCAAACAGTCTACGCTTTGGTCGTTCCCTGGAAGACCAGTAGTAGTTTCAGATGCACATCTGGAGGCAATTTATAAACTGTGGGCTATCAGAGTGTTGATGAAACACAGAAATTGCATCGGGATTGAATACAACAGTCACCATGCGCACATGCATCCATGGGAGTAACGTGTCAAACAGTCTACGCTTTGATCGTTCCCTGGAAAACCAGTAGTAGTTTCCGATGCACATCTGGAGGCATTCTGTAATCTGTGGACTATCAGAGTGTTGATGAAACAAAGAAATTGCATCGGGATTGAATACAACAGTCACAATGCACACATTATTCCATGGGAGTAATGTCTCAAACAGTCTACGCTTTGATCGTTCCCTGGAAGACCAGTAGTAGTTTCCGATGCACATCTGGAGGCATTTTGTAATCTGTGGACTATCAGAGTGTCGTTGAAACACAGAAATTGCATCGGGATTGAATACAACAGTTACCATGCGCACTTTCCTCCATGGGAGTAATGTCTCAAGTAGTCTACGCTTTGATCGTTCCCTGAAGACCAGTAGTAGTTTCCGATGCACATCTAGAGGACTTCTGCAATCAGTGGACTATCTGAGTGTTGATGAAACACAGCAATTGCATCGGGATTAAATGTAACAGTCACCAAGCGCACTTTCCTCCATGGGAGTAATGTCTCAAACAGTCTACGCTTTGATCGTTCCCTGGAAGACCTGTAGTAGTTTCCGATGCACATCTGGAGGCATCCTGTAATCTGTGAACTATCAGAGTGTTATATCGGGATTGATTACAACAGTCACCATGCGCACTTTCTTCCATGGGAGTAATGTCTCAAACAGTCTACGCTTTGACCGTTCCCTGGAAGACCAGTAGTAGATTCCGATGCACATCTGGAGGCATTCTGTAACCTGTGGACTATCAGAGTGTTGATGTAACACAGAAATTGCATCGGGATTGAATACAACAGTCACCATGCGCACATGCATCCATGGGAGTAACGTCTCAAACAGTCTACGCTTTGATCGTTCCCTGGAAAACCAGTAGTAGTTTCCGATGTACATCTGGAGGCTTTCTGTAATCTGTGGACTATCAGAGCGTTGTTGAAACACAGATATTACATCGGAAGTGAATACAACAATCACCATGCGCACATTCCTCCATGGGAGTAATGTCTCAAACTGTCATCGCTTTGATCGTTCCCTGAAGACCAGTAGTAGTTTCAGGTTCACATCTGGAGGCATTCTGTAATCAGTGGACTTACAGCGTGTTGATGAAACACAGAAATTGCATCGGGATTGAATACAACAGTCACCATGCGCACTTTCATCCATGGGAGTAAAGTCTCAAACAGTCTACGATTTGATCGTTCCCTAGAAAACCAGTAGTAGTTTCCGATGCACATCTGGAGGCAATTTATAAACTGTGGGCTATCAGAGTGTTGATGAAACACAGAAATTGCATCGGGATTGAATACAACAGTCACCATGCGCACATGCATCCATGGGAGTAACGTGTCAAACAGTCTACGCTTTGATCGTTCCCTGGAAAACCAGTAGTAGTTTCCGATGCACATCTGGAGGCATTCTGTAATCTGTGGACTATCAGAGTGTTGTTGAAACACAGATATTACATCGGAAGTGAATACTACAATCACCATGCGCACTTTCCTCCATGGGAGTAATGTCTCAAACTGTCATCGCTTTGATCGTTCCCTGAAGACCAGTAGTAGTTTTAGGTTCACATCTGGAGGCATTCTGTAATCAGTGGACTATCAGAGTGTTGATGAAACACAGAAATTGCATCGGGATTGAATACAACAGTCACCATGCGCACTTTCATCCATGGGAGTAATGTCTCAAACAGTCTACGATTTGATCGTTCCCTAGAAATCCAGTAGTAGTTTCCGATGCACATCTCTAGGCATTGTGTAATCTGTGGACTATCAGAGTGTTAATGTAACACAGAAATTGCATCGGGATTGAATACAACAGTCACCATGCGCACTTTCGTCCATGGGAGTAATGTCTCAAACAGTCTACGCTTTGATCGTTCCCTGGAAAACCAGTAGTAGTTTCCAAAGCACATCTGGAGGCATTCTGTAATCTGTGGACTATCAGAGTGTTGATGTAACACGGAAATTGGATCGGGATTGAATTCAACAGTCACCATGCGCACTTTCCTCCATGGGAGTAATCTCTCAAACAGTCTACGCTTTGATCGTTCACTGGAAGACCAGTAGTAGTTTCCGAGGCACATCTGGAGGCATTCTGTAATCAGTGGACTATCAGAGTGTAGATGAAACACAGAAATTGCATCGGGATTGAATACAACAGTCACCATGTGCATTTTCATCCATGGGAGTAATGTCTCAAACAGTCTACACTTTGATTCGTCCCTGGAAGACCAGTAGTAGATTCCGATGCACATCTGGTGGCATTCTGTAATCTGTGGACTATCAGAGTGTTGATGTAACACAGAAATTGCATCGGGATTGAATACAACAGTCACCATGCGCACTTTCCTCCATGGGAGTAATGTCTCAAAGAGTCTACGCTTTTTTCGTTCCCTGGAAGACCAGTAGTGGAGTACGATGCACATCTGGAGGCATTCTATAATCTGTGGACTATCAGAGTGCTGTTGAAACACAGAAATTGCATTGGTATTGGATACAACAGTTACCCTTCGCACTTTCCTCCATGGGAGTATTGTCTCAAACAGTCTACGCTTTGATCGTTCCCTGGAAGACCAGTAGTAGTTTCAGATGCACATCTGGAGGCAATTTATAAACTGTGGGCTATCAGAGTGTTGATGAAACACAGAAATTGCATCGGGATTGAATACAACAGTCACCATGCGCACATGCATCCATGGGAGTAACGTGTCAAACAGTCTACGCTTTGATCGTTCCCTGGAAAACCAGTAGTAGTTTCCGATGCACATCTGGAGGCATTCTGTAATCTGTGGACTATCAGAGTGTTGTTGAAACACAGATATTACATCGGAAGTGAATACAACAATCACCATGCGCACTTTCCTCCATGGGAGTAATGTCTCAAACTGTCATCGCTTTGATCGTTCCCTGAAGACCAGTAGTAGTTTCAGGTTCACATCTGGAGGCATTCTGTAATCAGTGGACTTACAGAGTGTTGATGAAACACAGAAATTGCATCGGGATTGAATACAACAGTCACCATGCGCACTTTCATCCATGGGAGTAATGTCTCAAACAGTCTACGATTTGATCGTTCCCTAGAAAACCAGTAGTAGTTTCCGATACACATCTCTAGGCATTGTGTAATCTGTGGACTATCAGAGTGTTAATGTAACACAGAAATTGCATCGGGATTGAATACAACAGTCACCATGCGCACTTTCCTCCATGGGAGTATTGTCTCAAACAGTCTACGCTTTGATCGTTCCCTGGAAGACCAGTAGTAGTTTCAGATGCACATCTGGAGGCAATTTATAAACTGTGGGCTATCAGAGTGTTGATGAAACACAGAAATTGCATCGGGATTGAATACAACAGTCACCATGCGCACATGCATCCATGGGAGTAACGTCTCAAACAGTCTACGCTTTGATCGTTCCCTGGAAAACCAGTAGTAGTTTCCGATGCACATCTGGAAGCATTCTGTAATCTGTGGACTATCAGAGCGTTGTTGAAACACAGATATTACATCGGAAGTGAATACAACAATCACCATGCGCACATTCCTCCATGGGAGTAATGTCTCAAACTGTCATCGCTTTGATCGTTCCCTGAAGACCAGTAGTAGTTTCAGGTTCACATCTGTAGGCATTCTGTAATCAGTGGACTTACAGCGTGTTGATGAAACACAGAAATTGCATCGGGATTGAATACAACAGTCACCATGCGCACTTTCATCCATGGGAGTAAAGTCTCAAACAGTCTACGATTTGATCGTTCCCTAGAAATCCAGTAGTAGTTTCCGATGCACATCTCTAGGCATTGTGTAATCTGTGGACTATCAGAGTGTTAATGTAATACAGAAATTGCATCGGGATTGAATACAACAGTCACCATGCGCTCGTTCCTCCATGGGAGTAATGTCTCAAACAGTCTACGCTTTGATCGTTCCCTGGAAAACCAGTAGTAGTTTCCAAAGCACATCTGAGGGCATTCTGTAATCTGTGGACTATCAGAGTGTTGATGTAACACGGAAATTGGATCGGGATTGAATTCAACAGTCACCATGCGCACTTTCCTCCATGGGAGTAATGTCTCAAACAGTCTACGCTTTGATCGTTCACTGGAAGACCAGTAGTAGTTTCCGAGGCACATCTGGAGGCATTCTGTAATCAGTGGACTATCAGAGTGTAGATGAAACACAGAAATTGCATCGGGATTGAATACAACAGTCACCATGTGCATTTTCATCCATGGGAGTAATGTCTCAAACAGTCTACGCTTTTAATTCGTCCCTGGAAGACCAGTAGTAGTTTCCGAGGCACATCTGGAGGCATTTGTAATCTGTGGACTATCAGAGTGCTGTTGAAACACAGAAATTGCATTGGTATTGGATACAACAGTAACCATTCGCACTTTGCTCCATGGGAGTATTGTCTCAAACAGTCTACGCTTTGGTCGTTCCCTGGAAGACCAGTAGTAGTTTCAGATGCACATCTGGAGGCAATTTATAAGCTGTGGGCTATCAGAGTGTTGATGAAACACAGAAATTGCATCGGGATTGAATACAACAGTCACCATGCGCACATGCATCCATGGGAGTAACGTGTCAAACAGTCTACGCTTTGATCGTTCCCTGGAAAACCAGTAGTAGTTTCCGATGCACATCTGGAGGCATTCTGTAATCTGTGGACTATCAGAGTGTTGTTGAAACATAGATATTACATCGGAAGTGAATACAACAATCACCATGCGCACTTTCCTCCATGTGAGTTATGTCTCAAACTGTCATCGCTTTGATCGTTCCCTGAAGACCAGTAGTAGTTTCAGGTTCACATCTGGAGGCATTCTGTAATCAGTGGACTTACAGAGTGTTGATGAAACACAGAAATTGCATCGGGATTGAATACAACAGTCACCATGCGCACTTTCATCCATGGGAGTAATGTCTCAAACAGTCTACGATTTGATCGTTCCCTAGAAAACCAGTAGTAGTTTCCGATGCACATCTCTAGGCATTGTGTAATCTGTGGACTATCAGAGTGTTAATGTAACACAGAAATTGCATCGGGATTGAATACAACAGTCACCATGCGCACTTTTCTCCATGGGAGTAATGTCTCAAACAGTCTACGCTTTGATCGTTCCCGGGAAAACCAGTAGTAGTTTCCAAAGCACAACTGGAGGCATTCTGTAATCTGTGGACTATCAGAGTGTTGATGTAACACGGAAATTGGATCGGGATTGAATTCAACAGTCACCATGCGCACTTTCCTCCATGGGAGTAATGTCTCAAACAGTCTACGCTTTGATCGTTCACTGGAAGACCAGTAGTAGTTTCCGACGCACATCTGGAGGCATTCTGTAATCAGTGGACTATCAGAGTGTAGATGAAACACAGAAATTGCATCGGTATTGAATACACCAGTCACCATGTGCATTTTCATCCATGGGAGTAATGTCTCAAACAGTCTACGCTTTGATTCGTCCCTGGAAGACCAGTAGTAGATTCCGATGCACATCTGGAGGCATTCTGTAATCTGTGGTCTATCAGAGTGTTGATGTAACACAGAAATTGCATCGGGATTGAATACAACAGTCACCATGCGCACTTTCCTCCATGGGAGTAATGTCTCAAAGAGTCTACGCTTTTTTCGTTCCCTGGAAGACCAGTAGTAGAGTGCGATGCACATCTGGAGGCATTCTGTAATCTGTGGACTATCAGAGTGCTGTTGAAACACAGAAATTGCATTGGTATTGGATACAACAGTTACCATACGCACTTTCCTCCATGGGAGTATTGTCTCAAACAGTCTACGCTTTGATCGTTCCCTGGAAGACCAGTAGTAGTTTCAGATGCACATCTGGAGGCAATTTATAAACTGTGGGCTATCAGAGTGTTGATGAAACACAGAAATTGCATCGGGATTGAATACAACAGTCACCATGCGCACATGCATCCATGGGAGTAACGTGTCAAACAGTCTACGCTTTGATCGTTCCCTGGAAAACCAGTAGTAGTTTCCGATGCACATCTGGAGGCATTCTGTAATCTGTGGACTATCAGAGTGTTGTTGAAACACAGATATTACATCGGAAGTGAATACAACAATCACCATGCGCACTTTCCTCCATGGGAGTAATGTCTCAAACTGTCATCGCTTTCATCGTTCCCTGAATACCAGTAGTAGTTTCAGGTTCACATCTGGAGGCATTCTGTAATCAGTGGACTTACAGAGTGTTGATGAAACACAGAAATTGCATCGGGATTGAATACAACAGTCACCATGCGCACTTTCCTCCATGGGAGTAATGTTTGAAACAGTCTACGCTTTGATCGTTCCCTGGAAAACCAGTAGTAGTTTCCAAAGCACATCTGGAGGCATTCTGTAATCTGTGGATTATCAGAGCGTTGATGTCACACGGAAATTAGATCGGGATTGAATTCAACAATCACCATGCGCACTTTCCTCCATGGGAGTAATGTCTCAAACAGTCTACGCTTGGATCGTTGACTGGAAGACCAGTAGTAGTTTCCGAGGCACATCTGGAGGCATTCTGTAATCAGTGGACTATCAGAGTGTAGATGAAACACAGAAATTGCATCGGAATTGAATACAACAGTCACCATGTGCATTTTCCTCCATGGGAGTAATGTCTCAAAGAGTCTACGCTTTTTTCGTTCCCTGGAAGACCAGTAGTAGAGTCCGATGCACATCTGGAGGCATTCTGTAATCTGTGGACTATCAGAGTGCTGTTGAAACACAGATATTGCATTTGTATTGGATTCAACAGAAACCATTCGCACTTTCCTCCTTGGGAGTAATGTCTCAAATTGTCACCGCTTTGATCGTTCCCTGGAAGACCAGTAGTAGTTTCAGATGCACATCTGGAGGCATTTTGTAATCTGTGGACTATCAGAGTGTCGTTGAAACACAGAAATTGCATCGGGATTGAATACAACAGTTACCATGCGCACTTTCCTCCATGGGAGTAATGTCTCAAGTAGTCTACGCTTTGATCGTTCCCTGGAAGACCAGTAGTAGTTTCCGATGCACATCTGGAGGCATTTTGTAATCTGTGGACTATCAGAGTGTCGTTGAAACACAGAAATTGCATCGGGATTGAATACAACAGTTACCATGCGCACTTTCCTCCATGGGAGTAATGTCTCAAGTAGTCTACGCTTTGATCGTTCCCTGAAGACCAGTAGTAGTTTCCGATGCACATCTAGAGGACTTCTGCAATCAGTGGACTATCTGAGTGTTGATGAAACACAGCAATTGCATCGGGATTAAATATAACAGTCACCAAGCGCTCTTCCCTCCATGGGAGTAATGTCTCAAACAGTCTACGCTTTGATCGTTCCCTGGAAGACCTGTAGTAGTTTCCGATGCACATCTGGAGGCATCCTGTAATCTGTGAACTATCAGAGTGTTATATCGGGATTGATTACAACAGTCACCATGCGCACTTTCTTCCATGGGAGTAATGTCTCAAACAGTCTACGCTTTGACCGTTCCCTGGAAGACCAGTAGTAGATTCCGATGCACATCTGGAGGCATTCTGTAACCTGTGGACTATCAGAGTGTTGATGTAACACAGAAATTGCATCGGGATTGAATACAACAGACACCATGCGCACATGCGTCCATGGGAGTAACGTCTCAAACAGTCTACGCTTTGATCGTTCCCTGGAAAACCAGTAGTAGTTTCCGATGCACATCTGGAGGCTTTCTGTAATCTGTGGACTATCAGAGCGTTGTTGAAACACAGATATTACATCGGAAGTGAATACAACAATCACCATGCGCACATTCCTCCATGGGAGTAATGTCTCAAACTGTCATCGCTTTGATCGTTCCCTGAAGACCAGTAGTAGTTTCAGGTTCACATCTGGAGGCATTCTGTAATCAGTGGACTTACAGCGTGTTGATGAAACACAGAAATTGCATCGGGATTGAATACAACAGTCACCATGCGCACTTTCATCCATGGGAGTAAAGTCTCAAACAGTCTACGATTTGATCGTTCCCTAGAAAACCAGTAGTAGTTTCCGATGCACATCTCTAGGCATTGTGTAATCTGTGGACTATCAGAGTGTTAATGTAACACAGAAATTGTATCGGGATTGAATACAACAGTCACCATGCGCACTTTCCTCCATGGGAGTAATGTCTCAAACAGTCTACGCTTTGATCGTTCCCTGGAAAACCAGTAGTAGTTTCCAAAGCACAGCTGGGGGCATTCTGTAATCTGTGGACTATCAGAGTGTTGATGTAACACGGAAATTGGATCGGGATTGAATTCAACAGTCACCATGCGCACTTTCCTCCATGGGAGTAATGTCTCAAACAGTCTACGCTTTGATCGTTCACTGGAAGACCAGTAGTAGTTTCCGAGGCACATCTGGAGGCATTCTGTAATCAGTGGACTATCAGAGTGTAGATGAAACACAGAAATCGCATCGGGATTGAATACAACAGTCACCATGTGCATTTTCATCCATGGGAGTAATGTCTCAAACAGTCTACGCTTTGATTCGTCCCTGGAAGACCAGTAGTAGTTTCCGAGGCACATCTGGAGGCATTCTGTAATCTGTGGACTATCAGAGTGCTGTTGAAACACAGAAATTGCATTGGTATTGGATACAACAGTAACCATTCGCACTTTCCTCCATGGGAGTATTGTCTCAAACAGTCTACGCTTTGGTCGTTCCCTGGAAGACCAGTAGTAGTTTCAGATGCACATCTGGAGGCAATTTATAAACTGTGGGCTATCAGAGTGTTGATGAAACACAGAAATTGCATCGGGATTGAATACAACAGTCACCATGCGCACATGCATCCATGGGAGTAACGTGTCAAACAGTCTACGCTTTGATCGTTCCCTGGAAAACCAGTAGTAGTTTCCGATGCACATCTGGAGGCATTCTGTAATCTGTGGACTATCAGAGTGTTGTTGAAACACAGATATTACATCGGAAGTGAATACTACAATCACCATGCGCACTTTCCTCCATGGGAGTAATGTCTCAAACTGTCATCGCTTTGATCGTTCCCTGAAGACCAGTAGTAGTTTCAGGTTCACATCTGGAGGCATTCTGTAATCAGTGGACTATCAGAGTGTTGATGAAACACAGAAATTGCATCGGGATTGAATACAACAGTCACCATGCGCACTTTCATCCATGGGAGTAATGTCTCAAACAGTCTACGATTTGATCGTTCCCTAGAAATCCAGTAGTAGTTTCCGATGCACATCTCTAGGCATTGTGTAATCTGTGGACTATCAGAGTGTTAATGTAACACAGAAATTGCATCGGGATTGAATACAACAGTCACCATGCGCACTTTCCTCCATGGGAGTAATGTCTCAAACAGTCTACGCTTTGATCGTTCCCTGGAAAACCAGTAGTAGTTTCCAAAGCACATCTGGAGGCATTCTGTAATCTGTGGACTATCAGAGTGTTGATGTAACACGGAAATTGGATCTGGATTGAATTCAACAGTCACCATGCGCACTTTCCTCCATGGGAGTAATCTCTCAAACAGTCTACGCTTTGATCGTTCACTGGAAGACCAGTAGTAGTTTCCGAGGCACATCTGGAGGCATTCTGTAATCAGTGGACTATCAGAGTGTAGATGAAACACAGAAATTGCATCGGGATTGAATACAACAGTCACCATGTGCATTTTCATCCATGGGAGTAATGTCTCAAACAGTCTACACTTTGATTCGTCCCTGGAAGACCAGTAGTAGATTCCGATGCACATCTGGAGGCATTCTGTAATCTGTGGACTATCAGAGTGTTGATGTAACACAGAAATTGCATCGGGATTGAATACAACAGTCACCATGCGCACTTTCCTCCATGGGAGTAATGTCTCAAAGAGTCTACGCTTTTTTCGTTCCCTGGAAGACCAGTAGTGGAGTCCGATGCACATCTGGAGGCATTCTGTAATCTGTGGACTATCAGAGTGCTGTTGAAACACAGAAATTGCATTGGTATTGGATACAACAGTTACCAATCGCACTTTCCTCCATGGGAGTATTGTCTCAAACAGTCTACGCTTTGATCGTTCCCTGGAAGACCAGTAGTAGTTTCAGATGCACATCTGGAGGCAATTTATAAACTGTGGGCTATCAGAGTGTTGATGAAAAACAGAAATTGCATCGGGATTGAATACAACAGTCACCATGCGCACATGCATCCATGGGAGTAACGTGTCAAACAGTCTACGCTTTGATCGTTCCCTGGAAAACCAGTAGTAGTTTCCGATGCACATCTGGAGGCATTCTGTAATCTGTGGACTATCAGAGTGTTGTTGAAACACAGATATTACATCGGAAGTGAATACAACAATCACCATGCGCACTTTCCTCCATGGGAGTAATGTCTCAAACTGTCATCGCTTTGATCGTTCCCTGAAGACCAGTAGTAGTTTCAGGTTCACATCTGGAGGCATTCTGTAAACAGTGGACTTACAGAGTGTTGATGAAACACAGAAATTGCATCGGGATTGAATACAACAGTCACCATGCGCACTTTCATCCATGGGAGTAATGTCTCAAACAGTCTACGATTTGATCGTTCCCTAGAAAACCAGTAGTAGTTTCCGATACACATCTCTAGGCATTGTGTAATCTGTGGACTATCAGAGTGTTAATGTAACACAGAAATTGCATCTGGATTGAATACAACAGTCACCATGCGCACTTTCCTCCATGGGAGTATTGTCTCAAACAGTCTACGCTTTGATCGTTCCCTGGAAGACCAGTAGTAGTTTCAGATGCACATCTGGAGGCAATTTATAAACTGTGGGCTATCAGAGTGTTGATGAAACACAGAAATTGCATCGGGATTGAATACAACAGTCACCATGCGCACATGCATCCATGGGAGTAACGTCTCAAACAGTCTACGCTTTGATCGTTCCCTGGAAAACCAGTAGTAGTTTCCGATGCACATCTGGAGGCATTCTGTAATCTGTGGACTATCAGAGCGTTGTTGAAACACAGATATTACATCGGAAGTGAATACAACAATCACCATGCGCACATTCCTCCATGGGAGTAATGTCTCAAACTGTCATCGCTTTGATCGTTCCCTGAAGACCAGTAGTAGTTTCAGGTTCACATCTGTAGGCATTCTGTAATCAGTGGACTTACAGCGTGTTGATGAAACACAGAAATTGCATCGGGATTGAATACAACAGTCACCATGCGCACTTTCATCCATGGGAGTAAAGTCTCAAACAGTCTACGATTTGATCGTTCCCTAGAAAACCAGTAGTAGTTTCCGATGCACATCTGGAGGCATTCTGTAATCTGTGGACTATCAGAGTGTTGATGAAACAAAGAAATTGCATCGGGATTGAATACAACAGTCACAATGCACACTTTATTCCATGGGAGTAATGTCTCAAACAGTCTACGCTTTGATCGTTCCCTGGAAGACCAGTAGTAGTTTCCGATGCACATCTGGAGGCATTTTGTAATCTGTGGACTATCAGAGTGTCGTTGAAACACAGAAATTGCATCGGGATTGAATACAACAGTTACCATGCGCACTTTCCTCCATGGGAGTAATGTCTCAAGTAGTCTACGCTTTGATCGTTCCCTGAAGACCAGTAGTAGTTTCCGATGCACATCTAGAGGACTTCTGCAATCAGTGGACTATCTGAGTGTTGATGAAACACAGCAATTGCATCGGGATTAAATATAACAGTCACCAAGTGCACTTTCCTCCATGGGAGTAATGTCTCAAACAGTCTACGCTTTGATCGTTCCCTGGAAGACCTGTAGTAGTTTCCGATGCACATCTGGAGGCATCCTGTAATCTGTGAACTATCAGAGTGTTATATCGGGATTGATTACAACAGTCACCATGCGCACTTTCTTCCATGGGAGTAATGTCTCAAACAGTCTACGCTTTGACCGTTCCCTGGAAGACCAGTAGTAGATTCCGATGCACATCTGGAGGCATTCTGTAACCTGTGGACTATCAGAGTGTTGATGTAACACAGAAATTGCATCGGGATTGAATACAACAGTCACCATGCGCACATGCATCCATGGGAGTAACGTCTCAAACAGTCTACGCTTTGATCGTTCCCTGGAAAACCAGTAGTAGTTTCCGATGCACATCTGGAGGCTTTCTGTAATCTGTGGACTATCAGAGCGTTGTTGAAACACAGATATTACATCGGAAGTGAATACAACAATCACCATGCGCACATTCCTCCATGGGAGTAATGTCTCAAACTGTCATCGCTTTGATCGTTCCCTGAAGACCAGTAGTAGTTTCAGGTTCACATCTGGAGGCATTCTGTAATCAGTGGACTTACAGCGTGTTGATGAAACACAGAAATTGCATCGGGATTGAATACAACAGTCACCATGCGCACTTTCATCCATGGGAGTAAAGTCTCAAACAGTCTACGATTTGATCGTTCCCTAGAAAACCAGTAGTAGTTTACGATGCACATCTGGAGGCAATTTATAAACTGTGGGCTATCAGAGTGTTGATGAAACACAGAAATTGCATCGGGATTGAATACAACAGTCACCATGCGCACTTGCATCCATGGGAGTAACGTGTCAAACAGTCTACGCTTTGATCGTTCCCTGGAAAACCAGTAGTAGTTTCCGATGCACATCTGGAGGCATTCTGTAATCTGTGGACTATCAGAGTGTTGTTGAAACACAGATATTACATCGGAAGTGAATACTACAATCACCATGCGCACTTTCCTCCATGGGAGTAATGTCTCAAACTGTCATCGCTTTGATCGTTCCCTGAAGACCAGTAGTAGTTTTAGGTTCACATCTGGAGGCATTCTGTAATCAGTGGACTATCAGAGTGTTGATGAAACACAGAAATTGCATCGGGATTGAATACAACAGTCACCATGCGCACTTTCATCCATGGGAGTAATGTCTCAAACAGTCTACGATTTGATCGTTCCCTAGAAATCCAGTAGTAGTTTCCGATGCACATCTCTAGGCATTGTGTAATCTGTGGACTATCAGAGTGTTAATGTAACACAGAAATTGCATCGGGATTGAATACAACAGTCACCATGCGCACTTTCGTCCATGGGAGTAATGTCTCAAACAGTCTACGCTTTGATCGTTCCCTGGAAAACCAGTAGTAGTTTCCAAAGCACATCTGGAGGCATTCTGTAATCTGTGGACTATCAGAGTGTTGATGTAACACGGAAATTGGATCGGGATTGAATTCAACAGTCACCATGCGCACTTTCCTCCATGGGAGTAATCTCTCAAACAGTCTACGCTTTGATCGTTCACTGGAAGACCAGTAGTAGTTTCCGAGGCACATCTGGAGGCATTCTGTAATCAGTGGACTATCAGAGTGTAGATGAAACACAGAAATTGCATCGGGATTGAATACAACAGTCACCATGTGCATTTTCATCCATGGGAGTAATGTCTCAAACAGTCTACACTTTGATTCGTCCCTGGAAGACCAGTAGTAGATTCCGATGCACATCTGGTGGCATTCTGTAATCTGTGGACTATCAGAGTGTTGATGTAACACAGAAATTGCATCGGGATTGAATACAACAGTCACCATGCGCACTTTCCTCCATGGGAGTAATGTCTCAAAGAGTCTACGCTTTTTTCGTTCCCTGGAAGACCAGTAGTGGAGTACGATGCACATCTGGAGGCATTCTGTAATCTGTGGACTATCAGAGTGCTGTTGAAACACAGAAATTGCATTGGTATTGGATACAACAGTTACCATTCGCACTTTCCTCCATGGGAGTAATGTCTCAAACAGTCTACGCTTTGATCGTTCCCTGGAAGACCAGTAGTAGTTTCAGATGCACATCTGGAGGCAATTTATAAACTGTGGGCTATCAGAGTGTTGATGAAACACAGAAATTGCATCGGGATTGAATACAACAGTCACCATGCGCACATGCATCCATGGGAGTAACGTGTCAAACAGTCTACGCTTTGATCGTTCCCTGGAAAACCAGTAGTAGTTTCCGATGCACATCTGGAGGCATTCTGTAATCTGTGGACTATCAGAGTGTTGTTGAAACACAGATATTACATCGGAAGTGAATACAACAATCACCATGCGCACTTTCCTCCATGGGAGTAATGTCTCAAACTGTCATCGCTTTGATCGTTCCCTGAAGACCAGTAGTAGTTTCAGGTTCACATCTGGAGGCATTCTGTAATCAGTGGACTTACAGAGTGTTGATGAAACACAGAAATTGCATCGGGATTGAATACAACAGTTACCATGCGCACTTTCCTCCATGGGAGTATTGTCTCAAACAGTCTACGCTTTGATCGTTCCCTGGAAGACCAGTAGTAGTTTCAGATGCACATCTGGAGGCAATTTATAAACTGTGGGCTATCAGAGTGTTGATGAAACACAGAAATTGCATCGGGATTGAATACAACAGTCACCATGCGCACATGCATCCATGGGAGTAACGTCTCAAACAGTCTACGCTTTGATCGTTCCCTGGAAAACCAGTAGTAGTTTCCGATGCACATCTGGAGGCATTCTGTAATCTGTGGACTATCAGAGCGTTGTTGAAACACAGATATTACATCGGAAGTGAATACAACAATCACCATGCGCACATTCCTCCATGGGAGTAATGTCTCAAACTGTCATCGCTTTGATCGTTCCCTGAAGACCAGTAGTAGTTTCAGGTTCACATCTGTAGGCATTCTGTAATCAGTGGACTTACAGCGTGTTGATGAAACACAGAAATTGCATCGGGATTGAATACAACAGTCACCATGCGCACTTTCATCCATGGGAGTAAAGTCTCAAACAGTCTACGATTTGATCGTTCCCTAGAAATCCAGTAGTAGTTTCCGATGCACATCTCTAGGCATTGTGTAATCTGTGGACTATCAGAGTGTTAATGTAATACAGAAATTGCATCGGGATTGAATACAACAGTCACCATGCGCTCTTTCCTCCATGGGAGTAATGTCTCAAACAGTCTACGCTTTGATCGTTCCCTGGAAAACCAGTAGTAGTTTCCAAAGCACATCTGAGGGCATTCTGTAATCTGTGGACTATCAGAGTGTTGATGTAACACGGAAATTGGATCGAAATTGAATTCAACAGTCACCATGCGCACTTTCCTCCATGGGAGTACTGTCTCAAACAGTCTACGCTTTGATCGTTCACTGGAAGACCAGTAGTAGTTTCCGAGGCACATCTGGAGGCATTCTGTAATCAGTGGACTATCAGAGTGTAGATGAAACACAGAAATTGCATCGGTATTGAATACACCAGTCACCATGTGCATTTTCATCCATGGGAGTAATGTCTCAAACAGTCTACGCTTTGATTCGTCCCTGGAAGACCAGTAGTAGATTCCGATGCACATCTGGAGGCATTCTGTAATCTGTGGTCTATCAGAGTGTTGATGTAACACAGAAATTGCATCGGGATTGAATACAACAGTCACCATGCGCACTTTCCTCCATGGGAGTAATGTCTCAAAGAGTCTACGCTTTTTTCGTTCCCTGGAAGACCAGTAGTAGAGTGCGATGCACATCTGGAGGCATTCTGTAATCTGTGGACTATCAGAGTGCTGTTGAAACACAGAAATTGCATTGGTATTGGATACAACAGTTACCATACGCACTTTCCTCCATGGGAGTATTGTCTCAAACAGTCTACGCTTTGATCGTTCCCTGGAAGACCAGTAGTAGTTTCAGATGCACATCTGGAGGCAATTTATAAACTGTGGACTATCAGAGTGTAGATGAAACACAGAAATTGCATCGGAATTGAATACAACAGTCACCATGTGCATTTTCCTCCATGGGAGTAATGTCTCAAAGAGTCTACGCTTTTTTCGTTCCCTGGAAGACCAGTAGTAGAGTCCGATGCACATCTGGAGGCATTCTGTAATCTGTGGACTATCAGAGTGCTGTTGAAACACAGATATTGCATTTGTATTGGATTCAACAGAAACCATTCGCACTTTCCTCCTTGGGAGTAATGTCTCAAATTGTCACCGCTTTGATCGTTCCCTGGAAGACCAGTAGTAGTTTCAGATGCACATCTGGAGGCATTTTGTAATCTGTGGACTATCAGAGTGTCGTTGAAACACAGAAATTGCATCGGGATTGAATACAACAGTTACCATGCGCACTTTCCTCCATGGGAGTAATGTCTCAAGTAGTCTACGCTTTGATCGTTCCCTGGAAGACCAGTAGTAGTTTCCGATGCACATCTGGAGGCATTTTGTAATCTGTGGACTATCAGAGTGTCGTTGAAACACAGAAATTGCATCGGGATTGAATACAACAGTTACCATGCGCACTTTCCTCCATGGGAGTAATGTCTCAAGTAGTCTACGCTTTGATCGTTCCCTGAAGACCAGTAGTAGTTTCCGATGCACATCTAGAGGATTTCTGCAATCAGTGGACTATCTGAGTGTTGATGAAACACAGCAATTGCATCGGGATTAAATATAACAGTCACCAAGCGCACTTCCCTCCATGGGAGTAATGTCTCAAACAGTCTACGCTTTGATCGTTCCCTGGAAGACCTGTAGTAGTTTCCGATGCACATCTGGAGGCATCCTGTAATCTGTGAACTATCAGAGTGTTATATCGGGATTGATTACAACAGTCACCATGCGCACTTTCTTCCATGGGAGTAATGTCTCAAACAGTCTACGCTTTGACCGTTCCCTGGAAGACCAGTAGTAGATTCCGATGCACATCTGGAGGCATTCTGTAACCTGTGGACTATCAGAGTGTTGATGTAACACAGAAATTGCATCGGGATTGAATACAACAGTCACCATGCGCACATGCGTCCATGGGAGTAACGTCTCAAACAGTCTACGCTTTGATCGTTCCCTGGAAAACCAGTAGTAGTTTCCGATGCACATCTGGAGGCTTTCTGTAATCTGTGGACTATCAGAGCGTTGTTGAAACACAGATATTACATCGGAAGTGAATACAACAATCACCATGCGCACATTCCTCCATGGGAGTAATGTCTCAAACTGTCATCGCTTTGATCGTTCCCTGAAGACCAGTAGTAGTTTCAGCTTCACATCTGGAGGCATTCTGTAATCAGTGGACTTACAGCGTGTTGATGAAACACAGAAATTGCATCGGGATTGAATACAACAGTCACCATGCGCACTTTCATCCATGGGAGTAAAGTCTCAAACAGTCTACGATTTGATCGTTCCCTAGAAAACCAGTAGTAGTTTCCGATGCACATCTCTAGGCATTGTGTAATCTGTGGACTATCAGAGTGTTAATGTAACACAGAAATTGTATCGGGATTGAATACAACAGTCACCATGCGCACTTTCCTCCATGGGAGTAATGTCTCAAACAGTCTACGCTTTGATCGTTCCCTGGAAAACCAGTAGTAGTTTCCAAAGCAAGCTGGGGGCATTCTGTAATCTGTGGACTATCAGAGTGTTGATGTAACACGGAAATTGGATCGGGATTGAATTCAACAGTCACCATGCGCACTTTCCTCCATGGGAGTAATGTCTCAAACAGTCTACGCTTTGATCGTTCACTGGAAGACCAGTAGTAGTTTCCGAGGCACATCTGGAGGCATTCTGTAATCAGTGGACTATCAGAGTGTAGATGAAACACAGAAATTGCATCGGGATTGAATACAACAGTCACCATGTGCATTTTCATCCATGGGAGTAATGTCTCAAACAGTCTACGCTTTGATTCGTCCCTGGAAGACCAGTAGTAGTTTCCGAGGCACATCTGGAGGCATTCTGTAATCTGTGGACTATCAGAGTGCTGTTGAAACACAGAAATTGCATTGGTATTGGATACAACAGTAACCATTCGCACTTTCCTCCATGGGAGTATTGTCTCAAACAGTCTACGCTTTGGTCGTTCCCTGGAAGACCAGTAGTAGTTTCAGATGCACATCTGGAGGCAATTTATAAACTGTGGGCTATCAGAGTGTTGATGAAACACAGAAATTGCATCGGGATTGAATACAACAGTCACCATGCGCACATGCATCCATGGGAGTAACGTGTCAAACAGTCTACGCTTTGATCGTTCCCTGGAAAACCAGTAGTAGTTTCCGATGCACATCTGGAGGCATTCTGTAATCTGTGGACTATCAGAGTGTTGTTGAAACACAGATATTACATCGGAAGTGAATACTACAATCACCATGCGCACTTTCCTCCATGGGAGTAATGTCTCAAACTGTCATCGCTTTGATCGTTCCCTGAAGACCAGTAGTAGTTTCAGGTTCACATCTGGAGGCATTCTGTAAACAGTGGACTATCAGAGTGTTAATGTAATACAGAAATTGCATCGGGATTGAATACAACAGTCACCATGCGCACTTTCCTCCATGGGAGTAATGTCTCAAACAGTCTACGCTTTGATCGTTCCCTGGAAAACCAGTAGTAGTTTCCAAAGCACATCTGGAGGCATTCTGTAATCTGTGGACTATCAGAGTGTTGATGTAACACGGAAATTGGATCGGGATTGAATTCAACAGTCACCATGCGCACTTTCCTCCATGGGAGTAATCTCTCAAACAGTCTACGCTTTGATCGTTCACTGGAAGACCAGTAGTAGTTTCCGAGGCACATCTGGAGGCATTCTGTAATCAGTGGACTATCAGAGTGTAGATGAAACACAGAAATTGCAATGGGATTGAATACAACAGTCACCATGTGCATTTTCATCCATGGGAGTAATGTCTCAAACAGTCTACACTTTGATTCGTCCCTGGAAGACCAGTAGTAGATTCCGATGCACATCTGGAGGCATTCTGTAATCTGTGGTTTATCAGAGTGTTGATGTAACACAGAAATTGCATCGGGATTGAATACAACAGTCACCATGCGCACTTTCCTCCATGGGAGTAATGTCTCAAAGAGTCTACGCTTTTTTCGTTCCCTGGAAGACCAGTAGTGGAGTCCGATGCACATCTGGAGGCATTCTGTAATCTGTGGACTATCAGAGTGCTGTTGAAACACAGAAATTGCATTGGTATTGGATACAACAGTTACCATTCGCACTTTCCTCCATGGGAGTATTGTCTCAAACAGTCTACGCTTTGATCGTTCCCTGGAAGACCAGTAGTAGTTTCAGATGCACATCTGGAGGCAATTTATAAACTGTGGGCTATCAGAGTGTTGATGAAACACAGAAATTGCATCGGGATTGAATACAACAGTCACCATGCGCACATGCATCCATGGGAGTAACGTCTCAAACAGTCTACGCTTTGATCGTTCCCTGGAAAACCAGTAGTAGTTTCCGATGCAAATCTGGAGGCATTCTGTAATCTGTGGACTATCAGAGCGTTGTTGAAACACAGATATTACATCGGAAGTGAATACAACAATCACCATGCGCACATTCCTCCATGGGAGTAATGTCTCAAACTGTCATCGCTTTGATCGTTCCCTGAAGACCAGTAGTAGTTTCAGGTTCACATCTGTAGGCATTCTGTAATCAGTGGACTTACAGCGTGTTGATGAAACACAGAAATTGCATCGGGATTGAATACAACAGTCACCATGCGCACTTTCATCCATGGGAGTAAAGTCTCAAACAGTCTACGATTTGATCGTTCCCTAGAAAACCAGTAGTAGTTTCCGATGCACATCTCTAGGCATTGTGTAATCTGTGGACTATCAGAGTGTTAATGTAATACAGAAATTGCATCGGGATTGAATACAACAGTCACCATGCGCTCTTTCCTCCATGGGAGTAATGTCTCAAACAGTCTACGCTTTGATCGTTCCCTGGAAAACCAGTAGTAGTTTCCAAAGCACATCTGAGGGCATTCTGTAATCTGTGGACTATCAGAGTGTTGATGTAACACGGAAATTGGATCGGGATTGAATTCAACAGTCACCATGCGCACTTTCCTCCATGGGAGTAATGTCTCAAACAGTCTACGATTTGATCGTTCACTGGAAGACCAGTAGTAGTTTCCGAGGCACATCTGGAGGCATTCTGTAATCAGTGGACTATCAGAGTGTAGATGAAACACAGAAATTGCATCGGGATTGAATACAACAGTCACCATGTGCATTTTCATCCATGGGAGTAATGTCTCAAACAGTCTACGCTTTTAATTCGTCCCTGGAAGACCAGTAGTAGTTTCCGAGGAACATCTGGAGGCATTCTGTAATCTGTGGACTATCAGAGTGCTGTTGAAACACAGAAATTGCATTGGTATTGGATACAACAGTAACCATTCGCACTTTGCTCCATGGGAGTATTGTCTCAAACAGTCTACGCTTTGGTCGTTCCCTGGAAGACCAGTAGTAGTTTCAGATGCACATCTGGAGGCAATTTATAAGCTGTGGGCTATCAGAGTGTTGATGAAACACAGAAATTGCATCGGGATTGAATACAACAGTCACCATGCGCACATGCATCCATGGGAGTAACGTGTCAAACAGTCTACGCTTTGATCGTTCCCTGGAAAACCAGTAGTAGTTTCCGATGCACATCTGGAGGCATTCTGTAATCTGTGGACTATCAGAGTGTTGTTGAAACACAGATATTACATCGGAAGTGAATACAACAATCACCATGCGCACTTTCCTCCATGTGAGTTATGTCTCAAACTGTCATCGCTTTGGTCGTTCCCTGAAGACCAGTAGTAGTTTCAGGTTCACATCTGGAGGCATTCTGTTATCAGTGGACTTACAGAGTGTTGATGAAACACAGAAATTGCATCGGGATTGAATACAACAGTCACCATGCGCACTTTCATCCATGGGAGTAATGTCTCAAACAGTCTACGATTTGATCGTTCCCTAGAAAACCAGTAGTAGTTTCCGAAGCACATCTCTAGGCATTGTGTAATCTGTGGACTATCAGAGTGTTAATGTAACACAGAAATTGCATCGGGATTGAATACAACAGTCACCATGCGCACTTTCCTCCATGGGAGTAATGTCTCAAACAGTCTACGCTTTGATCGTTCCCGGGAAAACCAGTAGTAGTTTCCAAAGCACAACTGGAGGCATTCTGTAATCTGTGGACTATCAGAGTGTTGATGTAACACGGAAATTGGATCGGGATTGAATTCAACAGTCACCATGCGCACTTTCCTCCATGGGAGTAATGTCTCAAACGGTCTACGCTTTGATCGTTCACTGGAAGACCAGTAGTAGTTTCCGACGCACATCTGGAGGCATTCTGTAATCAGTGGACTTTCAGAGTGTAGATGAAACACAGAAATTGCATCGGTATTGAATACACCAGTCACCATGTGTATTTTCATCCATGGGAGTAATGTCTCAAACAGTCTACGCTTTGATTCGTCCCTGGAAGACCAGTAGTAGATTCCGATGCACATCTGGAGGCATTCTGTAATCTGTGGACTATCAGAGTGTTGATGTAACACAGAAATTGCATCGGGATTGAATACAACAGTCACCATGCGCACTTTCCTCCATGGGAGTAATGTCTCAAAGAGTCTACGCTTTTTTCGTTCCCTGGAAGACCAGTAGTAGAGTGCGATGCACATCTGGAGGCATTCTGTAATCTGTGGACTATCAGAGTGCTGTTGAAACACAGAAATTGCATTGGTATTGGATACAACAGTTACCATACGCACTTTCCTCCATGGGAGTATTGTCTCAAACAGTCTACGCTTTGATCGTTCCCTGGAAGACCAGTAGTAGTTTCAGATGCACATCTGGAGGCAATTTATAAACTGTGGGCTATCAGAGTGTTGATGAAACACAGAAATTGCATCGGGATTGAATACAACAGTCACCATGCGCACATGCATCCATGGGAGTAACGTGTCAAACAGTCTACGCTTTGATCGTTCCCTGGAAAACCAGTAGTAGTTTCCGATGCACATCTGGAGGCATTCTGTAATCTGTGGACTATCAGAGTGTTGTTGAAACACAGATATTACATCGGAAGTGAATACAACAATCACCATGCGCACTTTCCTCCATGGGAGTAATGTCTCAAACTGTCATCGCTTTCATCGTTCCCTGAAGACCAGTAGTAGTTTCAGGTTCACATCTGGAGGCATTCTGTAATCAGTGGACTTACAGAGTGTTGATGAAACACAGAAATTGCATCGGGATTGAATACAACAGTCACCATGCGCACTTTCATCCATGGGAGTAATGTCTCAAACAGTCTACGATTTGATCGTTCCCTAGAAAACCAGTAGTAGTTTCCGATGCACATCTCTAGGCATTGTGTAATCTGTGGACTATCAGAGTGTTAATGTAACACAGAAATTGCATCGGGATTGAATACAACAGTCACCATGCGCACTTTCCTCCATGGGAGTAATGTCTCAAACAGTCTACGCTTTGATCGTTCCCTGGAAAACCAGTAGTAGTTTCCAAAGCACATCTGGAGGCATTCTGTAATCTGTGGACTATCAGAGCGTTGATGTCACACGGAAATTAGATCGGGATTGAATTCAACAATCACCATGCGCACTTTCCTCCATGGGAGTAATGTCTCAAACAGTCTACGCTTTGATCGTTGACTGGAAGACCAGTAGTAGTTTCCGAGGCACATCTGGAGGCATTCTGTAATCAGTGGACTATCAGAGTGTAGATGAAACACAGAAATTGCATCGGAATTGAATACAACAGTCACCATGTGCATTTTCCTCCATGGGAGTAATGTCTCAAAGAGTCTACGCTTTTTTCGTTCCCTGGAAGACCAGTAGTAGAGTCCGATGCACATCTGGAGGCATTCTGTAATCTGTGGACTATCAGAGTGCTGTTGAAACACAGAAATTGCATTTGTATTGGATTCAACAGAAACCATTCGCACTTTCCTCCTTGGGAGTAATGTCTCAAATTGTCACCGCTTTGATCGTTCCCTGGAAGACCAGTAGTAGTTTCAGATGCACATCTGGAGGCATTCTGTAATCAGTGGACTATCAGAGTGTTGATGAAACACAGAAATTGCATCGGGATTGAATACAACAGTCACCATGCGCACTTTCATCCATGGGGTAGTGTCACAAACAGTCTACGTTTTGATCGTTCCCTGGAACACCAGTGGTAGCTTCCGATGCACATCTGGAGGCATTCTGTAATCTGTGAACTATCAGAGTGTTGATGAAACACAGAAATTGCATCGGGATTGAATTCAACAGTCACCATGCGCACTTTCCTCCATGGGAGTAATGACTCAAACAGTCTATGCTTTGATCGTTCCCTGGAAAACCAGCAGTAGTTTCCGATGCACATCTGGAGGCATTGTGTAATCTGTGGACTATCAGAGTGTTGATGTAACACAGAAATTGCATCGGGATTGAGTACAACAGTCACCATGCGCACTTTCCTCCATGGGAGTAATGTCTGAAACAGTCTACGCTTTGATCGTTCACTGGAAGTCCATTAGTAGCTTCCGAGGCACATCTTTCGGCATTCTGTAATCAGTGGACTATCAGAGTGTTGATGAAACACAGAAATTGCATCGGGATTGAATACAACAGTCACCATGCGCATTTTCATCCATGGGAGTAATGTCTCAAACAGTTTACGCTTCGATCGTTCCCTGGAAAGCCAGTAGTAGTTTCCGATGCACATCTGGAGGCATTCTGTAATCTGTGAACTATCAGAGTGTTGTTGAAACACACAAATTGCATCGGGATTGATTACAACAGTCACCATTCGCACTTTCCTCCATGGGAGTAATGTCTCAAACAGTCTACGATTTGACCGTTCCCTGGAAGACCTGTAGTAGATTCCGTTGCACATCTGGAGGCATTCTGTAATCTGTGGACTATCATAGTGTTGATGTAACACAGAAATTGCATCGGGATTGATTACAACAGTCACCATGCGCACTTTCCTCCATGGGAGTAATGTCTCAAAGTGTCTACGCTTTTTTCGTTCCCTGAAGACCAGTAGTAGTTTCCGAGGCACATCTGCAGGCATTCTGTAATCAGTGGACCTTCAAAGTATTGATGTAACTCAGAAATTGCATCGGGATTGAATACAACTGTCACCATGCGCACTTTCCTCCATGGGAGTAATGTCTCAAACAATCTAAGCTTTGATCGTTTCTTGGAAGTCCAGTAGTAGTTTCCGATGCATATCTGGGGGCATTCTGTAATCCGTGGACTATCAGAGTGTTGATGAAACACAGAAATTGCATCGGGATTGAATACAACAGTCACCATGCGCACGTTCCTCCATGGGAGTAATGTCTCAAACAGTCTACGCTTTGATCGTCCCTGGAAGTCCAGTAGTAGTATCCGATGCACATCTGGAGGCATTCTGTAATCTGTGGACCTTCAAAATGTTGATGAAACACAAAAATTGCATCGGGATTGAATACAACAGTCCCCATGCCCACTTTCCTCCAAGGGAGTAATGTCTCAAACAGTCTACGCTTTGATCGTTTCCTGGAAGACCAGTAGTAGTTTCCGCTGCACATCTGGAGGCATTCTGTAATCTGTGGACTATCAGAGTGTTCTTGAAACACAGAAATTACATCGGGATTGAATACAACAGTCACCATGCGCACTTTCCTCCATGGGAGTAATGTCTCAAACAGTCTACGCTTTGATCGTTCCCGGGAAAACCAGTAGTAGTTTCCAAAGCACAACTGGAGGCATTCTGTAATCTGTGGACTATCAGAGTGTTGATGTAACACGGAAATTGGATCGGGATTGAATTCAACAGTCACCATGCGCACTTTCCTCCATGGGAGTAATGTCTCAAACAGTCTACGCTTTGATCGTTCACTGGAAGACCAGTAGTAGTTTCCGACGCACATCTGGAGGCATTCTGTAATCAGTGGACTTTCAGAGTGTAGATGAAACACAGAAATTGCATCGGTATTGAATACACCAGTCACCATGTGTATTTTCATCCATGGGAGTAATGTCTCAAACAGTCTACGCTTTGATTCGTCCCTGGAAGACCAGTAGTAGATTCCGATGCACATCTGGAGGCATTCTGTAATCTGTGGACTATCAGAGTGTTGATGTAACACAGAAATTGCATCGGGATTGAATACAACAGTCACCATGCGCACTTTCCTCCATGGGAGTAATGTCTCAAAGAGTCTACGCTTTTTTCGTTCCCTGGAAGACCAGTAGTAGAGTGCGATGCACATCTGGAGGCATTCTGTAATCTGTGGACTATCAGAGTGTTGTTGAAACACAGATATTACATCGGAAGTGAATACAACAATCACCATGCGCACTTTCCTCCATGGGAGTAATGTCTCAAACTGTCATCGCTTTCATCGTTCCCTGAAGACCAGTAGTAGTTTCAGGTTCACATCTGGAGGCATTCTGTAATCAGTGGACTTACAGAGTGTTGATGAAACACAGAAATTGCATCGGGATTGAATACAACAGTCACCATGCGCACTTTCATCCATGGGAGTAATGTCTCAAACAGTCTACGATTTGATCGTTCCCTAGAAAACCAGTAGTAGTTTCCGATGCACATCTCTAGGCATTGTGTAATCTGTGGACTATCAGAGTGTTAATGTAACACAGAAATTGCATCGGGATTGAATACAACAGTCACCATGCGCACTTTCCTCCATGGGAGTAATGTCTCAAACAGTCTACGCTTTGATCGTTCCCTGGAAAACCAGTAGTAGTTTCCAAAGCACATCTGGAGGCATTCTGTAATCTGTGGACTATCAGAGCGTTGATGTCACACGGAAATTAGATCGGGATTGAATTCAACAATCACCATGCGCACTTTCCTCCATGGGAGTAATGTCTCAAACAGTCTACGCTTTGATCGTTGACTGGAAGACCAGTAGTAGTTTCCGAGGCACATCTGGAGGCATTCTGTAATCAGTGGACTATCAGAGTGTAGATGAAACACAGAAATTGCATCGGAATTGAATACAACAGTCACCATGTGCATTTTCCTCCATGGGAGTAATGTCTCAAAGAGTCTACGCTTTTTTCGTTCCCTGGAAGACCAGTAGTAGAGTCCGATGCACATCTGGAGGCATTCTGTAATCTGTGGACTATCAGAGTGCTGTTGAAACACAGAAATTGCATTTGTATTGGATTCAACAGAAACCATTCGCACTTTCCTCCTTGGGAGTAATGTCTCAAATTGTCACCGCTTTGATCGTTCCCTGGAAGACCAGTAGTAGTTTCAGATGCACATCTGGAGGCATTCTGTAATCAGTGGACTATCAGAGTGTTGATGAAACACAGAAATTGCATCGGGATTGAATACAACAGTCACCATGCGCACTTTCATCCATGGGGTAGTGTCACAAACAGTCTACGTTTTGATCGTTCCCTGGAACACCAGTGGTAGCTTCCGATGCACATCTGGAGGCATTCTGTAATCTGTGAACTATCAGAGTGTTGATGAAACACAGAAATTGCATCGGGATTGAATTCAACAGTCACCATGCGCACTTTCCTCCATGGGAGTAATGACTCAAACAGTCTATGCTTTGATCGTTCCCTGGAAAACCAGCAGTAGTTTCCGATGCACATCTGGAGGCATTGTGTAATCTGTGGACTATCAGAGTGTTGATGTAACACAGAAATTGCATCGGGATTGAGTACAACAGTCACCATGCGCACTTTCCTCCATGGGAGTAATGTCTGAAACAGTCTACGCTTTGATCGTTCACTGGAAGTCCATTAGTAGCTTCCGAGGCACATCTTTCGGCATTCTGTAATCAGTGGACTATCAGAGTGTTGATGAAACACAGAAATTGCATCGGGATTGAATACAACAGTCACCATGCGCATTTTCATCCATGGGAGTAATGTCTCAAACAGTTTACGCTTCGATCGTTCCCTGGAAAGCCAGTAGTAGTTTCCGATGCACATCTGGAGGCATTCTGTAATCTGTGAACTATCAGAGTGTTGTTGAAACACACAAATTGCATCGGGATTGATTACAACAGTCACCATTCGCACTTTCCTCCATGGGAGTAATGTCTCAAACAGTCTACGATTTGACCGTTCCCTGGAAGACCTGTAGTAGATTCCGTTGCACATCTGGAGGCATTCTGTAATCTGTGGACTATCATAGTGTTGATGTAACACAGAAATTGCATCGGGATTGATTACAACAGTCACCATGCGCACTTTCCTCCATGGGAGTAATGTCTCAAAGTGTCTACGCTTTTTTCGTTCCCTGAAGACCAGTAGTAGTTTCCGAGGCACATCTGCAGGCATTCTGTAATCAGTGGACCTTCAAAGTATTGATGTAACTCAGAAATTGCATCGGGATTGAATACAACTGTCACCATGCGCACTTTCCTCCATGGGAGTAATGTCTCAAACAATCTAAGCTTTGATCGTTTCTTGGAAGTCCAGTAGTAGTTTCCGATGCATATCTGGGGGCATTCTGTAATCCGTGGACTATCAGAGTGTTGATGAAACACAGAAATTGCATCGGGATTGAATACAACAGTCACCATGCGCACGTTCCTCCATGAGAGTAATGTCTCAAACAGTCTACGCTTTGATCGTCCCTGGAAGTCCAGTAGTAGTATCCGATGCACATCTGGAGGCATTCTGTAATCTGTGGACCTTCAAAATGTTGATGAAACACAAAAATTGCATCGGGATTGAATACAACAGTCCCCATGCCCACTTTCCTCCAAGGGAGTAATGTCTCAAACAGTCTACGCTTTGATCGTTTCCTGGAAGACCAGTAGTAGTTTCCGCTGCACATCTGGAGGCATTCTGTAATCTGTGGACTATCAGAGTGTTCTTGAAACACAGAAATTACATTGGTATTGGATACAACAGTCACCATGCGCACATTCCTCCATGGGAGTAATGTCTGATACAGTCTACGCTTTGATCGTTTCCTGGAAGACCAGCAGTAGTTTCCGATGCACATCTGGAGGCATTCTGTAATCTGTGGACTATCAGAGTGTTGATGAAACACAGAAATAGCATCGGCATTGAATACAACAGTCACCATGCGCACTTTCCTCCATGGGAGTAATGTGTCAAACAGTCTACGCTTTGATCGTTTCCTGGAAGTCCAGTAGTAGTTTCCGATGCATATCTGGAGGCATTCTGTAATCTGTGGACTATCAGAGTGTTGATAAAACACAGAAATTGCATCGGGATTGATTACAACAGTCACCATGCGCACGTTCCTCCATGGGAGTAATGTCTCAAACAGTCTACGCTTTGATCGTTCCCTGGAAGACCAGTAGTAGTATCCGATGCACATCAGGAGGCATTCTGTAATCTGTGGACCTTCAAAATGTTGATGAAACACAGAAATTGCATCGGGATTGAATACAACAGTCACCATGATCATTTTCCTCCAAGTGAGTAATGTCTCAAACAGTCTACGCTTTGATCGTTTCCTGGAAGACCAGCAGTAGTTTCCGATGCACATCTGGAGGCATTCTGTAATCTGTGGACTATCAGAGTGTTGATGAAACACTGAAATTGCATCGGGATTGAATACAACAGTCACCATGCGCACTTTCCTCCATGGGAGTAATGTCTCAAACAGTTTACGCCTTGATCGTTCCCTGGAAGACCAGTAGTAGTTTCCGATGCACATCTGGAGGCATTCTGTAATCTGTGAACTATCAGAGTGTTGATGAAACACAGAAATTGCATCGGGATTGAATTCAACAGTCACCATGCGCACTTTCCTCCATGGGAGTAATGACTCAAACAGTCTATGCTTTGATCGTTCCCTGGAAAACCAGCAGTAGTTTCCGATGCACATCTGGAGGCATTGTGTAATCTGTGGACTATCAGAGTGTTGATGTAACACAGAAATTGCATCGGGATTGAGTACAACAGTCACCATGCGCACTTTCCGCCATGGGAGTAATGTCTGAAACAGTCTACGCTTTGATCGTTCACTGGAAGTCCATTAGTAGCTTCCGAGGCACATCTTTTGGCATTCTGTAATCAGTGGACTATCAGAGTGTTGATGAAACACAGAAATTGCATCGGGATTGAATACAACAGTCACCATGCGCATTTTCATCCAAGGGAGTAATGTCTCAAACAGTCTACGTTTCGATCGTTCCCTGGAAAACCAGTAGTAGTTTCCGATGCACATCTGGAGGCATTCTGTAATCTGTGAACTATCAGAGTGTTGTTGAAACACAAAAATTGCATCGGGATTGATTACAACAGTCACCATTCGCACTTTCCTCCATGGGAGTAATGTCTCAAACAGTCTACGATTTGGCCGTTCCCTGGAAGACCAGTAGTAGGTTCCGTTGCACATCTGGAGGCATTCTGTAATCTGTGGACTATCAGAGTGTTGATGTAACACAGAAATTGCATCGGAATTGATTACAACAGTCACCATGCGCACTTTCCTCCATGGGAGTAATGTCTCAAAGTGTCTACGCTTTTTTCGTTCCCTGGAAGACCAGTAGTAGAGTCCGATGCACATCTGGAGGCATTCTGTAATCTGTGGACTATGAGAGTGTTGTTCAAACACAGATATTGCATCGGGATTGAATACAACAGTCACCATGCGCACTTTCCTCCATGGGAATAATGTCTGAAACTGTCATCGCTTTGATCGTTCCCTGAAGACCAGTAGTAGTTTCCGAGGCACATCTGCAGGCATTCTGTAATCAGTGGACTATCAGAGTGTTGATGATATACAGAAATTGCATCGGGATTGAATACAACAGTCACCATGCTCACTTTCATTCTTGGGAGTAATGTCTCAAACAGTCTACGCTTTGATAGTTCCCTGGAAGACCAGTAGTAGTTTCCGTTGCACATCTGGAGGCATTCTGTAATCTGTGGACCTTCAAAGTATTGATGTAACTCAGAAATTGCATCGGGATTGAATACAACTGTCACCATGCGCACTTTCCTCCATGGGAGTAATTCTCAAACAGTCTACGTATTGATCGTTCCCGGGAAGACCAGTAGTAGCTTCCGATGCACATCTGGAGGCATTCTGTAATCTGTGGACTATCAGAGTGTTGATGTAACACTGAAATTGCATCGGGATTGAATACAACAGTCACCATGCGCACTTTCCTCCGTGGGAATAATGTCTCAAACAGTCTACGCTTTGATCGTTCCCTGAAGACCAGTAGTTGTTTCCGAGGCAGATCTGGAGGCATTCTGTAATCAGTGGACTATCAGAGTGTTGATGAAACACAGATATTGCATCGGGATTGAATACAACAGTCACCATGCACACTTTCATTCATTGGAGTAATGTCTCAAACAGTCTACGCTTTGATCGTTCCCTGGAAGACCAGTAGTAGTTCCCGATGGACATCTGGGGGCATTCTGTAATCTGTGGTCTATCAGAATGTTGGTGAACCACAGATATTGCATCGGGATTGAATACAAGGGTATACATGCGACTTTCCTCCATAGGAGTAATGTCTCAAAGGGTCTAAGCTTTGATCGTTCCCTGGAATACCAGTAGTAGTATCCGATGCACAACTGGAGGCATTCTGTAATCTGTGGACTTTCTAAATGTTATTGAAACACAGAAATTGATTCGGGATTGAATACAACAGTCACCATGCGCACTTTCCTCCATGGGAGTAATGTCTCAAACAGTCTACGCTTTGACCGTTCCCTGGAAGACCAGTAGTAGATTCCGATGCACATCTGGAGACCTTCTGTAATCTGTGGACTATCAGAGTGTTTGTTGAAACACAGAAATTGCATTGGTATCGCATACAACAGTCACCGTTCGCCCTTTCCTCCATGGGAGTAATGTCTCAAACAGTCTACGCTTTGATCGTTTCCTGGAAGACCAGCAGTAGTTTCCGATGCACGTCTGGGGGCAATCTGTAATCTGTGGTCTATCAGAGTGTTGATGAAACACAGAAATAGCATCGGCATTGAATGCAGCAGTCACCTTGCGCACTTTCCTCCATGGGAGTAATGTCTCAAACAATCTACGCTTTGATCGTTTCCTGGAAGTCCAGTAGTAGTTTCCGATGCATATCTGGAGGCATTCTGTAATCCGTGGACTATCAGAGTGTTGATGAAACACAGAAATTGCATCGGGATTGAATACAACAGTCACCATGCGCACGTTCCTCCATGGGAGTAATGTCTCAAACAGTCTACGCTTTGATCGTTCCCTGGAAGTCCAGTAGTAGTATCCGATGCACATCTGGAGGCATTCTGTAATCTGTGGACCTTCAAAATGTTGAGGAAACACAGAAATTGCATCGGGATTGAATACAACAGTCCCCATGCCCACTTTCCTCCAAGGGAGTAATGTCTCAAACAGTCTACGCTTTGATCGTTTCCTGGAAGACCAGTAGTAGTTTCCGCTGCACATCTGGAGGCATTCTGTAATCTGTGGACTATCAGAGTGTTCTTGAAACACAGAAATTACACTGGTATTGGATACAACAGTCACCATGCGCACTTTCCTCCATGGGAGTAATGTCTGAAACAGTCTACGCTTTGATCGTTTCCTGGAAGACCAGCAGTAGTTTCCGATGCACATCTGGAGGCATTCTGTAATCTGTGGACTATCAGAGTGTTGATGAAACACAGAAATAGCATCGGCATTGAATACAACAGTCACCATGCGCACTTTCCTCCATGGGAGTAATGTGTCAAACAGTCTACGCTTTGATCGTTTCCTGGAAGTCCAGTAGAAGTTTCCGATGCATATCTGGAGGCATTCTGTAATCTGTGGACTATCAGAGTGTTGATAAAACACTGAAATTGCATCGGGATTGATTACAACAGTCACCATGCGCACGTTCCTCCATGGGAGTAATGTCTCAAACAGTCTACGCTTTGATCGTTCCCTGGAAGACCAGTAGTAGTATCCGATGCACATCAGGAGGCATTCTGTAATCTGTGGACCTTCAAAATGTTGATGAAACACAGAAAGTGCATCGGGATTGAATACAACAGTCACCATGATCATTTTCCTCCAAGTGAGTAATGTCTCAAACAGTCTACGCTTTGATCGTTTCCTGGAAGACCAGCAGTAGTTTCCGATGCACATCTGGAGGCATTCTGTAATCTGTGGACTATCAGAGTGTAGATGAAACACTGAAATTGCATCGGGATTGAATACAACTGTCACAATGCGCACTTTCCTCCATGGGAGTAATGTCTCAAACAGTTTACGTCTTTATCGTTCCCTGGAAGACCAGTAGTAGTTTCAGATGCACATCTGGAGGCATTCTGTAATCTGTGGACTATCAGGGTGTTGATGAAACACGGAAATTGCATCGGGATTGAATACAACAGTCACCATGCGCACCTTCCTCATTGTGAGTAATGTCTCAAACAGTCTACGCTTCGATCGTTACCTGGAAGACCAGTAGTAGTTTCCGATGCACATCTGGAGGCATTCTGTAATCTGTGGACCTTCGAAGTGTTGATGTAACACAGAAATTGCCTCGGGATTGAATACAACAATCACCATGAACACATTCTTCCATGGGAGTAATGTCTCAAACAGTCTACGCTTTGGTCGTTCACTGGAAGACCAGTAGTAATTTCCGACGCACATCTGGAGGCATTCTGTAATCTGTGGACTATCAGAGTGTTGATGAAACAGAGAAATTGCATCGGGATTGAATACAACAGTCACCATGCACACTTTATTCCATGGGAGTAATGTCTCAAACAGTCTACGCTTTGATCGTCTACTGGAAGACCAGTAGTAGTTTCCGATGCACATCTGGAGGCATTCTGTAATCTGTGGACAATCAGAGTGTTGTTGAAACACAGAAATTGCATAGAGATTCAATACAACAGTTACCACGTTCACTCTCCTCCATGGGAGTTATGTCTCAAACAGTCTACGCTTTGATCGTTCCCTGGAAGACCAGTAGTAGTTTCCGTTGCGCATTGGAGACATTCTGTAATCTGTGGATCTTCAAAGTCTTGATGAAACACAGAAATTGCCTCGGGATTGAATACAACAGTCACCATGCGCACATTCCTCCATGGGAGTAATGTCTCAACTAGTCTACGCTTTGTTAGTTCCCTGGAAGACCAGTAGTAGTTTCCCATGCACATCTGGAGGCATTTTGTAATCTGTGGACTATCAGAGTGTCGTTGAAACACAGAAATTGCATCGAGATTGAATACAACAGTTACCATGCGCACTTTCCTCCATGGGAGTAATGTCTCAAGTAGTCTACGCTTTGATCGTTCCCTGAAGACCAGTAGTAGTTTCCGATGCACATCTAGAGGACTTCTGCAATCAGTGGACTATCTGAGTGTTGATGAAACACAGCAATTGCATCGGGATTAAATACAACAGTCACCATGCGCACTTCCCTCCATGGGAGTAATGGCTCAAACAGTCTACGTTTTGATCGTTCCCTGGAAGACCTGTAGTAGTTTCCGATGCACATCTGGAGGCATTCTGTAGTCTGTTGACCTTCAGAGTGTTGATAAAACACAGAAATTGCATCGGGATTCTATTCAGCAGACACCATGTGCACTTTTCTCCATGGGAGTAATGTCTCAAACAGTATACGCTTTGATCGTTCCCTGGAAGACCAGTAGTAGTTTCCGATGCACATCTGGAGGCATTCTGTAATCTGTGGACCTTCAAAGTGTTGATGAAACACAGAAATTGCATCGGGATTGAATACAACAGTCACCATGCGCACATTCCTCCATGGGAGTAATGTCTCAAACTGTCATCGCTTTGATCGTTCCCTGAAGACCAGTAGTAGTTTCCGAGGCACATCTGGAGGTATTCTGTAATCAGTGGACTATCAGAGTGTTGATGAAACACAGAAATTGCCTCAAGGTAGAATACAACAGTCACCATGCCACTTTCCTCCATGGGAGTAATGTCTCAAGTAGTCTACGCTTTGATCGTTCTTTGGAAGACCAGTAGTAGTTTCCGATGCACATCTGGAGGACTTTTGTAATCACTGGATTATCTGAGTGTTGATGAAACACAGAAATTGCATCGGAATTGAATACAACAGTCACCATACGCACTTTCCACAATGGGAGTAATGTCTCAAACAGTCTACGCTTTGATCGTCCTCTGAAAGAAGAGTAATAGTTTCCGATGCACATCTGGAGGCATTCTGTAGTCTGTGGACCTTCAAACTGTTGATAAAACACAGAAATTGCATCGGGATTCAATTCAACAGGCACCTTGCGGACTTTTCTCCATGGGAGTAATGTCTCAAACTGTCTACGTTTTGATCGTTCCCTGGAAGACCAGTAGTAGTTTCCGAAGCACATCTGGAGGCATTCTGGAAACTGTGGACCTACAGGATGTTGATGAAACACAAAAATTGCATCGGCATTGAATACAATAAGTTCCATGCGGACTTTTCTCCACGGGAGTAAAGTCTCAAACTGTCTACGATTCGATCGCTCCCTGGAAGACCAGTAGTAGTTTCCGAAGCACATCTGCAGGCATTCTGTGATCTGTGGACCTACAGAGAGTTGATGAAACACAAAAACTGCATCGGCATTGAATACAATAAGTACAATGCGGACTTTTCTCCATGGGAGTAATGTCTTAAACTGTCTACGCTTTAATCGTTCCATGAAAGACCAGTAGTAGTTTCCGAACCACTTCTGGAGGCATTGTGTAATATATGGAGCTTCAGAGTGGTGATGAAACGCAATTACAGCAGCGGCATTTTATACAATAACTACCATGCGGACTTTTCTCCATGGGAGTAATGTGTCAAACTGTCTACGATTTGATCGTTCCCTTTAACACCAGTAGTAGTTTCCGAAGCACATCGGGAGCCATTTTGTAATCTGTGGACCTACAGAGTGTTGATGAAGCACAAAAATTGCATCGGCATTGAATACAATAAGTACCATGCGGACTTTTCTCCATGGGAGTAATGTCTCACACTGTCTACGATTTGATCGTTCCCTGGGAGACCAGTAGTAGTTTCCGAAGCACATCTGGAGGCATTCTGTAATCTCTGGACCTACAGAGTGTTGATAAACACAAAAATTGCATGCTCATTGAATACAATAATTACCATGCGGAGTTTTCTCCATGGGAGTAATGTATCAAATTGTCTACGCTTTGATCGCTTCCTGGAAAACCAGTAGTAGTTTCCGAAGCACATCTATAGGCATTCTGCAATCTGTGGACATACAGAGAGTTGATGAAACACAAGAATAGCATCGGCATTGAATACAATAAGTACCATGCGGACTTTTCTCGATGGGAGTAATGTCTTAAACTGTCTACGATTAGATCGTTCCCTGGAACACCAGTAGTAGATTCCGAAGCACATCTGGAAGCATTCTGTAATCTATGGAGCTTCAGAGTGGTGATGAAATACAATAATTGCATCGGCATTGAATACGATAAGTACCATGCAGACATTTCTCCATGGGAGTAATGTCTCAAACTGTCTACGTTTTGATCGTTCCCTGGAAGACCAGTAGTAGTTTCCAAAGCACATCTGGAGGCATTCTGGAATCTGTGGACCTACAGGGTGTTGATGAAACACAAACATTGCATCGGCATTGAATACAATATGTTCCATGCGGACTTTTCTCCATGGAAGTATTGTCCCAAACTGTCTACGCTTTGATCGCTCCCTGGAAGACCAGTAGTAGTTTCCGAAGCACATCTGGAGGCATTCTGTAATCTGTAGACCTACAGAGTGTTGATGAAACACAAAAATTGCATCGGCATTGAATACAATAAGTAACATGCTGACTTTTCTCCATGGAAGTAATGTCTCAAACTGTATACGTTTCGATCGTTCCCTGGAAGACCAGTAGTAATTTCCAAAGCACATCTGGAGGCATTCTGGAATCTGTGGACCTACAGAGTGTTGATGAAACACAAAAATTGCATCGGCATTGAATACAATAAGTTCCATGAGGACTTTTCTCGACGGGAGTAATGTTTCAAACTGTCTACAATTTGATCGATCCATGGAAGACCAGTTGTAGTTTCCGAAGCACATCTGGAGGCATTCTGTGATCTGTGGTCCTACAGAGAGTTGACGAAACACAAAAACTGCATCGGCATTGAATACAATTAGTACCATGCAGACTTTTCTCCATGGGAGTAATGTCTTAAACTGTCTACGCTTTGATCGTACCATGGAAGACCAGTAGTAGTTTCCGAAGCACATCTGGATGCATTCCGTAATATATGGAGCTTCAGAGTGGTGATTAAACACAATAATAGCAACGGAAATGTATACAATAAGTACCATGCGGACTTTTCTCCATGGGAGTAATGTCTCAAACTGTCTACGCTTTGATCGTTCCCTGGAAGTCCAGTAGTAGTATCCGATGCACATCTGGAGGCATTCTGTAATCTGTGGACCTTCAAAATGTTGATGAAACACAAAAATTGCATCGGGATTGAATACAACAGTCCCCATGCCCACTTTCCTCCAAGGGAGTAATGTCTCAAACAGTCTACGCTTTGATCGTTTCCTGGAAGACCAGTAGTAGTTTCCGCTGCACATCTGGAGGCATTCTGTAATCTGTGGACTATCAGAGTGTTCTTGAAACACAGAAATTACATTGGTATTGGATACAACAGTCACCATGCGCACATTCCTCCATGGGAGTAATGTCTGAAACAGTCTACGCTTTGATCGTTTCCTGGAAGACCAGCAGTAGTTTCCGATGCACATCTGGAGGCATTCTGTAGTCTGTTGACCTTCAGAGTGTTGATAAAACACAGAAATTGCATCGGGATTCTATTCAGCAGACACCATGTGCACTTATCTCCATGGGAGTAATGTCTCAAACAGTATACGCTTTGATCGTTCCCTGGAAGACCAGTAGTAGTTTCCGATGCACATCTGGAGGCATTCTGTAATCTGTGGACCTTCAAAGTGTTGATGAAACACAGAAATTGCATCGGGATTGAATACAACAGTCACCATGCGCACATTCCTCCATGGGAGTAATGTCTCAAACTGTCATCGCTTTGATCGTTCCCTGAAGACCAGTAGTAGTTTCCGAGGCACATCTGGAGGTATTCTGTAATCAGTGGACTATCAGAGTGTTGATGAAACACAGAAATTGCCTCAAGGTAGAATACAACAGTCACCATGCCACTTTCCTCCATGGGAGTAATGTCTCAAGTAGTCTACGCTTTGATCGTTCTTTGGAAGACCAGTAGTAGTTTCCGATGCACATCTGGAGGACTTTTGTAATCACTGGATTATCTGAGTGTTGATGAAACACAGAAATTGCATCGGAATTGAATACAACAGTCACCATACGCACTTTCCACAATGGGAGTAATGTCTCAAACAGTCTACGCTTTGATCGTCCTCTGAAAGAAGAGTAATAGTTTCCGATGCACATCTGGAGGCATTCTGTAGTCTGTGGACCTTCAAACTGTTGATAAAACACAGAAATTGCATCGGGATTCAATTCAACAGGCACCTTGCGGACTTTTCTCCATGGGAGTAATGTCTCAAACTGTCTACGTTTTGATCGTTCCCTGGAAGACCAGTAGTAGTTTCCGAAGCACATCTGGAGGCATTCTGGAAACTGTGGACCTACAGGATGTTGATGAAACACAAAAATTGCATCGGCATTGAATACAATAAGTTCCATGCGGACTTTTCTCCACGGGAGTAAAGTCTCAAACTGTCTACGATTCGATCGCTCCCTGGAAGACCAGTAGTAGTTTCCGAAGCACATCTGCAGGCATTCTGTGATCTGTGGACCTACAGAGAGTTGATGAAACACAAAAACTGCATCGGCATTGAATACAATAAGTACAATGCGGACTTTTCTCCATGGGAGTAATGTCTTAAACTGTCTACGCTTTAATCGTTCCATGAAAGACCAGTAGTAGTTTCCGAACCACTTCTGGAGGCATTGTGTAATATATGGAGCTTCAGAGTGGTGATGAAACGCAATTATAGCAGCGGCATTTTATACAATAACTACCATGCGGACTTTTCTCCATGGGAGTAATGTCTCAAACTGTCTACGCTTTGATCGTTCCCTTTAACACCAGTAGTAGTTTCCGAAGCACATCGGGAGCCATTTTGTAATCTGTGGACCTACAGAGTGTTGATGAAGCACAAAAATTGCATCGGCATTGAATACAATAAGTACCATGCGGACTTTTCTCCATGGGAGTAATGTCTCACACTGTCTACGATTTGATCGTTCCCTGGGAGACCAGTAGTAGTTTCCGAAGCACATCTGGAGGCATTCTGTAATCTCTGGACCTACAGAGTGTTGATAAACACAAAAATTGCATCCTCATTGAATACAATAATTACCATGCGGAGTTTTCTCCATGGGAGTAATGTATCAAATTGTCTACGCTTTGATCGCTTCCTGGAAAACCAGTAGTAGTTTCCGAAGCACATCTATAGGCATTCTGCAATCTGTGGACATACAGAGAGTTGATGAAACACAAGAATAGCATCGGCATTGAATACAATAAGTACCATGCGGACTTTTCTCGATGGGAGTAATGTCTTAAACTGTCTACGATTAGATCGTTCCCTGGAACACCAGTAGTAGATTCCGAAGCACATCTGGAAGCATTCTGTAATCTATGGAGCTTCAGAGTGGTGATGAAATACAATAATTGCATCGGCATTGAATACGATAGGTACCATGCAGACATTTCTCCATGGGAGTAATGTCTCAAACTGTCTACGTTTTGATCGTTCCCTGGAAGACCAGTAGTAGTTTCCAAAGCACATCTGGAGGCATTCTGGAATCTGTGGACCTACAGGGTGTTAATGAAACACAAACATTGCATCGGCATTGAATACAATATGTTCCATGCGGACTTTTCTCCATGGAAGTATTGTCCCAAACTGTCTACGCTTTGATCGCTCCCTGGAAGACCAGTAGTAGTTTCCGAAGCACATCTGGAGGCATTCTGTAATCTGTAGACCTACAGAGTGTTGATGAAACACAAAAATTGCATCGGCATTGAATACAATAAGTAACATGCTGACTTTTCTCCATGGAAGTAATGTCTCAAACTGTATACGTTTCGATCGTTCCCTGGAAGACCAGTAGTAATTTCCAAAGCACATCTGGAGGCATTCTGGAATCTGTGGACCTACAGAGTGTTGATGAAACACAAAAATTGCATCGGCATTGAATACAATAAGTTCCATGAGGACTTTTCTCGACGGGAGTAATGTTTCAAACTGTCTACAATTTGATCGATCCATGGAAGACCAGTTGTAGTTTCCGAAGCACATCTGGAGGCATTCTGTGATCTGTGGTCCTACAGAGAGTTGACGAAACACAAAAACTGCATCGGCATTGAATACAATTAGTACCATGCAGACTTTTCTCCATGGGAGTAATGTCTTAAACTGTCTACGCTTTGATCGTACCATGGAAGACCAGTAGTAGTTTCCGAAGCACATCTGGATGCATTCCGTAATATATGGAGCTTCAGAGTGGTGATTAAACACAATAATAGCAACGGAAATGTATACAATAACTACCATGCGGACTTTTCTCCATGGGAGTAATGTCTCAAACTGTCTACGCTTTGATCGTTCCCTGGAAGACCAGTAGTAGTTTCTGAAGCACTTCTGGAGGCATTCTGTAATCTGTGGACCTACAGAGTGTTGATGAAACACAAAAATTGCATCAGCATTCAAAACAATAATACCATGGGGACTTTTCTCCATGGGAGTAATGTCTCAAACTGTCTACGCTTTGATCGTTCCCTGGAAGACCAGTAGTAGTTTCCGAAGCACATCTGGAGGCATTCTGTAATCTATGGAGCTTATGAGTGGTGATGGAACACAAAAATTGAATCGGCATTGATTACGACAAGTACCATGCGGACTTTTCTCCATGGGAGTAATGTCTCAAACTGTCTACGTTTTGATCGCTCCCTAGAAGACCAGTAGTAGTTTCCCAACCACATCTGGAGGCATTTTGTAATTTGTGGACCTACAGAGTGTTGATGAAAGACAAAAATTGCATCGTAATTGAATACCATAAGTACCATGCGGACTTTTCTCCATTGGAGTAATGTCTCAAACAGTCTATGTTTTGATCGTTCCATGGAAGACCAGTAAAAGTTTCCGATGCACATCTGGAGGCATTCTATAATATATGGACCTACAGAGTGTTGATGAAGCACAAAAATTGCATCGGCATTGTATAAAATAAGTACCAGGCGGACTTTTCTTCATGGGAGTAATGTCTCAAACTGTTTACGATTTGATCGTTCCCTGGAAGATTAGTAGTAGTTTCCGAAGCAAATCTGGAGGCATTCTGTAATCTGTGGACCTACAGAGTGTTGATGAAACACAAAAATTGCATCGGAATTGAATACAATAAGTACCATGCAAACTTTTCTCCATGGGAGTAATGTCTCAAACTGTCTACGTTTCGATCGTTCCATGGAAGACCAGTAGTAGTTTCCAAAGCACATCTGGGGGCATTCAGGAATCTGTGTACCTACAGGATGTTGATGAAACACAAAAATTGCATCGACATTGAATACAATAAGTTCCGTGCGGACTTTTCTCCACGGGAGTAATGTCTCAAGCTGTCTACGATTTGATTGCTCCCTGGAAGGCCAGTAGTTGTTTCCGAAGCACATCTGGAGGCATTCTGTGATCTGTGGACCTACAGAGAGTTGATGAAACACAAAAATTGCATCGGCATTGAATACAATAAATACCATGCGGACTTTTCTAAATGGGAGTAATATCTTAAACTGTAACTACGCTTTGATCGTTCCCAGGAAGACCAGTAGTAGTTTCGGAAGCAAATCTGGAGGCATTCTGTAATCTGTGGACCTACAGAGTGTTGATGAAACACAAAAATTGCATCGGCATTGAATACAATAAGTACCATGCGGACTTTTCTCCATTGGAGTAATGTCTCAAACAGTCTACGTTTTGATCGTTCCCTGGAAGACTAGTAGTAGTTTCCGAAGCACATCTCGAGGCATTCTGGAATCAGTGGACTTACAGGATGTTGATGAAACACAAAAATTGCATCGGCAATGAATACAATAAGCACCATGCGGACTTTTCTACAGGGGAGTAGTGTCTCATACTCTCTGCGATTTGATCGCTCCCTGGAAGACCAGTAGTAGTTTCCGAAGCACATCTGGAGGCATTCTGAGATCTGTGGACCTACAGAGAGTTGATGAAACACAAAAATTGCATCGGAATTGAATACAATAAGTACCATGCAAACTTTTCTCCATGGGAGTAATGTCTCAAACTGTCTACGTTTCGATCGTTCCATGGAAGACCAGTAGTAGTTTCCAAAGCACATCTGGGGGCATTCAGGAATCTGTGTACCTACAGGATGTTGATGAAACACAAAAATTGCATCGGCATTGAATACAATAAGTACCATGCCGACTTTTCTCCATGGGAGTAATGTCTTAAACTGTCTACGCTTTGATCGTTCCATGGAAGACCAGTAGTAGTTTCCGATGCACATCTGGAGGCATTCTATAATATATGGACCTACAGAGTGTTGATGAAGCACAAAAATTGCATCAGCATTGTATACAATAAGTACCAGGCGGACTTTTCTTCATGGGAGTAATGTCTCAAACTGTCTACGATTTGATCGTTCCCTGGAAGATTAGTAGTAGTTTCCGAAGCAAATCTGGAGGCATTCTGTAATCTGTGGACCTACAGAGTGTTGATGAAACACAAAAATTGCATCGGCATTGAATACAATAAATACCATGCGGACCTTTCTAATTGGGAGTAATATCTTAAACTGTCTACGCTTTGATCGTTCCCTGGAAGACCAGTAGTAGTTTCGGAAGCAAATATGGAGGCATTCTGTAATATATGGATCTTCAGAGTGGTGATGAAACACAAATATAGAATCATCATTGTATACAATAATTACCATGAAGACTTTTCTCCATGGGAGTAATGCCTCAAACTGTTTACGCTTTGATCGTTCGCTGGAAGACCAGTAGTAGTCTCCGAAGCACATCTGGAGGCATTCTGTAATCTGTGGAGCTACAGAGTGTTGATGAAGCACAAAAATTGCATCGGCATTGAATACAATGAGTACCATGCGGACTTTTCTCCATGGGAGAATTGTCTCAAACTGTCTACGCTTTGATCGATTGCAGGAAGACCAGTAGTAGTTTCCGAAGCACATCTGGAGGCATGCTGTAATCTGTGGACCTACAGAGTGTTGATGAAACACAAAAATTGCATCGGCATTGAATACAATAATTACCATGGGGACTTTTCTCCATGGGAGTAATGTCTCATACTGTCTACGCTTTGATCGTTCCCTGGAACACCAGTAGTAGTTTCCGAAGCACATCTGGAGGCATTCTGTAATCTATGGAGCTTATGAGTGGTGATGGAACACAAAAATTGCATCGGCGTTGATTACGATAAGTACCATGCGGACTTTTCTCCATGGGAGTAATGTCTCAAACTGTCTACATTTTGATCGCTCCCTAGAAGACCAGTAGTAGTTTCCCAACCACATCTGGAGGCATTTTGTAATTTATGGACCTACAGATTGTTGATGAAACACAAAAATTGCATCGGAATTGAATACCATAAGTACCATGCGGACTTTTCTCTATGGGAGTAATGTCTCAAACTGACTACGCTTTGATCGATTCCAGAGAAACCTTTAGTAGTTTCCGAAGCACATCTGGAGGCATTCTGTGATCTGTGGACCTACAGAGAGTTGATGAAACACAAAATTTGCATCGGCATTGAATACAATAAGTACCATGCAGACTTTTCTCCATGGGAGAAATGTCTTAAACTGTCTATGCTTTGATCGTACCATGGAAGACCAGTAGTAGTTTCCGAAGCACATCTGGTTGCATTCTGTTTTATATGGAGCTTCAGAGTGGTGATGAAACACAATTATAGCAACGGCATTGTATACAATAAGTACCATGCGGACTTTTCTCCATGGGATTAATGTCTCAAACTGTCTACGCTTTCATCGATTCCAGGAAGACCAGTAGTAGTTTCCGAAGCACATCTGGAGGCATGCTGTATCCTGTGGACCTACGTTGTGTTGATGAAACACAAAAATTGCATCGGCATTGAATAGAATAAGTACCACGCGGACTTTTCTCCATGGGAGTAATGTCTCAAACTTTCTACGATTTGATCGTCCCCTGGAAGACCAGTAGTAGTTTCCGAAGCACATCTGGAGGCATTCTGCAATCTATGGAGCTTCAGAGTGGTGATGAAACACAAAAATAGCATCTTCATTGTATACAATAAGTACCATGCGGACTTTTCTCCATGGGAGTAATGTCTCAAACTGTCTACGTTTTGATCGTTCCCTGTAAAACCAGTAGTAGTTTCCGAAGCACATCTGGAGGCATTATGTAATGTATGGAGCTTATGAGTGGTGACGGAACACAAAAATTGCATCGGCATTGATTACGATAAGTACCATGCGGACTTTTCTCCATGGGAGTAATGTCTCAAACTGTCTACGTTTTGATCGTTTCCTGGAAGACCAGTAATAGTTTCCGAAGCACATCTGGAAGCATTTTGTAATTTGTGGACCTACGGAATGTTGATGAAACACAAAAATTGCATCGGCATTGAATACAATAAGTTCCATGCGGACATTTCTCCATGGGAGTAATGTCTCAAACTGTATACGCTTTGATCGTTCCCTGGAAGACCAGTAGTAGTTTCCGAAGCACATCTGGAGGCATTCTGCAATCTATGGAGCTTCAGAGTGGTGATGAAACACAAAAATAGCATCTTCATTGTATACAATAAGTACCATGCGGACTTTTCTTCATGGGAGTAATGTCTCCAACTGTCTACGTTTTGATCGTTCCCTGGAAGACCAGTAGTTGTTTCCGAAGCACATCTGGAGGTATTCTGTAATCTGTGGACGTACAGAGTGTTGATGAAACACAAAAATTGCATCGGCATTGAATACAATAAATCCCATGCGGACTTTTCTCCATGGGAGTAATGTCTCAAACAGTCTACGATTTGATCGTTCCCTGGAAGACTAGTAGTAGTTTCCGAAGCACATCTCGAGGTATTCTGGGATCTGTGGACTTACAGGATGTTGATGAAACAAAAAAATTGCATCGGCATTGAATACAATATGTTCCATGTGGACTTTTCTCTACGGGAGTAATGTCTCAAACTGTCTACGATTTGATCGCTCCCTGGAAGACCAGTAGTAGTTTTCGAAGCACATCTGGAGGCATTCTGTGATCTGTGGACCTACAGAGAGTTGATGAAACACAAAAATTGCATCGGCATTGAATACAATAAGTACCATGCAGACTTTTCTCCATGGGATTAATGTCTCAAACTGTCTACGCTTTGATCGATTCCAGGAAGACCAGTAGTAGATTCCGAAGCACATGTGGAGGCATTCTGTAATCTGTGGACCTACATTGTGTTGATGAAACACAAAAATTGAATCGGCATTGAATAGAATAAGTACATCGCGGACTTTTCTCCATGGGAGTAATGTCTCAAACTTTCTGCGATTTGATCGTCCCCTGGAAGACCAGTAGTAGTTTCCGAAGCACATCTGGAGGCATTCTGTAATCTATGGAGCTTCAGAGTGGTGATGAAACACAAAAATAGCATCGGCATTGAATACAATAGGTACCATGCGGACTTTTCTCCATGGGAGTAATGTCTCAAACTGTCTACGTTTTGATCGTTTCCTGGAAGACCAGTAGTAGTTTCTGAAGCACATCTGGAAGCATTTTGTAATTTATGGACCTACAGAGTGTTGATGAAACACAAAAATTGCATCGGCATTGAATACAATAAGTTCCATGCAGACTTTTCTCCAAGGGAGTAATGTCTAAAACTGTCTGCGCTTTGATTGTTCCCTGGAAGACCAGTAGTAGTTTCCGAAGCACATCTGGAGGCATTCTGTAATCTATGGATCTTCAGAGTGGTGATGAAACAGAAAAATAGCATCTTCATTGAATACAATTAGTGCCATGCGGACTTTTCTCCATGGGAGTAATGTCTCAAACTGTCTGCGTTTTGATCGTTCCCTGTAAAACCAGTAGTAGTTTCCGAAGCACATCTGGAGGCATTCTGTAATCTGTGGACCTACAGAGTGTTGATGAAACACAAAAATTGCATCGGCATTGAATACAATAAGCACCATGCGGACTTTTCTCCACGGGAGTAGTGTCTCAAACTCTCTGCGATTTGATCGCTCCCTGGAAGACCAGTAGTAGTTTCCGAAGCACATCTGGAGGCATTCTGAGATCTGTGGACCTACAGAGAGTTGATGAAACAGAAAAATTGCATCGGCATTGAATACAATAAGTTCCATGAGGACTTTTCTCCACGGGAGTAATGTCTCAAGATGTCTACGATTTGATTGCTCCCTGGAAGGCCAGTAGTTGTTTCCGAAGCACATCTGGAGGCATTCTGTGATCTGTGGACCTACAGAGAGTTGATGAAACACAAAAATTGCATCGGCATTGAATACAATAAATACCATGCGGACTCTTCTCCATGGGAGTAATGTCTCAAACTGTCTTCGTTTTGATCGCTCCCTAGAAGACCAGTAGAAGTTTCCCAACCACATCTGGAGGCATTTTGTAATTTGTGGACCTACAGAGTGTTGATGAAACACAAAAATTGCATCGGAATTGAATACCATAATTACCATGCGGACTTTTCTCTATGGGAGTAATGTCTCAAACTGACTACGCTTTGATCGATTCCAGAAAAACCTGTAGTAGTTTCCGAAGCACATCTGGGGGCATGCTGTAAAATGTGGAACTACAGAGTGTTGATGAAAGACAAATATTGCAACGGCATTAAATACAATTAGTGCCATGCGGACTTTTCTCCAATGGAGTAATGTCTCAAACTGTCTACGCTTTGATCGTCCCTGGAAGACCAGTAGTAGTTTCCGAAGCACATCTGGAGGCATTCTGTAATATTTGGACCTACAGAGTGTTGATGAAACACAAAAATTGCATCGGCATTGAATACAATAAGTACCATGCGGACTTTTCTCGATGGGAGTAATGTCTTAAACTGTCTACGATTTGATCGTTCCCTGGAACACCAGTAGTAGATTCCGAAGCACATCTGGATTCATTCTGTAATCTACGGAGCTTCAGAGTGGTGATGAAACACAATAATTGCATCGGCATTGAATACGATAAGTACCATGCGGACTTTTCTCCATGGGAGTAATGTCTCGAACTGTCTACGCTTTGATCGATTTTAGGAAGACCAGTAGTAGTTTCCGAAGCACATCTGGAGGCATGCTGTAAAATGTGGAACTACAGAGTGTTGATGAAACACAAATATTGCACCGGCATTACATATAATTAGTAGCATGCGGACTTTTCTCCATGGGAGTAATGTCTCAAACTGTCTACGCTTTGATCGTCCCTGGACGACGAGTAGTAGTTTCCGAAGCACATCTGGAGGCATTCTGTAATATGTGGACCTACACAGTGTTGATGAAACACAATAATTGCATCGGCATTGAATACAATAAGTACCATGCGGACTTTTCTCCATGGGAGAATTGTCTCAAACTGTCTACGCTTTGATCGATTGCAGAAAGACCATTACTAGTTTCCGAAGCACATCTGGAGGCATGCTGTAATCTGTGGACCTACATTGTGTTGATGAAACACAAAAATTGCATCGGCATTGAATAGAATAAGTTCCATGCGGACTTTTCTCCATGGGAGTAATGTCTCAAACTGTCTACGATTTGATCGTTCCCTGGAAGACCAGTAGTAGTTTCCGACGCACATCTGGAGGCATTCTGTAATCTATGGAGCTTCAGAGTGGTGATGAAACACAAAAATAGCATCGGCATTAAATACAATGGTACCATGCGGACTTTTCTCCATGGGAGTAATGTCTCAAACTGTCTACGTTTTGATCGTTTCCTGGAAGACCAGTAATAGTTTCCGAAGCACATCTGGAAGCATTTTGTAATTTGTGGACCTACAGAGTGTTGATGAAACACAAAATTTGCATCGGCATTGAATACAATAAGTACCATGCGGACTTTTCTCCATGGGAGAATTGTCTCAAACTTTCTACGCTTTGGTCGATTCCAGGAAGACCAGTAGTAGTTTTCGAAGCACATCTGGAGGCATGCTGCAATCTGTGGACCTACAGAGTGTTGATGAAACACCAAAATTGCATCGGCATTGAATACAATAAGTTCCATGCGGACATTTCTCCAAGGGAGTAATGTCTCAAACTGTCTACGCTTTGATCGTTCAATGGAAGACCAGTAGTAGTTTCCGAAGCACATCTGGAGGCATTCTGTAAACTATGGAGCTTCAGAGTGGTGCTGAAACACAAAAATAGCATCTTCATTGAATACAATAAGTACCATGGGGACTTTTCTCCATGGGAGTAATGTCTCAAACTGTCTACGTTTTGATCGTTCCCTGGAAGACTAGTAGTAGTTTCCGAAGCACATCTCGAGGCATTCTGGGATCTGTGGACTTACAGGATGTTGATGAAACAAAAAAATTGCATCGGCATTGAATACAATATGTTCCATGTGGACTTTTCTCTACGGGAGTAATGTCTCAAACTGTCTACGATTTGATCGCTCCCTGGAAGACCAGTAGTAGTTTTCGAAGCACATCTGGAGGCATTCTGTGATCTGTGGACCTACAGAGAGTTGATGAAACACAAAAATTGCATCGGCATTGAATACAATAAGTACCATGCAGACTTTTCTCCATGGGATTAATGTCTCAAACTGTCTACGCTTTGATCGATTCCAGGAAGACCAGTAGTAGATTCCGAAGCACATGTGGAGGCATTCTGTAATCTGTGGACCTACATTGTGTTGATGAAACACAAAAATTGAATCGGCATTGAATAGAATAAGTACATCGCGGACTTTTCTCCATGGGAGTAATGTCTCAAACTTTCTACGATTTGATCGTCCCCTGGAAGACCAGTAGTAGTTTCCGAAGCACATCTGGAGGCATTCTGTAATCTATGGAGCTTCAGAGTGGAGATGAAACACAAAAATAGCATCGGCATTGAATACAATAGGTACCATGCGGACTTTTCTCCATGGGAGTAATGTCTCAAACTGTCTACGTTTTGATCGTTTCCTGGAAGACCAGTAGTAGTTTCTGAAGCACATCTGGAAGCATTTTGTAATTTATGGACCTACAGAGTGTTGATGAAACACAAAAATTGCATCGGCATTGAATACAATAAGTTCCATGCAGACTTTTCTCCAAGGGAGTAATGTCTAAAACTGTCTGCGCTTTGATTGTTCCCTGGAAGACCAGTAGTAGTTTCCGAAGCACATCTGGAGGCATTCTGTAATCTATGGATCTTCAGAGTGGTGATGAAACAGAAAAATAGCATCTTCATTGAATACAATTAGTGCCATGCGGACTTTTCTCCATGGGAGTAATGTCTCAAACTGTCTGCGTTTTGATCGTTCCCTGTAAAACCAGTAGTAGTTTCCGAAGCACATCTGGAGGCATTCTGTAATCTGTGGACCTACAGAGTGTTGATGAAACACAAAAATTGCATCGGCATTGAATACAATAAGTACCATGCGGACTTTTCTCCATTGGAGTAATGTCTCAAACAGTCTACGTTTTGATCGTCCCCTGGAAGACTAGTAGTAGTTTGCGAAGCGCATCTAGAGGCATTCTGGAATCTGTGGACTTACAGGATGTTGATGAAACACAAAAATTGCATCGGCAATGAATACAATAAGCACCATGCGGACTTTTCTCCACGGGAGTAGTGTCTCAAACTCTCTGCGATTTGATCGCTCCCTGGAAGACCAGTAGTAGTTTCCGAAGCACATCTGGAGGCATTCTGAGATCTGTGGACCTACAGAGAGTTGATGAAACAGAAAAATTGCATCGGCATTGAATACAATAAGTTCCATGAGGACTTTTCTCCACGGGAGTAATGTCTCAAGATGTCTACGATTTGATTGCTCCCTGGAAGGCCAGTAGTTGTTTCCGAAGCACATCTGGAGGCATTCTGTGATCTGTGGACCTACAGAGAGTTGATGAAACACAAAAATTGCATCGGCATTGAATACAATAAATACCATGCGGACTTTTCTCCATGGGAGTAATGTCTCAAACTGTCTTCGTTTTGATCGCTCCCTAGAAGACCAGTAGAAGTTTCCCAACCACACCTGGAGGCATTTTGTAATTTGTGGACCTACAGAGTGTTGATGAAACACAAAAATTGCATCGGAATTGAATACCATAATTACCATGCGGACTTTTCTCTATGGGAGTAATGTCTCAAACTGACTACGCTTTGATCGATTCCAGAAAAACCTGTAGTAGTTTCCGAAGCACATCTGGGGGCATGCTGTAAAATGTGGAACTACAGAGTGTTGATGAAAGACAAATATTGCAACGGCATTAAATACAATTAGTGCCATGCGGACTTTTCTCCAATGGAGTAATGTCTCAAACTGTCTACGCTTTGATCGTCCCTGGAAGACCAGTAGTAGTTTCCGAAGCACATCTGGAGGCATTCTGTAATATTTGGACCAACAGAGTGTTGATGAAACACAAAAATTGCATCGGCATTGAATACAATAAGTACCATGCGGACTTTTCTCGATGGGAGTAATGTCTTAAACTGTCTACGATTTGATCGTTCCCTGGAACACCAGTAGTAGATTCCGAAGCACATCTGGATTCATTCTGTAATCTACGGAGCTTCAGAGTGGTGATGAAACACAATAATTGCATCGGCATTGAATACGATAAGTACCATGCGGACTTTTCTCCATGAGAGTAATGTCTCGAACTGTCTACGCTTTGATCGATTTTAGGAAGACCAGTAGTAGTTTCCGAAGCACATCTGGAGGCATTCTGTAATATGTGGACCTACACAGTGTTGATGAAACACAATAATTGCATCGGCATTGAATACAATAAGTACCATGCGGACTTTTCTCCATGGGAGAATTGTCTCAAACTGTCTACGCTTTGATCGATTGCAGAAAGACCATTACTAGTTTCCGAAGCACATCTGGAGGCATGCTGTAATCTGTGGACCTACAGAGTGTTGATGAAACACAATAATAGCAACGGCATGGTATACAATAATTACCATGAGGACTTTTCTCCATGGGAGTAATGTCTCAAACTGTCTACGTTTTGATCGTTGGCTGGAAAACCAGTAGTAGTTTCCGAAGCACTTCTGGAGGCATTTTGTAATCTGTGGACCTACAAAGTGTTGATGAAGCACAAAAATTGCACCGGCATTGAATACAATAAGTACTATGCGGACTTTTCTCCATGGGAGTAATGTCTCAAACTGTCTACGCTTTGATCGATTCCAGGAAGACCAGTAGTAGTTTCCGAAGCACATCTGGAGGCATGCTGTAATCTGTGGACCTACATTGTGTTGATGAAACACAAAAATTGCATCGGCATTGAATACAATAAGTTCCATGCGGACTTTTCTCCATGGGAGTAATGTCTCAAACTGTCTACGATTTGATCGTTCCCTGGAAGACCAGTAGTAGTTTCCGACGCACATCTGGAGGCATTCTGTAATCTATGGAGCTTCAGAGTGGTGATGAAACACAAAAATAGCATCGGCATTAAATACAATGGTACCATGCGGACTTTTCTCCATGGGAGTAATGTCTCAAACTGTCTACGTTTTGATCGTTTCCTGGAAGACCAGTAATAGTTTCCGAAGCACATCTGGAAGCATTTTGTAATTTGTGGACCTACAGAGTGTTGATGAAACACAAAATTTGCATCGGCATTGAATACAATAAGTACCATGCGGACTTTTCTCCATGGGAGAATTGTCTCAAACTTTCTACGCTTTGGTCGATTCCAGGAAGACCAGTAGTAGTTTTCGAAGCACATCTGGAGGCATGCTGTAATCTGTGGACCTACAGAGTGTTGATGAAACACCAAAATTGCATCGGCATTGAATACAATAAGTTCCATGCGGACATTTCTCCAAGGGAGTAATGTCTCAAACTGTCTACGCTTTGATCGTTCAATGGAAGACCAGTAGTAGTTTCCGAAGCACATCTGGAGGCATTCTGTAAACTATGGAGCTTCAGAGTGGTGATGAAATACAAAAATAGCATCTTCATTGAATACAATAAGTACCATGGGGACTTTTCTCCATGGGAGTAATGTCTCAAACTGTCTACGTTTTGATCGTTCCCTGGAAGACTAGTAGTAGTTTCCGAAGCACATCTCGAGGCATTCTGGGATCTGTGGACTTACAGGATGTTGATGAAACAAAAAAATTGCATCGGCATTGAATACAATATGTTCCATGTGGACTTTTCTCTACGGGAGTAATGTCTCAAACTGTCTACGATTTGATCGCTCCCTGGAAGACCAGTAGTAGTTTTCGAAGCACATCTGGAGGCATTCTGTGATCTGTGGACCTACAGAGAGTTGATGAAACACAAAGATTGCATCGGCATTGAATACAATAAGTACCATGCAGACTTTTCTCCATGGGATTAATGTCTCAAACTGTCTACGCTTTGATCGATTCCAGGAAGACCAGTAGTAGATTCCGAAGCACATGTGGAGGCATTCTGTAACATTTGGACCTACATTGTGTTGATGAAACACAAAAATTGAATCGGCATTGAATAGAATAAGTACATCGCGGACTTTTCTCCATGGGAGTAATGTCTCAAACTTTCTACGATTTGATCGTCCCCTGGAAGACCAGTAGTAGTTTCCGAAGCACATCTGGAGGCATTCTGTAATCTATGGAGCTTCAGAGTGGTGATGAAACACAAAAATAGCATCGGCATTGAATACAATAGGTACCATGCGGACTTTTCTCCATGGGAGTAATGTCTCAAACTGTCTACGTTTTGATCGTTTCCTGGAAGACCAGTAGTAGTTTCTGAAGCACATCTGGAAGCATTTTGTAATTTATGGACCTACAGAGTGTTGATGAAACACAAAAATTGCATCGGCATTGAATACAATAAGTTCCATGCAGACTTTTCTCCAAGGGAGTAATGTCTAAAACTGTCTGCGCTTTGATTGTTCCCTGGAAGACCAGTAGTAGTTTCCGAAGCACATCTGGAGGCATTCTGTAATCTATGGATCTTCAGAGTGGTGATGAAACAGAAAAATAGCATCTTCTTTGAATACAATTAGTGCCATGCGGACTTTTCTCCATGGGAGTAATGTCTCAAACTGTCTGCGTTTTGATCGTTCCCTGTAAAACCAGTAGTAGTTTCCGAAGCACATCTGGAGGCATTCTGTAATCTGTGGACCTACAGAGTGTTGATGAAACACAAAAATTGCATCGGCATTGAATACAATAAGTACCATGCGGACTTTTCTCCATTGGAGTAATGTCTCAAACAGTCTACGTTTTGATCGTCCCCTGGAAGACTAGTAGTAGTTTGCGAAGCGCATCTAGAGGCATTCTGGAATCTGTGGACTTACAGGATGTTGATGAAACACAAAAATTGCATCGGCAATGAATACAATAAGCACCATGCGGACTTTTCTCCACGGGAGTAGTGTCTCAAACTCTCTGCGATTTGATCGCTCCCTGGAAGACCAGTAGTAGTTTCCGAAGCACATCTGGAGGCATTCTGAGATCTGTGGACCTACAGAGAGTTGATGAAACAGAAAAATTGCATCGGCATTGAATACAATAAGTTCCATGAGGACTTTTCTCCACGGGAGTAATGTCTCAAGATGTCAACGATTTGATTGCTCCCTGGAAGGCCAGTAGTTGTTTCCGAAGCACATCTGGAGGCATTCTGTGATCTGTGGACCTACAGAGAGTTGATGAAACACAAAAATTGCATCGGCATTGAATACAATAAATACCATGCGGACTTTTCTCCATGGGAGTAATGTCTCAAACTGTCTTCGTTTTGATCGCTCCCTAGAAGACCAGTAGAAGTTTCCCAACCACACCTGGAGGCATTTTGTAATTTGTGGACCTACAGAGTGTTGATGAAACACAAAAATTGCATCGGAATTGAATACCATAATTACCATGCGGACTTTTCTCTATGGGAGTAATGTCTCAAACTGACTACGCTTTGATCGATTCCAGAAAAACCTGTAGTAGTTTCCGAAGCACATCTGGGGGCATGCTGTAAAATGTGGACCTACAAACTGTTGATGAAGCACAAAAATTGCACCGGCATTGAATACAATAAGTACTATGCGGACTTTTCTCCATGGGAGTAATGTCTCAAACTGTCTACGCTTTGATCGATTCCAGGAAGACCAGTAGTAGTTTCCGAAGCACATCTGGAGGCATGCTGTAATCTGTGGACCTACATTGTGTTGATGAAACACAAAAATTGCATCGGCATTGAATACAATAAGTTCCATGCAGACTTTTCTCCAAGGGAGTAATGTCTAAAACTGTCTGCGCTTTGATTGTTCCCTGGAAGACCAGTAGTAGTTTCTGAAGCACATCTGGAAGCATTTTGTAATTTATGGACCTACAGAGTGTTGATGAAACACAAAAATTGCATCGGCATTGAATACAATAAGTTCCATGCAGACTTTTCTCCAAGGGAGTAATGTCTAAAACTGTCTGCGCTTTGATTGTTCCCTGGAAGACCAGTAGTAGTATCCGAAGCACATCTGGAGGCATTCTGTAATCTATGGATCTTCAGAGTGGTGATGAAACAGAAAAATAGCATCTTCATTGAATACAATTAGTGCCATGCGGACTTTTCTCCATGGGAGTAATGTCTCAAACTGTCTGCGTTTTGATCGTTCCCTGTAAAACCAGTACTAGTTTCCGAAGCACATCTGGAGGCATTCTGTAATCTGTGGACCTACAGAGTGTTGATGAAACACAAAAATTGCATCGGCATTGAATACAATAAGTACCATGCGGACTTTTCTCCATTGGAGTAATGTCTCAAACAGTCTACGTTTTGATCGTCCCCTGGAAGACTAGTAGTAGTTTGCGAAGCGCATCTAGAGGCATTCTGGAATCTGTGGACTTACAGGATGTTGATGAAACACAAAAATTGCATCGGCAATGAATACAATAAGCACCATGCGGACTTTTCTCCACGGGAGTAGTGTCTCAAACTCTCTGCGATTTGATCGCTCCCTGGAAGACCAGTAGTAGTTTCCGAAGCACATCTGGAGGCATTCTGAGATCTGTGAACCTACAGAGAGTTGATGAAACAGAAAAAATGCATCGACATTGAATACAATAAGTTCCATGAGGACTTTTCTCCACGGGAGTAATGTCTCAAGATGTCTACGATTTGATTGCTCCCTGGAAGGCCAGTAGTTGTTTCCGAAGCACATCTGGAGGCATTCTGTGATCTGTGGACCTGCAGAGAGTTGATGAAACACAAAAATTGCATCGGCATTGAATACAATAAATACCATGCGGACTTTTCTCCATGGGAGTAATGTCTCAAACTGTCTTCGTTTTGATCGCTCCCTAGAAGACCAGTAGAAGTTTCCCAACCACATCTGGAGGCATTTTGTAATTTGTGGGCCTACAGAGTGTTGATGAAACACAAAAATTGCATCGGAATTGAATACCATAATTACCATGCGGACTTTTCTCTATGGGAGTAATGTCTCAAACTGACTACGCTTTGATCGATTCCAGAAAAACCTGTAGTAGTTTCCGAAGCACATCTGGGGGCATGCTGTAAAATGTGGAACTACAGAGTGTTGATGAAAGACAAATATTGCAACGGCATTAAATACAATTAGTGCCATGCGGACTTTTCTCCAATGGAGTAATGTCTCAAACTGTCTACGCTTTGATCGTCTATGGAAGACCAGTAGTAGTTTCCGAAGCACATCTGGAGGCATTCTGTAATATTTGGACCTACAGAGTGTTGATGAAACACAAAAATTGCATCTGCATTGAATACAATAAGTACCATGCGGACTTTTCTCGATGGGAGTAATGTCTTAAACTGTCTACGATTTGATCGTTCCCTGGAACACCAGTAGTAGATTCCGAAGCACATCTGGATTCATTCTGTAATCTACGGAGCTTCAGAGTGGTGATGAAACACAATAATTGCATCGGCATTGAATACGATAAGTACCATGCGGACTTTTCTCCATGGGAGTAATGTCTCGAACTGTCTACGCTTTGATCGATTTTAGGAAGACCAGTAGTAGTTTCCGAAGCACATCTGGAGGCATGCTGTAAAATGTGGAACTACAGAGTGTTGATGAAACACAAATATTGCACCGGCATTACATACATCTAGTAGCATGCGGACTTTTCTCCATGGGAGTAATGTCTCAAACTGTCTACGCTTTGATCGTCCCTGGACGACGAGTAGTAGTTTCCGAAGCACATCTGGAGGCATTCTGTAATATGTGGACCTACACAGTGTTGATGAAACACAATAATTGCATCGGCATTGAATACAATAAGTACCATGCGGACTTTTCTCCATGGGAGAATTGTCTCAAACTGTCTACGGTTTGATCGATTGCAGAAAGACCATTACTAGTTTCCGAAGCACATCTGGAGGCATGCTGTAATCTGTGGACCTACAGAGTGTTGATGAAACACAATAATAGCAACGGCATGGTATACAATAATTACCATGCGGACTTTTCTCCATGGGAGTAATGTCTCAAACTGTCTACGTTTTGATCGTTGGCTGGAAAACCAGTAGTAGTTTCCGAAGCACTTCTGGAGGCATTTTGTAATCTGTGGACCTACAAAGTGTTGATGAAGCACAAAAATTGCACCGGCATTGAATACAATAAGTACTATGCGGACTTTTCTCCATGGGAGTAATGTCTCAAACTGTCTACGCTTTGATCGATTCCAGGAAGACCAGTAGTAGTTTCCGAAGCACATCTGGAGGCATGCTGTAATCTGTGGACCTACATTGTGTTGATGAAACACAAAAATTGCATCGGCATTGAATAGAATAAGTTCCATGCGGACTTTTCTCCATGGGAGTAATGTCTCAAACTGTCTACGATTTGATCGTTCCCTGGAAGACCAGTAGTAGTTTCCGACGCACATCTGGAGGCATTCTGTAATCTATGGAGCTTCAGAGTGGTGATGAAACACAAAAATAGCATCGGCATTAAATACAATGGTACCATGCGGACTTTTCTCCATGGGAGTAATGTCTCAAACTGTCTACGTTTTGATCGTTTCCTGGAAGACCAGTAATAGTTTCCGAAGCACATCTGGAAGCATTTTGTAATTTGTGGACCTACAGAGTGTTGATGAAACACAAAATTTGCATCGGCATTGAATACAATAAGTACCATGCGGACTTTTCTCCATGGGAGAATTGTCTCAAACTTTCTACGCTTTGGTCGATTCCAGGAAGACCAGTAGTGGCTTTCGAAGCACATCTGGAGGCATGCTGTAATCTGTGGACCTACAGAGTGTTGATGAAACACCAAAATTGCATCGGCATTGAATACAATAAGTTCCATGCGGACATTTCTCCAAGGGAGTAATGTCTCAAACTGTCTACGCTTTGATCGTTCAATGGAAGACCAGTAGTAGTTTCCGAAGCACATCTGGAGGCATTCTGTAAACTATGGAGCTTCAGAGTGGTGATGAAACACAAAAATAGCATCCTCATTGAATACAATAAGTACCATGGGGACTTTTCTCCATGGGAGTAATGTCTCAAACTGTCTACGTTTTGATCGTTCCCTGGAAGACTAGTAGTAGTTTCCGAAGCACATCTCGAGGCATTCTGGGATCTGTGGACTTACAGGATGTTGATGAAACAAAAAAATTGCATCGGCATTGAATACAATATGTTCCATGTGGACTTTTCTCTACGGGAGTAATGTCTCAAACTGGCTACGATTTGATCGCTCCCTGGAAGACCAGTAGTAGTTTTCGAAGCACATCTGGAGGCATTCTGTGATCTGTGGACCTACAGAGAGTTGATGAAACACAAAAATTGCATCGGCATTGAATACAATAAGTACCATGCAGACTTTTCACCATGGGATTAATGTCTCAAACTGTCTACGCTTTGATCGATTCCAGGAAGACCAGTAGTAGATTCCGAAGCACATGTGGAGGCATTCTGTAATCTGTGGACCTACATTGTGTTGATGAAACACAAAAATTGAATCGGCATTGAATAGAATAAGTACATCGCGGACTTTTCTCCATGGGAGTAATGTCTCAAACTTTCTACGATTTGATCGTCCCCTGGAAGACCAGTAGTAGTTTCCGAAGCACATCTGGAGGCATTCTGTAATCTATGGAGCTTCAGAGTGGTGATGAAACACAAAAATAGCATCGGCATTGAATACAATAGGTACCATGCGGACTTTTCTCCATGGGAGTAATGTCTCAAACTGTCTACGTTTTGATCGTTTCCTGGAAGACCAGTAGTAGTTTCTGAAGCACATCTGGAAGCATTTTGTAATTTATGGACCTACAGAGTGTTGATGAAACACAAAAATTGCATCGGCTTTGAATACAATAAGTTCCATGCAGACTTTTCTCCAAGGGAGTAATGTCTAAAACTGTCTGCGCTTTGATTGTTCCCTGGAAGACCAGTAGTAGTTTCCGAAGCACATCTGGAGGCATTCTGTAATCTATGGATCTTCAGAGTGGTGATGAAACAGAAAAATAGCATCTTCATTGAATACAATTAGTGCCATGCGGACTTTTCTCCATGGGAGTAATGTCTCAAACTGTCTGCGTTTTGATCGTTCCCTGTAAAACCAGTAGTAGTTTCCGAAGCACATCTGGAGGCATTCTGTAATCTGTGGACCTACAGAGTGTTGATGAAACACAAAAATTGCATCGGCATTGAATACAATAAGTACCATGCGGACTTTTCTCCATTGGAGTAATGTCTCAAACAGTCTACGTTTTGATCGTCCCCTGGAAGACTAGTAGTAGTTTGCGAAGCGCATCTAGAGGCATTCTGGAATCTGTGGACTTACAGGATGTTGATGAAACACAAAAATTGCATCGGCAATGAATACAATAAGCACCATGCGGACTTTTCTCCACGGGAGTAGTGTCTCAAACTCTCTGCGATTTGATCGCTCCCTGGAAGACCAGTAGTAGTTTCCGAAGCACATCTGGAGGCATTCTGTAATATTTGGACCTACAGAGTGTTGATGAAACACAAAAATTGCATCGGCATTGAATCCAATAAGTACCATGCGGACTTTTCTCGATGGGAGTAATGTCTTAAACTGTCTACGATTTGATCGTTCCCTGAAACACCAGTAGTAGATTCCGAAGCACATCTGGATTCATTCTGTAATCTACGGAGCTTCAGAGTGGTGATGAAACACAATAATTGCATCGGCATTGAATACGATAAGTACCATGCGGACTTTTCTCCATGGGAGTAATGTCTCGAACTGTCTACGCTTTGATCGATTTTAGGAAGACCAGTAGTAGTTTCCGAAGCACATCTGGAGGCATGCTGTAAAATGTGGAACTACAGAGTGTTGATGAAACACAAATATTGCACCGGCATTACATACAATTAGTAGCATGCGGACTTTTCTCCATGGGAGTAATGTCTCAAACTGTCTACGCTTTGATCGTCCCTGGACGACGAGTAGTAGTTTCCGAAGCACATCTGGAGGCATTCTGTAATATGTGGACCTACACAGTGTTGATGAAACACAATAATTGCATCGGCATTGAATACAATAAGTACCATGCGGACTTTTCTCCATGGGAGAATTGTCTCAAACTGTCTACGCTTTGATCGATTGCAGAAAGACCATTACTAGTTTCCGAAGCACATCTGGAGGCATGCTGTAATCTGTGGACCTACAGAGTGTTGATGAAACACAATAATAGCAACGGCATGGTATACAATAATTACCATGCGGACTTTTCTCCATGGGAGTAATGTCTCAAACTGTCTACGTTTTGATCGTTGGCTGGAAAACCAGTAGTAGTTTCCGAAGCACTTCTGGAGGCATTTTGTAATCTGTGGACCTACAAAGTGTTGATGAAGCACAAAAATTGCACCGGCATTGAATACAATAAGTACTATGCGGACTTTTCTCCATGGGAGTAATGTCTCAAACTGTCTACGCTTTGATCGATTCCAGGAAGACCAGTAGTAGTTTCCGAAGCATATCTGGAGGCATGCTGTAATCTGTGGACCTACATTGTGTTGATGAAACACAAAAATTGCATCGGCATTGAATAGAATAAGTTCCATGCGGACTTTTCTCCATGGGAGTAATGTCTCAAACTGTCTACGATTTGATCGTTCCCCGGAAGACCAGTAGTAGTTTCCGACGCACATCTGGAGGCATTCTGTAATCTATGGAGCTTCAGAGTGGTGATGAAACACAAAAATAGCATCGGCATTAAATACAATGGTACCATGCGGACTTTTCTCCATGGGAGTAATGTCTCAAACTGTCTACGTTTTGATTCGTTCCTGGAAGACCAGTAATAGTTTCCGAAGCACATCTGGAAGCATTTTGTAATTCGTGGACCTACAGAGTGTTGATGAAACACAAAATTTGCATCGGCATTGAATACAATAAGTACCATGCGGACTTTTCTCCATGGGAGAATTGTCTCAAACTTTCTACGCTTTGGTCGATTCCAGGAAGACCAGTAGTAGTTTTCGAAGCACATCTGGAGGCATGCTGTAATCTGTGGACCTACAGAGTGTTGATGAAACACCAAAATTGCATCGGCATTGAATACAATAAGTTCCATGCGGACATTTCTCCAAGGGAGTAATGTCTCAAACTGTCTACGCTTTGATCGTTCAATGGAAGACCAGTAGTAGTTTCCGAAGCACATCTGGAGGCATTCTGTAAACTATGGAGCTTCAGAGTGGTGATGAAACACAAAAATAGCATCTTCATTGAATACAATAAGTACCATGGGGACTTTTCTCCATGGGAGTAATGTCTCAAACTGTCTACGTTTTGATCGTTCCCTGGAAGACCAGTAGTAGTTTCCGAAGCACATCTGGAGGCATTCTGTAATCTGTGGACCTACAGAGAGTTGATGAAACACAATAATTGCATCGGCATTGAATACAATAAATACCATGCGGACTTTACTCCATTAGAGTAATGTCACAAACAGTCTACGTTTTGATCGTTCCCTGGAAGACTAGTAGTAGTTTCCGAAGCACATCTCGAGGCATTCTGGGAACTGTTGACTTACAGGATGTTGATGAAACACAAAAATTGCATCGGCATTGAATACAATAAGTTCCATGCGGACTTTACTCATCGGGAGTAATGTCTAAACTGTCTACGATTTGATCGCTCCCTGGAAGACCAGTAGTAGTTTCCGAAGCACATCTGGATGCATTCTGTAATATATGGAGCTTCAGAGTGGTGACGAAACACAATAATAGCAACGACATCGTATACAATAAGTACCATGCGGACTTTTCTCCATGGGAGTAATGTCTCAAACTGTCTACGCTCTGATCGATCCCTGGAAGACCAGTAGTAGTTTCCGAAGCACTTCTGGAGGCATTCTGTGATCTGTGGACCTACAGAGAGTTGATGAGACACAAAAATTGCATCGGCATTGAATACAATGAGTACCATGCTGACTTTTCTCCATGCAAGTAATGTCTCAAAATGTCTACGTTGCGATCGTTACCTGGAAGACCAGTAGTTGTTTCCAAAGAACATCTGGTGGCATTCTGGAATCTATGGACCTACAGGATGTCGATGAAACACAAAAATTGCATCGTCATTGAATATAATAAGTTCCATGCGGACTTTTCTCATCGGGAGTAATGTGTCAAACTGTCTACGATTTGATCGCTCCCTGGAAGACCAATAGTATTTTCCGAAGCACATCTGGAGGCATTCTGTGATCTGTGGAACTACATTGTGTTGATGAAACACAAATATTGCATCGGCATTGAATAGAATAAGTACCATGCGGACTTTTCTCCATGGGAGTAATGTCTCAAACTGTCTACGATTTGATCGTTCCCTGGAAGACCAGTAGTAGTTTCCGAAGCACATCTGGAGGCATTCTGTAATGTATGGAGCTTTAGAGGGGTGATGAAACACAAAAATAGCTTCGGCATTGAATACAATAAGTATCACGCCGACTTTTCTCCATGGGAGTAATGTCTCAAACTGTCTACGTTTTGATCGTTTCCTGGAAGACCAGTAATAGTTTCCGAAGCACATCTGGAAGCATTTTGTAATTTGTGGACCTACAGAGTGTTGCTGAAACACAAATGTTGCATCGGCATTGAATACAATAAGTACCATGCGGACTTTTCTCCATGGGAGAATTGTCTCAAACTGTCTACGCTTTGATCGATTCCAGGAAGACCAGCAGTAGTTTTCGAAGCACATCTGGAGGCATGCTGTAGTCTGTGGACCTACAGAGTGTTGATGAAACACAAAAATTGCATCGGCATTGAATACAATAAGTTCAATGCGGACATTTTTCCAAGGGAGTAATGTCTCAAACTGTCTACGTTTTGATCGTTCCCTGGAAGACTAGTAGTAGTTTCCGAAGCACATCTCGAGGCATTCTGGGATCTGTGGACTTACAGGATGTTGATGAAACACAAAAATTGCATCGGCATTGAATACAATAAGTTCCATGCGGACTTTTCCCCATGGGAGTAATGTCTCAAACTGTCTACGATTTGATCGCTCCCTGGAAGACCAGTAGTAGTTTCCGAAGCACATCTGGAGGAATTCTGTGATCTGTGGACCTACAGAGAGTTGATGAAACACAAAAATTGCATCGGCATTGAATACAATAAGTACCATGCAAACTTTTCTCCATTCGAGTAATGTCTTAAACTGTCTACGCTTTGATCTTACCATGGAAGACCAGTAGTAGTTTCCGAAGCACATGTGGATGCATTCTGTTTTATATGGAGCTTCAGAGGGGTGATGAAACACAATAATAGCATCGTCATTGAATAGAATAAGTACCACGCGGACTTTTCTCCATGGGAGTAATGTCTAAAACTTTCTACGATTTGATCGTCCCCTGGAAGCAAAGTAGTAGTTTCCGAAGCACATCTGGAGGCATTCTGTAATCTATGGAGCTTCATGGTGGTGATGAAACACAAAAATAGCATCGGCATTGAATACAATAAGTACCATGCGAACTTTTCACCATGGGAGTAATGTCTCAAACTGTCTACGCTTTGATCGTTTCCAGGAAGACCAGTAGTAGTTCCCGAAGCACATCTCGAGGCATTCTGGAATCTGTGGACTTACAGGATGTTGATGAAACACAAAAATTGCATCGGCATTGATTACAATAAGTACCATGCAGACTTTTCTCCATGGGAGTAATGTCTTAAAGTGTCTACGCCTTGATCGGTCACTGGAAGACCAGTAGTAGTTTGCAAAGCACATCTGGGGGCATTGAGGAATCTGTGGACCTACAGGATGTTGATGAAACACAAAAATTGCATCGACATTGAATACAATAATTACCATGCGGACTTTTCTCCACGGGAGTAATGTCTCAAGCTGTCTACGATTTGATTGCTCGCTGGAAATCCAGTAGTTGTTTCCGAAGCACATCTGGAGGCATTCTGTGATCTGTGGACCTACGGAGAGTTGATGAAACACAAAGATTGCATCGGCATTGAATACAATAAATACCATGCGGACTTTTCTCCATGGGAGTAATATCTTAAACTGTATACACTTTGATCGTTCCCTGGAAGACCAGCAGTAGTTTTGGAAGCAAATCTGGAGGCTTTCTGTAATATATGGATCTTCAGAGTGGTGATGAAACACAAATATAGGATCATCATTGTATACAATAAGTACCATGCGGACTTTTCTCCATGGGAGTAATGTCTCAAACAGTCTACGCTTTAATCGTTCCCTGGAAGACCAGTAGTAGTTTACGAAGCACATCTGGAGGCATTCTGTAATCTATGGAGCTTATGAATGGTGATGGAACACAAAAATTGCATCGGCATTGAATACGATAAGTACCATGCGGACTTTTCTCCATGGGAGTAATGTCTCAAACTGTCTACGATTTGATCGATTGCACGAAGACCATTAGTAGTTTCCGAAGGAAACCTGGAGGCATGCTGTAATCTGTGGACCTACTGAGTGTTGATGAAACACAAAAATTGCATAGGCATTGAATACCATAAGTACCATTCGGAATTTTCTGTATGGGAGTAATGTCTCAAACTGACTACGCTTTGATCGATTCCAGAAAAACCTGTAGTAGTTTCTGATGCACATCTGGAGGCATGCTGTAAAATGTGAAACTACAGAGTGTTGATGAAACACAAAAATTGCATCGGCATTGAAGACAATAAGTACCATGTGAACTTTTCTCCATGGGAGAATTGTCTCAAACTGTCTACGCTTTGATCGATTGCACGAAGACCATTAGTAGTTTCCGAAGCACATCTGGAGGCATGCTGTAATCTGTGGACTACAGAGTGTTGATGAAACACAAAAATTGCATCGGCATTGAATACAATAAGTACCGTGTGGACTTTTCTCCATGGGAGTAATGTCTCAAACTGTCTACGATTTGATCGCTCCCTGGAAGACCAGTAGTTGTTTCCGAAGCACATATGGAGGCATTCTGTGATCTGTGGACCTACAGAGAGTTGCTGAAACACAAAAATTGCATCGGCATTGAATACAATAAATACCAAGCGGACTTTTCTCCATGGGAGTAATATCTTAAACTGTCTACGCTTTGATCGTTTCCTGGAAGACCAGCAATAGTTTCCGAAGCACATCTGGAGGCATTCTGTAAAATATGGAGCTTCAGAGTGGTGATGAATCACAAATATAGCATCGGCATTGTATACAATAAGTACGATGCGGACTTTTCTCCACTGGAGTAATGCCTCAAACTGTCTACGCTTTGATCGTTCCCTGGAAGACCAGTAGTAGTTTCTGAAGCACATCTGGAGGCATTCTGTAATCTGTGGATCTACAGAGTGTTAATGAAGCACAAAAATTGCATCGGCATTGAATACAATAAGTACCATGCGGACTTTTCTCCATGGGAGTAATGTCTCAAATTGTCTACGTTTTGATCATTCAATTAAAGACCAGTAGTAGTTTCCGAAGCGCAACCGGTTGCACTCTGTAATCTGTGGACCTACAGAGTGTTAATGAAACACAAAAATTGCATCAACACTGATTACAATAAGTTCCATGCGGACTTTTCTCCACGGGAGTAATGTCTCAAACTGTCTACGATTTGATTGCTCCCTGGAAGACCAGTAGTTGTTTCCGAAGCACATCTGGAGGCATTCTGTGATCTCTGGACCTACAGAGAGTTGATGAAACGCAAAAATTGCATCGGCATTGAATACAATGAATACCATGCGGACTTATCTCCATGGGATTAATATCTTAAACTGTCTACGCTTTGATCGTTCCCTGGAAGACCAGTAGTAGTTTCCGAAGCACATCTGGAGGCAATCTGTAATATATGGAGCTTCAGAGTGGTGATGAAACACAAATATGGCATCGGCATTGTATACAATAAGTACCATGCGGACTTTTCTAAATGGGAGTAATGCCTCAAACTGACTACGCTTTGATCGTTCCCTGGAAGACCAGTAGTAGTTTCCGAAGCACATCTGGAGGCAATCTGTAATATATGGAGCTTCAGAGTGGTGATGAAACACAAATATGGCATCGGCATTGTATACAATAAGTACCATGCGGACTTTTCTAAATGGGAGTAATGCCTCAAACTGTCTACGCTTTCATCGTTCCCTGGAAGACCAGTAGTAGTTTCCGAAGCACATCTGGATTCATTCTGTAATCTGTGGACCTACAGAGTGTTGATGAAGCACAAAAATTGCATCGGCATTGAATTCAATAAGTACCATGCGGACTTTTCTTCATGGGAGTAATGTCTCAAACTGTCTACGATTTGATCGTTCCCTGGAAGATTAGTAGTAGTTTCCGAAGCACATCTGGAGGCATTCTGTAATCTGTGGACCTACAGAGTGGTGATGAAACACAAATATAGCATCGGAATTGTATACAATAAGTACCATGCGGACTTTTCTCCATGTTAGAATTGTCTCAAACTGTCTACGCTTTGATCGATTCCAGAAAGACCAGTAGTAGTTTCCGAAACACATCTGAAGGAATGCTGTAATCTGTGGACCTACAGAGTGTTGATGAAGCAAAAAAATTGCATCGGCATTGAATACAATACGTATCTTGCGGACTTTTCTCCATGGGAGAATTGTCTCAAACTGTCTACGCTTTGATCGATTCCAGGAAGACCAATAGTAGTTTCCGAAGCGCATCTGGAGGCATTCTGTAATCTGTGGACGTACAGAGTGTTGATGAAGCACAAAAATTGCATCGGCATTGAATACAATAAGTACCATGAGGACTTTTCTTCATGGGAGTAATGTCTCAAACTGTCTACGATTTGATCGTTTCCTGGAAGATTAGTAGTAGTTTCCGAAGCACATCTGGAAGCATTCTGTAATCTGTGGACCTACAGAGTGTTGATGAAACACAAAAATTGCATCGGCATTGAATACAATTGGTACCATGCGAACTTTTCTCCATGGGAGTAATGTCTCAAATTGTCTACGTTTTGATCGTGCCATTAGAGACCAGTAGTAGTTTTCGAAGCGCATCTGGAGGCATTCTGTAATCTGTGGACCTACAGAGTGTTGATGAAACACAAAAATTGCATCGTCATTGAATACAATAAGTACCATGCAAACTTTTCTCCATGGGAGTAATGTCTCAAACTGTCTACGTTTCGATCGTTCCCTGGAAGACCAGTAGTAGTTTCGAAAGCACATCTGGGTTCATTCACGAATCTGTGGACCTACAGAGTGTTGATGAAACACAAAAATTGCATCGGCATTGAAGACAATAAGTACCATGTGGACTCTTCTCCATGGGAGAATTGTCTCAAACTGTCTACGATTTGATCGATTGCACGAAGACCATTAGTAGTTTCCGAAGGAAACCTGGAGGCATGCTGTAATCTGTGGACCTACTGAGTGTTGATGAAACACAAAAATTGCATCGGCATTGAATACAATAAGTACCGTGGGGACTTTTCTCCATGGGAGTTATGTCTCAAACTGTCTAGGTTTCGATCGTTCCCTGGAAGAACAGTAGTAGTTTCCCAAGCACATCTGGGGTCATTTAGGATTGTGTGGACCTACAGGATGTTGAGGAAACACAAAAATTGCATCTACATTGAATACAATAAGTTCCATGCGGACTTTTCTCCATGGGAGTAATGTCTCAAATTGTCTACTTTTTGATCGTGCCATTAAAGACCAGTAGTAGTTTCCGAAGCGCATCTGGAGGCATTCTGTGATCTGTGGACCTACAGAGAGTTGATGAAACACAAAAATTGCATCTTCATTGAATTCAATAAATACCATGCGGACTTTTCTCCATGGGAGTAATATCTTAAACTGCCTACGCTTTGATCGTTCCCTGGAAGACCAGTAATAGTTTCCGAAGCACCTCTGGAAGCATTCTGTAATCTGTGGACCTACAGAGTGTTGATGAAACACAAAAATTGCATCGTCATTGAATACAATAAGTACCATGCAAACTTTTCTCCATGGGAGTAATGTCTCAAATTGTCTACGTTTTGATCGTGCCATTAAAGACCAGTAGTAGTTTCCGAAGCGCATCTGGAGGCATTCTGTAATCTGTGGACCTACAGAGTGATGATGAAACACAAAAATTGCATCGTCATTGAATACAATAAGTACCATGCGGACTTGTCTCCATGGGAGTAATGTCTCAAATTGTCTACTTTTTGATCGTGCCATTAAAGACCAGTAGTAGTTTCCGAAGCGCATCTGGAGGCATTCTGTAATCTGTGGACCTACAGAGTCTTGATGAAACACAAAAATTGCATCGGCATTGAATACAATAAGTACCATGCAAACTTTTCTCCATGGGAGTAATGTCTCAAATTGTCTACGTTTTGATCGTGCCATTAAAGACCAGTAGTAGTTTCCGAAGCGCATCTGGAGGCATTCTGTAATCTGTGGACCTACAGAGTGTTGATGAAACACAAAAATTGCATCGGCATTGAATACAATAAGTACCAAGCAAACTTTTCTCCATGGGAGTAATGTCTCAAACTGTCTATGTTTCGATCGTTCCCTGGAAGACCAGTAGTCGTTTCGAAAGCACATCTGGGTTCATTCACGAATCTGTGGACATACAGGATGTTGATGAAACACAAAAATTGCATCGACATTGAATACAATAAGTTCCATGCGTACTTTTCTCCACGGGAGTAATGTCTCAAACTGTCTACGTCTTGATTGCTCCCTGGAAGACCAGTAGTTGTTTCCGAAGCACATCTGGAGTCATTCTGTGATCTGTGGACCTACAGAGAGTTGATGAAACACAAAGTTGCATCGGCATTGAATACAATGAATACCATGCGGACTTATCTCCATGGGAGTAATATCTTAAACTGTCTACTCTTTGATCGTTCCCTGGAAGACCAGTAGTAGTTTCCGAAGCACATCTGGAGGCAATCTGTAATATATGAAGCATCAGAGTGGTGATGAAACACAAATATGGCATCGGCATTGTATACAATAAGAACCATGCGGACTTTTCTAAATGGGAGTAATGCCTCAAACTGACTACGCTTTGATCGTTCCCTGGAAGACCAGTAGTAGTTTCCGAAACACATCTGGAGGAATTCTGTAATCTGTGGACCTACAGAGTGTTGATGAAGCACAAAAATTGCATCGGCATTGAATACAATAAGTACCATGCGGACTTTTCTTCATGGGAGTAATGTCTCAAACTGTCTACGATTTGATCGTTCCCTGGAAGATTAGTAGTAGTTTCCGAAGCACATCTGGAGGCATTCTGTAATCAGTGGACCTACAGAGTGGTGATGAAACACAAATATAGCATCGGAATTGTATACAATAAGTACCATGCGGACTTTTCTCCATGGGAGAATTGTCTCAAACTGTCTACGCTTTGATCGATTCCAGGAAGACCAGTAGTAGTTTCCGAAGCACATCTGGATTCAATCTGTAATATATGGAGCTTCAGAGTGGTGATGAAACACAAATATGGAATCGCCATTGTATACAATAAGTACCATGCGGACTTTTCTAAATGGGAGTAATGCCTCAAACTGACTACGCTTTGATCGTTCCCTGGAAGACCAGTAGTAGCTTCCGAAGCACATCTGGAGGCATTCTGTAATATATGGAGCTTCAGAGTGGGGATGAAACACAAATATAGCATCGGCATTGTATACAATAAGTACGATGCGGACTTTTCTCCATGGGAGTAATGCCTCAAACTGTCTACGCTTTCATCGTTCCCTGGAAGACCAGTAGTAGTTTCCGAAGCACATCTGGATTCATTCTGTAATCTGTGGACCTACAGAGTGTTGATGAAGCACAAAAATTGCATCGGCATTGAATACAATAAGTACCATGCGGACTTTTCTCGATGGGAGTAATGTCTTAAACTGTCTACGATTTGATCGTTCCCTGGAACACCAGTAGTAGATTCCGAAGCACATCTGGATTCATTCTGTAATCTACGGAGCTTCAGAGTGGTGATGAAACACAATAATTGCATCGGCATTGAATACGATAAGTACCATGCGGACTTTTCTCCATGGGAGTAATGTCTCGAACTGTCTACGCTTTGATCGATTTTAGGAAGACCAGTAGTAGTTTCCGAAGCACATCTGGAGGCATGCTGTAAAATGTGGAACTACAGAGTGTTGATGAAACACAAATATTGCACCGGCATTACATACAATTAGTAGCATGCGGACTTTTCTCCATGGGAGTAATGTCTCAAACTGTCTACGCTTTGATCGTCCCTGGACGACGAGTAGTAGTTTCTGAAGCACATCTGGAGGCATTCTGTAATATGTGGACCTACACAGTGTTGATGAAACACAATAATTGCATCGGCATTGAATACAATAAGTACCATGCGGACTTTTCTCCATGGGAGAATTGTCTCAAACTGTCTACGCTTTGATCGATTGCAGAAAGACCATTACTAGTTTCCGAAGCACATCTGGAGGCATGCTGTAATCTGTGGACCTACAAAGTGTTGATGAAGCACAAAAATTGCACCGGCATTGAATACAATAAGTACAATGCGGACTTTTCTCCATGGGAGTAATGTCTCAAACTGTCTACGCTTTGATCGATTCCAGGAAGACCAGTAGTAGTTTCCGAAGCACATCTGGAGGCATGCTGTAATCTGTGGACCTACATTGTGTTGATGAAACACAAAAATTGCATCGGCATTGAATAGAATAAGTTCCATGCGGACTTTTCTCCATGGGAGTAATGTCTCAAACTGTCTACGATTTGATCGTTCCCTGGAAGACCAGTAGTAGTTTCCGACGCACATCTGGAGGCATTCTGTAATCTATGGAGCTTCAGAGTGGTGATGAAACACAAAAATAGCATCGGCATTAAATACAATGGTACCATGCGGACTTTTCTCCATGGGAGTAATGTCTCAAACTGTCTACGTTTTGATTCGTTCCTGGAAGACCAGTAATAGTTTCCGAAGCACATCTGGAAGCATTTTGTAATTCGTGGACCTACAGAGTGTTGATGAAACACAAAATTTGCATCGGCATTGAATACAATAAGTACCATGCGGACTTTTCTCCATGGGAGAATTGTCTCAAACTTTCTAGGCTTTGGTCGATTCCAGGAAGACCAGTAGTAGTTTTCGAAGCACATCTGGAGGCATGCTGTAATCTGTGGACCTGCAGAGTGTTGATGAAACACCAAAATTGCATCGGCATTGAATACAATAAGTTCCATGCGGACATTTCTCCAAGGGAGTAATGTCTCAAACTGTCTACGCTTTGATCGTTCAATGGAAGACCAGTAGTAGTTTCCGAAGCACATCTGGAGGCATTCTGTAAACTATGGAGCTTCAGAGTGGTGATGAAACACAAAAATAGCATCTTCATTGAATACAATAAGTACCATGGGGACTTTTCTCCATGGGAGTAATGTCTCAAACTGTCTACGTTTTGATCGTTCCCTGGAAGACCAGTAGTAGTTTCCGAAGCACATCTGGAGGCATTCTGTAATCTGTGGACCTACAGAGAGTTGATGAAACACAATAATTGCATCGGCATTGAATACAATAAATACCATGCGGACTTTACTCCATTGGAGTAATGTCACAAACAGTCTACGTTTTGATCGTTCCCTGGAAGACTAGTAGTAGTTTCCGAAGCACATCTCGAGGCATTCTGGGAACTGTTGACTTACAGGATGTTGATGAAACACAAAAATTGCATCGGCATTGAATACAATAAGTTCCATGCGGACTTTACTCATCGGGAGTAATGTCTAAACTGTCTACGATTTGATCGCTCCCTGGAAGACCAGTAGTAGTTTCCGAAGCACATCTGGATGCATTCTGTAATATATGGAGCTTCAGAGTGGTGACGAAACACAATAATAGCAACGGCATCGTATACAATAAGTACCATGCGGACTTTTCTCCATGGGAGTAATGTCTCAAACTGTCTACGCTCTGATCGATCCCTGGAAGACCAGTAGTAGTTTCCGAAGCACTTCTGGAGGCATTCTGTGATCTGTGGACGTACAGAGAGTTGATGAGACACAAAAATTGCATCGGCATTGAATACAATGAGTACCATGCTGACTTTTCTCCATGCAAGTAATGTCTCAAAATGTCTACGTTGCGATCGTTACCTGGAAGACCAGTAGTTGTTTCCAAAGAACATCTGGTGGCATTCTGGAATCTATGGACCTACAGGATGTCGATGAAACACAAAAATTGCATCGTCATTGAATATAATAAGTTCCATGCGGACTTTTCTCATCGGGAGTAATGTGTCAAACTGTCTACGATTTGATCGCTCCCTGGAAGACCAGTAGTATTTTCCGAAGCACATCTGGAGGCATTCTGTGATCTGTGGAACTACATTGTGTTGATGAAACACAAATATTGCATCGGCATTGAATAGAATAAGTACCATGCGAACTTTTCTCCATGGGAGTAATGTCTCAAACTATCTACGATTTGATCGTTCCCTGGAAGACCAGTAGTAGTTTCCGAAGCACATCTGGAGGCATTCTGTAATCTATGGAGCTTTAGAGGGGTGATGAAACACAAAAATAGCTTCGGCATTGAATACAATAAGTATCATGCGGACTTTTCTCCATGGGAGTAATGTCTCAAACTGTCTACGTTTTGATCGTTTCCTGGAAGACCAGTAATAGTTTCCGAAGCACATCTGGAAGCATTTTGTAATTTGTTTACCTACAGAGTGTTGTTGAAACACAAATGTTGCATCGGCATTGAATACAATAAGTACCATGCGGACTTTTCTCCATGGGAGAATTGTCTCAAACTGTCTACGCTTTGATCGATTCCAGGAAGACCAGCAGTAGTTTTCGAAGCACATCTGGAGGCATGCTGTAGTCTGTGGACCTACAGAGTGTTGATGAAACACAAAAATTGCATCGGCATTGAATACAATAAGTTCCATGCGGACATTTTTCCAAGGGAGTAATGTCACAAACTGTCTACGTTTTGATCGTTCCCTGGAAGACTAGTAGTAGTTTCCGAAGCACATCTCGAGGCATTCTGGGATCTGTGGACTTACAGGATGTTGATGAAACACAAAAATTGCATCGGCATTGAATACAATAAGTTCCATGCGGACTTTTCCCCATGGGAGTAATGTCTCAAACTGTCTACGATTTGATCGCTCCCTGGAAGACCAGTAGTAGTTTCCGAAGCACATCTGGAGGAATTCTGTGATCTGTGGACCTACAGAGAGTTGATGAAACACAAAAATTGCATCGGCATTGAATACAATAAGTACCATGCAATCTTTTCTCCATTCGAGTAATGTCTTAAACTGTCTACGCTTTGATCTTACCATGGAAGACCAGTAGTAGTTTCCGAAGCACATGTGGATGCATTCTGTTTTATATGGAGCTTCAGAGGGGTGATGAAACACAATAATAGCATCGTCATTGAATAGAATAAGTACCACGCGGACTTTTCTCCATGGGAGTAATGTCTCAAACTTTCTACGATTTGATCGTCCCCTGGAAGCAAAGTAGTAGTTTCCGAAGCACATCTGGAGGCATTCTGTAATCTATGGAGCTTCATGGTGGTGATGAAACACAAAAATAGCATCGGCATTGAATACAATAAGTACCATGCGAACTTTTCACCATGGGAGTAATGTCTCAAACTGTCTACGCTTTGATCGTTTCCTGGAAGACCAGTAGTAGTTCCCGAAGCACATCTCGAGGCATTCTGGAATCTGTGGACTTACAGGATGTTGATGAAACACAAAAAGTGCATCGGCATTGATTACAATAAGTACCATGCAGACTTTTCTCCATGGGAGTAATGTCTTAAAGTGTCTACGCCTTGATCGGTCACTGGAAGACCAGTAGTAGTTTGCAAAGCACATCTGGGGGCATTGAGGAATCTGTGGACCTACAGGATGTTGATGAAACACAAAAATTGCATCGACATTGAATACAATAATTACCATGCGGACTTTTCTCCACGGGAGTAATGTCTCAAGCTGTCTACGATTTGATTGCTCCCTGGAAATCCAGTAGTTGTTTCCGAAGCACATCTGGAGGCATTCTGTGATCTGTGGACCTACGGAGAGTTGATGAAACACAAAGATTGCATCGGCATTGAATACAATAAATACCATGCGGACTTTTCTCCATGGGAGTAATATCTTAAACTGTATACACTTTGATCGTTCCCTGGAAGACCAGCAGTAGTTTTGGAAGCAAATCTGGAGGCTTTCTGTAATATATGGATCTTCAGAGTGGTGATGAAACACAAATATAGGATCATCATTGTATACAATAAGTACCATGCGGACTTTTCTCCATGGGAGTAATGTCTCAAACCGTCTACGCTTTGATCGTTCCCTGGAAGACCAGTAGTAGTTTACGAAGCACATCTGGAGGCATTCTGTAATCTATGGAGCTTATGAATGGTGATAGAACACAAAAATTGCATCGGCATTGAATACGATAAGTACCATGCGGACTTTTCTCCATGGGAGTAATGTCTCAAACTGTCTACGATTTGATCGATTGCACGAAGACCATTAGTAGTTTCCGAAGGAAACCTGGAGGCATGCTGTAATCTGTGGACCTACTGAGTGTTGATGAAACACAAAAATTGCATAGGCATTGAATACCATAAGTACCATTCGGAATTTTCTGTATGGGAGTAATGTCTCAAACTGACTACGCTTTGATCGATTCCAGAAAAACCTGTAGTAGTTTCTGATGCACATCTGGAGGCATGCTGTAAAATGTGAAACTACAGAGTGTTGATGAAACACAAAAATTGCATCGGCATTGAAGACAATAAGTACCATGTGAACTTTTCTCCATGGGAGAATTGTCTCAAACTGTCTACGCTTTGATCGATTGCACGAAGACCATTAGTAGTTTCCGAAGCACATCTGGAGGCATGCTGTAATCTTTGGACTACAGAGTGTTGATGAAACAAAAAAATTGCATCGGCATTGAATACAATAAGTACCGTGTGGACTTTTCTCCATGGGAGTAATGTCTCAAACTGTCTACGTTTCGATCGTTCCCTGGAAGACCAGTAGTAGTTTCCCAAGCACATCTGGGGGCATTCAGGAATCTGTGGACGTACAGGATGTTGAGGAAACACAAAAATTGCATCTACATTGAATACAATAAGTTCCATGCGGACTTTTCTCCACGGGAGTAATGTCTCAAACTGTCTACGATTTGATCGCTCCCTGGAAGACCAGTAGTTGTTTCCGAAGCACATATGGAGGCATTCTGTGATCTGTGGACCTACAGAGAGTTGCTGAAACACAAAAATTGCATCGGCATTGAATACAATAAATACCAAGCGGACTTTTCTCCATGGGAGTAATATCTTAAACTGTCTACGCTTTGATCGTTTCCTGGAAGACCAGTAATAGTTTCCGAAGCACATCTGGAGGCATTCTAAAATATATGGAGCTTCAGAGTGGTGATGAATCACAAATATAGCATCGGCATTGTATACAATAAGTACGATGCGGACTTTTCTCCACTGGAGTAATGCCTCAAACTGTCTACGCTTTGATCGTTCCCTGGAAGACCAGTAGTAGTTTCTGAAGCACATCTGGAGGCATTCTGTAATCTGTGGATCTACAGAGTGTTAATGAAGCACAAAAATTGCATCGGCATTAAATACAATAAGTACTATGCGGACTGTTCTTCATGGGAGTAATGTCTCAAACTGTCTACGATTTGATCGTTCCCTGGAAGATTAGTAGTAGTTTCCGAAGCAAATCTGGAGGCATTCTGTATTCTGTGGACCTACAGAGTGTTGATGAAACACAAAAATTGCATCGGCATTGAATACAATAAGTACCATGCGGACTTTTCTCCATGGGAGTAATGTCTCAAATTGTCTACGTTTTGATCATTCAATTAAAGACCAGTAGTAGTTTCCGAAGCGCAACCGGTTGCACTCTGTAATCTGTGGACCTACAGAGTGTTAATGAAACACAAAAATTGCATCAACACTGATTACAATAAGTTCCATGCGGACTTTTCTCCACGGGAGTAATGTCTCAAACTGTCTACGATTTGATTGCTCCCTGGAAGACCAGTAGTTGTTTCCGAAGCACATCTGGAGGCATTCTGTGATCTGTGGACCTACAGAGAGTTGATGAAACGCAAAAATTGCATCGGCATTGAATACAATGAATACCATGCGGACTTATCTCCATGGGATTAATATCTTAAACTGTCTACGCTTTGATCGTTCCCTGGAAGACCAGTAGTAGTTTCCGAAGCACATCTGGAGGCAATCTGTAATATATGGAGCTTCAGAGTGGTGATGAAACACAAATATGGCATCGGCATTGTATACAATAAGTACCATGCGGACTTTTCTAAATGGGAGTAATGCCTCAAACTGACTACGCTTTGATCGTTCCCTGGAAGACCAGTAGTACTTTCCGAAGCACATCTGGAGGCAATCTGTAATATATGGAGCTTCAGAGTGGTGATGAAACACAAATATGGCATCGGCATTGTATACAATAAGTACCATGCGGACTTTTCTAAATGGGAGTAATGCCTCAAACTGTCTACGCTTTCATCGTTCCCTGGAAGACCAGTAGTAGTTTCCGAAGCACATCTGGATTCATTCTGTAATCTGTGGACCTACAGAGTGTTGATGAAGCACAAAAATTGCATCGGCATTGAATTCAATAAGTACCATGCGGACTTTTCTTCATGGGAGTAATGTCTCAAACTGTCTACGATTTGATCGTTCCCTGGAAGATTAGTAGTAGTTTCCGAAGCACATCTGGAGGCATTCTGTAATCTGTGGACCTACAGAGTGGTGATGAAACACAAATATAGCATCGGAATTGTATACAATAAGTACCATGCGGACTTTTCTCCATGTTAGAATTGTCTCAAACTGTCTACGCTTTGATCGATTCCAGAAAGACCAGTAGTAGTTTCCGAAACACATCTGAAGGAATGCTGCAATCTGTGGACCTACAGAGTGTTGATGAAGCAAAAAAATTGCATCGGCATTGAATACAATACGTATCTTGCGGACTTTTCTCCATGGGAGAATTGTCTCAAACTGTCTACGCTTTGATCGATTCCAGGAAGACCAATAGTAGTTTCCGAAGCGCATCTGGAGGCATTCTGTAATCTGTGGACCTACAGAGTGTTGATGAAGCACAAAAATTGCATCGGCATTGAATACAATAAGTACCATGAGGACTTTTCTTCATGGGAGTAATGTCTCAAACTGTCTACGATTTGATCGTTCCCTGGAAGATTAGTAGTAGTTTCCGAAGCACATCTGGAAGCATTCTGTAATCTGTGGACCTACAGAGTGTTGATGAAACACAAAAATTGCATCGGCATTGAATACAATTGGTACCATGCGAACTTTTCTCCATGGGAGTAATGTCTCAAATTGTCTACGTTTTGATCGTGCCATTAGAGACCAGTAGTAGTTTTCGAAGCGCATCTGGAGGCATTCTGTAATCTGTGGACCTACAGAGTGTTGATGAAACACAAAAATTGCATCGTCATTGAATACAATAAGTACCATGCAAACTTTTCTCCATGGGAGTAATGTCTCAAACTGTCTACGTTTCGATCGTTCCCTGGAAGACCAGTAGTAGTTTCGAAAGCACATCTGGGTTCATTCACGAATCTGTGGACCTACAGAGTGTTGATGAAACACAAAAATTGCATCGGCATTGAAGACAATAAGTACCATGTGGACTCTTCTCCATGGGAGAATTGTCTCAAACTGTCTACGATTTGATCGATTGCACGAAGACCATTAGTAGTTTCCGAAGGAAACCTGGAGGCATGCTGTAATCTGGGGACCTACTGAGTGTTGATGAAACACAAAAATTGCATCGGCATTGAATACAATAACTACCGTGGGGACTTTTCTCCATGGGAGTTATGTCTCAAACTGTCTAGGTTTCGATCGTTCCCTGGAAGACCAGTAGTAGTTTCCCAAGCACATCTGGGGGCATTTAGGAATGTGTGGACCTACAGGATGTTGAGGAAACACAAAAATTGCATCTACATTGAATACAATAAGTTCCATGCGGACTTTTCTCCACGGGAGTAATGTCTCAAACTGTCTACGACTTGATCGCTCCGTGGAAGACCAGTAGTTGTTTCCGAAGCACATATGGAGGCATTCTGTGATCTGTGGACCTACAGAGAGTTGATGAAACACAAAAATTGCATCTTCATTGAATTCAATAAATACCATGCGGACTTTTCTCCATGGGAGTAATATCTTAAACTGCCTACGCTTTGATCGTTCCCTGCAAGACCAGTAATAGTTTCCGAAGCACCTCTGGAGGCATTCTGTAATCTGTGGACCTACAGAGTGTTGATGAAACACAAAAATTGCATCGTCATTGAATACAATAAGTACCATGCAAACTTTTCTCCATGGGAGTAATGTTTCAAATTGTCTACGTTTTGATCGTGCCATTAAAGACCAGTAGTAGTTTCCGAAGCGCATCTGGAGGCATTCTGTAATCTGTGGACCTACAGAGTGATGATGAAACACAAAAATTGCATCGTCATTGAATACAATAAGTACCATGCGGACTTTTCTCCATGGGAGTAATGTCTCAAATTGTCTACTTTTTGATCGTGCCATTAAAGACCAGTAGTAGTTTCCGAAGCGCATCTGGAGGCATTCTGTAATCTGTGGACCTACAGAGTATTGATGAAACACAAAAATTGCATCGGCATTGAATACAATAAGTACCATGCAAACTTTTCTCCATGGGAGTAATGTCTCAAATTGTCTACGTTTTGATCGTGCCATTAAAGACCAGTAGTAGTTTCCGAAGCGCATCTGGAGGCATTCTGTAATCTGTGGACCTACAGAGTGTTGATGAAACACAAAAATTGCATCGGCATTGAATACAATAAGTACCAAGCAAACTTTTCTCCATGGGAGTAATGTCTCAAACTGTCTATGTTTCGATCGTTCCCTGGAAGACCAGTAGTCGTTTCGAAAGCACATCTGGGTTCATTCACGAATCTGTGGACATACAGGATGTTGATGAAACACAAAAATTGCATCGACATTGAATACAATAAGTTCCATGCGTACTTTTCTCCACGGGAGTAATGTCTCAAACTGTCTACGATTTGATTGCTCCCTGGAAGACCAGTAGTTGTTTCCGAAGCACATCTGGAGTCATTCTGTGATCTGTGGACCTACAGAGAGTTGATGAAACACAAAGTTGCATCGGCATTGAATACAATGAATACCATGCGGACTTATCTCCATGGGAGTAATATCTTAAACTGTCTACTCTTTGATCGTTCCCTGGAAGACCAGTAGTAGTTTCCGAAGCACATCTGGAGGCAATCTGTAATATATGAAGCATCAGAGTGGTGATGAAACACAAATATGGCATCGGCATTGTATACAATAAGAACCATGCGGACTTTTCTAAATGGGAGTAATGCCTCAAACTGACTACGCTTTGATCGTTCCCTGGAAGACCGGTAGTAGTTTCCGAAGCACATCTGGAGGAATTCTGTAATCTGTGGACCTACAGAGTGTTGATGAAGCACAAAAATTGCATCGGCATTGAATACAATAAGTACCATGCGGACTTTTCTTCATGGGAGTAATGTCTCAAACTGTCTACGATTTGATCGTTCCCTGGAAGATTAGTAGTAGTTTCCGAAGCACATCTGGAGGCATTCTGTAATCAGTGGACCTACAGAGTGGTGATGAAACACAAATATAGCATCGGAATTGTATACAATAAGTACCATGCGGACTTTTCTCCATGGGAGAATTGTCTCAAACTGTCTACGCTTTGATCGATTCCAGGAAGACCAGTAGTAGTTTCCGAAGCACATCTGGATTCAATCTGTAATATATGGAGCTTCGGAGTGGTGATGAAACACAAATATGGCATCGGCATTGTATACAATAAGTACCATGCGGACTTTTCTAAATGGGAGTAATGCCTCAAACTGACTACGCTTTGATCGTTCCCTGGAAGACCAGTAGTAGCTTCCGAAGCACATCTGGAGGCATTCTGTAATATATGGAGCTTCAGAGTGGGGATGAAACACAAATATAGCATCGGCATTGTATACAATAAGTACGATGCGGACTTTTCTCCATGGGAGTAATGCCTCAAACTGTCTACGCTTTCATCGTTCCCTGGAAGACCAGTAGTAGTTTCCGAAGCACATCTGGATTCATTCTGTAATCTGTGGACCTACAGAGTGTTGATGAAGCACAAAAATTGCATCGGCATTGAATTCAATAAGTACCATGCGGACTTTTCTTCATGGGAGTAATGTCTCAAACTGTCTACGATTTGATCGTTCCCTGGAAGATTAGTAGTAGTTTCCGAAGCACATCTGGAGGCATTCTGTAATCTGTGGACCTACAGAGTGGTGATGAAACACAAATATAGCATCGGAATTGTATACAATAAGTACCATGCGGACTTTTCTCCATGTTAGAATTGTCTCAAACTGTCTACGATTTGATCGATTCCAGAAAGACCAGTAGTAGTTTCCGAAGCACATCTGAAGGAATGCTGTAATCTGTGGACCTACAGAGTGTTGATGAAGCAAAAAAATTGCATCGGCATTGAATACAATAAGTACCATGCGGACTTTTCTCCATGGGAGAATTGTCTCAAACTGTCTACGCTTTGATCGATTCCAGGAAGACCAATAGTAGTTTCCGAAGCGCATCTGGAGGCATTCTGTAATCTGTGGACCTACAGAGTGTTGATGAAGCACAAAAATTTCATCGGCATTGAATACAATAAGTACCATGAGGACTTTTATTCATGGGAGTAATGTCTCAAACTGTCTACGATTTGATCGTTCCCTGGAAGATTAGTAGTAGTTTCCGAAGCACATCTGGAAGCATTCTGTAATCTGTGGACCTACAGAGTGTTGATGAAACACAAAAATTGCATCGGCATTGAATACAATAGGTACCATGCGAACTTTTCTCCATGGGAGTAATGTCTCAAATTGTCTACGTTTTGATCGTGCCATTAAAGACCAGCAGTAGTTTTCGAAGCGCATCTGGAGGCATTCTGTAATCTGTGGACCTACAGAGTGTTGATGAAACACAAAAATTGCATCGTCATTGAATACAATAAGTACCATGCAAACTTTTCTCCATGGGAGTAATGTCTCAAACTGTCTACGTTTCGATCGTTCCCTGGATGACCAGTAGTAGTTTCGAAAGCACATCTGGGTTCATTCACGAATCTGTGGACCTACAGAGTGTTGATGAAACACAAAAATTGCATCGGCATTGAAGACAATAAGTACCATGTGGACTCTTCTCCATGGGAGAATTGTCTCAAACTGTCTACGATTTGATCGATTGCACGAAGACCATTAGTAGTTTCCGAAGGAAACCTGGAGGCATGCTGTAATCTGTGGACCTACTGAGTGTTGATGAAACACAAAAATTGCATCGGCATTGAATACAATAAGTACCGTGGGGACTTTTCTCCATGGGAGTTATGTCTCAAACTGTCTAGGTTTTGATCGTTCCCTGGAAGACCAGTAGTAGTTTCCCAAGCACATCTGGGGGCATTCAGGAATGTGTGGACCTACAGGATGTTGAGGAAACACAAAAATTGCATCTACATTGAATACAATAAGTTCCATGCGGACTTTTCTCCACGGGAGTAATGTCTCAAACTGTCTACGATTTGATCGCTCCGTGGAAGTCCAGTAGTTGTTTCTGAAGCACATATGGAGGCATTCAGTGATCTGTGGACCTACAGAGAGTTGATGAAACACAAAAATTGCATCTTCATTGAATTCAATAAATACCATGCGGACTTTTCTCCATGGGAGTAATATCTTAAACTGTCTACGCTTTGATCGTTTCCTGGAAGACCAGTAATAGTTTCCGAAGCACATCTGGAGGCATTCTGTAATCTGTGGACCTACAGAGTGTTGATGAAACACAAAAATTGCATCGTCATTGAATACAATAAGTAACATGCAAAATTTTCTCCATGAGAGTAATGTCTCAAATTGTCTACGTTTTGATCGTGCCATTAAAGTCCAGTAGTAGTTTCCGAAGCGCATCTGGAGGCATTCTGTAATCTGTGGACCTACAGAGTGATGATGAAACACAAAAAGTGCATCGTCATTGAATACAATAAGTACCATGCGGACTTTTCTCCATGGGAGTAATGTCTCAATTTGTCTACGTTTTGATCGTGCCATTAAAGACCAGTAGTAGTTTCCGAAGCGCATCTGCATTCATTCTGTAATCTGTGGACCTACAGAGTATTGATGAAACACAAAAATTGCATCGTCATTGAATACAATAAGTACCATGCAAACTTTTCTCCATGGGAATAATGTCTCAAATTGTCTACGTTTTGATTGTGCCATTAAAGACCAGTAGTAGTTTCCGAAGCGCATCTGGAGGCATTCTGTAATCTGTGGACCTACAGAGTGTTGATGAAACACAAAAATTGCATCGGAATTGAATACAATAAGTACCAAGCAAACTTTTCTCCATGGGAGTAATGTCTCAAACTGTCTACGTTTCGATCGTTCCCTGGAAGACCAGTAGTAGTTTCGAAAGCACATCTGGGTTCATTCACGAATCTGTGGACATACAGGATGTTGATGAAACACAAAAATTGCATCGACATTGAATACAATAAGTTCCAAACGTACTTTTCTCCACGGGAGTAATGTCTCAAACTGTCTACGATTTGATTGCTCCCTGGAAGACCAGTAGTTGTTTCCGAAGCACATCTGGAGTCATTCTGTGATCTGTGGACCTACAGAGAGTTGATGAAACACAAAGTTGCATCGGCATTGAATACAATGAATACCATGCGGACTTATCTCCATGGGAGTAATATCTTAAACTGTCTACTCTTTGATCGTTCCCTGGAAGACCAGTAGTAGTTTCCGAAGCACATCTGGAGGCAATCTGTAATATATGAAGCATCAGAGTGGTGATGAAACACAAATATGGCATCGGCATTGTATACAATAAGTACCATGCGGACTTTTCTAAATGGGAGTAATGCCTCAAACTGACTACGCTTTGATCGTTCCCTGGAAGACCAGTAGTAGTTTCCGAAGCACATCTGGAGGAATTCTGTAATCTGTGGACCTACAGAGTGTTGATGAAGCACAAAAATTGCATCGGCATTGAATACAATAAGTACCATGCGGACTTTTCTTAATGGGAGTAATGTCTCAAACTGTCTACGATTTGATCGTTCCCTGGAAGATTAGTAGTAGTTTCCGAAGCACATCTGGAGGCATTCTGTAATCAGTGGACCTACAGAGTGGTGATGAAACACAAATATAGCATCGGAATTGTATACAATAAGTACCATGCGGACTTTTCTCCATGGAAGAATTGTCTCAAACTGTCTACGCTTTGATCGATTCCAGGAAGACCAGTAGTAGTTTCCGAAGCACATCTGGAGGAATGCTGTAATCTGTGGACCTACAGAGTGTTGATGAAGCACAAAAATTGCATCGGCATTGAATACAATACGTACCTTGCGGACTTATCTCCATGGGAGAATTGTCTCAAACTGTCTACGCTTTGATCGATTCCATGAAGACCAGTAGTAGTTTCCGAAGCTCATCTGGAGGCATTCTGTAATCTTTTGACCTACAGGGTGTTGATGAAACACAAAAATTGCATCGGCATTGAATACAATAAATACCATGCGGACTTTTCTTCATGGCAGTAATGTCTCAAACTGTCTACGATTTGATCGTTCCCTGGAAGATTAGTAGTAGTTTCCGAAGCGCATCTGGAGGCATTCTGTAATCTGTGGACCTAGAGAGAGTTGATGAAACACAAAAATTGCATCGGCATTGAATACAATGAATACCATGCGGACTTATCCCCATGGGATTAATATCTTAAACTGTCAACGCTTTGATCGTTCCCTGGAAGACCAGTATTAGTTTCCGAAGCACATCTGGAGGCAATCTGTAATATATGGAGCTTCAGAGTGGTGATGAAACACAAATATGGCATCGGCATTGTATACAATAAGTACCATGCGGACTTTTCTAAATGGGAGTAATGCCTCAAACTGACTACGCTTTGATCGTTCCCTGGAAGACCAGTAGTACTTTCCGAAGCACATCTGGAGGCATTCTGTAATATATGGAGCTTCAGAGTGGGGATGAAACACAAATATAGCATCGGCATTGTATACAATAAGTACCATGCGGACTTTTCTCCATGGGAGTAATGTCTCAAATTGTCTACGTTTTGATCGTGCCATTAAAGACCAGTAGTAGTTTCCGAAGCACATCTGCATTCATTCTGTAATCTGTGGACCTACAGAGTATTGATGAAACACAAAAATTGCATCGGCATTGAATACAATGAATACCATGCGGACTTATATCCATGGGAGTAATATCTTAAACTGTCTACTCTTTGATCGTTCCCTGGAAGGCCAGTAGTAGTTTCCGAAGCACATCAGGAGGCAATCTGTAATATATGGAGCTTCAGAGTGGTGATGAAACACAAATATGGCATCGGCATTGTATACAATAAATACTGTGGGGACTTTTCTCCATGGGAGTAATGTCTCAAACTGTCTACGTTTCGATCGTTCCCTGTAAGACCAGTAGTAGTTTCCCAAGCACATCTGGGGGCATTCAGGAATCTGTGGACCTACAGGATGTTGAGGAAACACAAAAATTGCATCTACATTGAATACAATAAGTTCCATGCGGACTTTTCTCCACGGGAGTAATGTCTCAAACTGTCTACGATTTGATCGTTCCCTGGAAGATTAGTAGTAGTTTCCGAAGCACATCTGGAGGCATTCTGTAATCAGTGGACCTACAGAGTGGTGATGAAACACAAATATAGCATCGGAATTGTATACAATAAGTACCATGCGGACTTTTCTCCATGGGAGAATTGTCTCAAACTGTCTACGCTTTGATCGATTCCAGGAAGACCAGTAGTAGTTTCCAAAGCACATCTGGATTCAATCTGTAATATATGGAGCTTCAGAGTGGTGATGAAACACAAATATGGCATCGGCATTGTATACAATAAGTACCATGCGGACTTTTCTAAATGGGAGTAATGCCTCAAACTGACTACGCTTTGATCGTTCCCTGGAAGACCAGTAGTAGTTTCCGAAGCACATCTGGAGGCATTCTGTAATATATGGAGCTTCAGAGTGGGGATGAAACACAAATATAGCATCGGCATTGTATACAATAAGTACGATGCGGACTTTTCTCCATGGGAGTAATGCCTCAAACTGTCTACGCTTTCATCGTTCCCTGGAAGACCAGTAATAGTTTCCGAAGCACATCTGGATTCATTCTGTAATCTGTGGACCTACAGAGTGTTGATGAAGCACAAAAATTGCATCGGCATTGAATTCAATAAGTACCATGCGGACTTTTCTTCATGGGAGTAATGTCTCAAACTGTCTACGATTTGATCGTTCCCTGGAAGATTAGTAGTAGTTTCCGAAGCACATCTGGAGGCATTCTGCAATCTGTGGACCTACAGAGTGGTGATGAAACACAAATATAGCATCGGAATTGTATACAATAAGTACCATGCGGACTTTTCTCCATGTTAGAATTGTCTCAAACTGTCTACGCTTTGATCGATTCCAGAAAGACCAGTAGTAGTTTCCGAAGCACATCTGAAGGAATGCTGTAATCTGTGGACCTACAGAGTGTTGATGAAGCAAAAAAATTGCATCGGCATTGAATACAATAAGTACCATGCGGACTTTTCTCCATGGGAGAATTGTCTCAAACTGTCTACGCTTTGATCGATTCCAGGAAGACCAATAGTAGTTTCCGAAGCGCATCTGGAGGCATTCTGTAATCTGTGGACCTACAGAGTGTTGATGAAGCACAAAAATTGCATCGGCATTGAATACAATAAGTACCATGAGGACTTTTCTTCATGGGAGTAATGTCTCAAACTGTCTACGATTTGATCGTTCCCTGGAAGATTAGTAGTAGTTTCCGAAGCACATCTGGAAGCATTCTGTAATCTGTGGACCTACAGAGTGTTGATGAAACACAAAAATTGCATCGGCATTGAATACAATAGGTACCATGCGAACTTTTCCCCATGGGAGTAATGTCTCAAATTGTCTACGTTTTGATCGTGCCATTAAAGACCAGCAGTAGTTTTCGAAGCGCATCTGGAGGCATTCTGTAATCTGTGGACCTACAGAGTATTGATGAAACACAAAAATTGCATCGTCATTGAATACAATAAGTACCATGCAAACTTTTCTCCATGGGAGTAATGTCTCAAACTGTCTACGTTTCGATCGTTCCCTGGATGACCAGTAGTAGTTTCGAAAGCACATCTGGGTTCATTCACGAATCTGTGGACCTACAGAGTGTTGATGAAACACAAAAATTGCATCGGCATTGAAGACAATAAGTACCATGTGGACTCTTCTCCATGGGAGAATTGTCTCAAACTGTCTACGATTTGATCGATTGCACGAAGACCATTAGTAGTTTCCGAAGGAAACCTGGAGGCATGCTGTAATCTGTTGACCTACTGAGTGTTGATGAAACACAAAAATTGCATCGGCATTGAATACAATAAGTACCGTGGGGACTTTTCTCCATGGGAGTTATGTCTCAAACTGTCTAGGTTTCGATCGTTCCCTGGAAGACCAGTAGTAGTTTCCCAAGCACATCTGGGGGCATTCAGGAATGTGTGGACCTACAGGATGTTGAGGAAACACAAAAATTGCATCTACATTGAATACAATAAGTTCCATGCGGACTTTTCTCCACGGGAGTAATGTCTCAAACAGTCTACGATTTGATCGCTCCGTGGAAGACCAGTAGTTGTTTCTGAAGCACATATGGAGGCATTCAGTGATCTGTGGACCTACAGAGAGTTGATGAAACACAAAAATTGCATCTTCATTGAATTCAATAAATACCATGCGGACTTTTCTCCATGGGAGTAATATCTTAAACTGTCTACGCTTTGATCGTTTCCTGGAAGACCAGTAATAGTTTCCGAAGCACATCTGGAGGCATTCTGTAATCTGTGGACCTACAGAGTGTTGATGAAACACAAAAATTGCATCGTCATTGAATACAATAAGTAACATGCAAAATTTTCTCCATGAGAGTAATGTCTCAAATTGTCTACGTTTTGATCGTGCCATTAAAGTCCAGTAGTAGTTTCCGAAGCGCATCTGGAGGCATTCTGTAATCTGTGGACCTACAGAGTGATGATGAAACACAAAAATTGCATCGGCATTGAATACAATGAATACCATGCGGACTTATATCCATGGGAGTAATATCTTAAACTGTCTACTCTTTGATCGTTCCCTGGAAGGCCAGTAGTAGATTCCGAAGCACATCAGGAGGCAATCTGTAATATATGGAGCTTCAGAGTGGTGATGAAACACAAATATGGCATCGGCATTGTATACAATAAGTACTGTGGGGACTTTTCTCCATGGGAGTAATGTCTCAAACTGTCTACGTTTCGATCGTTCCCTGGAAGACCAGTAGTAGTTTCCCAAGCACATCTGGGGGCATTCAGGAATCTGTGGACCTACAGGATGTTGAGGAAACACAAAAATTGCATCTACATTGAATACAATAAGTTCCATGCGGACTTTTCTCCACGGGAGTAATGTCTCAAACTGTCTACGATTTGATCGTTCCCTGGAAGATTAGTAGTAGTTTCCGAAGCACATCTGGAGGCATTCTGTAATCAGTAGACCTACAGAGTGGTGATGAAACACAAATATAGCATCGGAATTGTATACAATAAGTACCATGCGGACTTTTCTCCATGGGAGAATTGTCTCAAACTGTCTACGCTTTGATCGATTCCAGGAAGACCAGTAGTAGTTTCCGAAGCACATCTGGATTCAATCTGTAATATATGGAGCTTCAGAGTGGTGATGAAACACAAATATGGCATCGGCATTGTATACAATAAGTACCATGCGGACTTTTCTAAATGGGAGTAATGCCTCAAACTGACTACGCTTTGATCGTTCCCTGGAAGACCAGTAGTAGTTTCCGAAGCACATCTGGAGGCATTCTGTAATATATGGAGCTTCAGAGTGGGGATGAAACACAAATATAGCATCGGCATTGTATACAATAAGTACGATGCGGACTTTTCTCCATGGGAGTAATGCCTCAAACTGTCTACGCTTTCATCGTTCCCTGGAAGACCAGTAGTAGTTTCCGAAGCACATCTGGATTCATTCTGTAATCTGTGGACCTACAGAGTGTTGATGAAGCACAAAAATTGCATCGGCATTGAATTCAATAAGTACCATGCGGACTTTTCTTCATGGGAGTAATGTCTCAAACTGTCTACGATTTGATCGTTCCCTGGAAGATTAGTAGTAGTTTCCGAAGCACATCTGGAGGCATTCTGCAATCTGTGGACCTACAGAGTGGTGATGAAACACAAATATAGCATCGGAATTGTATACAATAAGTACCATGCGGACTTTTCTCCATGTTAGAATTGTCTCAAACTGTCTACGCTTTGATCGATTCCAGAAAGACCAGTAGTAGTTTCCGAAGCACATCTGAAGGAATGCTGTAATCTGTGGACCTACAGAGTGTTGATGAAGCAAAAAAATTGCATCGGCATTGAATACAATAAGTACCATGCGGACTTTTCTCCATGGGAGAATTGTCTCAAACTGTCTACGCTTTGATCGATTCCAGGAAGACCAATAGTAGTTTCCGAAGCGCATCTGGAGGCATTCTGTAATCTGTGGACCTACAGAGTGTTGATGAAGCACAAAAATTGCATCGGCATTGAATACAATAAGTACCATGAGGACTTTTCTTCATGGGAGTAATGTCTCAAACTGTCTACGATTTGATCGTTCCCTGGAAGATTAGTAGTAGTTTCCGAAGCACATCTGGAAGCATTCTGTAATCTGTGGACCTACAGAGTGTTGATGAAACACAAAAATTGCATCGGCATTGAATACAATAGGTACCATGCGAACTTTTCCCCATGGGAGTAATGTCTCAAATTGTCTACGTTTTGATCGTGCCATTAAAGACCAGCAGTAGTTTTCGAAGCGCATCTGGAGGCATTCTGTAATCTGTGGACCTACAGAGTGTTGATGAAACACAAAAATTGCATCGTCATTGAATACAATAAGTACCATGCAAACTTTTCTCCATGGGAGTAATGTCTCAAACTGTCTACGTTTCGATCGTTCCCTGGATGACCAGTAGTAGTTTCGAAAGCACATCTGGGTTCATTCACGAATCTGTGGACCTACAGAGTGTTGATGAAACACAAAAATTGCATCGGCATTGAAGACAATAAGTACCATGTGGACTCTTCTCCATGGGAGAATTGTCTCAAACTGTCTACGATTTGATCGATTGCACGAAGACCATTAGTAGTTTCCGAAGGAAACCTGGAGGCATGCTGTAATCTGTGGACCTACTGAGTGTTGATGAAACACAAAAATTGCACCGGCATTGAATACAATAAGTACCGTGGAGACTTTTCTCCATGGGAGTTATGTCTCAAACTGTCTAGGTTTCGATCGTTCCCTGGAAGACCAGTAGTAGTTTCCCAAGCACATCTGGGGGCATTCAGGGATGTGTGGACCTACAGGATGTTGAGGAAACACAAAAATTGCATCTACATTGAATACAATAAGTTCCATGCGGACTTTTCTCCACGGGAGTAATGTCTCAAACTGTCTACGATTTGATCGCTCCGTGGAAGACCAGTAGTTGTTTCTGAAGCACATATGGAGGCATTCAGTGATCTGTGGACCTACAGAGAGTTGATGAAACACAAAAATTGCATCTTCATTGAATTCAATAAATACCATGCGGACTTTTCTCCATGGGAGTAATATCTTAAACTGTCTACGCTTTGATCGTTTCGTGGAAGACCAGTAATAGTTTCCGAAGCACATCTGGAGGCAATCTGTAATCTGTGGACCTACAGAGTGTTGATGAAACACAAAAATTACATCGTCATTGAATACAATAAGTAACATGCAAAATTTTCTCCATGAGAGTAATGTCTCAAATTGTCTACGTTTTGATCGTGCCATTAAAGTCCAGTAGTAGTTTCCGAAGCGCATCTGGAGGCATTCTGTAATCTGTGGACCTACAGAGTGATGATGAAACACAAAAATTGCATCGTCATTGAATACAATAAGTACCATGCGGACTTTTCTCCATGGGAGTAATGTCTCAAATTGTCTACGTTTTGATCGTGCCATTAAAGACCAGTAGTAGTTTCCGAAGCGCATCTGCATTCATTCTGTAATCTGTGGACCTACAGAGTATTGATGAAACACAAAAATTGCATCGTCATTGAATACAATAAGTACCATGCAAACTTTTCTCCATGGGAGTAATGTCTCAAATTGTCTACGTTTTGATTGTGCCATTAAAGACCAGTAGTAGTTTCCGAAGCGCATCTGGAGGCATTCTGTAATCTGTGGACCTACAGAGTGTTGATGAAACACAAAAATTGCATCGGAATTGAATACAACAAGTACCAAGCAAACTTTTCTCCATGAGAGTAATGTCTCAAACTGTCTACGTTTCGATCGTTCCCTGGAAGACCAGTAGTAGTTTCGAAAGCACATCTGGGTTCATTCACGAATCTGTGGACATACAGGATGTTGATGAAACACAAAAATTGCATCGACATTGAATACAATAAGTTCCATGCGTACTTTTCTCCACGGGAGTAATGTCTCAAACTGTCTACGATTTGATTGCTCCCTGGAAGACCAGTAGTTGTTTCCGAAGCACATCTGGAGTCATTCTGTGATCTGTGGACCTACAGAGAGTTGATGAAACACAAAGTTGCATCGGCATTGAATACAATGAATACCATGCGGACTTATCTCCATGGGAGTAATATCTTAAACTGTCTACTCTTTGATCGTTCCCTGGAAGACCAGTAGTAGTTTCCGAAGCACATCTGGAGGCAATCTGTAATATATGAAGCATCAGAGTGGTGATGAAACACAAATATGGCATCGGCATTGTATACAATAAGTACCATGCGGACTTTTCTAAATGGGTGTAATGCCTCAAACTGACTACGCTTTGATCGTTCCCTGGAAGACCAGTAGTAGTTTCCGAAGCACATCTGGAGGAATTCTGTAATCTGTGGACCTACAGAGTGTTGATGAAGCACAAAAATTGCATCGGCATTGAATACAATAAGTACCATGCGGACTTTTCTTCATGGGAGTAATGTCTCAAACTGTCTACGATTTGATCGTTCCCTGGAAGATTAGTAGTAGTTTCCGAAGCACATCTGGAGGCATTCTGTAATCAGTGGACCTACAGAGTGGTGATGAAACACAAATATAGCATCGGAATTGTATACAATAAGTACCATGCGGACTTTTCTCCATGGAAGAATTGTCTCAAACTGTCTACGCTTTGATCGATTCCCGGAAGACCAGTAGTAGTTTCCGAAGCACATCTGGAGGAATGCTGTAATCTGTGGACCTACAGAGTGTTGATGAAGCACAAAAATTGCATCGGCATTGAATACAATACGTACCTTGCGGACTTATCTCCATGGGAGAATTGTCTCAAACTGTCTACGCTTTGATCAATTCCATGAAGACCAGTAGTAGTTTCCGAAGCTCATCTGGAGGCATTCTGTAATCTTTTGACCTACAGGGTGTTGATGAAACACAAAAATTGCATCGGCATTGAATACAATAAAGACCATGCGGACTTTTCTTCATGGCAGTAATGTCTCAAACTGTCTACGATTTCATCGTTCCCTGGAAGATTAGTAGTAGTTTCCGAAGCGCATCTGGAGGCATTCTGTAATCTGTGGACCTACAGAGAGTTGATGAAACACAAAAATTTCATCGGCATTGAATACAATGAATACCATGCGGACTTATCTCCATGGGATTAATATCTTAAACTGTCTACGCTTTGATCGTTCCCTGGAAGACCAGTATTAGTTTCCGAAGCACATCTGGAGGCAATCTGTAATATATGGAGCTTCAGAGTGGTGATGAAACACAAATATGGCATCGGCATTGTATACAATAAGTACCATGCGGACTTTTCTAAATGGGAGTAATGCCTCAAACTGACTACGCTTTGATCGTTCCCTGGAAGACCAGTAGTAGTTTCCGAAGCACATCTGGAGGCATTCTGTAATATATGGAGCTTCAGAGTGGGGATGAAACACAAATATAGCATCGGCATTGTATACAATAAGTACCATGCGGACTTTTCTCCATGGGAGTAATGCCTCAAACTGTCTACGATTTGATCGTTCCCTGGAAGACCAGTAGTAGTTTCCGAAGCACATCTGGAGGCATTCTGTAAACTGTGGACCTACAGAGTGTTGATGAAGCACAAAAATTGCATCGGCATTGAATACAATAAGTACCATGCGGACTTTTCTTCATGGGAGTAATGTCTCAAACTGTCTACGATTTGATCGTTCCCTGGAAGATTAGTACTAGTTTCCGAAGCACATCTGGAGGCATTCTGTAATCTGTAGACCTACAGAGTGTTGATGAAACACAAAAATTGCATCGGCATTGAATACAATAAGTACCATGCGGACTTTTCTCCATGGGAGTAATGTCTCAAATTGTCTACGTTTTGATCGTGCCATTAAAGACCAGTAGTAGTTTCCGAAGCACATCTGCATTCATTCTGTAATCTGTGGACCTACAGAGTATTGATGAAACACAAAAATTGCATCGGCATTGAATACAATGAATACCATGCGGACTTATATCCATGGGAGTAATATCTTAAACTGTCTACCCTTTGATCGTTCCCTGGAAGGCCAGTAGTAGTTTCCGAAGCACATCAGGAGGCAATCTGTAATATATGGAGCTTCAGAGTGGTGATGAAACACAAATATGGCATCGGCATTGTATACAATAAGTACCGTGGGGACTTTTCTCCATGGGAGTAATGTCTCAAACAGTCAACGTTTCGATCGTTCCCTGGAAGACCAGTAGTAGTTTGCCAAGCACATCTGGGGGCATTCAGGAATCTGTGGACCTACAGGATGTTGAGGAAACACAAAAATTGCATCTACATTGAATACAATAAGTTCCATGCGGACTTTTCTCCACGGGAGTAATGTCTGAAACTGTCTACGATTTGATCGTTCCCTGGAAGATTAGTAGTAGTTTCCGAAGCACATCTGGAGGCATTCTGTAATCAGTGGACCTACAGAGTGGTGATGAAACACAAATATAGCATCGGAATTGTATACAATAAGTACCATGCGGACTTTTCTCCATGGGAGAATTGTCTCAAACTGTCTACGCTTTGATCGATTCCAGGAAGACCAGTAGTAGTTTCCGAAGCACATCTGGATTCAATCTGTAATATATGGAGCTTCAGAGTGGTGATGAAACACAAATATGGCATCGGCATTGTATACAATAAGTACCATGCGGACTTTTCTAAATGGGAGTAATGCCTCAAACAGACTACGCTTTGATCGTTCCCTGGAAGACCAGTAGTAGTTTCCGAAGCACATCTGGAGGCATTCTGTAATATATGGAGCTTCAATGTGGGGATGAAACACAAATATAGCATCGGCATTGTATACAATAAGTACGATGCGGACTTTTCTCCATGGGAGTAATGCCTCAAACTGTCTACGCTTTCATCGTTCCCTGGAAGACCAGTAGTAGTTTCCGAAGCACATCTGGATTCATTCTGTAATCTGTGGACCTACAGAGTGTTGATGAAGCACAAAAATTGCATCGGCATTGAATTCAATAAGTACCATGCGGACTTTTCTTCATGGGAGTAATGTCTCAAACTGTCTACGATTTGATCGTTCCCTGGAAGATTAGTAGTAGTTTCCGAAGCACATCTGGAGGCATTCTGCAATCTGTGGACCTAAAGAGTGGTGATGAAACACAAATATAGCATCGGAATTGTATACAATAAGTACCATGCGGACTTTTCTCCATGTTAGAATTGTCTCAAACTGTCTACGCTTTGATCGATTCCAGAAAGACCAGTAGTAGTTTCCGAAGCACATCTGAAGGAATACTGTAATCTGTGGACCTACAGAGTGTTGATGAAGCAAAAAAATTGCATCGGCATTGAATACAATAAGTACCATGCGGACTTTTCTCCATGGGAGAATTGTCTCAAACTGTCTACGCTTTGATCGATTCCAGGAAGACCAATAGTAGTTTCCGAAGCGCATCTGGAGGCATTCTGTAATCTGTGGACCTACAGAGTGTTGATGAAGCACAAAAATTGCATCGGCATTGAATACAATAAGTACCATGAGGACTTTTCTTCATGGGAGTAATGTCTCAAACTGTCTACGATTTGATCGTTCCCTGGAAGATTAGTAGTAGTTTCCGAAGCACATCTGAAAGCATTCTGTAATCTGTGGACCTACAGAGTGTTGATGAAACACAAAAATTGCATCGGCATTGAATACAATAGGTACCATGCGAACTTTTCTCCATGGGAGTAATGTCTCAAATTGTCTACGTTTTGATCGTGCCATTAAAGACCAGCAGTAGTTTTCGAAGCGCATCTGGAGGCATTCTGTAATCTGTGGACCTACAGAGTGTTGATGAAACACAAAAATTGCATCGTCATTCAATACAATAAGTACCATGCAAACTTTTCTCCATGGGAGTAATGTCTCAAACTGTCTACGTTTCGATCGTTCCCTGGATGACCAGTAGTAGTTTCGTAAGCACATCTGGGTTCATTCACGAATCTGTGGACCTACAGAGTGTTGATGAAACACAAAAATTGCATCGGCATTGAAGACAATAAGTACCATGTGTACTCTTCTCCATGGGAGAATTGTCTCAAACTGTCTACGATTTGATCGATTGCACGAAGACCATTAGTAGTTTCCGAAGGAAACCTGGAGGCATGCTGTAATCTGTGGACCTACTGAGTGTTGATGAAACACAAAAATTGCATCGGCATTGAATACAATAAGTACCGTGGGGACTTTTCTCCATGGGAGTTATGTCTCAAACTGTCTAGGTTTCGATCGTTCCCTGGAAGACCAGTAGTAGTTTCCCAAGCACATCTGGGGGCATTCAGGAATGTGTGGACCTACAGGATGTTGAGGAAACACAAAAATTGCATCTACATTGAATACAATAAGTTCCATGCGGACTTTTCTCCACGGGAGTAATGTCTCAAACTGTCTACGATTTGATCGCTCCGTGGAAGACCAGTAGTTGTTTCTGAAGCACATATGGAGGCATTCTGTGATCTGTGGACCTACAGAGAGTTGATGAAACACAAAAATTGCATCTTCATTGAATTCAATAAATACCATGCGGACTTTTCTCCATGGGAGTAATATCTTAAACTGTCTACGCTTTGATCGTTTCCTGGAAGACCAGTAATAGTTTCCGAAGCACATCTGGAGGCATTCTGTAATCTGTGGACCTACAGAGTGTTGATTAAACACAAAAATTGCATCGTCATTGAATACAATAAGTAACATGCAAAATTTTCTCCATGAGAGTAATGTCTCAAATTGTCTACGTTTTGATCGTGCCATTAAAGTCCAGTAGTAGTTTCCGAAGCGCATCTGGAGGCATTCTGTAATCTGTGGACCTACAGAGTGATGATGAAACACAAAAATTGCATCGTCATTGAATACAATAAGTACCATGCGGACTCTTCTCCATGGGAGTAATGTCTCAAATTGTCTACGTTTTGATCGTGCCATTAAAGACCAGTAGTAGTTTCCGAAGCGCATCTGCATTCATTCTGTAATCTGTGGACCTACAGAGTATTGATGAAACACAAAAATTGCATCGTCATTGAATACAATAAGTACCATGCAAACTTTTCTCCATGGGAGTAATGTCTCAAATTGTCTACGTTTTGATTGTGCCATTAAAGACCAGTAGTAGTTTCCGAAGCGCATCTGGAGGCATTCTGTAATCTGTGGACCTACAGAGTGTTGATGAAACACAAAAATTGCATCGGAATTGAATACAATAAGTACCAAGCAAACTTTTCTCCATGGGAGTAATGTCTCAAACTGTCTACGTTTCGATCGTTCCCTGGAAGACCAGTAGTAGTTTCGAAAGCACATCTGGGTTCATTCACGAATCTGTGGACATACAGGATGTTGATGAAACACAAAAATTGCATCGACATTGAATACAATAAGTTCCATGCGTACTTTTCTCCACGGGAGTAATGTCTCAAACTGTCTACGATTTGATTGCTCCCTGGAAGACCAGTAGTTGTTTCCGAAGCACATCTGGAGTCATTCTGTGATCTGTGGACCTACAGAGAGTTGATGAAACACAAAGTTGCATCGGCATTGAATACAATGAATACCATGCGGACTTATCTCCATGGGAGTAATATCTTAAACTGTCTACTCTTTGATCGTTCCCTGGAAGACCAGTAGTAGTTTCCGAAGCACATCTGGAGGCAATCTGTAATATATGAAGCATCAGAGTGGTGATGAAACACAAATATGGCATCGGCATTGTATACAATAAGTACCATGCGGACTTTTCTAAATGGGAGTAATGCCTCAAACTGACTACGCTTTGATCGTTCCCTGGAAGACCAGTAGTAGTTTCCGAAGCACATCTGGAGGAATTCTGTAATCTGTGGACCTACAGAGTGTTGATGAAGCACAAAAATTGCATCGGCATTGAATACAATAAGTACCATGCGGACTTTTCTTCATGGGAGTAATGTCTCAAACTGTCTACGATTTGATCGTTCCCTGGAAGATTAGTAGTACTTTCCGAAGTACATCTGGAGGCATTCTGTAATCAGTGGACCTACAGAGTGGTGATGAAACACAAATATAGCATCGGAATTGTATACAATAAGTACCATGCGGACTTTTCTCCATGGAAGAATTGTCTCAAACTGTCTACGCTTTGATCGATTCCAGGAAGACCAGTAGTAGTTTCCGAAGCACATCTGGAGGAATGCTGTAATCTGTGGACCTACAGAGTGTTGATGAAGCACAAAAATTGCATCGGCATTGAATACAATACGTACCTTGCGGACTTTTCTCCATGGGAGAATTGTCTCAAACTGTCTACGCTTTGATCGATTCCATGAAGACCAGTAGTAGTTTCCGAAGCGCATCTGGAGGCATTCTGTAATCTGTGGACCTACAGGGTGTTGATGAAACACAAAAATTGCATCGGCATTGAATACAATAAATACCATGCGGACTTTTCTTCATGGCAGTAATGTCTCAAACTGTCTACGATTTGATCGTTCCCTGGAAGATTAGTAGTAGTTTCCGAAGCGCATCTGGAGGCATTCTGTAATCTGTGGACCTACAGAGAGTTGATGAAACACAAAAATTGCATCGGCATTGAATACAATGAATACCATGCGGACTTATCTCCATGGGATTAATATCTTAAACTGTCTACGCTTTGATCGTTCCCTGGAAGACCAGTATTAGTTTCCGAAGCACATCTGGAGGCAATCTGTAATATATGGAGCTTCAGAGTGGTGATGAAACACAAATATGGCATCGGCATTGTATACAATAAGTACCATGCGGACTTTTCTAAATGGGAGTAATGCCTCAAACTGACTACGCTTTGATCGTTCCCTGGAAGACCAGTAGTAGTTTCCGAAGCACATCTGGAGGCATTCTGTAATATATGGAGCTTCAGAGTGGGGATGAAACACAAATATAGCATCGGCATTGTATACAATAAGTACCATGCAGACTTTTCTCCATGGGAGTAATGCCTCAAACTGTCTACGATTTGATCGTTCCCTGGAAGACCAGTAGTAGTTTCCGAAGCACATCTGGAGGCATTCTGTAATCTGTGGACCTACAGAGTGTTGATGAAGCACAAAAATTGCATCGGCATTGAATACAATAAGTACCATGCGGACTTTTCTTCATGGGAGTAATGTCTCAAACTGTCTACGATTTGATCGTTCCCTGGAAGATTAGTAGTAGTTTCCGAAGCACATCTGGAGGCATTCTGTAATCTGTAGACCTACAGAGTGTTGATGAAACACAAAAATTGCATCGGCATTGAATACAATAAGTACCATGCGGACTTTTCTCCATGGGAGTAATGTCTCAAATTGTCTACGTTTTGATCGTTCCATTAAAGACCAGTAGTAGTTTCCGAAGCGCAACCGGAGGCACTCTGTAATCTGTGGACCTACAGAATGTTGATGAAACACAAATATGGCATCGGCATTGTATACAATAAGTACCATGCAAACTTTTCTCCATGGGAGTAATGTCTCAAACTGTCTACGTTTCGATCGTTCCCTGGATGACCAGTAGTAGTTTCGAAAGCACATCTGGGTTCATTCACGAATCTGTGGACCTACAGAGTGTTGATGAAACACAAAAATTGCATCGGCATTGAAGACAATAAGTACCATGTGGACTCTTCTCCATGGGAGAATTGTCTCAAACTGTCTACGATTTGATCGATTGCACGAAGACCATTAGTAGTTTCCGAAGGAAACCTGGAGGCATGCTGTAATCTGTGGACCTACTGAGTGTTGATGAAACACAAAAATTGCATCGGCATTGAATACAATAAGTACCGTGGGGACTTTTCTCCATGGGAGTTATGTCTCAAACTGTCTAGGTTTCGATCGTTCCCTGGAAGACCAGTAGTAGTTTCCCAAGCACATCTGGGGGCATTCAGGAATGTGTGGACCTACAGGATGTTGAGGAAACACAAAAATTGCATCTACATTGAATACAATAAGTTCCATGCGGACTTTTCTCCACGGGAGTAATGTCTCAAACTGTCTACGATTTGATCGCTCCGTGGAAGACCAGTAGTTGTTTCTGAAGCACATATGGAGGCATTCTGTGATCTGTGGACCTACAGAGAGTTGATGAAACACAAAAATTGCATCTTCATTGAATTCAATAAATACCATGCGGACTTTTCTCCATGGGAGTAATATCTTAAACTGTCTACGCTTTGATCGTTTCCTGGAAGACCAGTAATAGTTTCCGAAGCACATCTGGAGGCATTCTGTAATCTGTGGACCTACAGAGTGTTGATGAAACACAAAAATTGCATCGTCATTGAATACAATAAGTAACATGCAAAATTTTCTCCATGGGAGTAATGTCTCAAATTGTCTACGTTTTGATCGTGCCATTAAAGTCCAGTAGTAGTTTCCGAAGCGCATCTGGAGGCATTCTGTAATCTGTGGACCTACAGAGTGATGATGAAACACAAAAATTGCATCGTCATTGAATACAATAAGTACAATGCGGACTTTTCTCCATGGGAGTAATGTCTCAATTTGTCTACGTTTTGATCGTGCCATTAAAGACCAGTAGTAGTTTCCGAAGCGCATCTGCATTCATTCTGTAATCTGTGGACCTACAGAGTATTGATGACACAAAAATTGCATCGTCATTGAATACAATAAGTACCATGCAAACTTTTCTCCAATGGAGTAATGTCTCAAATTGTCTACGTTTTGATTGTGACATTAAAGACCAGTAGTAGTTTCCGAAGCGCATCTGGAGGCATTCTGTAATCTGTGGACCTACAGAGTGTTGATGAAACACAAAAATTGCATCGGAATTGAATACAATAAGTACCAAGCAAACTTTTCTCCATGGGAGTAATGTCTCAAACTGTTAACGTTTCGATCGTTCCCTGGAAGACCAGTAGTAGTTTCGAAAGCACATCTGGGTTCATTCACGAATCTGTGGACATACAGGATGTTGATGAAACACAAAAATTGCATCGACATTGAATACAATAAGTTCCATGCGTACTTTTCTCCACGGGAGTAATGTCTCAAACTGTCTACGATTTGATTGCTCCCTGGAAGACCAGTAGTTGTTTCCGAAGCACATCTGGAGTCATTCTGTGATCTGTGGACCTACAGAGAGTTGATGAAACACAAAGTTGCATCGGCATTGAATACAATGAATACCATGCGGACTTATCTCCATGGGAGTAATATCTTAAACTGTCTACTCTTTGATCGTTCCCTGGAAGACCAGTAGTAGTTTCCGAAGCACATCTGGAGGCCATCTGTAATATATGAAGCATCAGAGTGGTGATGAAGCACAAATATGGCATCGGCATTGTATACAATAAGTACCATGCGGACTTTTCTAAATGGGAGTAATGCCTCAAACTGACTACGCTTTGATCGTTCCCTGGAAGACCAGTAGTAGTTTCCGAAGCACATCTGGAGGAATTCTGTAATCTGTGGACCTACAGAGTGTTGATGAAGCACAAAAATTGCATCGGCATTGAATACAATAAGTACCATGCGGACTTTTCTTCATGGGAGTAATGTCTCAAACTGTCTACGATTTGATCGTTCCCTGGAAGATTAGTAGTAGTTTCCGAAGCACATCTGGAGGCATTCTGTAATCAGTGGACCTACAGAGTGGTGATGAAACACAAATATAGCATCGGAATTGTATACAATAAGTACCATGCGGACTTTTCTCCATGGAAGAATTGTCTCAAACTGTCTACGCTTTGATCGATTCCAGGAAGACCAGTAGTAGTTTCCGAAGCACATCTGGAGGAATGCTGTAATCTGTGGACCTACAGAGTGTTGATGAAGCACAAAAATGGCATCGGCATTGAATACAATACGTACCTTGCGGACTTATCTCCATGGGAGAATTGTCTCAAACTGTCTACGCTTTGATCGATTCCATGAAGACCAGTAGTAGTTTCCGAAGCTCATCTGGAGGCATTCTGTAATCTTTTGACCTACAGGGTGTTGATGAAAAACAAAAATTGCATCGGCATTGATTACAATAAATACCATGCGGACTTTTCTTCATGGCAGTGATGTCTCAAACTGTCTACGATTTGATCGTTCCCTGGAAGATTAGTAGTAGTTTCCGAAGCGCATCTGGAGGCATTCTGTAATCTGTGGACCTACAGAGAGTTGATAAAACACAAAAATTGCATCGGCATTTAATACAATGAATACCATGCGCACTTATCTCCATGGGATTAATATCTTAAACTGTCTACGCTTTGATCGTTCCCTGGAAGACCAGTATTAGTTTCCGAAGCACATCTGGAGGCAATCTGTAATATATGGAGCTTCAGAGTGGTGATGAAACACAAATATGGCATCGGCATTGTATACAATAAGTACCATGCGGACTTTTCTAAATGGGAGTAATGCCTCAAACTGACTACGCTTTGATCGTTCCCTGGAAGACCAGTAGTAGTTTCCGAAGCACATCTGGAGGCATTCTGTAATATATGGAGCTTCAGAGTGGGGATGAAACACAAATATAGCATCGGAATTGTATACAATAAGTACCATGCGGACTTTTCTCCATGGGAGTAATGCCTCAAACTGTCTACGATTTGATCGTTCCCTGGAAGACCAGTAGTAGTTTCCGAAGCACATCTGGAGGCATTCTGTAATCTGTGGACCTACAGAGTGTTGATGAAGCACAAAAATTGCATCGGCATTGAATACAATAAGTACCATGCGGACTTTTCTTCATGGGAGTAATGTCTCAAACTGTCTACGATTTGATCGTTCCCTGGAAGATTAGTAGTAGTTTCCGAAGCACATCTGGAGGCATTCTGTAATCTGTAGACCTACAGAGAATTGATGAAACACAAAAATTGCATCGGCATTAAATACAATAAGTACCATGCGGACTTTTCACCATGGGAGTAATGTCTCAAATTGTCTACGTTTTGATCGTGCCATTAAAGACCAGTAGTAGTTTCCGAAGCGCATCTGCATTCATTCTGTAATCTGTGGACCTACAGAGTATTGATGAAACACAAAAATTGCATCGGCATTGAATACAATGAATACCATGCGGACTTATATCCATGGGAGTAATATCTTAAACTGTCTACTCTTTGATCGTTCCCTGGAAGGCCAGTAGTAGTTTCCGAAGCACATCAGGAGGCAATCTGTAATATATGGAGCTTCAGAGTGGTGATGAAACATAAATATGGCATCGGCATTGTATACAATAAGGACCGTGGGGACTTTTCTCCATGGGAGTAATGTCTCAAACTGTCTACGTTTCGATCGTTCCCTGGAAGACCAGTAGTAGTTTCCCAAGCACATCTGGGGGCATTCAGGAATCTGTGGACCTACAGGATGTTGAGGAAACACAAAAATTGCATCTACATTGAATACAATAAGTTCCATGCGGACTTTTCTCCACGGGAGTAATGTCTCAAACTGTCTACGATTTGATCGCTCCCTGGAAGACCAGTAGTTGTTTCCGAAGCACATATAGAGGCATTCTGTGATCTGTGGACCTACAGAGAGTTGCTGAAACACAAAAATTGCATTGGCATTGAATACAATAAATACCATGCGGACTTTTCTCCATGGGAGTAATATCTTAAACTGTCTACGCTTTGATCGTTCCCTGGAAGACCAGTAATAGTTTCCGAAGCACATCTGGAGGCATTCTGTAATATATGGAGCTTCAGAGTGGTGATGAATCACAAATATAGCATCGGCATTGTATACAATAAGTACCATGCGGACTTTTCTCCATGGGAGTAATGCCTCAAACTGTCTACGCTTTGATCGTTCCCTGGAAGACCAGTAGTAGTTTCTGAAGCACATCTGGAGGCATTCTGTAATCTGTGGATCTACAGAGTGTTGATGAAGCACAAAAATTGCATCGGCATTGAATACAATATGTACTATGCGGACTTTTCCTCATGGGAGTAATGTCTCAAACTGTCTACGATTTGATCGTTCCCTGGAAGATTAGTAGTAGTTTCCGAAGCACATCTGGAGGCATTCTGTATTCTGTGGACCTACAGAGTGTTGATGAAACACAAAAATTGCATCAGCATTGAATAAAATAAGTACCATGCGGACTTTTCTCCATGGGAGTAATGTCTCAAATTGTCTACGTTTTGATCGTTCCATTAAAGACCAGTAGTAGTTTCCGAAGCGCAACCGGAGGCACTCTGTAATCTGTGGACCTACAGAGTGTTGATGAAACACAAATATGGCATCGGCATTGTATACAATAAGTACCATGCGGACTTTTCTCCATGGGAGTAATGCCTCAAACTGACTACGCTTTGATCGTTCCCTGGAAGACCAGTAGTAGTTTCCAAAGCACATCTGGAGGCATTCTGTGATCTGTGGACATACAGAGAGTTGATGAAACACAAAAATTGCATCGGCATTGAATACAATGAATACCATGCGGACTTATCTCCATGGGATTGATATCTTAAACTGTCTACGCTTTGATCGTTCCCTGGAAGACCAGTAGTAGTTTCCGAAGCACATCTGGAGGCAATCTGTAATATATGGAGCTTCAGAGTGGTGATGAAACACAAATATGGCATCGGCATTGTATACAATAAGTACCAAGAGGACTTTTCTAAATGGGAGTAATGCCTCAAACTGACTACGCTTTGATCGTTCCCTGGAAGACCAGTAGTAGTTTCCGAAGCACATCTGGAGGCGTTCTGTAAAATATGGAGCTTCAGAGTGGGGATGAAACACAAATATAGCATCGGCATTGTATACAATAAGTACGATGCGGACTTTTCTCCATGGGAGTAATATCTTAAACTGTCTACCCTTTGATCGTTCCCTGGAAGACCAGTAATAGTTTCCGAAGCACATCTGGAGGCATTCTGTAAAATATGGAGCTTCAGAGTGTTGATGAATCACAAATATAGCATCGGCATTGTATACAATAAGTGCCATGCGGACTTTTCTCCATGGGAGTAATGCCTCAAACTGTCTACGATTTGATCGTTCCCTGGAAGACCAGTAGTAGTTTCCGAAGCACATCTGGAGGCATTCTGTAATCTGTGGACCTACAGAGTGTTGATGAAGCACAAAAATTGCATCGGCATTGAATACAATAAGTACCATGCGGACTTTTCTTCATGGGAGTAACGTCTCAATCTGTCTACGATTTGATCGTTCCCTGGAAGATTAGTAGTAGTTTCCGAAGCACATGTGGAGGCATTCTGTAATCTGTGGACCTACAGAGTGTTGATGAAACACAAAAATTGCATCGGCATTGAATACAATAAGTACCATGCGGACTTTTCTCCATGGGAGTAATGTCTCAAATTGTCTACGATTTGATTGCTCCCTGGAAGACCAGTAGTTGTTTCCGAAGCACATCTGGAGGCATTCTGTGATCTGTGGACCTACAGAGAGTTGATGAAACACAAAAATTGCATCGGCATTGAATACAATAAGTACCATGAGGACTTTTCTCCATGGGAGTAATGTCTCAAACTGTCTACGTTTCGATCGTTCCCTGGAAGACCAGTAGTAGTTTCGAAAGCACATCTGGGTTCATTCACGAATCTGTGGACCTACAGGATGTTGATGAAACACAAAAATTGCATCGACATTGAATACAATAAGTTCCATGCGTACTTTTCTCCACGGGAGTAATGTCTCAAACTGTCTACGATTTGATTGCTCCCTGGAAGACCAGTAGTTGTTTCCGAAGCACATCTGGAGGCATTCTGTGATCTGTGGACCTACAGAGAGTTGATGAAACACAAAAATTGCATCGGCATTGAATACAATGAATACCATGCGGACTTATCTCCATGGGAGTAATATCTTAAACTGCCTACTCTTTGATCGTTCCCTGGAAGACCAGTAGTAGTTTCCGAAGCACATCTGGAGGCAATCTGTAATATATGGAGCTTCAGAGTGGTGATGAAACACAAATATGGCATCGGCATTGTATACAATAAGTACAGTGGGGACTTTTCTCCATGGGAGTAATGTCTCAAACTGTCTACGTTTCGATCGTTCCCTGGAAGACCAGTAGTAGTTTCCCAAGCACATCTGGAGGCATTCAGGAATCTGTGGACCTACAGGATGTTAAGGGAACACAAAAATTGCATCTACATTGAATACAATAAGTTCCAGGCGGACTTTTCTCCACGGGAGTAATGTCTCAAACTGTCTACGATTTGATCGCTCCCTGGAAGACCAGTAGTTGTTTCCGAAGCACATATAGAGGCATTCTGTGATCTGTGGACCTACAGAGAGTTGCTGAAACACAAAAATTGCATCGGCATTGAATACAATAAATACCATGCGGACTTTTCTCCATGGGAGTAATATGTTAAACTGTCTACGCTTTGATCGTTCCCTGGAAGACCAGTAATAGTTTCCGAAGCACATCTGGAGGCATTCTGTAATATATGGAGCTTCAGAGTGGTGATGAATCACAAATATAGCATCGGCATTGTATACAATAAGTACCATGCGGACTTTTCTCCATGGGAATAATGCCTCAAACTATCTACACTTTGATCGTTCCCTGGAAGACCAGTAGTAGTTTCTGAAGCACATCTGGAGGCATTCTGTAATCTGTGGATCTACAAAGTGTTGATGAAGCACAAAAATTCCATCGGCATTGAATACAATAAGTACTATGCGGACTTTTCTTCATGGGAGTAATGTCTCAAACTGTCTGCGATTTGATGGTTCCCTGGAAGATTAGTAGTAGTTTCCGAAGCACATCTGGAGGCATTCTGTATTCTGTGGACCTACAGAGTGTTGATGAAACACAAAAATTGCATCGGCATTGAATACAATAAGTACCATGCGGACTTTTCTCCATGGGAGTAATGTCTCAAATTGTCTACGTTTTGATCGTTCCATTAAAGACCAGTAGTAGTTTCCGAAGCGCAACCGGAGGCACTCTGTAATCTGTGGACCTACATAGTGTTTATGAAACACAAAAATTGCATCGACACTGAATACAATAAGTTCCATGCGGACTTTTCTCCACGGGAGTAATGTCTCAAACTGTCTATGATTTGATTGCTCCCTGGAAGACCAGTAGTTGTTTCCGAAGCACATCTGGAGGCATTCTGTGATCTGTCGACCTACAGAGAGTTGATGAAACACAAAAATTGCATCGGCATTGAATACAATGAATACCATGCGGACTTATCTCCATGGGATTAATATCTTAAACTGTCTACGCTTTGATCGTTCCTTGGAAGACCAGTATTAGTTTCCGAAGCACATCTGGAGGCAATCTGTAATATATGGAGCTTCAGAGTGGTGATGAAACACAAATATGGCGTCGGCATTGTATACAATAAGTACCATGCGGACTTTTCTAAATGGGAGTAATGCCTCAAACTGACTACGCTTTGATCGTTCCCTGGAAGACCAGTAGTAGTTTCCGAAGCACATCTGGAGGCATTCTGTAACATATGGAGCTTCAGAGTGGGGATGAAACACAAATATAGCATCGGCATTGTATACAATAAGTACGATGCAGACTTTTCTCCATGGGGGTAATGCCTCAAACTGTCTACGCTTTCATCGTTCCCTGGAGGACCAGTAGTAGTTTCCGAAGCACATTTGGATTCATTCTGTAATCTGTGGACCTACAGAGTGTTGATGAAGCACAAACATTGCATCGGCATTGAATTCAATAAGTACCATGCGGACTTTTCTTCATGGGAGTAATGTCTCAAACTGTCTACGATTTGATCGTTCCCTGGAAGATTAGTAGTAGTTTCCGAAGCACATCTGGAGGCATTCTGTAATCTGTGGACCTACAGAGTGGTGATGAAACACAAATATAGCATCGGAATTGTATACAATTAGTACCATGTGGACTTTTCTCCATGGGAGAATTGTCTCAAACTGTCTACGCTTTGATCGATTCCAGAAAGACCAGTAGTAGTTTCCGAAGCACATCTGAAGGAATGCTGTAATCTGTGGACCTACAGAGAGTTGATGAAGCAAAAAAATTGCATCGGCATTGAATACAATACGTATCTTGCGGACTTTTCTCCATGGCAGAATTGTCTCAAACTGTCTACGCTTTGATCAATTCCAGGAAGCCCAGTAGTAGTTTCCGAAGCGCATCTGGAGGCATTCTGTAATCTGTGGACCTACAGAGTGTTGATGAAACCCAAAAATTGCATCGGCATTGAATACAATAAGTACCAAGCAAACTTTTCTCCATGGGAGTAATGTCTCAATCTGTCAACGTTTCGATCGTTCCCTGGAAGACCAGTAGTAGTTTCCCAAGCACATCTGGGGGCATTCAGGAATCTGTGGACCTACAGGATGTTGAGGAAACACAAAAATTGCATCGACATTGAATACAATAAGTTCCATGCGGACTTTTCTCCACGGGAGTAATGTCTCAAACTGTCTACGATTTGATCGCTCCCTGGAAGTCCAGTAGTTGTTTCCGAAGCACATATAGAGGCATTCTGTGATCTGTGGACCTACAGAGAGTGTTGATGAAACACAAAAATTGCATCGGCATTGAATACAATAAATACCATGAGGACTTTTCTCCATGGGAGTAATATCTTAAACTGTCTACGCTTTGATTGTTCCCTGGAAGACCAGTAATAGTTTCCGAAGCACATCTGGAGGCATTCTGTAATATATGGAGCTTCAGAGTGTTGATGAATCACAAATATAGCATCGGCATTGTATACAATAAGTACCATGCGGACTTTTCTCCATGGGAGTAATGCCTCAAACTGTCTACGCTTTGATCGTTCCCTGGGAGACCAGTAGTAGTTTCCGAAGCACATCTGGAGGCATTCTGTAATCTGTGGACCTACAGAGTGTTGATGAAGCACAAAAATTGCATCGGCATTGAATACAATAAGTACCATGCGGACTTTTCTTCATGGGAGCAATGTCTCAAACTGTCTACGATTTGATCGTTCCCTGGAAGATTAGTAGTAGTTTCCGAAGCACATGTGGAGGCATTCTGTAATCTGTGGACCTACAGAGTGTTGATGAAACAGAAAAATTGCATCGGCATTGAATACAATAAGTACCATGCGGACTTTTCTCCATGGGAGTAATGTCTCAAATTGTCTACGTTTTGATCGTGCCATTAAAGACCAGTAGTAGTTTTCGAAATGCATCTGGAGGCATTCTGTAATCTGTGGACCTACAGGGTGTTGATGAAACACAAAAATTGCATCGTCATTGAATACAATAAGTACCATGCAAACTTTTCTCCATGGGAGTAATGTCTCAAACTGTCTACGTTTCGATCGTTCCCTGGAAGACCAGTAGTAGTTTCGAAAGCACATCTGGGTTCATTCACGAATCTGTGGACCTACAGAGTGTTGATGAAACACAAAAATTGCATCGGCATTGAAGACAATAAGTACCATGTGGACTTTTCTCCATGGGAGAATTGTCTCAAACTGTCTACGCTTTGATCGATTGCACGAAGACCATTAGTAGTTCCCGAAGCAAATCTGGAGGCATGCTGTAATCTGTGGACCTACAGAGTGTTGATGAAACACAAAAATTGCATCGGCATTGAATACAATAAATACCATGTGGACTTTTCTCCATGGGAGTAATATCTTAAACTGTCTACGCTTTGATCGTTCCCTGGAAGACCAGTAATAGTTTCCGAAGCACATCTGGAGGCATTCTGTAATATAATGAGCTTCAGAGTGGTGATGAATCACAAATATAGCATCGGCATTAAATACAATAAGTACCATGCGGACTTTTCTTCATGGGAGTAATGTCTCAAACTGTCTACGATTTGATCGTTCCTTGGAAGATTAGTAGTAGTTTCCGAAGCACATCTGGAGGCATTCTGTAATCTGTGGACCTACAGAGTGTTAATGAAACACAAAAATTGCATCGGCATTGAATACAATAAGTACCATGCGGACTTTTCTCCATGGGAGTAATGTCTCAAATTGTCTACGTTTTGATCGTTCCATTAAAGACCATTTGTAGTTTCCGAAGCAAATCTGGAGGCATGCAGTAATCTGTGGACCTACAGAGTGTTGATGAAACACAAAAATTGCATCGGCATTGAATACAATAAATACCATGCGGACTTTTCTCCATGGGAGTAATATCTTAAACTGTCTACGCTTTGATCGTTCCCTGGAAGACCAGTAATAGTTTCCGAAGCACATCTGGAGGCATTCTGTAATATATGGAGCTTCCGAGTGGTGATGAAACACAAATATAGCATCGTCATTGTATACAATAAGTACGATGCGGACTTTTCTCCATGGGAGTAATGCCTCAAACTGTCTACGCTTTCATCGTTCCCTGGAAGACCAGTAGTAGTTTCCGAAGCACATCTGGATTCATTCTGTAATCTGTGGACCTACAGAGTGTTGATGAAGCACAAAAATTGCATCGGCATTGAATTCAATAAGTACCATGCGGACTTTTCTTCATGGGAGTAATGTCTCAAACTGTCTACGATTTGATCGTTCCCTGGAAGATTAGTAGTAGTTTCCGAAGCACATCTGGAGGCATTCTGTAATCTGTGGACCTACAGAGTGGTGATGAAACACAAATATAGCATCGGAATTGTATACAATAAGTACCATGCGGACTTCTCTCCATGGGAGAATTGTCGCAAATTGTCTACGCTTTGATCGATTCCAGGAAGACCAGTAGTAGTTTCCGAAGCACATCTAAAGGAATGCTGTAATCTGTGGACCTACAGAGTGTTGATGAAGCACAAAAATTGCATCGGCATTGAATAGAATACGTATCTTGCGGACTTTTCTCCATGGGAGAATTGTCTCAAACTGTCTACGCTTTGATCGATTCCAGGAAGACCAGTAGTAGTTTCTGAAGCGCATCTGGAGGCATTCTGTAATCTGTGGACATACAGAGTGTTGATGAAACACAAAAATTGCATCGGCATTGAATACAATAAGTACCAGGCAAACTTTTCTTCATGGGAGTAATGTCTCAAACTGTCTACGTTTCGATCGTTCCCTGGAAGACCAGTAGTAGTTTCCCAAGCACATCTGGGGGCATTCAGGAATCTGTGGACCTACAGGAGGTTGAGGAAACACAAAAATTGCATCGACATTGAATACAATAAGTTCCATGCGGACTTTTCTCCACGGGAGTAATGTCTCAAACTGTCTACGATTTGATCGCTCCCTGGAAGACCAGTAGTTGTTTCCGAAGCACATATGGAGGCATTCTGTGATCTGTGGACCTACAGAGAGTTGATGAAACACAAAAATTGCATCGGCATTGAATACAATAAATACCATGTGGACTTTTCTCCATGGGAGTAATATCTTAAACTGTCTACGCTTTGATCGTTCCCTGGAAGACCAGTAATAGTTTCCGAAGCACATCTGGAGGCATTCTGTAATATATGGAGCTTCAGAGTGTTGATGAATCACAAATATAGCATCGGCATTGTATACAATAAGTACCATGCGGACTTTTCTCCATGGGAGTAATGCCTCAAACTGTCTACGCTTTGTCGTTCCCTGGAAGACCAGTAGTAGTTTCCGAAGCACATCTGGAGGCATTCTGTAATCTGTGGACCTACAGAGTGTTGATGAAGCACAAAAATTGCATCGGCATTGAATAGAATAAGTACCATGCGGACTTTTCTTCATGGGAGTAATGTCTCCAACTGTCTACGATTTGATCGTTCCCTGGAAGATTAGTAGTAGTTTCCGAAGCACATCTGGAGTCATTCTGTAATCAGTGGACCTACAGAGTGTTGATGAAACACAAAAATTGCATCGGCATTAAATACAATTAGTACCATGCGGACTTTTCTCCATGGGAGTAATGTCTCAAATTGTCTACGTTTTGATCGTGCCATTAAAGACCAGTAGTAGTTTCCGAAGCGCATCTGGAGGCATTCTGTAATCTGTGGACCTACAGAGTGTTGATGAAGCACAAAAATTGCATCGGCATTGAATTCAATAAGTACCATGCGGACTTTTCTTCATGGGAGTAATGTCTCAAACTGTCTACGATTTGATCGTTCCCTGGAAGATTAGTAGTAGTTTCCGAAGCACATCTGGAGGCATTCTGTAATCTGTGGACCTACAGAGTGGTGATGAAACACAAATATAGCATCGGAATTGTATACAATAAGTACCATGCGGACTTTTCTCCATGGGAGAATTGTCTCAAACTGTCTACGCTTTGATCGATTCCAGGAAGACCAGTAGTAGTTTCCGAAGCACATCTGAAGGAATGCTGTAATCTGTGGACCTACAGAGTGTTGATGAAGCACAAAAATTGCATCGGCATTGAATACAATACGTATCTTGCGGACTTTTCTCCATGGGAGAATTGTCTCAAACTGTCTACGCTTTGATCGATTCCAGGAAGACCAGTAGTAGTTTCCGAAGCGCATCTGGAGGCATTCTGTAATCTGTGGACCTACAGAGTGTTGATGAAACACAAAAATTGCATCGGCATTGAATACAATAAGTACCAAGCAAACTTATCTCCATGGGAGTAATGTCTCAAACTGTCTACGTTTCGATCGTTCCCTGGAAGACCAGTTGTAGTTTCCCAAGCACATCTGGGGGCATTCAGGAATCTGTGGACCTACAGGATGTTGAAGAAACACAAAAATTGCATCTACATTGAATACAATAAGTTCCATGCGGAATTTTCTCCACGGGAGTAATGTCTCAAACTGTCTACGATTTGATCGCTCCCTGGAAGACCAGTAGTTGTTTCCGAAGCACATCTGGTGGCATTCTGTAATATATGGAGCTTCAGAGTGTTGATGAATCACAAATATAGCATCGGCATTGTATACGATAAGTACCATGCGGACTTTTATCCATGGGAGTAATGCCTCAAACTGTCTACGCTTTGTCGTTCCCTGGAAGACCAGTAGTAGTTTCCGAAGCACATCTGGAGGCATTCTGTGATCTGTCGACCTACAGAGAGTTGATGAAACACAAAAATTGCATCGGCATTGAATACAATGAATACCATGCGGACTTATCTCCATGGGATTAATATCTTAAACTGTCTACGCTTTGATCGTTCCCTGGAAGACCAGTATTAGTTTCCGAAGCACATCTGGAGGCAATCTGTAATATATGGAGCTTCAGAGTGGTGATGAAACACAAATATGGCGTCGGCATTGTATACAATAAGTACCATGCGGACTTTTCTAAATGGGAGTAATGCCTCAAACTGACTACGCTTTGATCGTTCCCTGGAAGACCAGTAGTAGTTTCCGAAGCACATCTGGAGGCATTCTGTAACATATGGAGCTTCAGAGTGGGGATGAAACACAAATATAGCATCGGCATTGTATACAATAAGTACGATGCAGACTTTTCTCCATGGGGGTAATGCCTCAAACTGTCTACGCTTTCATCGTTCCCTGGAGGACCAGTAGTAGTTTCCGAAGCACATTTGGATTCATTCTGTAATCTGTGGACCTACAGAGTGTTGATGAAGCACAAACATTGCATCGGCATTGAATTCAATAAGTACCATGCGGACTTTTCTTCATGGGAGTAATGTCTCAAACTGTCTACGATTTGATCGTTCCCTGGAAGATTAGTAGTAGTTTCCGAAGCACATCTGGAGGCATTCTGTGATCTGTGGACCTACAGAGAGTTGATGAAACGCAAAAATTGCATCGGCATTGAATACAATGAATACCATGCGGACTTATCTCCATGGGATTAATATCTCAAACTGTCTACGATTTGATCGTTCCCTGGAAGATTAGTAGTAGTTTCCGAAGCACATCTGGAGGCATTCTGTAATCTGTGGACCTACAGAGTGGTGATGAAACACAAATATAGCATCGGAATTGTATACAATTAGTACCATGTGGACTTTTCTCCATGGGAGAATTGTCTCAAACTGTCTACGCTTTGATCGATTCCAGAAAGACCAGTAGTAGTTTCCGAAGCACATCTGAAGGAATGCTGTAATCTGTGGACCTACAGAGTGTTGATGAAGCAAAAAAATTGCATCGGCATTGAATACAATACGTATCTTGCGGACTTTTCTCCATGGCAGAATTGTCTCAAACTGTCTACGCTTTGATCAATTCCAGGAAGCCCAGTAGTAGTTTCCGAAGCGCATCTGGAGGCATTCTGTAATCTGTGGACCTACAGAGTGTTGATGAAACCCAAAAATTGCATCGGCATTGAATACAATAAGTACCAAGCAAACTTTTCTCCATGGGAGTAATGTCTCAATCTGTCAACGTTTCGATCGTTCCCTGGAAGACCAGTAGTAGTTTCCCAAGCACATCTGGGGGCATTCAGGAATCTGTGGACCTACAGGATGTTGAGGAAACACAAAAATTGCATCGACATTGAATACAATAAGTTCCATGCGGACTTTTCTCCACGGGAGTAATGTCTCAAACTGTCTACGATTTGATCGCTCCCTGGAAGTCCAGTAGTTGTTTCCGAAGCACATATAGAGGCATTCTGTGATCTGTGGACCTACAGAGAGTGTTGATGAAACACAAAAATTGCATCGGCATTGAATACAATAAATACCATGAGGACTTTTCTCCATGGGAGTAATATCTTAAACTGTCTACGCTTTGATTGTTCCCTGGAAGACCAGTAATAGTTTCCGAAGCACATCTGGAGGCATTCTGTAATATATGGAGCTTCAGAGTGTTGATGAATCACAAATATAGCATCGGCATTGTATACAATAAGTACCATGCGGACTTTTCTCCATGGGAGTAATGCCTCAAACTGTCTACGCTTTGATCGTTCCCTGGGAGACCAGTAGTAGTTTCCGAAGCACATCTGGAGGCATTCTGTAATCTGTGGACCTACAGAGTGTTGATGAAGCACAAAAATTGCATCGGCATTGAATACAATAAGTACCATGCGGACTTTTCTTCATGGGAGCAATGTCTCAAACTGTCTACGATTTGATCGTTCCCTGGAAGATTAGTAGTAGTTTCCGAAGCACATGTGGAGGCATTCTGTAATCTGTGGACCTACAGAGTGTTGATGAAACAGAAAAATTGCATCGGCATTGAATACAATAAGTACCATGCGGACTTTTCTCCATGGGAGTAATGTCTCAAATTGTCTACGTTTTGATCGTGCCATTAAAGACCAGTAGTAGTTTTCGAAATGCATCTGGAGGCATTCTGTAATCTGTGGACCTACAGGGTGTTGATGAAACACAAAAATTGCATCGTCATTGAATACAATAAGTACCATGCAAACTTTTCTCCATGGGAGTAATGTCTCAAACTGTCTACGTTTCGATCGTTCCCTGGAAGACCAGTAGTAGTTTCGAAAGCACATCTGGGTTCATTCACGAATCTGTGGACCTACAGAGTGTTGATGAAACACAAAAATTGCATCGGCATTGAAGACAATAAGTACCATGTGGACTTTTCTCCATGGGAGAATTGTCTCAAACTGTCTACGCTTTGATCGATTGCACGAAGACCATTAGTAGTTCCCGAAGCAAATCTGGAGGCATGCTGTAATCTGTGGACCTACAGAATGTTGATGAAACACAAAAATTGCATCGGCATTGAATACAATAAATACCATGTGGACTTTTCTCCATGGGAGTAATATCTTAAACTGTCTACGCTTTGATCGTTCCCTGGAAGACCAGTAATAGTTTCCGAAGCACATCTGGAGGCATTCTGTAATATAATGAGCTTCAGAGTGGTGATGAATCACAAATATAGCATCGGCATTAAATACAATAAGTACCATGCGGACTTTTCTTCATGGGAGTAATGTCTCAAACTGTCTACGATTTGATCGTTCCTTGGAAGATTAGTAGTAGTTTCCGAAGCACATCTGGAGGCATTCTGTAATCTGTGAACCTACAGAGTGTTAATGAAACACAAAAATTGCATCGGCATTGAATACAATAAGTACCATGCGGACTTTTCTCCATGGGAGTAATGTCTCAAATTGTCTACGTTTTGATCGTTCCATTAAAGACCATTAGTAGTTTCCGAAGCAAATCTGGAGGCATGCAGTAATCTGTGGACCTACAGAGTGTTGATGAAACACAAAAATTGCATCGGCATTGAATACAATAAATACCATGCGGACTTTTCTCCATGGGAGTAATATCTTAAACTGTCTACGCTTTGATCGTTCCCTGGAAGACCAGTAATAGTTTCCGAAGCACATCTGGAGGCATTCTGTAATATATGGAGCTTCCGAGTGGTGATGAAACACAAATATAGCATCGTCATTGTATACAATAAGTACGATGCGGACTTTTCTCCATGGGAGTAATGCCTCAAACTGTCTACGCTTTCATCGTTCCCTGGAAGACCAGTAGTAGTTTCCGAAGCACATCTGGATTCATTCTGTAATCTGTGGACCTACAGAGTGTTGATGAAGCACAAAAATTGCATCGGCATTGAATTCAATAAGTACCATGCGGACTTTTCTTCATGGGAGTAATGTCTCAAACTGTCTACGATTTGATCGTTCCCTGGAAGATTAGTAGTAGTTTCCGAAGCACATCTGGAGGCATTCTGTAATCTGTGGACCTACAGAGTGGTGATGAAACACAAATATAGCATCGGAATTGTATACAATAAGTACCATGCGGACTTCTCTCCATGGGAGAATTGTCGCAAATTGTCTACGCTTTGATCGATTCCAGGAAGACCAGTAGTAGTTTCCGAAGCACATCTAAAGGAATGCTGTAATCTGTGGACCTACAGAGTGTTGATGAAGCACAAAAATTGCATCGGCATTGAATAGAATACGTATCTTGCGGACTTTTCTCCATGGGAGAATTGTCTCAAACTGTCTACGCTTTGATCGATTCCAGGAAGACCAGTAGTAGTTTCTGAAGCGCATCTGGAGGCATTCTGTAATCTGTGGACATACAGAGTGTTGATGAAACACAAAAATTGCATCGGCATTGAATACAATAAGTACCAGGCAAACTTTTCTTCATGGGAGTAATGTCTCAAACTGTCTACGTTTCGATCGTTCCCTGGAAGACCAGTAGTAGTTTCCCAAGCACATCTGGGGGCATTCAGGAATCTGTGGACCTACAGGATGTTGAGGAAACACAAAAATTGCATCGACATTGAATACAATAAGTTCCATGCGGACTTTTCTCCACGGGAGTAATGTCTCAAACTGTCTACGATTTGATCGCTCCCTGGAAGACCAGTAGTTGTTTCCGAAGCACATATGGAGGCATTCTGTGATCTGTGGACCTACAGAGAGTTGATGAAACACAAAAATTGCATCGGCATTGAATACAATAAATACCATGTGGACTTTTCTCCATGGGAGTAATATCTTAAACTGTCTACGCTTTGATCGTTCCCTGGAAGACCAGTAATAGTTTCCGAAGCACATCTGGAGGCATTCTGTAATATATGGAGCTTCAGAGTGTTGATGAATCACAAATATAGCATCGGCATTGTATACAATAAGTACCATGCGGACTTTTCTCCATGGGAGTAATGCCTCAAACTGTCTACGCTTTGTCGTTCCCTGGAAGACCAGTAGTAGTTTCCGAAGCACATCTGGAGGCATTCTGTAATCTGTGGACCTACGGAGTGTTGATGAAGCACAAAAATTGCATCGGCATTGAATAGAATAAGTACCATGCGGACTTTTCTTCATGGGAGTAATGTCTCCAACTGTCTACGATTTGATCGTTCCCTGGAAGATTAGTAGTAGTTTCCGAAGCACATCTGGAGTCATTCTGTAATCAGTGGACCTACAGAGTGTTGATGAAACACAAAAATTGCATCGGCATTAAATACAATTAGTACCATGCGGACTTTTCTCCATGGGAGTAATGTCTCAAATTGTCTACGTTTTGATCGTGCCATTAAAGACCAGTAGTAGTTTCCGAAGCGCATCTGGAGGCATTCTGTAATCTGTGGACCTACAGAGTGTTGATGAAGCACAAAAATTGCATCGGCATTGAATTCAATAAGTACCATGCGGACTTTTCTTCATGGGAGTAATGTCTCAAACTGTCTACGATTTGATCGTTCCCTGGAAGATTAGTAGTAGTTTCCGAAGCACATCTGGAGGCATTCTGTAATCTGTGGACCTACAGAGTGGTGATGAAACACAAATATAGCATCGGAATTGTATACAATAAGTACCATGCGGACTTTTCTCCATGGGAGAATTGTCTCAAACTGTCTACGCTTTGATCGATTCCAGGAAGACCAGTAGTAGTTTCCGAAGCACATCTGAAGGAATGCTGTAATCTGTGGACCTACAGAGTGTTGATGAAACACAAAAATTGCATCGGCATTGAATACAATAAGTACCAAGCAAACTTATCTCCATGGGAGTAATGTCTCAAACTGTCTACGTTTCGATCGTTCCCTGGAAGACCAGTTGTAGTTTCCCAAGCACATCTGGGGGCATTCAGGAATCTGTGGACCTACAGGATGTTGAAGAAACACAAAAATTGCATCTACATTGAATACAATAAGTTCCATGCGGAATTTTCTCCACGGGAGTAATGTCTCAAACTGTCTACGATTTGATCGCTCCCTGGAAGACCAGTAGTTGTTTCCGAAGCACATCTGGTGGCATTCTGTAATATATGGAGCTTCAGAGTGTTGATGAATCACAAATATAGCATCGGCATTGTATACGATAAGTACCATGCGGACTTTTATCCATGGGAGTAATGCCTCAAACTGTCTACGCTTTGTCGTTCCCTGGAAGACCAGTAGTAGTTTCCGAAGCACATCTGGAGGCATTCTGTAATCTGTGGACCTACAGAGTGTTGATGAAGCACAAAAATTGCATCGGCATCGAATACAATAAGTACCATGCGGACTTTTCTTCATGGGAGTAATGTCTCAAACTGTCTACGATTTGATCGTTCCCTGGAAGATTAGTAGTAGTTTCCGAAGCACATCTGGAGGCATTCTGTAATCTGTGGACCTACAGAGTGTTGATGAAATACAAAAATTGCATCGGCATTGAATACAATATGTACCATGCGGACTTTTCTCCATGGGAGTAATGTCTCAAATTGTCTACGTTTTGATCGTGCCATTAAAGACCAGTAGTAGTTTCCGAAGCGCATCTGGAGGCATTCTGTAATCTGTCGACCTACAGAGTGTTGATGAAACACAAAAATTGCATCGTCATTGAATACAATAAGTACCATGCAAACTTTTCTCCATGGGAGTAATGTCTCAAATTGTCTACGTTTTGATCGTGCCATTAAAGACCAGTAGTAGTTTCCGAAGCGCATCTGGAGGCATTCTGTAATCTGTGGACCTACAGAGTGTTGATGAAACACAAAAATTGCATCGGAATTGAATACAATAAGTACCAAGCAAACTTTTCTCCATGGGAGTAATGTCTCAAACTGTCTACGTTTTTATCGTTCATTGGAAGACCAGTAGTAGTTTCGAAAGCACATCTGGGTTCATTCACGAATCTGTGGACCTACAGGATGTTGATGAAACACAAAAATTGCATCGACATTGAATACAATAAGTTCCATGCGTACTTTTCTCCACGGGAGTAATGTCTCAAACTGTCTACGATTTGATTGCTCCCTGGAAGACCAGTAGTTGTTTCCGAAGCACATCTGGAGGCATTCTGTGATCTGTGGACCTACAGAGAGTTGATGAAACACAAAGTTGCATCGGCATTGAATACAATGAATACCATGCGGACTTATCTCCATGGGAGTAATATCTTAAACTGTCTACTCTTTGATCGTTCCCTGGAAGGCCAGTAGTAGTTTCCGAAGCACATCTGGTGGCAATCTGTAATATATGGAGCATCAGAGTGGTAATGAAACACAAATATGGCATAGGCATTGTGTACAATAAGTACCATGCGGACTTTTCTAAATGGGAGTAATGCCTCAAACTGACTACGCTTTGATCGTTCCCTGGAAGACCAGTAGTAGTTTCCGAAGCACATCTGGAGGCATTCTGTAATCTGTGGACCTACGGAGTGTTGATGAAGCACAAAAATTGCATCGGCATTGAATACAATAAGTTCCATGCGGACTTTTCTTCATGGGAGTAATGTCTCAAACTGTCTACGATTTGATCGTTCCCTGGAAGATTAGTAGTAGTTTCCGAAGCACATCTGGAGGCATTCTGTAATCTGTGGACCTACAGAGTGGTGATGAAACACAAATATAGCATCGGAATTGTATACAATAAGTACCATGCGGACTTTTCTCCATGGGAGAATTGTCTCAAACTGTGTACTCTTTGATCGATTCCAGGAAGACCAGTAGTAGTTTCCGAAGCACATCTGGAGGAATGCTGTAATCTGTGGACCTACAGAGTGTTGATGAAGTACGAAAATTGCATCGGCATAGAATACAATACGTACCTTGCGGACTTATCTCCATGGGAGAATTGTCTCAAACTGTCTGCGCTTTGATCGATTCCAGGAAGACCAGTAGTAGTTTGCGAAGCTCATCTGGAGGCATTCTGTAATCTGTTGACCTACAGGGTGTTGATGAAACACAAAAATTGCATCGGCATTGAATACAATAAGTACCAAGCAAACTTATCTCCATGGGAGTAATGTCTCAAACTGTCTACGGTTCGATCTTTCCCTGGAAGACCAGTAGTAGTTTCCAAAGCACAACTGGGAGCATTCATGAATCTGAGGACCTACAGGTTGTTGATGAAACACAAAAATTGCATCGACATTGAATACAATAAGTTCCATGCGCACTTTTCTAGACGGGAGTAATGTCTCAAACTGTCTACGATTCGATTGCTCCCTGGAAGACCGGTAGTTGTTTCCGAAGCACATCTGGAGGCATTCTGTGATCTGTGGACCTACAGAGAGTTGATGAAACACAAAAATTGCATCGGTATTGAATACAATAAATACCATGCGGACTTTTCTTCATGGCAGTAATGTCTCAAACTGTCTACTATTTGATCGTACCCTGGAAGATTAGTAGTAGTTTCCGAAGCACATCTGGAGGCATTCTGTAATCTGTGGACCTACAGAGTGGTGATGAAACACAAATATAGCATCGGAATTGTATACAATAAGTACCATGCGGACTTTTCTCCATGGGAGAATTGTCTCAAACTGTCTACGCTTTGATCGATTCCAGGAAGACCAATAGTAGTTTCCGAAGCACATCTGAAGGAACGCTGTAATCTGTGGACCTACAGAGTGTTGATGAAGCACAAAAATTGCATCGGCATTGAATACAATAAGTACCATGCGGACTTTTCTCCATGGGAGAATTGTCTCAAACTGTCTACGCTTTGATCGATTCCAGGAAGACCAGTAGTAGTTTCCGAAGCGCATCTGGAGGCATTCTGTAATCTGTGGACCTACAGAGTGTTGATGAAACACAAAAATTGCATCGGCACTGAATACAATAAGTACCAAGCAAACTTTTCTCCATGGGAGTAATGTCTCAAACTGTCTACGTTTTGATCGTGCCATTAAAGACCAGTAGTAGTTTCCGAAGCACATCAGGGGGCATTCAGGAATCTGTGGACCTACAGGATGTTGAGGAAACACAAAAATTGCATCTACATTGAATACAATAAGTTGCATGCGGAATTTTCTCCACGGGAGTAATGTCTCAAACTGTCTACGATTTGATCGCTCCCTGGAAGACCAGTACTTGTTTCCGAAGCACATATGGAGGCATTCTGTGATCTGTGGACCTACAGAGAGTTGATGAAACACAAAAATTGCATCGGCATTGAATACAATAAATACCATGCGGACTTTTCTCCATGGGAGTAATATCTTAAACTGTCTACGCTTTGATCGTTCCCTGGAAGACCAGTAATAGTTTCCGAAGCACATCTGGAGGCATTCTGTAATATATGGAGCTTCAGAGTGTTGATGAATCACAAATATAGCATCGGCATTGTATACGATAAGTACCATGCGGTCCTTTCTCCATGGGAGTAATGCCTCAAACTGTCTACGCTTTGTCGTTCCCTGGAAGACCAGTAGTAGTTTCCGAAGCACATCTGGAGGCATTCTGTAATCTGTGGACCTACAGAGTGTTGATGAAGCACAAAAATTGCATCGGCATTGAATACAATAAGTACCATGCGGACTTTTCTTCATGGGAGTAATGTCTCAAACTGTCTACGATTTGATCGTTCCCTGGAAGATAGTAGTAGTTTCCGAAGCACATCTGGAGGCATTCTGTAATCTGTGGACCTACAGAGTGTTGATGAAACACAAAAATTGCATCGGCATTGAATACAATAAGTACCATGCGGACTTTTCTCCATGGGAGAATTGTCTCAAACTGTCTACGCTTTGATCGATTCCAGGAAGACCAGTAGTAGTTTCCGAAGCACATCTGAAGGAATGCTGTAATCTGTGGACCTACAGAGTGTTGATGAAGCACAAAAATTGCATCGGCATTGAATACAATACGTATCTTGCGGACTTCTCTCCATGGGAGAATTGTCTCAAACTGTCTACGCTTTGATCGATTCCAGGAAGACCAGTAGTAGTTTCCGAAGCGCATCTGGAGGCATTCTGTAATCTGTGGACCTACAGAGTGTTGATGAAACACAAATATGGCATCGGCAATGTGTACAATAAGTACCATGCGGACTTTTCTAAATGGGAGTAATGCCTCAAACTGACTACGCTTTGATCGTTCCCTGGAAGACCAGTAGTAGTTTCCGAAGCACATCTGGAGGCATTCTGTAATCTGTGAACCTACAGAGTTTTGATGAAGCACAAAAATTGCATCGGCATTGAATACAATAAGTTCCATGCGGACTTTTCTTCATGGGAGTAATGTCTCAAACTGTCTAAGATTTGATCGTTCCCTGGAAGATTAGTAGTAGTTTCCGAAGCACATCTGGAGGCATTCTGTAATCTGTGGACCTACAGAGTGGTGATGAAACACAAATATAGCATCGGAATTGTATACAATAAGTACCATGCGGACTTTTCTCCATGGGAGAATTGTCTCAAACTGTCTACGCTTTGATCGATTCCAGGAAGACCAGTAGTAGTTTCCGAAGCACATCTGGAGGGATGCTGTAATCTGTGGACCTACAGAGTGTTGATGAAGCACGAAAATTGCATCGGCATTGAATACAATACGTACCTTGCGGACTTATCTCCATGGGATAATTGTCTCAAACTGTCTGCGCTTTCATCGATTCCAGGAAGACCAGTAGTAGTTTGCGAAGCTCATCTGGAGGCATTCTGTAATCTGTGGACCTACAGGGTGTTGATGAAACACAAAAATTGCATCGGCATTGAATACAATAAGTACCAAGCAAACTTATCTCCATGAGAGTAATGTCTCAAACTGTCTACGTTTCGATCTTTCCCTGGAAGACCAGTAGTAGTTTCCAAAGCACATCTGGGAGCATTCTGGTATCTGAGGTCCTACAGGTTGTTGATGAAACACAAAAATTGCATCGACATTGAATACAATAAGTTCCATGCGCACTTTTTTAGACGGGAGTAATGTCTCAAACTGTCTACGATTTGATTGCTCCCTGGAAGACCGGTAGTTGTTTCCGAAGCACTTTTGGAAGCATTCTGTGATCTGTGGACCTACAGAGAGTTGATGAAACACAAAAATTGCATCGGCATTGAATACAATAAATACCATGCGGACTTTTCTTCATGGCAGTAATGTCTCAAACTGTCTACTATTTGATCGTTCCCTGGAAGATTAGTAGTAGTTTCCAAAGCGCATCTGGAGGCATTCTGTAATCTGTGGACCTACAGAGTGTTGATGAAACAGAAAAATTGCATCGGCATTGAATACAATAAATACAATGCGGACATTTCTCCTTGGAGTAATATCTTAAACTGTCTACGGATTGATCGTTCCCTGGAAAACCAGTAATAGTTTCCGAAGCACATCTGGAGGCATTCTGTAATATATGGAGCTTCAGAGTGTTGATGAATCACAAATATAGCATCGGCATTGTATACAATAAGTACCATGCGGACTTTTCTCCATGGGAGTAATGCCTCAAACTGTCTACGATTTGATCGTTCCCTGGAAGACCAGTAGTAGTTTCCGTAGCACATCTGGAGGCATACTGTAATCTGTGGACCTACAGAGTGTTGATGAAGCACAAAAATTGCATCGGCATTGAATACAATAAGTACCATGTGGACTTTTCTTCATGGGAGTAATGTCTCAAACTGTCTACGATTTGATCGTTCCCTGGAAGATTAGTAGTAGTTTCCGAAGCACATCTGGAGGCATTCTGTAATCTGTGGACCTACAGAGTGTTGATGAAACACAAAAATTGCATCGGCATTGAATACAATAAGTACCATTCGGACTTTTCTCCATGGGAGTAATGTCTCAAATTGTCTACGTTTTGATCGTGCCATTAAAGACCAGTAGTAGTTTCCGAAGCGCATCTGGAGGCATTCTGTAATCTGTGGACCTACAGAGTGTTGATGAAACACAAAAATTGCATCGTCATTGAATACGATAAGTACCATGCAAACTTTTCTCCATGGGAGTAATGTCTCAAACTATCTACGTTTCGATCGTTCCCTGGAAGACCAGTAATAGTTTCGAAAGCACATCTGGGTTCATTCACGAATCTGTGGACCTACAGGATGTTGATGAAACACAAAAATTGCATCGACATTGAATACAATAAGTTCCATGCGTACTTTTCTCCACGGGAGTAATGTCTCGAACTGTCTACGATTTGATTGCTCCCTGGAAGACCAGTAGTTGTTTCCGAAGCACATCTGGAGGCATTCTGTGATCTGTGGACCTACAGAGAGTTGATGAAACACAAAAATTGCATCGGCATTGAATACAATGAATACCATGCGGACTTATCTCCATGGGAGTAATATCTTAAACTGTCTACTCTTTGATCGTTCCCTGGAAGACCAGTAGTAGTTTCCGAAGCACATCTGGAGGCAATCTGTAATATATGGAGCTTCAGAGTGGTGATGAAACACAAATAAGGCATCGGCATTGTATTCAATAAGTACCATGCGGAGTTTTCTAAATGGGAGTAATGCCTCAAACTGACTACGCTTTGATCGTTCCCTGGAAGACCAGTTGTAGTTTCCGAAGCACATCTGGAGGCATTCTGTAATCTGTGGACCTACAGAGTGTTGATGAAACACAAAAATTTCATCGGCATTGAATACAATAAGTACCATGCGGACTTTTCTCCATGGGAGAATTGTCTCAAACTGTCTACGCTTTGATCGATTCCAGGAAGACCAGTAGTAGTTTCCGAAGCACATCTGGAGGAATGCTGTAATCTGTGGACCTACAGAGTGTTGATGAAGCACGAAAATTGCATCGGCATTGAATACAATACGTACCTTGCGGACTTTGCTCCATGGGAGAATTGTCTCAAACTGTCTACGCTTTGATCGATTCCACGAAGACCACTAGTAGTTTCCGAAGCACATCTGGAGGCATTCTGTAATATATGGAGCTTCAGAGTGGTGATGAAACACAAATATAGCATCGGAATTGTATACAATAAGTACCATGCGGACTTTTCTCCATGGGAGAATTGTCTCAAACTCTCTACGCTTTGATCGATTCCAGGAAGACCAGTAGTAGTTTCCGAAGCACATCTGGAGGAATGCTGTAATCTGTGGACCTACAGAGTGTTGATGAAGTACGAAAATTGCATCGGCATTGAATACAATACGTACCTTGCGGACTTATCTCCATGGGAGAATTGTCTCAAACTGTCTGCGATTTGATCGATTCCAGGAAGACCAGTAGTAGTTTGCGAAGCTCATCTGGAGGCATTCTGTAATCTGTTGACCTACAGGGTGTTGATGAAACACAAAAATTGCATCGGCATTGAATACAATAAGTACCAAGCAAACTTATCTCCATGGGAGTAATGTCTCAAACTGTCTACGGTTCGATCTTTCCCTGGAAGACCAGTAGTAGTTTCCAAATCAGAACTGGGAGCATTCATGAATCTGAGGACCTACAGGTTGTTGATGAAACACAAAAATTGCATCGACATTGAATACAATAAGTTCCATGCGCACTTTTCTAGACGGGAGTAATGTCTCAAACTGTCTACGATTTGATTGCTCCCTGGAAGACCGGTAGTTGTTTCCGAAGCACATCTGGAGGCATTCTGTGATCTGTGGACCTACAGAGAGTTGATGAAACACAAAAATTGCATCGGTATTGAATACAATAAATACCATGCGGACTTTTCTTCATGGCAGTAATGTCTCAAACTGTCTACTATTTGATCGTACCCTGGAAGATTAGTAGTAGTTTCCGAAGCGCATCTGGAGGCATTCTGTAATCTGTGGACCTACAGAGTGGTGATGAAACACAAATATAGCATCGGAATTGTATACAATAAGTACAATGCGGACTTTTCTCCATGGGAGAATTGTCTCAAACTGTCTACGCTTTGATCGATTCCAGGAAGACCAGTAGTAGTTTCCGAAGCACATCTGAAGGAATGCTGTAATCTGTGGACCTACAGAGTGTTGATGAAGCACAAAAATTGCATCGGCATTGAATACAATACGTATCTTGCGGACTTTTCTCCATGGGAGAATTGTCTCAAACTGTCTACGCTTTGATCGATTCCAGGAAGACCAGTAGTAGTTTCCGAAGCACATCTGAAGGAATGCTGTAATCTGTGGACCTACAGAGTGTTGATGAAACACAAAAATTGCATCGGCACTGAATACAATAAGTACCAAGCAAACTTTTCTCCATGGGAGTAATGTCTCAAACTGTCTACGTTTTGATCGTGCCATTAAAGACCAGTAGTAGTTTCCGAAGCACATCAGGGGGCATTCAGGAATCTGTGGACCTACAGGATGTTGAGGAAACACAAAAATTGCATCTACATTGAATACAATAAGTTGCATGCGGAATTTTCTCCACGGGAGTAATGTCTCAAACTGTCTACGATTTGATCGCTCCCTGGAAGACCAGTACTTGTTTCCGAAGCACATATGGAGGCATTCTGTGATCTGTGGACCTACAGAGAGTTGATGAAACACAAAAATTGCATCGGCATTGAATACAATAAATACCATGCGGACTTTTCTCCATGGGAGTAATATCTTAAACTGTCTACGCTTTGATCGTTCCCTGGAAGACCAGTAATAGTTTCCGAAGCACATCTGGAGGCATTCTGTAATATATGGAGCTTCAGAGTGTTGATGAATCACAAATATAGCATCGGCATTGTATACGATAAGTACCATGCGGTCCTTTCTCCATGGGAGTAATGCCTCAAACTGTCTACGCTTTGTCGTTCCCTGGAAGACCAGTAGTAGTTTCCGAAGCACATCTGGAGGCATTCTGTAATCTGTGGACCTACAGAGTGTTGATGAAGCACAAAAATTGCATCGGCATTGAATACAATAAGTACCATGCGGACTTTTCTTCATGGGAGTAATGTCTCAAACTGTCTACGATTTGATCGTTCCCTGGAAGATAGTAGTAGTTTCCGAAGCACATCTGGAGGCATTCTGTAATCTGTGGACCTACAGAGTGTTGATGAAACACAAAAATTGCATCGGCATTGAATACAATAAGTACCATGCGGACTTTTCTCCATGGGAGAATTGTCTCAAACTGTCTACGCTTTGATCGATTCCAGGAAGACCAGTAGTAGTTTCCGAAGCACATCTGAAGGAATGCTGTAATCTGTGGACCTACAGAGTGTTGATGAAGCACAAAAATTGCATCGGCATTGAATACAATACGTATCTTGCGGACTTCTCTCCATGGGAGAATTGTCTCAAACTGTCTACGCTTTGATCGATTCCAGGAAGACCAGTAGTAGTTTCCGAAGCGCATCTGGAGGCATTCTGTAATCTGTGGACCTACAGAGTGTTGATGAAACACAAATATGGCATCGGCAATGTGTACAATAAGTACCATGCGGACTTTTCTAAATGGGAGTAATGCCTCAAACTGACTACGCTTTGATCGTTCCCTGGAAGACCAGTAGTAGTTTCCGAAGCACATCTGGAGGCATTCTGTAATCTGTGAACCTACAGAGTTTTGATGAAGCACAAAAATTGCATCGGCATTGAATACAATAAGTTCCATGCGGACTTTTCTTCATGGGAGTAATGTCTCAAACTGTCTAAGATTTGATCGTTCCCTGGAAGATTAGTAGTAGTTTCCGAAGCACATCTGGAGGCATTCTGTAATCTGTGGACCTACAGAGTGGTGATGAAACACAAATATAGCATCGGAATTGTATACAATAAGTACCATGCGGACTTTTCTCCATGGGAGAATTGTCTCAAACTGTCTACGCTTTGATCGATTCCAGGAAGACCAGTAGTAGTTTCCGAAGCACATCTGGAGGGATGCTGTAATCTGTGGACCTACAGAGTGTTGATGAAGCACGAAAATTGCATCGGCATTGAATACAATACGTACCTTGCGGACTTATCTCCATGGGATAATTGTCTCAAACTGTCTGCGCTTTCATCGATTCCAGGAAGACCAGTAGTAGTTTGCGAAGCTCATCTGGAGGCATTCTGTAATCTGTGGACCTACAGGGTGTTGATGAAACACAAAAATTGCATCGGCATTGAATACAATAAGTACCAAGCAAACTTATCTCCATGAGAGTAATGTCTCAAACTGTCTACGTTTCGATCTTTCCCTGGAAGACCAGTAGTAGTTTCCAAAGCACATCTGGGAGCATTCTGGTATCTGAGGTCCTACAGGTTGTTGATGAAACACAAAAATTGCATCGACATTGAATACAATAAGTTCCATGCGCACTTTTTTAGACGGGAGTAATGTCTCAAACTGTCTACGATTTGATTGCTCCCTGGAAGACCGGTAGTTGTTTCCGAAGCACTTTTGGAAGCATTCTGTGATCTGTGGACCTACAGAGAGTTGATGAAACACAAAAATTGCATCGGCATTGAATACAATAAATACCATGCGGACTTTTCTTCATGGCAGTAATGTCTCAAACTGTCTACTATTTGATCGTTCCCTGGAAGATTAGTAGTAGTTTCCAAAGCGCATCTGGAGGCATTCTGTAATCTGTGGACCTACAGAGTGTTGATGAAACAGAAAAATTGCATCGGCATTGAATACAATAAATACAATGCGGACTTTTCTCCTTGGAGTAATATCTTAAACTGTCTACGGATTGATCGTTCCCTGGAAAACCAGTAATAGTTTCCGAAGCACATCTGGAGGCATTCTGTAATATATGGAGCTTCAGAGTGTTGATGAATCACAAATATAGCATCGGCATTGTATACAATAAGTACCATGCGGACTTTTCTCCATGGGAGTAATGCCTCAAACTGTCTACGATTTGATCGTTCCCTGGAAGACCAGTAGTAGTTTCCGTAGCACATCTGGAGGCATACTGTAATCTGTGGACCTACAGAGTGTTGATGAAGCACAAAAATTGCATCGGCATTGAATACAATAAGTACCATGTGGACTTTTCTTCATGGGAGTAATGTCTCAAACTGTCTACGATTTGATCGTTCCCTGGAAGATTAGTAGTAGTTTCCGAAGCACATCTGGAGGCATTCTGTAATCTGTGGACCTACAGAGTGTTGATGAAACACAAAAATTGCATCGGCATTGAATACAATAAGTACCATTCGGACTTTTCTCCATGGGAGTAATGTCTCAAATTGTCTACGTTTTGATCGTGCCATTAAAGACCAGTAGTAGTTTCCGAAGCGCATCTGGAGGCATTCTGTAATCTGTGGACCTACAGAGTGTTGATGAAACACAAAAATTGCATCGTCATTGAATACGATAAGTACCATGCAAACTTTTCTCCATGGGAGTAATGTCTCAAACTATCTACGTTTCGATCGTTCCCTGGAAGACCAGTAATAGTTTCGAAAGCACATCTGGGTTCATTCACGAATCTGTGGACCTACAGGATGTTGATGAAACACAAAAATTGCATCGACATTGAATACAATAAGTTCCATGCGTACTTTTCTCCACGGGAGTAATGTCTCGAACTGTCTACGATTTGATTGCTCCCTGGAAGACCAGTAGTTGTTTCCGAAGCACATCTGGAGGCATTCTGTGATCTGTGGACCTACAGAGAGTTGATGAAACACAAAAATTGCATCGGCATTGAATACAATGAATACCATGCGGACTTATCTCCATGGGAGTAATATCTTAAACTGTCTACTCTTTGATCGTTCCCTGGAAGACCAGTAGTAGTTTCCGAAGCACATCTGGAGGCAATCTGTAATATATGGAGCTTCAGAGTGGTGATGAAACACAAATAAGGCATCGGCATTGTATTCAATAAGTACCATGCGGAGTTTTCTAAATGGGAGTAATGCCTCAAACTGACTACGCTTTGATCGTTCCCTGGAAGACCAGTTGTAGTTTCCGAAGCACATCTGGAGGCATTCTGTAATCTGTGGACCTACAGAGTGTTGATGAAACACAAAAATTTCATCGGCATTGAATACAATAAGTACCATGCGGACTTTTCTCCATGGGAGAATTGTCTCAAACTGTCTACGCTTTGATCGATTCCAGGAAGACCAGTAGTAGTTTCCGAAGCACATCTGGAGGAATGCTGTAATCTGTGGACCTACAGAGTGTTGATGAAGCACGAAAATTGCATCGGCATTGAATACAATACGTACCTTGCGGACTTTGCTCCATGGGAGAATTGTCTCAAACTGTCTACGCTTTGATCGATTCCACGAAGACCACTAGTAGTTTCCGAAGCACATCTGGAGGCATTCTGTAATATATGGAGCTTCAGAGTGGTGATGAAACACAAATATAGCATCGGAATTGTATACAATAAGTACCATGCGGACTTTTCTCCATGGGAGAATTGTCTCAAACTCTCTACGCTTTGATCGATTCCAGGAAGACCAGTAGTAGTTTCCGAAGCACATCTGGAGGAATGCTGTAATCTGTGGACCTACAGAGTGTTGATGAAGTACGAAAATTGCATCGGCATTGAATACAATACGTACCTTGCGGACTTATCTCCATGGGAGAATTGTCTCAAACTGTCTGCGATTTGATCGATTCCAGGAAGACCAGTAGTAGTTTGCGAAGCTCATCTGGAGGCATTCTGTAATCTGTTGACCTACAGGGTGTTGATGAAACACAAAAATTGCATCGGCATTGAATACAATAAGTACCAAGCAAACTTATCTCCATGGGAGTAATGTCTCAAACTGTCTACGGTTCGATCTTTCCCTGGAAGACCAGTAGTAGTTTCCAAATCAGAACTGGGAGCATTCATGAATCTGAGGACCTACAGGTTGTTGATGAAACACAAAAATTGCATCGACATTGAATACAATAAGTTCCATGCGCACTTTTCTAGACGGGAGTAATGTCTCAAACTGTCTACGATTTGATTGCTCCCTGGAAGACCGGTAGTTGTTTCCGAAGCACATCTGGAGGCATTCTGTGATCTGTGGACCTACAGAGAGTTGATGAAACACAAAAATTGCATCGGTATTGAATACAATAAATACCATGCGGACTTTTCTTCATGGCAGTAATGTCTCAAACTGTCTACTATTTGATCGTACCCTGGAAGATTAGTAGTAGTTTCCGAAGCGCATCTGGAGGCATTCTGTAATCTGTGGACCTACAGAGTGGTGATGAAACACAAATATAGCATCGGAATTGTATACAATAAGTACAATGCGGACTTTTCTCCATGGGAGAATTGTCTCAAACTGTCTACGCTTTGATCGATTCCAGGAAGACCAGTAGTAGTTTCCGAAGCACATCTGAAGGAATGCTGTAATCTGTGGACCTACAGAGTGTTGATGAAGCACAAAAATTGCATCGGCATTGAATACAATACGTATCTTGCGGACTTTTCTCCATGGGAGAATTGTCTCAAACTGTCTACGCTTTGATCGATTCCAGGAAGACCAGTAGTAGTTTCCGAAGCTCATCTGGAGGCATTCTGTAATATATGGAGCTTCAGAGTGTTGATGAATCACAAATATAGCATCGGCATTGTATACGATAAGTACCATGCGGACCTTTCTCCATGGGAGTAATGCCTCAAACTGTCTACGCTTTGTCGTTCCCTGGAAGACCAGTAGTAGTTTCCGAAGCACATCTGGAGGCATTCGGTAATCTGTGGACCTACAGAGTGTTGATGAAGCACAAAAATTGCATCGGCATTGAATACAATAAGTACCATGCGGACTTTTCTTCATGGGAGTAATGTCTCAAACTGTCTACGATTTGATCGTTCCCTGGAAGATAGTAGTAGTTTCCGAAGCACATCTGGAGGCATTCTGTAATCTGTGGACCTACAGAGTGTTGATGAAACACAAAAATTGCATCGGCATTGAATACAATAAGTACCATGCGGACTTTTCTCCATGGGAGTAATGTCTCAAATTGTCTACGTTTTGATCGTGCCATTAAAGACCACTAGTAGTTTCCGAAGCGCATCTGGAGGCATTCTGTAATCTGTCGACCTACAGAGTGTTGATGAAACACAAAAATTGCATCGTCATTGAATACAATAAGTACCATGCAAACTTTTCTCCGTGGGAGTAATGTCTCAAATTGTCTACGTTTTGATCGTGCCATTAAAGACCAGTAGTAGTTTCCGAAGCGCATCTGGAGGCATTCTTTAATCTGTGGACCTACAGAGTGTTGATGAAACACAAAAATTGCATCGGAATTGAATACAATAAGTACCAAGCAAACTTTTCTCCATGGGAGTAATGCCTCAAGCTGACTACGTTTTGATCGTTCCCTGGAAGACCAGTAATAGTTTCCGAAGCACATCTGGAGGCATTCTGTAATCTGTGGACCTACAGAGTGTTGATGAAGCACAAAAATTGCATCGGCATTGAATACAATAAGTTCCATGCGGACTTTTCTTCATGGGAGTAATGTCTCAAACTGTCTACGATTAGATCGTTCCCTGGAAGATTAGTAGTAGTTTCCGAAGCACATCTGGAGGCATTCTGTAATCTGTGGACCTACAGAGTGGTGATGAAACACAAATATAGCATCGGAATTGTATACAATAAGTACCATGCGGACTTTTCTCCATGGGAGAATTGTCTCAAACTGTCTACGCTTTGATCGATTCCAGGAAGACCAGTAGTAGTTTCCGAAGCACATCTGGAGGAATGCTGTAATCTGTGGACCTACAGAGTGTTGATGAAGCACGAAAATTGCATCGGCATTGAATACAATACGTACCTTGCGGACTTATCTCCATGGGAGAATTGTCTCAAACTGTCTGCGCTTTGATCGATTCCAGGAAGACCAGTAGTAGTTTGCGAAGCACATCTGGAGGCATTCTGTAATCTGTGGACCTACAGAGTGTTGATGAAGCACAAAAATTGCATCGTCATTGAATACAATAAGTTCCATGCGGACTTTTCTTCATGGGAGTAATGTCTCAAACTGTCTACGTTTCGATCTTTCCCTGGAAGACCAGTAGTAGTTTCCAAAGCACATCTGGGAGCATTCATGAATCTGAGGACCTACAGGTTGTTGATGAAACACAAAAATTGCATCGACATTGAATACAATAAGTTCCATGCGCACTTTTCTAGACGGGAGTAATGTCTCAAACTGTCTACGATTTGATTGCTCCCTGGAAGACCGGTAGTTGTTTCCGAAGCACATCTGGAGGCATTCTGTGATCTGTGGACCTACAGAGAGTTGATGAAACACAAAAATTGCATCGGCATTGAATACAATAAATACCATGCGGACTTTTCTTCATGGCAGTAATGTCTCAAACTGTCTACTATTTGATGGTACCCTGGAAGATTAGTTGTAGTTTCCGAAGCACATCTGGAGGCATTCTGTAATCTGTGGACCTACAGAGTGGTGATGAAACACAAATATAGCATCGGAATTGTATACAATAAGTACAATGCGGACTTTTCTCCATGGGAGAATTGTCTCAAACTGTCTACGCTTTGATCGATTCCAGGAAGACCAGTAGTAGTTTCCGAAGCACATCTGAAGGAATGCTGTAATCTGTAGACCTACAGAGTGTTGATGAAGCACAAAAATTGCATCGGCATTGAATACAATACGTATCTTGCGGACTTCTCTCCATGGGAGAATTGTCTCAAACTGTCTACGCTTTGATCGATTCCAGGAAGACCAGTAGTAGTTTCCGAAGCGCATCTGGAGGCATTCTGTAATCTGTGGACCTACAGAATGTTGATGAAACACAAATATGGCATCGGCATTGTGTACAATAAGTACCATGCGGACTTTTCTAAATGGGAGTAATGCCTCAAACTGACTACGCTTTGATCGTTCCCTGGAAGACCAGTAGTAGTTTCCGAAGCACATCTGGAGGCATTCTGTAATCTGTGGACCTACAGAGTGTTGATGAAGCACAAAAATTGCATCGGCATTGATTACAATAAGTTCTATGCGGACTTTTCTTCATGGGAGTAATGTCTCAAACTGTCTAAGATTTGATCGTTCCCTGGAAGATTAGTAGTAGTTTCCGAAGCACATCTGGAGGCATTCTGTAATCTGTGGACCTACAGAGTGGTGATGAAACACAAATATAGCATCGGAATTGTATAAAATAAGTACCATGCGGACTTTTCTCCATGGGAGAATTGTCTCAAACTGTCTACGCTTTGATCGATTCCAGGAAGACCAGTAGTAGTTTCCGAAGCACATCTGGAGGGATGCTGTAATCTGTGGACCTACAGAGTGTTGATGAAGCACGAAAATTGCATCGGCATTGAATGCAATACGTACCTTGCGGACTTATCTCCATGGGATAATTGTCTCAAACTGTCAGCGCTTTGATCGATTCCAGGAAGACCAGTAGTAGTTTGCGAAGCTCATCTGGAGGCATTCTGTAATCTGTGGACCTACAGGGTGTTGATGAAACACAAAAATTGCATCGGCATTGAATACAATAAGTACCAAGCAAACTTATCTCCATGGGAGTAATGTCTCAAACTGTCTACGTTTCGATCTTTCCCTGGAAGACCAGTAGTAGTTTCCAAAGCACATCTGGGAGCATTCAGGTATCTGAGGACCTACAGGGTGTTGATGAAACACAAAAATTGCATCGACATTGAATACAATAAGTTCCATGCGCACTTTTCTAGACGGGAGTAATGTCTCAAACTGTCTACGATTTGATTGCTCCCTGGAAGACCGGTAGTTGTTTCCGAAGCACATTTGGAAGCATTCTGTGATCTGTGGACCTACAGAGAGTTGATGAAACACAAAAATTGCATCGGCATTGAATACAATAAATACCATGCGGACTTTTCTTCATGGCAGTAATGTCTCAAACTGTCTACTATTTGATCGTTCCCTGGAAGATTAGTAGTAGTTTCCAAAGCGCATCTGGAGGCATTCTGTAATCTGTGGACCTACAGAGTGTTGATGAAACACAAAAATTGCATCGGCATTGAATACAATAAATACAATGCGGACTTTTCTCCTTGGAGTAATATCTTAAACTGTCTACGGATTGATCGTTCCCTGGAAAACCAGTAATAGTTTCCGAAGCACATCTGGAGGCATTCTGTAATATATGGAGCTTCAGAGTGTTGATGAATCACAAATATAGCATCGGCATTGTATACAATAAGTACCATGCGGACTTTCCTCCATGGGAGTAATGCCTCAAACTGTCTACGATTTGATCGTTCCCTGGAAGACCAGTAGTAGTTTCCGAAGCACATCTGGAGACATACTGTAATCTGTGGACCTACAGAGTGTTGATGAAGCACAAAAATTGCATCGGCATTGAATACAATAAGTACCATGCGGACTTTTCTTCATGGGAGTAATGTCTCAAACTGTCTACGATTTGATCGTTCCCTGGAAGATTAGTAGTAGTTTCCGAAGCACATCTGGAGGCCTTCTGTAATCTGTGGACCTACAGAGTGTTGATGAAACACAAAAATTGTATCGGCATTGAATACAATAAGTACCATTCAGACTTTTCTCCATGGGAGTAATGTCTCAAATTGTCTACGTTTTGATCGTGCCATTAAAGACCAGTAGTAGTTTCCGAAGCGCATTTGGAGGCATTCTGTAATCTGTGGACCTACAGAGTGTTGATGAAACACAAATATTGCATCGTCATTGAATACAATAAGTACCATGCAAACTTTTCTCCATGGGAGTAATGTCTCAAACTATCTACGTTTCGATCGTTCCCTGGAAGACCAGTAATAGTTTCGAAAGCACATCTGGGTTCATTCACGAATCTGTGGACCTACAGGATGTTGATGAAACACAAAAATTGCATCGACATTGAATACAATAAGTTCCATGCGTACTTTTCTCCACGGGAGTAATGTCCCAAACTGTCTACGATTTGATTGCTCCCTGGAAGACCAGTAGTTGTTTCCGAAGCACATCTGGAGGCATTATGTGATCTGTGGACCTACAGAGAGTTGATGAAACACAAAAATTGCATCGGAATTGTATACAATAAGTACCATGCGGACTTTTCTCCATGGGAGAATTGTCTCAAACAGTCTACGCTTTAATCGATTCCAGGAAGACCACTAGTAGTTTCCGAAGCACATCTGGAGGCATTCTGTAATATATGGAGCTTCAGAGTGGTGATGAAACACAAATATAGCATCGGAATTGTATACAATAAGTACCATGCGGACTTTTCTCATTGGGAGTAATGCCTCAAACTGTCTACGCTTTGATCGGTCCCTGGAAGACCAGTAGTAGTTTGCGAAGCACATCTGGAGGCATTCTGATATATATGGAGCTTCAGAGTGGTGTTGAAACACAAATATAGCATCGGCATTGTATACAATAAGTACCATGCGGACTTTTATCCATGGCAGTAATGCCTCAAACTGTCTACGCTTTGATCGTTCCCTGGAAGACCAGTAGTAGTTTTCGAAGCACATCTGGAGGCATGCTGTAATCTGTGGACCTACAGAGTGTTGATGAAGCACAAAAATTGCATCGGCATTGAATACAATAAGTACCTTGCGGACTTTTCTCCATGGGAGTAATGTCTCAAAGTGTCTACGCATTGATCGATTCCAGGAAGACCTGTAGTAGTTTCCGAAGCTTATCTGGAGGCATTCTGTAATCTGTGGACCGAAAGAGTGTTGATGAAACACAAAAATTGCATCGGCATTGACTACAATATGTACCATGCAGACTTTTCTCCATGGGAGAATTGTCTCAAACTGTCTACGCTTTGATCGATTCCAGGAAGACCAGTAGTAGTTTCCGAAGCACACCTGGAGGCATTCAGGAATCTGTGGACCTACAGGATGTTGATGAAACACAAAAATTGCATCGACATTGAATACAATATGTTCCATGCGCACTTTTCTAGACGGGAGTATTGTCTCAAACTGTCTACGATTTGATTGCTCCCTGGAAGACCAGTAGTTGTTTCCGAAGCACATCTGGAGGCATTCTGTGATCTGTGGACCTACTGAGAGTTGATAAAACACAAAAATTTCATCGGCATTGAATACAATAAATACCATGCGGACTTTTCTCAATGGGAGTAATAAACTAAACTATCTACGCTTTGATCGTTCCCTGGAAGACCAGGTGTAGTTTCCGAAGCACATCTGGAGGAATTCTGTAATATATGGAGCTTCAGAGTGGTGATGAAACACAAATATAGCATCGGCATTGTATACAATAAGTACCATGCGGACTTTTCTAGATGGGAGTAATGCCTCAAACTGTCTACGCTTTGATCGTTCCCTGGAAGACCAGTAGTAGTTTCCGAAGCACATCTGGAGGCATGCTGTAATCTGTGGACTTACAGAGTGTTGATGAAGCACAAAAATTGCATCGGCATTGAATACAATACGTACCTTGCGGACTTTTCTCTCTGGGAGTAATGTCTCAGACTGTCTACGCATTGATCGATTCCAGAAAGACCAGTAGTAGTTTCCGAAGCACATCTGGAGGAATGCTGTAATCTGTGGACCTACAGAGTGTTGATGAAACACAAAAATTGCATCGGCATTGAATACAATAAGTACCATGCGGACTTTTCTAGATGGGAGTAATGCCTCAAACTGTCTACGCTTTGATCGTTCCCTGAAGACCAGTAGTAGTTTCCGAAGCACATCTGGAGGCATTATATAATATATAGACCTACAGAGTGTTGAAGAAGCACAAAAATTGCATCGGCATTGACTACAATAAGTACCATGCGGACTTTTCTTCGTGGGAGTAATGTCTCAAACTGTCTACAATTTGATCGCTCCCTGGAAGATTAGTAGTAATATCCGAAGCACATCTGAAGGCATTCTGTAATCTGTGAACCTACAGAGTGTTGATGAAACACAAAAATTGCATCGGCATTGAATACAATAAGTACCGTGCGGATTTTTCTCCATGGGAGTAATGTCTCAAACTGTCTACGTTTTGATCGTTCCATGGAAGACCAGTAGTAGTTTCCGAAGCGCATCTGGAGGCATTCTGTAATCTGTGGACCTACAGAGTGTTGATGAAACACAAAAATTGCATCGGCATTCAATACAATAAGTACCAAGCAAACTTTTCTCCATGGGAGTAATGTCTCAAACTGTCTACGTTTCGATCGTTCCCTGGAAGACCAGTAGTAGTTTCCAAAGCACATCTGGGAGCATTCAGGAATCTGAGGACCTACAGGTTGTTGATGAAACACAAAAATTGCATCGACATTGAATACAATAAGTTCCATGCGCACTTTTCTAGACGGGAGTAATGTCTCAAACTGTCTACGATTTGATTGCTCCCTGGAAGACCAGTAGTTGTTTCCGAAGCACATCTGGAGGCATTCTAAGATCTGTGGACCTACTGAGAGTTGATAAAACACAAAAATTTCATCGGCATTGAATACAATAAATACCATGCGGACTTTTCTCAATGGGAGTAATAAATTAAACTATCTACGCTTTGATCGTTCCCTGGGAGACCAGTAGTAGTTTCCGAAGCACATCTGGAGGAATTCTGTAATATATGGAGCTTCAGAGTGGTGATGAAACACAAATATAGCATCGGCATTGTATAAAATAAGTACCATGCGGACTTTTCTAGATGGGAGTAATGCCTCAAACTGTCTACGCTTTGATCGTTCCCTGGAAGACCAGTAGTAGTTTCCGAAGCACATCTGGAGGCATGCTGTAATCTGTGGACTTACAGAGTGTTGATGAAGCACAAAAATTGCATCGGCATTGAATACAATACGTACCTTGCAGACTTTTCTCCATGGGAGTAATGTCTCAAACTGTCTACGCATTGATCGATTCCAGAAAGACCAGTAGTAGTTTCCGAAGCACATCTGGAGGCATTCTGTAATCTGTGGACCTACAGAGTGATGATGAAACACAAAAATTGCATCGGCATTGACTACAATAAGTACCATGCGGACTTTTCTCCATGGGAGAATTGTCTCAAACTGTCTACACTTTGATCGATTCCAGGAAGACCAGTAGTAGTTTCCGAAGCACATCTGGAGGCATTCTGTAATATATGGAGCTTCAGAGTGGTGATGAAACACAAATATAGCATCGGCATTGTATACAATAAGTACCATGCGGACTTTTCTCCATGGGAGTAATGCCTCAAACTGTCTACAATTTGATCGTTCCCTGGAAGACCAGTTGTAGTTTGCGAAGCACATCTGGAGGCATTCTGCAATCTGTGGACCTACAGACTGTTGATGAAGCACTAAAATTGCATCGGCATTGAATACAGTAAGTACCATGGGGACTTTTCTCCATGGGAGTAATGTCTCAAACTGTCTACGCGTTGATCGATTCCAGGAAGACCAGTAGTAGTTTCCGAAGCACATCTGGAGGCATTCTGTAATCTGTGGACCTACAGAGTGTTGATGAAACACAAAAATTTCATCGGCATTGAATACAATAAGTACCATGCGGACTTTTCTCCATGGGAGAATTGTCTCAAACTGTCTACGCTTTGATCAATTCCAGGAAGACCAGTAGTATTTTCTGAAGCACATCTGGAGGAATGCTGTAACCTGTGGACCTACAGAGTGTTGATGAAACACAAAAATTGCATCGGCATTGAATACAATAAGTACCATGCGGACTTTTCTCCATAGGAGTAATGACTCAAACTGTCTACGCTTTGATCGTTCCCTGGAAGACCAGTAGTAGTTTCCGAAGCACATCTGGAGGCATTATATAATATATAGACCTACAGAGTGTTGATGAAGCACAAAAGTTGCATCGGCATTGTATACAATAAGTACCATGCGGACTTTTCTTCATGTGAGTAATGTCTCAAACTGTCTACAATTTGATCGTTCCCTGGAAGATTAGTAGTAATTTCCGAAGCACATCTGAAGGCATTCTGTAATCTGTGAACCTACAGAGTGTTGATGAAACACAAAAATTGCATCGGCATTGAAAACAATAAGTACCATGCGGACTTTTCTCCATGGGAGTAATGTCTCAAACTGTCTACGATTTGATCGTTCCATGGAAGACCAGTAGTAGTTTCCGAAGCGCATCTGGAGGCATTCTGTAATCTGTGGACCTACAGAGTGTTGATGAAACACAAAAATTGCATCGGCATTGAATACAATAAGTACCAAGCAAACTTTTCTCCATGGGAGTAATGTCTCAAACTGTCTACGTTTCGATCGTTCCCTGGAAGACCAGTAGTAGTTTCCAAAGCACATCTGGGAGCATTCAGGAATCTGAGGACCTACAGGTTGTTGATGAAACACAAAAATTTCATCGACATTGAATACAATAAGTTCCATGCGCACTTTTCTAGACGGGAGTAATGTCTCAAACTGTCTACGATTTGATTGCTCCCTGGAAGACCAGTAGTTGATTCTGAAGCACATCTGGAGGCATTCTAAGATCTGTGGACCTACTGAGAGTTGATAAAACACAAAAATTTCATCGGCATTGAAAACAATAAATACCATGCGGACTTTTCTCAATGGGAGTAATAAATTAAACTATCTACGCTTTGATCGTTCCCTGGAAGACCAGTAGTAGTTTCCGAAGCACATCTGGAGGAATTCTGTAATATATGGAGCTTCAGAGTGGTGATGAAACACAAATATAGCATCGGCATTGTATACAATAAGTAACATGCGGACTTTTCTAGATGGGAGTAATGCCTCAAACTGTCTACGCTTTGATCGTTCCCTGGAAGACCAGTAGTAGTTTCCGAAGCACATCTGGAGGCATTCTGCAATCTGTGGACCTACAGAGTGTTGATGAAGCACTAAAATTGCATCGGCATTGAATACAATAAGTACCATGCGGACTTTTCTCCATGGGAGAATTGTCTCAAACTGTCTACGCTTTGATCGATTCCAGGAAGACCAGTAGTAGTTTCCGAAGCACATCTGGAGGCATTCTGTAAAATATGGAGCTTCAGAGTGGTGATGAAACACAAATATAGCATCGGCATTGTATACAATAAGTAACATGCGGACTTTTCTAGATGGGAGTAATGCCTCAAACTGTCTACGATTTGATTGCTCCCTGGAAGACCAGTAGTTGTTTCCGAAGCACATCTGGAGGCATTTTATAATATATAGACCTACAGAGTGTTGACGAAGAACAAAAATTGCATCGGCATTGTATACAATAAGTACCATGCGGACTTTTCTCCATAGGAGTAATGACTCAAACTGTCTACGCTTTGATCGTTCCCTGAAGACCAGTAGTAGTTTCCGAAGCACATCTGGAGGCATTATATAATATATAGACCTACAGAGTGTTGACGAAGAACAAAAATTGCATCGGCATTGTATACAATAAGTACCATGCGGACTTTTCTTCGTGGGAGTAATGTCTCAAACTGTCTACAATTTGATCGCTCCCTGGAAGATTAGTAGTAATATCCGAAGCACATCTGAAGGCATTCTGTAATCTGTGAACCTACAGAGTGTTGATGAAACACAAAAATTGCATCGGCATTGAATACAATAAGTACCATGCGGACTTTTCTCCATGGGAGTAATGTCTCAAACTGTCTACGTTTTGATCGTTCCATGGAAGACCAGTAGTAGTTTCCGAAGCGCATCTGGAGGCATTCTGTAATCTGTGGACCTACAGAGTGTTGATGAAACACAAAAATTGCATCGGCATTGAATACAATAAGTACCAAGCAAACTTTTCTCCATGGGAGTAATGTCTCAAACTGTCTACGTTTCGATCGTTCCCTGGAAGACCAGTAGTAGTTTCCAAAGCACATCTGGGAGCATTCAGGAATCTGAGGACCTACAGGTTGTTGATGAATCACAAAAATTGCATCGACATTGAATACAATAAGTTCCATGCGCACTTTTCTAGACGGGAGTAATGTCTCAAACTGTCTACGATTTGATTGCTCCCTGGAAGACCAGTAGTTGTTTCCGAAGCACATCTGGAGGCATTCTAAGATCTGTGGACCTACTGAGAGTTGATAAAACACAAAAATTTCATCGGCATTGAATACAATAAATACCATGCGGACTTTTCTCAATGGGAGTAATAAATTAAACTATCTACGCTTTGATCGTTCCCTGGGAGACCAGTAGTAGTTTCCGAAGCACATCTGGAGGAATTCTGTAATATATGGAGCTTCAGAGTGGTGATGAAACACAAATATAGCATCGGAATTGTATAAAAAAAGTACCATGCGGACTTTTCTAGATGGGAGTAATGCCTCAAACTGTCTACGCTTTGATCGTTCCCTGGAAGACCAGTAGTAGTTTCCGAAGCACATCTGGAGGCATGCTGTAATCTGTGGACTTACAGAGTGTTGATGAAGCACAAAAATTGCATCGGCATTGAATACAATACGTACCTTGCGGACTTTTCTCCATGGGAGTAATGTCTCAAACTGTCTACGCATTGATCGATTCCAGAAAGACCAGTAGTAGTTTCCGAAGCACATCTGGAGGCATTCTGTAATCTGTGGACCTACAGAGTGATGATGAAACACAAAAATTGCATCGGCATTGACTACAATAAGTACCATGCGGACTTTTCTCCATGGGAGAATTGTCTCAAACTGTCTACGCTTTGATCGATTCCAGGAAGACCAGTAGTAGTTTTCGAAGCACATCTGGAGGCATTCTGTAATATATGGAGCTTCAGAGTGGTGATGAAACACAAATATAGCATCGGCATTGTATACAATAAGTACCATGCGGACTTTTCTCCATGGGAGTAAAGCCTCAAACTGTCTACAATTTGATCGTTCCCTGGAAGACCAGTTGTAGTTTGCGAAGCTAATCTGGAGGCATTCTGCAATCTGTGGACCTACAGACTGTTGATGAAGCACTAAAATTGCATCGGCATTGAATACAATAAGTACCATGGGGACTTTTCTCCATGGGAGTAATGTCTCAAACTGTCTACGCGTTGATCGATTCCAGGAAGACCAGTAGTAGTTTCCGAAGCACATCTGGAGGCATTCTGTAATCTGTGGACCTACAGAGTGTTGACGAAACACAAAAATTTCATCGGCATTGAATACAATAAGTACCATGCGGACTTTTCTCCATGGGAGAATTGTCTCAAACTGTCTACGCTTTGATCAATTCCAGGAAGACCAGTAGTATTTTCTGAAGCACATCTGGAGGAATGCTGTAATCTGTGGACCTACAGAGTGTTGATGAAACACAAAAATTGCATCGGCATTGAATACAATAACTACCATGCGGACTTTTCTCCATAGGAGTAATGACTCAAACTGTCTACGCTTTGATCGTTCCCTGGAAGACCAGTAGTAGTTTCCGAAGCACATCTGGAGGCATTATATAATATATAGACCTACAGAGTGTTGATGAAGCACAAAAATTGCATCGGCATTGTATACAATAAGTACCATGCGGACTTTTCTTCATGTGAGTAATGTCTCAAACTGTCTACAATTTGATCGTTCCCTGGAAGATTAGTAGTAATTTCCGAAGCACATCTGAAGGCATTCTGTAATCTGTGAATCTACAGAGTGTTGATGAAACACAAAAATTGCATCGGCATTGAATACAATAAGTACCATGCGGACTTTTCTCCATGGGAGTAATGTCTCAAACTGCCTACGATTTGATCGTTCCATGGAAGACCAGTAGTAGTTTCCGAAGCGCATCTGGAGGCATTCTGTAATCTGTGGACCTACAGAGTGTTGATGAAACACAAAAATTGCATCGGCATTGAATACAATAAGTACCAAGCAAACTTTTCTCCATGGGAGTAATGTCTCAAACTGTCTACGTTTCGATCGTTCCCTGGAAGACCAGTAGTAGTTTCCAAAGCACATCTGGGAGCATTCAGGAATCTGAGGACCTACAGGTTGTTGATGAAACACAAAAATTTCATCGACATTGAATACAATAAGTTCCATGCGCACTTTTCTAGACGGGAGTAATGTCTCAAACTGTCTACGATTTGATTGCTCCCTGGAAGACCAGTAGTTGTTTCCGAAGCACATCTGGAGGCATTCTAAGATCTGTGGACCTACTGAGAGTTGATAAAACACAAAAATTTCATCGGCATTGAAAACAATAAATACCATGCGGACTTTTCTCAATGGGAGTAATAAATTAAACTATCTACGCTTTGATCGTTCCCTGGAAGACCAGTAGTAGTTTCCGAAGCACATCTGGAGGAATTCTGTAATATATGGAGCTTCAGAGTGGTGATGAAACACAAATATAGCATCGGCATTGTATACAATAAGTAACATGCGGACTTTTCTAGATGGGAGTAATGCCTCAAACTGTCTACGCTTTGATCGTTCCCTGGAAGACCAGTAGTAGTTTCCGAAGCACATCTGGCGGCATTCTGCAATCTGTGGAACTACAGAGTGTTGATGAAGCACTAAAATTGCATCGGCATTGAATACAATAAGTACCATGCGGACTTTTCTCCATGGGAGAATTGTCTCAAACTGTCTACGCTTTGATCGATTCCAGGATGACCAGTAGTAGTTTCCGAAGCACATCTGGAGGAATGCTGTAATCTGTGGACCTACAGAGTGTTGATGAAACACAAAAATTGCATCGGCATTGAATACAATAAGTACCTTGCGGACTTTTCTCCATAGGCGTAATGACTCAAACTGTCTACGATTTGATCGTTCCCTGGAAGACCAGTAGTAGTTTCCGAAGAACATCTGGAGGCATTATATAATATATAGACCTACAGAGTATTGATGAAGCACAAAAATTGCATCGGCATTGTATACAATAAGTACCATGCGGACTTTTCTTCATGGGAGTAATGTCTCAAACTGTCTACAATTTGATCGTTCCCTGGAAGATTAGTAGTAATTTCCGAAGCACATCTGAAGGCATTCTGTAATCTGTGAACCTACAGAGTGTTGATGAAACACAAAAATTGCATCGGCATTGAATACAATAAGTACCATGCGGACTTTTCTCCATGGGAGTAATGTCTCAAACTGTCTACGTTTTGATCGTTCCATGGAAGACCAGTAGTAGTTTCCGAAGCGCATCTGGAGGCATTCTGTAATCTGTGGACCTACAGAGTGTTGATGATACACAAAAATTGCATCGGCATTGAATACAATAAGTACCAAGCAAACTTTTCTCCATGGGAGTAATGTCTCAAACTGTCTACTTTTCGATCGTTCCCTGGAAGACCAGTAGTAGTTTCCAAAGCACATCTGGGAGCATTCAGGAATCTGAGGACCTACAGGTTGTTGATGAAACACAAAAATTGCATCAACATTGAATTCAATAAGTTCCATGCGCACTTTTCTAGACGGGAGTAATGTCTCAAACTGTCTACGATTTGATTGCTCCCTGGAGGACCAGTAGTTCTTTCCGAAGCACATCTGGAGGCATTCTGTGATCTGTGGACCTACTGAGAGTTGATAAAACACAAAAATTTCATCGGCATTGAATACAATAAATACCATGAGGACTTTTCTCAATGGGAGTAATAAACTAAACTATCTACGCTTTGATCGTTCCCTGGATGACCAGTAGTAGTTTCCGAAGCACATCTGGAGGAATTCTGTAATATATGGAGCTTCAGAGTGGTGATGAAACACAAATATAGCATCGGCATTGTATAAAATAAGTACCATGTGGACTTTTCTAGATGGGAGTAATGCCTCAAACTGTCTACGCTTTGATCGTTCCCTGGAAGACCAGTAGTAGTTTCCGAAGCACATCTGGAGGCATGCTGTAATCTGTGGACTTACAGAGTGTTGATGAAGCACAAAAACTGCATCGGCATTGAATACAATACGTACCTTGCGGACTTTTCTCCATGGGAGTAATGTCTCAAACTGTCTACGCATTGATCGATTCCAGAAAGACCAGTAGTAGTTTCCGAAGCACATCTGGAGGCATTCTGTAATCTGTGGACCTACAGAGTGATGATGAAACACAAAAATTGCATCGGCATTGACTACAATAAGTACCATGCGGACTTTTCTCCATGGGAGAATTGTCTCAAACTGTCTACGCTTTGATCGATTCCAGGAAGACCAGTAGTAGTTTCCGAAGCACATCTGGAGGCATTCTGTAATATATGGAGCTTCAGAGTGGTGATGAAACACAAATATAGCATCGGCATTGTATACAATAAGTACCATGCGGACTTTTCTCCATGGGAGTAATGCCTCAAACTGTCTACAATTTGATCGTTCCCTGGAAGACCAGTTGTAGTTTGCGAAGCACATCTGGAGGCATTCTGCAATCTGTGGACCTACAGACTGTTGATGAAGCACTAAAATTGCATCGGCATTGAATACAATAAGTACCATGGGGACTTTTCTCCATGGGAGTAATGTCTCAAACTGTCTACGCGTTGATCGATTCCAGGAAGACCAGTAGTAGTTTCCGAAGCACATCTGGAGGCATTCTGTAATCTGTGGACCTACAGAGTGTTGACGAAACACAAAAATTTCATCGGCATTGAATACAATAAGTACCATGCGGACTTTTCTCCATGGGAGAATTGTCTCAAACTGTCTACGCTTTGATCGATTCCAGGAAGACCAGTAGTAGTTTCCGAAGCACATCTGGAGGCATTCTGTAATATATGGAGCTTCAGAGTGGTGATGAAACACAAATATAGCATCGGCATTGTATACAATAAGTACCATGCGGACTTTTCTCCATGGGAGTAAAGCCTCAAACTGTCTACAATTTGATCGTTCCCTGGAAGACCAGTTGTAGTTTGCGAAGCTAATCTGGAGGCATTCTGCAATCTGTGGACCTACAGACTGTTGATGAAGCACTAAAATTGCATCGGCATTGAATACAATAAGTACCATGGGGACTTTTCTCCATGGGAGTAATGTCTCAAACTGTCTACGCGTTGATCGATTCCAGGAAGACCAGTAGTAGTTTCCGAAGCACATCTGGAGGCATTCTGTAATCTGTGGACCTACAGAGTGTTGACGAAACACAAAAATTTCATCGGCATTGAATACAATAAGTACCATGCGGACTTTTCTCCATGGGAGAATTGTCTCAAACTGTCTACGCTTTGATCAATTCCAGGAAGACCAGTAGTATTTTCTGAAGCACATCTGGAGGAATGCTGTAATCTGTGGACCTACAGAGTGTTGATGAAACACAAAAATTGCATCAGCATTGAATACAATAACTACCATGCGGACTTTTCTCCATAGGAGTAATGACTCAAACTGTCTACGCTTTGATCGTTCCCTGGAAGACCAGTAGTAGTTTCCGAAGCACATCTGGAGGCATTATATAATATATAGACCTACAGAGTGTTGATGAAGCACAAAAATTGCATCGGCATTGTATACAATAAGTACCATGCGGACTTTTCTTCATGTGAGTAATGTCTCAAACTGTCTACAATTTGATCGTTCCCTGGAAGATTAGTAGTAATTTCCGAAGCACATCTGAAGGCATTCTGTAATCTGTGAATCTACAGAGTGTTGATGAAACACAAAAATTGCATCGGCATTGAATACAATAAGTACCATGCGGACTTTTCTCCATGGGAGTAATGTCTCAAACTGTCTACGATTTGATCGTTCCATGGAAGACCAGTAGTAGTTTCCGAAGCGCATCTGGAGGCATTCTGTAATCTGTGGACCTACAGAGTGTTGATGAAACACAAAAATTGCATCGGCATTGAATACAATAAATACCAAGCAAACTTTTCTCCATGGGAGTAATGTCTCAAACTGTCTACGTTTCGATCGTTCCCTGGAAGACCAGTAGTAGTTTCCAAAGCACATCTGGGAGCATTCAGGAATCTGAGGACCTACAGGTTGTTGATGAAACACAAAAATTTCATCGACATTGAATACAATAAGTTCCATGCGCACTTTTCTAGACGGGAGTAATGTCTCAAACTGTCTACGATTTGATTGCTCCCTGGAAGACCAGTAGTTGTTTCCGAAGCACATCTGGAGGCATTCTAAGATCTGTGGACCTACTGAGAGTTGATAAAACACAAAAATTTCATCGGCATTGAAAACAATAAATACCATGCGGACTTTTCTCAATGGGAGTAATAAATTAAACTATCTACGCTTTGATCGTTCCCTGGAAGACCAGTAGTAGTTTCCGAAGCACATCTGGAGGAATTCTGTAATATATGGAGCTTCAGAGTGGTGATGAAACACAAATATAGCATCGGCATTGTATACAATAAGTAACATGCGGACTTTTCTAGATGGGAGTAATGCCTCAAACTGTCTACGCTTTGATCGTTCCCTGGAAGACCAGTAGTAGTTTCCGAAGCACATCTGGAGGCATTCTGCAATCTGTGGACCTACAGAGTGTTGATGAAGCACTAAAATTGCATCGGCATTGAATACAATAAGTACCATGCGGACTTTTCTCCATGGGAGTAATGTCTCAAACTGTCTACGCATTGATCGATTCCAGAAAGACCAGTAGTAGTTTCCGAAGCACATCTGGAGGCATTCTGTAATCTGTGGACCTACAGAGTGATGATGAAACACAAAAATTGCATCGGCATTGACTACAATAAGTACCATGCGGACTTTTCTCCATGGGAGAATTGTCTCAAACTGTCTACGCTTTGATCGATTCCAGGAAGACCAGTAGTAGTTTCCGAAGAACATCTGGAGGCATTATATAATATATAGACCTACAGAGTATTGATGAAGCACAAAAATTGCATCGGCATTGTATACAATAAGTACCATGCGGACTTTTCTTCATGGGAGTAATGTCTCAAACTGTCTACAATTTGATCGTTCCCTGGAAGATTAGTAGTAATTTCCGAAGCACATCTGAAGGCATTCTGTAATCTGTGAACCTACAGAGTGTTGATGAAACACAAAAATTGCATCGGCATTGAATACAATAAGTACCATGCGGACTTTTCTCCATGGGAGTAATGTCTCAAACTGTCTACGTTTTGATCGTTCCATGGAAGACCAGTAGTAGTTTCCGAAGCGCATCTGGAGGCATTCTGTAATCTGTGGACCTACAGAGTGTTGATGATACACAAAAATTGCATCGGCATTGAATACAATAAGTACCAAGCAAACTTTTCTCCATGGGAGTAATGTCTCAAACTGTCTACTTTTCGATCGTTCCCTGGAAGACCAGTAGTAGTTTCCAAAGCACATCTGGGAGCATTCAGGAATCTGAGGACCTACAGGTTGTTGATGAAACACAAAAATTGCATCAACATTGAATTCAATAAGTTCCATGCGCACTTTTCTAGACGGGAGTAATGTCTCAAACTGTCTACGATTTGATTGCTCCCTGGAAGACCAGTAGTTCTTTCCGAAGCACATCTGGAGGCATTCTGTGATCTGTGGACCTACTGAGAGTTGATAAAACACAAAAATTTCATCGGCATTGAATACAATAAATACCATGAGGACTTTTCTCAATGGGAGTAATAAACTAAACTATCTACGCTTTGATCGTTCCCTGGATGACCAGTAGTAGTTTCCGAAGCACATCTGGAGGAATTCTGTAATATATGGAGCTTCAGAGTGGTGATGAAACACAAATATAGCATCGGCATTGTATAAAATAAGTACCATGTGGACTTTTCTAGATGGGAGTAATGCCTCAAACTGTCTACGCTTTGATCGTTCCCTGGAAGACCAGTAGTAGTTTCCGAAGCACATCTGGAGGCATGCTGTAATCTGTGGACTTACAGAGTGTTGATGAAGCACAAAAACTGCATCGGCATTGAATACAATACGTACCTTGCGGACTTTTCTCCATGGGAGTAATGTCTCAAACTGTCTACGCATTGATCGATTCCAGAAAGACCAGTAGTAGTTTCCGAAGCACATCTGGAGGCATTCTGTAATCTGTGGACCTACAGAGTGATGATGAAACACAAAAATTGCATCGGCATTGACTACAATAAGTACCATGCGGACTTTTCTCCATGGGAGAATTGTCTCAAACTGTCTACGCTTTGATCGATTCCAGGAAGACCAGTAGTAGTTTCCGAAGCACATCTGGAGGCATTCTGTAATATATGGAGCTTCAGAGTGGTGATGAAACACAAATATAGCATCGGCATTGTATACAATAAGTACCATGCGGACTTTTCTCCATGGGAGTAATGCCTCAAACTGTCTACAATTTGATCGTTCCCTGGAAGACCAGTTGTAGTTTGCGAAGCACATCTGGAGGCATTCTGCAATCTGTGGACCTACAGACTGTTGATGAAGCACTAAAATTGCATCGGCATTGAATACAATAAGTACCATGGGGACTTTTCTCCATGGGAGTAATGTCTCAAACTGTCTACGCGTTGATCGATTCCAGGAAGACCAGTAGTAGTTTCCGAAGCACATCTGGAGGCATTCTGTAATCTGTGGACCTACAGAGTGTTGACGAAACACAAAAATTTCATCGGCATTGAATACAATAAGTACCATGCGGACTTTTCTCCATGGGAGAATTGTCTCAAACTGTCTACGCTTTGATCAATTCCAGGAAGACCAGTAGTATTTTCTGAAGCACATCTGGAGGAATGCTGTAATCTGTGGACCTACAGAGTGTTGATGAAACACAAAAATTGCATCGGCATTGAATACAATAAGTACCATGCGGACTTTTCTCCATAGGAGTAATGACTCAAACTGTCTACGCTTTGATCGTTCCCTGGAAGACCAGTAGTAGTTTCCGAAGCACATCTGGAGGCATTATATAATATATAGACCTACAGAGTGTTGATGAAGCACAAAAATTGCATCGGCATTGTATACAATAAGTACCATGCGGACTTTTCTTCATGTGAGTAATGTCTCAAACTGTCTACAATTTGATCGTTCCCTGGAAGATTAGTAGTAATTTCCGAAGCACATCTGAAGGCATTCTGTAATCTGTGAAAGTACAGAGTGTTGATGAAACACAAAAATTGCATCGGCATTGAATACAATAAGTACCATGCGGACATTTCTCCATGGGAGTAATGTCTCAAACTGTCTACGATTTGATCGTTCCATGGAAGACCAGTAGTAGTTTCCGAAGCGCATCTGGAGGCATTCTGTAATCTGTGGACCTACAGAGTGTTGATGAAACACAAAAATTGCATCGGCATTGAATACAATAAGTACCAAGCAAACTTTTCTCCATGGGAGTAATGTCTCAAACTGTCTACGTTTCGATCGTTCCCTGGAAGACCAGTAGTAGTTTCCAAAGCACATCTGGGAGCATTCAGGAATCTGAGGACCTACAGGTTGTTGATGAAACACAAAAATTTCATCGACATTGAATACAATAAGTTCCATGCGCACTTTTCTAGACGGGAGTAATGTCTCAAACTGTCTACGATTTGATTGCTCCCTGGAAGTCCAGTAGTTGTTTCCGAAGCACATCTGGAGGCATTCTAAGATCTGTGGACCTACTGAGAGTTGATAAAACACAAAAATTTCATCGGCATTGAAAACAATAAATACCATGCGGACTTTTCTCAATGGGAGTAATAAATTAAACTATCTACGCTTTGATCGTTCCCTGGAAGACCAGTAGTAGTTTCCGAAGCACATCTGGAGGAATTCTGTAATATATGGAGCTTCAGAGTGGTGATGAAACACAAATATAGCATCGGCATTGTATACAATAAGTAACATGCGGACTTTTCTAGATGGGAGTAATGCCTCAAACTGTCTACGCTTTGATCGTTCCCTGGAAGACCAGTAGTAGTTTCCGAAGCACATCTGGAGGCATTCTGCAATCTGTGGACCTACAGAGTGTTGATGAAGCACTAAAATTGCATCGGCATTGAATACAATAAGTACCATGCGGACTTTTCTCCATGGGAGAATTGTCTCAAACTGTCTACGCTTTGATCGATTCCAGGAAGACCAGTAGTAGTTTCCGAAGCACACCTGGAGGAATGCTGTAATCTGTGGACCTACAGAGTGTTGATGAAACACAAAAATTACATCGGCATTGAATACAATAAGTACCTTGCTGACTTTTCTCCATAGGCGTAATGACTCAAACTGTCTACGATTTGATCGTTGCCTGGAAGACCAGTAGTAGTTTCCGAAGAACATCTGGAGGCATTATATAATATATAGACCTACAGAGTGTTGATGAAGCACAAAAATTGCATCGGCATTGTATACAATAAGTACCATGCGGACTTTTCTTCATGGGAGTAATGTCTCAAACTGTCTACAATTTGATCGTTCCCTGGAAGATTAGTAGTAATTTCCGAAGCACATCTGAAGGCATTCTGTAATCTGTGAACCTACAGAGTGTTGATGAAACACAAAAATTGCATCGGCATTGAATACAATAAGTACCATGCGGACTTTTCTCCATGGGAGTAATGTCTCAAACTGTCTACGTTTTGATCGTTCCATGGAAGACCAGTAGTAGTTTCCGAAGCGCATCTGGAGGCATTCTGTAATCTGTGGACCTACAGAGTGTTGATGAAACACAAAAATTGCATCGGCATTGAATACAATAAGTACCAAGCAAACTTTTCTCCATGGGAGTAAAGTCTCAAACTGTCTACTTTTCGATCGTTCCCTGGAAGACCAGTAGTAGTTTCCAAAGCACATCTGGGAGCATTCAGGAATCTGAGGACCTACAGGTTGTTGATGAAACACAAAAATTGCATCGACATTGAATTCAATAAGTTCCATGCGCACTTTTCTAGACGGGAGTAATGTCTCAAACTGTCTACGATTTGATTGCTCCCTGGAAGACCAGTAGTTCTTTCCGAAGCACATCTGGAGGCATTCTGTGATCTGTGGACCTACTGAGAGTTGATAAAACACAAAAATTTCATCGGCATTGAATACAATAAATACCATGCGGACTTTTCTCAATGGGAGTAATAAACTAAGCTATCTACGCTTTGATCGTTCCCTGGATGACCAGTAGTAGTTTCCGAAGCACATCTGGAGGAATTCTGTAATATATGGAGCTTCAGGGTGGTGATGAAACACAAATATAGCATCGGCATTGTATACAATAAGTACCATGCGGACTTTTCTAGATGGGAGTAATGCCTCAAACTGTCTACGCTTTGATCGTTCCCTGGAAGACCAGTAGTAGTTTCCGAAGCACATCTGGAGGCATGCTGTAATCTGTGGACTTACAGAGTGTTGATGAAGCACAAAAATTGCATCGGCATTGAATACAATACGTACCTTGCGGACTTTTCTCTATGGGAGTAATGTCTCAGACTGTCTACGCATTGATCGATTCCAGAAAGACCAGTAGTAGTTTCCGAAGCACATCTGGAGGCATTCTGTAATCTGTGGACCTACAGAGTGATGATGAAACACAAAAATTGCATCGGCATTGACTACAATAAGTACCATGCGGACTTTTCTCCATGGGAGAATTGTCTCAAACTGTCTACGCTTTGATCGATTCAAGGAAGACCAGTAGTAGTTTCCGAAGCACATCTGGAGGCATTCTGTAATATATGGAGCTTCAGAGTGGTGATGAAACACAAATATAGCATCGGCATTGTATACAATAAGTACCATGCGGACTTTTCTCCATGGGAGTAATGCCTCAAACTGTCTACAATTTGATCGTTCCCTGGAAGACCAGTTGTAGTTTGCGAAGCACATCTGGAGGCATTCTGCAATCTGTGGACCTACAGAGTGTTGATGAAGCACTAAAATTGCATCGGCATTGAATACAATAAGTACCATGCGGACTTTTCTCCATGGGAGTAATGTCTCAAACTGTCTACACGTTGATCGATTCCAGGAAGACCAGTAATAGTTTCCGAAGCACATCTGGAGGCATTCTGTAATCTGTGGACCTACAGAGTGTTGATGAAACACAAAAATTGCATCGGCATTGAATACAATAAGTACCATGCGGACTTTTCTCCATAGGAGTAATGACTCTAACAGTCTACGCTTTGATCGTTCCCTGGAAGACCAGAAGTAGTTTCCGAAGCACATCTTTAGGCATTATATAATATATGGACCTGCAGAGAGTTGATGAAGCACAAAAATTGCATCGGCATTGTATACAGTAAGTACCATGCGGACTTTTCTTCATGGGAGTAATGTCTCAAACTGTCTACAATTTGATCGTTCCCTGGAAGATTAGTAGTAATTTCCGAAGCACATCTGAAGGTATTCTGTAATCTGTGAACCTACAGAGTGTTGATGTAACACAAAAATTGCATCGGCATTGAATACAATAAGTACCAAGCAAACTTTTCTCCATGGGAGTAAAGTCTCAAACTGTCTACGTTTCGATCGTTCCCTGGAAGACCAGTAGTAGTTTCCAAAGCACATCGTTCAGGAATCTGAGGACCTAGAGGTTGTTGATAAAACACAAAAATTGCATCGACATTGAATACAATAAGTTCCATGCGCACTTTTCTAGACGGGAGTAATGTCTCAAACTGTCTACGATTTGATTGCTCCCTGGAAGACCAGTAGTTGTTTCCGAAGCACATCTGGAGGCATTCTAAGATCTGTGGACCTACTGAAAGTTGATAAAACACAAAAATTTCATCGGCATTCAATACAATAAATACCATGCGGACTTTTCTCAATGGGAGTAATAAATTAAACTATCTACGCTTTGATCGTTCCCTGGGAGACCAGTAGTAGTTTCCGAAGCACATCTGGAGGAATTCTGTAATATATGGAGCTTCAGAGTGGTGATGAAACACAAATATAGCATCGGCATTGTATAAAATAAGTACCATGCGGACTTTTCTAGATGGGAGTAATGTCTCAAACTGTCTACAATTTGATCGTTCCCTGGAAGATTAGTAGTAATTTCCGAAGCACATCTGAAGGCATTCTGTAATCTGTGAACCTACAGAGTGTTGATGAAACACAAAAATTGCATCGGCATTGAATACAATAAGTACCATGCGGACTTTTCTCCATGGGAGTAATGTCTCAAACTGTCTACGTTTTGATCGTTCCATGGAAGACCAGTAGTAGTTTCCGAAGCGCATCTGGAGGCATTCTGTAATCTGTGGACCTACAGAGTGTTGATGAAACACAAAAATTGCATCGGCATTGAATACAATAAGTACCAAGCAAACTTTTCTCCATGGGAGTAATGTCTCAAACTGTCTACATTTCGATCGTTCCCTGGAAGACCAGTAGTAGTTTCCAAAGCACATCTGGGAGCATTCAGGAATCTGAGGACCTACAGGTTGTTGATGAAACACAAAAATTGCATCGACATTGAATTCAATAAGTTCCATGCGCACTTTTCTAGACGGGAGTAATGTCTCAAACTGTCTACGCTTTGATCGTTCCCTGGAAGACCAGTAGTAGTTTCCGAAGCACATCTGGAGGCATGCTGTAATCTGTGGACTTACAGAGTGTTGATGAAGCACAAAAATTGCATCGGCATTGACTACAATAAGTACCATGCGGACTTTTCTCCATGGGAGAATTGTCTCAAACTGTCTACGCTTTGATCGATTCCAGGAAGACCAGTAGTAGTTTCCGAAGCACATCTGGAGGCATGCTGTAATCTGTGGACTTACAGAGTGTTGATGAAGCACAAAAATTGCATCGGCATTGAATACAATACGTACCTTGCGGACTTTTCTCCATGGGAGTAATGTCTCAAACTGTCTACGCATTGATCGATTCCAGAAAGACCAGTAGTAGTTTCCGAAGCACATCTGGAGGCATTCTGTAATCTGTGGACTTACAGAGTGATGATGAAACACAAAAATTGCATCGGCATTGACTACAATAAGTACCATGCGGACTTTTCTCCATGGGAGAATTGTCTCAAACTGTCTACGCTTTGATCGATTCCAGGAAGACCAGTAGTAGTTTCCGAAGCACATCTGGAGGCATTCTGTAATATATGGAGCTTCAGAGTGGTGATGAAACACAAATATAGCATCGGCATTGTATACAATAAGTACCATGCGGACTTTTCTCCATGGGAGTAATGCCTCAAACTGTCTACAATTTGATCGTTCCCTGGAAGACCAGTTGTAGTTTGCGAAGCACATCTGGAGGCATTCTGCAATCTGTGGACCTACAGACTGTTGATGAAGCACTAAAATTGCATCGGCATTGAATACAATAAGTACCATGGGGACTTTTCTCCATGGGAGTAATGTCTCAAACTGTCTACGTGTTGATCGATTCCAGGAAGACCAGTAGTAGTTTCCGAAGCACATCTGGAGGCATTCTGTAATCTGTGGACCTACAGAGTGTTGATGAAACACAAAAATTTCATCGGCATTGAATACAATAAGTACCATGCGGACTTTTCTCCATGGGAGAATTGTCTCAAACTGTCTACGCTTTGATCAATTCCAGGAAGACCAGTAGTATTTTCTGAAGCACATCTGGAGGAATGCTGTAATCTGTGGACCTACAGAGTGTTGATGAAACACAAAAATTGCATCGGCATTGAATACAATAAGTACCATGCGGACTTTTCTCCATAGGAGTAATGACTCAAACTGTCTACATTTTGATCGTTCCCTGGAAGACCAGTAGTAGTTTCCGAAGCACATCTGGAGGCATTATATAATATATAGACCTACAGAGGGTTGATGAAGCACAAAAATTGCATCGGCATTGTATACAATAAGTACCATGCGGACTTTTCTTCATGTGAGTAATGTCTCAAACTGTCTACAATTTGATCGTTCCCTGGAAGATTAGTAGTAATTTCCGAAGCACATCTGAAGGCATTCTGTAATCTGTGAACCTACAGAGTGTTGATGAAACACAAAAATTGCATCGGCATTGAATACAATAAGTACCATGCGGACTTTTCTCCATGGGAGTAATGTCTCAAACTGTCTACCTTTTGATCGTTCCATGGAAGACCAGTAGTAGTTTCCGAAGCGCATCTGGAGGCATTCTGTAATCTGTGGACCTACAGAGTGTTGATGAAACACAAAAATTGCATCGGCATTGAATACAATAAGTACCAAGCAAACTTTTCTCCATGGGAGTAATGTCTCAAACTGTCTACGTTTCGATCGTTCCCTGGAAGACCAGTAGTAGTTTCCAAAGCACATCTGGGAGCATTCAGGAATCTGAGGACCTACAGGTTGTTGATGAAACACAAAAATTTCATCGACATTGAATACAATAAGTTCCATGCGCACTTTTCTAGACGGGAGTAACGTCTCAAACTGTCTACGATTTGATTGCTCCCTGGAAGACCAGTAGTTGTTTCCGAAGCACATCTGGAGGCATTCTAAGATCTGTGGACCTACTGAGAGTTGATAAAACACAAAAATTTCATCGGCATTGAAAACAATAAATACCATGCGGACTTTTCTCAATGGGAGTAATAAATTAAACTATCTACGCTTTGATCGTTCCCTGGAAGACCAGTAGTAGTTTCCGAAGCACATCTGGAGGAATTCTGTAATATATGGAGCTTCAGAGTGGTGATGAAACACAAATATAGCATCGGCATTGTATACAATAAGTAACATATGGACTTTTCTAGATGGGAGTAATGCCTCAAACTGTCTACGCTTTGATCGTTCCCTGGAAGACCAGTAGTAGTTTCCGAAGCACATCTGGAGGCATTCTGCAATCTGTGGACCTACAGAGTGTTGATGAAGCACTAAAATTGCATCGGCATTGAATACAATAAGTACCATGCGGACTTTTGTCCATGGGAGAATTGTCTCAAACTGTCTACGCTTTGATCGATTCCAGGAAGACCAGTAGTAGTTTCCGAAGCACATCTGGAGGCATTCTGTAATCTGTGGACCTACAGAGTGTTGATGAAACACAAAAATTTCATCGGCATTGAATACAATAAGTACCATGCGGACTTTTCTCCATGGGAGAATTGTCTCAAACTGTCTACGCTTTGATCGATTCCAGGAAGACCAGTAGTAGTTTCCGAAGCACATCTGGAGGAATGCTGTAATCTGTGGACCTACAGAGTGTTGATGAAACACAAAAATTGCATCGGCATTGAATACAATAAGTACCATGCGGACTTTTCTCCATAGGCGTAATGACTCAAACTGTCTACGCTTTGATCGTTCCCTGGAAGACCAGTAGTAGTTTCCGAAGAACATCTGGAGGCACTATATAATATATAGACCTACAGAGTGTTGATGAAGCACAAAAATTGCATCGGCATTGTATACAATAAGTACCATGCGGACTTTTCTTCATGGGAGTAATGTCTCAAACTGTCTACAATTTGATCGTTCCCTGGAAGATTAGTAGTAATTTCCGAAGCACATCTGAAGGCATTCTGTAATCTGTGAACCTACAGAGTGTTGATGAAACACAAAAATTGCATCGGCATTGAACACAATAAGTACCATGCGGACTTTTCTCCATGGGAGTAATGTCTCAAACTGTCTACGTTTTGATCGTTCCATGGAAGACCAGTAGTAGTTTCCGAAGCGCATCTGGAGGCATTCTGTAATCTGTGGACCTACAGAGTGTTGATGAAACACAAAAATTGCATCGGCATTGAATACAATAAGTACCAAGCAAACTTTTCTCCATGGGAGTAATGTCTCAAACTGTCTACTTTTCGATCGTTCCCTGGAAGACCAGTAGTAGTTTCCAAAGCACATCTGGGAGCATTCAGGAATCTGAGGACCTACAGGTTGTTGATGAAACACAAAAATTGCATCGACATTGAATTCAATAAGTTCCATGCGCACTTTTCTAGACGGGAGTAATGTCTCAAACTGTCTACGATTTGATTGCTCCCTGGAAGACCAGTAGTTGTTTCCGAAGCACATCTGGAGGCATTCTGTGATCTGTGGACCTACTGAGAGTTGATAAAACACAAAAATTTCATCGGCATTGAATACAATAAATACCATGCGGACTTTTCTCAATGGGAGTAATAAACTAAACTATCTACGCTTTGATCGTTCCCTGGAAGACCAGTAGTAGTTTCCGAAGCACATCTGGAGGAATTCTGTAATATATGGAGCTTCAGAGTGGTGATGAAACACAAATATAGCATCGGCATTGTATACAATAAGTACCATGCGGACTTTTCTAGATGGGAGTAATGCCTCAAACTGTCTACGCTTTGATCGTTCCCTGGAAGACCAGTAGTAGTTTCCGAAGCACATCTGGAGGCATGCTGTAATCTGTGGACTTACAGAGTGTTGATGAAGCACAAAAATTGCATCGGCATTGAATGCAATACGTACCTTGCGGACTTTTCTCTATGGGAGTAATGTCTCAGACTGTCTACGCATTGATCGATTCCAGAAAGACCAGTAGTAGTTTCCGAAGCACATCTGGAGGAATTCTGTAATCTGTGGACCTACAGAGTGATGATGAAACACAAAAATTGCATCGGCATTGACTACAATAAGTACCATGCGGACTTTTCTCCATGGGAGAATTGTCTCAAACTGTCTACGCTTTGATCGATTCAAGGAAGACCAGTAGTAGTTTCCGAAGCACATCTGGAGGCATTCTGTAATATATGGAGCTTCAGAGTGGTGATGAAACACAAATATAGCATCGGCATTGTATACAATAAGTACCATGCGGACTTTTCTCCATGGGAGTAATGCCTCAAACTGTCTACAATTTGATCGTTCCCTGGAAGACCAGTTGTAGTTTGCGAAGCACATCTGGAGGCATTCTGCAATCTGTGGACCTACAGAGTGTTGATGAAGCACTAAAATTGCATCGGCATTGAATACAATAAGTACCATGCGGACTTTTCTCCATGGGAGTAATGTCTCAAACTGTCTACGCGTTGATCGATTCCAGGAAGACCAGTAGTAGTTTCCGAAGCACATCTGGAGGCATTCTGTAATCTGTGGACCTACAGAGTGTTGATGAAACACAAAAATTTCATCGGCATTGAATACAATAAGTACCATGCGGATTTTTCTCCATGGGAGAATTGTCTCAAACTGTCTACGCTTTGATCGATTCCAGGAAGACCAGTAGTAGTTTCCGAAGCACATCTGGAGGAATGCTGTAATCTGTGGACCTACAGAGTGTTGATGAAACACAAAAATTGCATCGGCATTGAATACAATAAGTACCATGCGGACTTTTCTCCATAGGAGTAATGACTCTAACAGTCTACGCTTTGATCGTTCCCTGGAAGACCAGAAGTAGTTTCCGAAGCACATCTTTAGGCATTATATAATATATAGACCTACAGAGTGTTGATGAAGCACAAAAATTGCATCGGCATTGTATACAGTAAGTACCATGCGGACTTTACTTCATGGGAGTAATGTCTCAAACTGTCTACAATTTGATCGTTCCCTGGAAGATTAGTAGTAATTTCCGAAGCACATCTGAAGGTATTCTGTAATCTGTGAACCTACAGAGTGTTGATGAAACACAAAAATTGCATCGGCATTGAATACAATAAGTACCATGCGGACTTCTCTCCATGGGAGTAATGTCTCAAACTGTCTACGTTTTTATCGTTCCATGGAAGACCAGTAGTAGTTTCCGAAGCGCATCTGGAGGCATTCTGTAATCTGTGGACCTACAGAGTGTTGATGAAACACAAAAATTGCATCGGCATTGAATACAATAAGTACCAAGCAAACTTTTCTCCATGGGAGTAATGTCTCAAACTGTCTACGTTTCGATCGTTCCCTGGAAGACCAGTAGTAGTTTCCAAAGCACATCGTTCAGGAATCTGAGGACCTACAGGTTTTTGATGAAACACAAAAATTGCATCGACATTGAATACAATAAGTTCCATGCGCACTTTTCTAGACGGGAGTAATGTCTCAAACTGTCTACGCATTGATCGATTCCAGAAAGACCAGTAGTAGTTTCCGAAGCACATCTGGAGGCATTCTGTAATCTGTGGAGCTACAGAGTGATGATGAAACACAAAAATTGCATCGGCATTGACTACAATAAGTACCATGCGGACTTTTCTCCATGGGAGAATTGTCTCAAACTGTCTACGCTTTGATCGATTCCAGGAAGACCAGTAGTAGTTTCCGAAGCACATCTGGAGGAATTCTGTAATATATGGAGCTTCAGAGTGGTGATGAAACACAAATATAGCCTCGGCATTGTATACAATAAGTACCATGCGGACTTTTCTAGATGGGAGTAATGCCTCAAAATGTCTACGCTTTGATCGTTCACTGGAAGACCTGTAGTAGTTTCCGAAGCACATCTGGAGGCATGCTGTAATCTGTGGACTTACAGAGTGTTGATGAAGAACAAAAATTGCATCGGCATTGAATACAATACGAACCTTGCCGACTTTTCTCCATGGGAGTAATGTCTCAAACTGTCTACGCATTGATCGATTCCAGAAAGACCAGTAGTAGTTTCCGAAGCACATCTGGAGGCATTCTGTAATCTGTGGAGCTACAGAGTGATGATGAAACACAAAAATTGCATCGGCATTGACTACAATAAGTACCATGCGGACTTTTCTCCATGGGAGAATTGTCTCAAACTGTCTACGCTTTGATCGATTCCAGGAAGACCAGTAGTAGTTTCCGAAGCACATCTGGAGGCATTCTGTAATATATGGAGCTTCAGAGTGGTGATGAAACACAAATATAGCATCGGCATTGTATACAATAATTACCATGCGGACTTTTCTCCATGGGAGAATTGTCTCAAACTGTCTACGCTTTGATCGATTCCAGGAAGACCAGTAGTAGTTTCCGAAGCACATCTGGAGGCATTCTGTAATCTGTGGACCTACAGAGTGTTGATGAAGCACTAAAATTGCATCGGCATTGAATACAATAAGTATCATGGGGACTTTTCTCCATGGGAGTAATGTCTCAAACTGTCTACGCGTTGATCGATTCCAGGAAGACCAGTAGTAGTTTCCGAAGCACATCTGGAGGCATTCTGTAATCTGTGGACCTACAGAGTGTTGATGAAACACAAAAATTTCATCGGCATTGAATACAATAAGTACCATGCGGACTTTTCTCCATGGGAGAATCGTCTCAAACTGTCTACGCTTTGATCAATTCCAGGAAGACCAGTAGTAGTTTCCGAAGTAAATCTGGAGGAATGCTGTAATCTGTGGACCTACAGAGTGTTGATGAAACACAAAAATTGCATCGGCATTGAATACAATAAGTACCATGCGGACTTTTCTCCATAGGAGTAATGACTCAAACTGTCTACGCTTTGATCGTTCCCTGAAGACCAGTAGTAGTTTCCGAAGCACATCTGGAGGCATTATATAATATATAGACCTACAGAGTGTTGATGAAGCACAAAAACTGCATCGGCATTGTATACAATAAGTACCATGCGGACTTTTCTTCGTGGGAGTAATGTCTCAAACTGTCTACAATTTGATCGCTCCCTGGAAGATTAGGAGTAATATCCGAAGCACATCTGAAGGCATTCTGTAATCTGTGAACCTACAGAGTGTTGATGAAACACAAAAATTGCATCGGCATTGAATACAATAAGTACCATGCGGACTTTTCTCCATGGGAGTAATGTCTCAAACTGTCTACCTTTTGATCGTTCCATGGAAGACCAGTAGTAGTTTCCGAAGCGCATCTGGAGGCATTCTGTAATCTGTGGACCTACAGAGTGTTGATGAAACACAAAAATTGCATCGGCATTGAATACAATAAGTACCAAGCAAACTTTTCTCCATGGGAGTAATGTCTCAAACTGTCTACGTTTCGATCGTTCCCTGGAAGACCAGTAGTAGTTTCCAAAGCACATCTGGGAGCATTCAGGAATCTGAGGACCTACAGGTTGTTGATGAAACACAAAAATTGCATCGACATTGAATACAATAAGTTCCATGCGCACTTTTCTAGACGGGAGTAATGTCTCAAACTGTCTACGATTTGATTGCTCCCTGGAAGACCAGTAGTTGTTTCCGAAGCACATCTGGAGGCATTCTAAGATCTGTGGACCTACTGAGAGTTGATAAAACACAAAAATTTCATCGGCATTGAATACAATAAATACCATGCGGACTTTTCTCAATGGGAGTAATAAATTAAACTATCTACGCTTTGATCGTTCCCTGGGAGACCAGTAGTAGTTTTCGAAGCACATCTGGAGGAATTCTGTAATATATGGAGCTTCAGAGTGGTGATGAAACACAAATATAGCATCGGCATTGTATAAAATAAGTACCATGCGGACTTTTCTAGATGGGAGTAATGCCTCAAACTGTCTACGCTTTGATCGTTCCCTGGAAGACCAGTAGTAGTTTCCGAAGCACATCTGGAGGCATGCTGTAATCTGTGGACTTACAGAGTGTTGATGAAGCACAAAAATTGCATCGGCATTGAATACAATACGTACCTTGCGGACTTTTCTCCATGGGAGTAATGTCTCAAACTGTCTACGCATTGATCGATTCCAGAAAGACCAGTAGTAGTTTCCGAAGCACATCTGGAGGCATTCTGTAATCTGTGGACCTACAGAGTGATGATGAAACACAAAAATTGCATCGGCATTGACTACAATAAGTACCATGCGGACTTTTCTCCATGGGAGAATTGTCTCAAACTGTCTACGCTTTGATCGATTCCAGGAAGACCAGTAGTAGTTTCCGAAGCACATCTGGAGGCATTCTGTAATATATGGAGCTTCAGAGTGGTGATGAAACACAAATATAGCATCGGCATTGTATACAATAAGTACCATGCGGACTTTTCTCCATGGGAGTAATGCCTCAAACTGTCTACAATTTGATCGTTCCCTGGAAGACCAGTTGTAGTTTGCGAAGCACATCTGGAGGCATTCTGCAATCTGTGGACCTACAGACTGTTGATGAAGCACTAAAATTGCATCGGCATTGAATACAATAAGTACCATGGGGACTTTTCTCCATGGGAGTAATGTCTCAAACTGTCTACGCGTTGATCGATTCCAGGAAGACCAGTAGTAGTTTCCGAAGCACATCTGGAGGCATTCTGTAATCTGTGGACCTACAGAGTGTTGATGAAACACAAAAATTTCATCGGCATTGAATACAATAAGTACCATGCGGACTTTTCTCCATGGGAGAATTGTCTCAAACTGTCTACGCTTTGATCAATTCCAGGAAGACCAGTAGTATTTTCTGAAGCACATCTGGAGGAATGCTGTAATCTGTGGACCTACAGAGTGTTGATGAAACACAAAAATTGCATCGGCATTGAATACAATAAGTACCATGCGGACTTTTCTCCATAGGAGTAATGACTCAAACTGTCTACACTTTGATCGTTCCCTGGAAGACCAGTAGTAGTTTCCGAAGCACATCTGGAGGCATTATATAATATATAGACCTACAGACTGTTGATGAAGCACAAAAATTGCATCGGCATTGTATACAATAAGTACCATGCGGTCTTTTCTTCATGTGAGTAATGTCTCAAACTGTCTACAATTTGATCGTTCCCTGGAAGATTAGTAGTAATTTCCGAAGCACATCTGAAGGCATTCTGTAATCTGTGAACCTACAGAGTGTTGATGAAACACAAAAATTGCATCGGCATTGAATACAATAAGTACCATGCGGACTTTTCTCCATGGGAGTAATGTCTCAAACTGTCTACGATTTGATCGTTCCATGGAAGACCAGTATTAGTTTATGAAGCGCATCTGGAGGCATTCTGTAATCTGTGGACCTACAGAGTGTTGATGAAACACAAAAATTGCATCGGCATTGAATACAATAAGTACCAAGCAAACTTTTCTCCATGGGAGTAATGTCTCAAACTGTCTACGTTTCGATCGTTCCCTGGAAGACCAGTAGTAGTTTCCAAAGCACATCTGGGAGCATTCAGGAATCTGAGGACCTACAGGTTGTTGATGAAACACAAAAATTGCATCGACATTGAATACAATAAGTTCCATGCGCACTTTTCTAGACGGGAGTAATGTCTCAAACTGTCTACGATTTGATTGCTCCCTGGAAGACCAGTAGTTGTTTCCGAAGCACATCTGGAGGCATTCTAAGATCTGTGGACCTACTGAGAGTTGATAAAACACAAAAATTTCATCGGCATTCAAAAGAATAAATACCATGCGGACTTTTCTCAATGGGAGTAATAAATTAAACTATCTACGCTTTGATCGTTCCCTGGAAGACCAGTAGTAGTTTCCGAAGCACATCTGGAGGAATTCTGTAATATATGGAGCTTCAGAGTGGTGATGAAACACAAATATGGCATCGGCATTGTATACAATAAGTAACATGCGGACTTTTCTAGATGGGAGTAATGCCTCAAACTGTCTACGCTTTGATCGTTCCCTGGAAGACCAGTAGTAGTTTCCGAAGCACATCTGGAGGCATGCTGTAATCTGTGGACTTACAGAGTGTTGCTGAAGCACAAAAATTGCATCGGCATTGAATACAATACGTACCTTGCGGACTTTTCTCCATGGGAGTAATGCCTCAAACTGTCTACAATTTGATCGTTCCCTGGAAGACCAGTTGTAGTTTGCGAAGCACATCTGGAGGCATTCTGCAATCTGTGGACCTACAGAGTGTTGATGAAGCACTAAAATTGCATCGGCATTGAATACAATAAGTACCATGCGGACTTTTCTCCATGGGAGTAATGTCTCAAACTGTCTACGCTTTGATCGATTCCAGGAAGACCAGTAGTAGTTTCCGAAGCACACCTGGAGACATGCTGTAATTTGTGGACCTACAGAGTGTTGATGAAACACAAAAATTGCATCGGCATTGAATACAATAAGTACCATTCGGACTTTTCTTCATGGGAGTAATGTCTCAAACTGTATCTGATTTGATCGTTCCCTGGAAGATTAGTAGTAGTTTCCGAAGCACATCTGGAGGCATTCTGTAATCTGTGGACCTACAGAGTGTTGATGAAACACAAAAATTGCATCGGCACTGAATACAATAAGTACCATGCGACTTTCCTCCATTGGAATAATGTCTCAAACTGTCTACGTTTTGATCGTTCCATTGAAGACAAGTAGTAGTTTCCGAAGCGCATCTGGAGGCATTCTATGATATATGGACCTACAGAGTGTTGATGAAGCACAAAATTTGCATCGGCATTGTATACAATAAGTACCATGCGGACTTTTCTTCATGGGAGTAATGTCTCAAACTGTCTACGATTTGATCGTTCATTGGAAGATTAGTAGTAGTTTCCGAAGCACATCTGGAGGCATTCTGTAATCTGTGGACGTGCAGAGAGTTGATGAAACACAAAAATTTGCATCGGCATTGAATACAATAAGTACCATGCGGAATTTTCTCCATGGGAGTAATGTCTCAAACTGTCTACGTTTTGATCGTTCCATGGAAGACCACTAGTAGTGTCCGAAGCGCATCTGAAGGCATTCTGTAACCTGTGGACCTACAGAGTGTTGATGAAACACAAAAATTGCATCGGCATTGAATACAACAAGTACCATGCAAACTTTTCTCCATGGGAGATATGTCTCAAACTGTCTACGTTTCGATCGTTCCCTGGAAGACCAGTAATAGTTTCCAAAGCACATCTGGGGGCATTCAGGAATCTCTGGACCTACAGGATGTTGATGAAACACAAAAATTGCATCGACATTGAATACAATAAGTTCCACGCGGACTTTTCTAGATGGGAGTAATGTCTCAAACTGTCTATGATTTGATTGCTCCCTGGAAGACCAGTAGTTGTTTCCGAAGCACATCTGGAGGCATTCTGTGATCTGTGGACCTACTGAGAGTTGATAAAACACAAAAATTTCATCGGCATTGAATACAGTAAATACCATGCGGACTTATCTCAATGGGAGTAATATCTTAAACTGTCTACGCTTTGATCGTTCCCTGGAAGACCAGTAGTAGTTTCCGAAGCACATCTGGAGGAATTCTGTAATATATGGAGCTTCAGAGTGGTGATGAAACACAAATATAGCATCGGCATTGTATACAATAAGTACCATGCGGACTTTTCTCCATGAAACTAATGCCGCAAACTGTCTATGCTTTGATCGTTCCCTGGAAGACCAGTAGTAGTTTCCGAAGCACATCTGGAGGCATGCTGTAATCTGTGGACTTACAGAGTGTTGATGAAGCACAAAAATTGCATCGGCATTGAATACAATACGTACCTTGCGGCCTTTTCTCCATGGGAGTAATGTCTCAAACTGTCTACGCATTGATCGATTCCAGGAAGACCAGTAGTAGTTTCCGAAGCACATCTGTAGGCATTCTGTAATCTGCGGACCTACAGAGTGTTGATGAAACACAAAAATTGCATCGGCACTGAATACAATAATTACCATGCCGACTTTCCTCCATGGGAGTAATGTCTCAAACTGTCTACGTTTGATCGTTCCATGGAACACCACTAGTAGTTTCCGAAGCGCATCTGGAGGCATTCTGTAATCTGGGGACCTACAGAGTGTTGATGAAACACAAAAATTGCATCGGCATTGAATACCATAAGTACCATGCAAACTTTTCTCCATGGGAGATATGTCTCAAAGTGTCTACGTTTCGATCGTTCCCTGGAAGACCAGTAATAGTTTCCAAAGCACATCCTGGGGCATTCAGGAATCTCTGGACCTACAGGATGTTGATGAAACACAAAAATTGCATCGACATTGAATACAATAAGTTCCATGCGGACTTTTCTAGACGGGAGTAATGTCTCATACTGTCTAAGATTTGATTGCTCCCTGGAGGGCCAGTAGTTGTTTTCGAAGCACATCTGGAGGCATTCTGTGATCTGTGGACCTACAGAGAGTTGATGAAACACAAAAATTGCATCGGCATTGAATACAATAAGTACCATGCGGACTTTTCTCCATGGGAGTAATGTCTCAAACTGTGTACGCATTGATCGATTCCAGGAAGACCAGTAGTAGTTTCCGAAGCATATCTGGAGGCATTCTGTAATCTGTGGACCTACAGAGTGTTGATGAAACACAAAAATTGCATCGGCATTGACTACAATAAGTACCATGCGGACTTTTCTCCATGGGAGAATTGTCTCAAACTGTCTACGCTTTGATCGATTCCAGGAAGACCAGTAGTAGTTTCCGAAGCACATCTGGAGGCATTCTGTAATCTGTGGACCTACAGAGTGTTGATGAAACACAAAAATTGCATCAGCATTGAATACAATAAGTACCATGCGGTTTTTTCTTCATGGGAGTAATGTCTCAAACTGTCTACGATTTGATCGTTCCCTGGAAGATTAGTAGTAGTTCCCGAAGCACATCTGGAGGCATTCTATAATCTATGGACCTTATGAGTGGTGATGGAACACAAATATTGCATCAGCATTGAATACGATAAGTACCATGCGGACTTTTCTCCATGGGAGTAATGTCTCAAACTGTCTACGATTTGATCGTTTCCTGGAAGATTAGTAGTAGTTTCCGAAGCACATCTGGAGGAATTCTGTAAACTGTGGACCTACAGAATGTTGATGAAACACAAAAATTGCATCGGCATTGAATACAATAAGTACCATGCGGACTTTTCTCCATGGGAGTAATGTCTAAAACTGTCTACGTTTTAATCGTTCCATGGAAGACCAGTAGTAGTTTCCGAAGCGCATCTGGAGGCATTCTGTAATCTCTGGACCTACAGAGTGTTGATGAAACACAAAAATTGCATCGACATTGAATACAATAAGTACCATGCAAACTTTTCTCCATGGGAGTAATGTCTCAAACAGTCTACGCTTTGATCGTTCCCTGGAAGACCAGTAGTAGTTTCCGAAGCACATCTGGAGGCATTCTGTAATATATGGAGCTTCAGAGTGGTGATGAAACACAAATATAGCATCGGCATTGTATACAATAAGTACCATGCGGACTTTTCTCCATGGGAGTAATGCCTCAAACTGTCTACGTTTTAATCGTTCCCTGGAAGACCAGTAGTAGTTTACGAAGCACATCTGGAGGCATTCTCTAATATATGGAGCTTCAGAGTGGTGATGAAACACAAATTCAGCATCGGCATTGTATACAATAAGTACCATGCGGACTTTTCTCCATGGGAGTAATGCCTCAAACTGTCTACGCTTTGATCGTTCCCTGAAAGACCAGTAGTAGTTTCCGAAGCACATCTGGTGGCATGCTGTAATCTGTGGACCTACAGAGTGTTGATGAAACACAAAAATTGCATCGGCACTGAATACAATAAGTACCTTGCGGACTTTTCTCCATGGGAGTAATGTCTCAAACTGTCTACGATTTGATCGTTCCCTGGATGATTAGTAGTAGTTTCCGAAGCACATCTGGAGGCATTCTGTAATCTTTGGACCTACAGAGTGTTGATGAAACACAAAAATTGCATCGGCACTGAATACAATAAGTACCATGCCGACTTTCCTCCATGGGAGTAATGTCTCAAACTGTCTACGTTTTGATCGTTCCATTGAAGACAAGTAGTAGGTTCCGAAGCGCATCTGGAGGCATTCTATAATATATGGACCTACAGAGTGTTGATGAAGCACAAAAATTGCATCCGCATTGTATACAATAAGTACCATGCGGACTTTTCTTCATGGGAGTAATGTCTCAAACTGTCTACGATTTGATCGTTCATTGGAAGATTAGTAGTAGTTTCTGAAGCACATCTGGAGGCATTCTGTAATCTGTGGACATGCACAGTGTTGATGAAACACAAAAATTGCATCGGCATTGAATACAATAAGTACCATGCGGAATTTTCTCCATGGGAGTAATGTCTCAAACTGTCTACGTTTTGATCGTTCCATGAGAGACCACTAGTAGTTTCCGAAGCGCATCTGGAGGCATTCTGTAATCTGTGGACCTACAGAGTGTTGATGAAACACAAAAATTGCACCGGCATTGAATACAATAAGTACGATGCAAACTTTTCTCCATGGGAGATTTGTCTCAAACTGTCTACGTTTCGATCGTTCCCTGGAAGACCAGTAATAGTTTCCAAAGCACATCTGGGGGCATTCAGGAATCTCTGGACCTACAGGATGTTGATGAAACACAAACATTGCATCGACATTGAATACAATAAGTTCCATGCGGACTTTTCTAGACGGGAGTAATGTCTCAAACTGTCTATGATTTGATTGCTCCCTGGAAGACCAGTAGTTGTTTCCGAAGCACATCTGGAGGCATTCTGTGATCTGTGGACCTACTGAGAGTTGATAAAACACAAAAATTTCATCGGCATTGAATACGATAAATACCATGCGGACTTTTCTGAATGGGAGTAATATCTTAAACTGTCTACGCTTTGATCGTTCCCTGGATGACCAGTAGTAGTTTCCGAAGCACATCTGGAGGAATTCTGTAATATATGGAGCTTCAGAGTGGTGATTAAACACAAATATAGCATCGGCATTGTATACAATAAGTACCATGCGGACTTTTCTCCATGGGAGTAATGCCTCAAACTGTCTACGCTTTGATCGTTCCCTGGAAGACCAGTAGTAGTTTCCGAAGCACATCTGGAGGCATGCTGTAATCTGTGGACTTACAGAGTGTTGATGAAGCACAAAAATTGCATCGGCATTGAATACAATAAGTACCATGCAAACTTTTCTCCATGGGAGATATGTCTCAAACTGTCTACGTTTCGATCGTTCCCTGGAAGACCAGTAATAGTTTCCAAAGCACATCCTGGGGCATTCAGGAATCTCTGGACCTACAGGATGTTGATGAAACACAAAAATTGCATCGACATTGAATAATATAAGTTCCATGCGGAATTTTCTAGACGGGAGTAATGTCTCAAACTGTCTAAGATTTGATTGCTCCCTGGAAGACCAGTAGTTGTTTCCGAAGCACATCTGGAGGCATTCTGTGATCTGTGGACCTACAGAGAGTTAATGAAACACAAAAATTGCATCGGCATTGAATACAATAAATACCATGCGGTTTTTTCTTCATGGGAGAGATGTCTCAAACTGTCTACGATTTGATCGTTCCCTGGAAGATTAGTAGTAGTTCCCGAAGCACATCTGGAGGCAGTCTGTAATCTGTGGACTTACAGAGTGTTGATGAAACACAAAAATAGAATCGGCATTGAATACAATAAGTACCATGCGGACTTTTCTACATCTGAGTAATGTCTCAAACTGTGTACTCATTGATCGATTCCAGGAAGACCAGTAGTAGTTTCCGAAGCATATCTGGAGGCATTCTGTAATCTGTGGACCTACAGAGTGTTGATGAAACACAAAAATTGCATCGGCATTGACTACAATAAGTACCATGCGGACTTTTCTCCATGGGAGACTTGTCTCAAACTGTCTACGCTTTGATCGATTCCAGGAAGACCAGTAGTAGTTTCCGAAGCACATCTGGAGGCATTCTGTAATCTGTGGACCTACAGAGTGTTGATGAAACACAAAAATTGCATCGGCATTGAATACAATAAGTACCATGCGGTTTTTTCTTAATGGGAGTAATGTCTCAAACTGTCTACGATTTGATCGTTCCCTGGAAGATTAGTAGTAGTTCCCGAAGCACATCTGGAGGCATTCTGTAATCTGTGGACTTACAGAGTGTTGATGAAACACAAAAATTGCATCGGCATTGAATACAATAAATACCATGCGGACTTTTCTCCATGGGAGTAATATCTTAAACTTTCTACGCTTTGATCGTTCCCTGGAAGACCAGTAGTAATTTTTGAAGCACATCTGGAGGCATTCTGTAATATATGGAGCTTCAGAGTGGTGATGAAACACAAATATAGCATCGGCATTGAATACAATAAGGACCATGGGGCCTTTTCTCCACGGGAGTAATGTCTCAAACTGTCTACGCTTTGATCGTTCTCTGGAAGTCCAGTAGTAGTTTCCGAAGTACATCTGGAGGCATTCTATAATCTATGGACCTTATGAGTGGTGATGGAACACAAATATTGCATCAGCATTGAATACGATAAGTACCATGCGGACTTTTCTCCATGGGAGTAATGTCTCAAACTGTCTACGATTTGATCGTTTCCTGGAAGATTAGTAGTAGTTTCCGAAGCACATCTGGAGGAATTCTGTAAACTGTGGACCTACAGAGAGTTGATGAAACACAAAAATTGCATCGGCATTGAATACAATAAGTACCATGCGGACTTTTCTCCATGGGAGTAATGCCTCAAACTGTTTACGCTTTGATCGTTCCCTGGAAGACCAGTAGTAGCTTCCGTAGCACATCTGGAGGCATTCTGTAATATATGGAGCTTCAGAGTGGTGATGAAACACAAATATAGCATCGGCATTGTGTACAATAAGTACCATGCGGACTTTTCTCCATGGGAGTAATGCCTCAAACTGTCTACGCTTTGATCGTTCCCTGAAAGACCAGTAGTAGTTTCCGAAGCACATTTGGTGGCATGCTGTAATCTGTGGACCTACAGAGTGTTGATGAAGCAAAAATATTTCATCCGCATTGAATACAATAAGTACCTTGCGGACTTTTCTCCATGGGAGTAATGTCTCAAACTGTGTACGCATTGGTCGATTCCAGGAAGACCAGTAATAGTTTCTGAAGCACATCTGGAGACATTCTGTAACCTCTGGACCTACAGAGTGTTGATGAAACACAAAAATTGCATGGTCATTGACTACAATAAATACCATGCGGACTTTTCTCCATAGGAGAATTGTCTCTAACTGTCTACGCTTTGATCGATTCCAGGAAGACCTGTAGTAGTTTCCGAAGCACATCTGGAGGCATGCTGTAATCTGTGGACCTACAGAGTGTTGATCAAACACAAAAATTGCATCGGCATTGAATACAACTAGTACCATGCGGACTTTAATTCATGGGAGTAATGTCTCAAACTGTCTATGATTTGATCGTTCCCTGGACGGTTAGTAGTAGTTTCCGAAGCACATCTGGAGGCATTATGTAATCTGTGGACTTACAGAGTGTTGATGAAACACATAAATTGCATCGGCACTGAATACAATAAATACCATGCGGACTTTTCTCCATGGGAGTAATATCTTAAACTTTCTACGCTTTGATCGTTCCCTGGAGGACCAGTAGTAATTTTTGAAGCACATCTGGAGGCATTCTGTAATCTGTGGACCTACAGAGTGTTGATGAAACACAAAAATTGCATCGGCACTGAATACAATAAATACCATGCGGACTTTTCTCCATGGGAGTAATATCTTAAACTTTCTACGCTTTGATCGTTCCCTGGAGGACCAGTAGTAATTTTTGAAGCACATCTGGAGGCATTATGTAATCTGTGGACTTACAGAGTGTTGATGAAACACATAAATTGCATCGGCACTGAATACAATAAATACCATGCGGACTTTTCTCCATGGGAGTAATATCTTAATCTTGCTACGCTTTGATCGTTCCCTGGAAGACCAGTAGTAGTTTCCGAAGCACATCTGGAGGCATTCTATAATATATGGAGCTGCAGAGTGGTAATGAAACACAAATATAGCATCGGCATTGAATACAATAAGTACCATGGAGACTTTTCTCCATGGGAGTAATGTCTCAATCTGTCTACGCCTTGATCGTTCCCTGGAAGACCAGTAGTAGTTTCCGAAGCACATCTGGAGCATTCTGTAATCTATGGAGCTTATGAGTGGTGATGGAACACAAAAATTGCATCGGCATTGAATACGATAAGTACCATGCGGCCTTTTCTCCACGGGAGTAATGTCTCAAACTGTCTACGATTTGATCGCTCAATGGAAGACCAGTAGTAGTTTAAGATGCACATCTGGAGGCATTCTGTAATCTGTGGACCTACAGGATGTTGAGGACACACAAAAATTGCATCTACATTGAATACAATAAGTACCATGCGGACTTTCCTCCATGGGAGTAATGTCTCAAACTGTCTACGCTTTGATCGTTCTATTGAAGACCGGTAGTAGTTTCCGAAGCGCATCTGGAGGCATTCTGTAGTCTGTGGACCTACAAAGTGTTGATGAAACAAAAAAATTGCATCGGCATTGAATACAATAAGTACCATGCAGACTTTCTCCATGGGAGTAATATCTTAAACTTTCTACGCTTTGATCGTTCCCTGGAATAGCAGTAGTAGTTTCCGAAGCACATCTGGAGGCATTCTTTAATATATGGAGCTTCAAAGTGGTGATGAAACACAAATATAGCATCGGCATTGAATACAATAAGTACCATGGGGACTTTTCTCCATGGGAGTATTGTCTCAAACTGTCTACGGTTTGATCGTTCCCTGGAAGACCAGTACTAGTTTCCGAAGTACATCTGGAGGCATTCTGTAATCTGTGGACCTACAGAGTGTTGATGAAACACAAAAATTGCGTCGGCATTGAATACAATAAGTACCATGCGGACTTTTCTCCATGGGAGTAATGTCTCAATCTGTCTACGATTTGATCATTCCCTGGAAGATTAGTAGTAGTTTCCGAAGCACATCTGGAGGTATTCTGTAATCTGTGGACCTACAGAGTGTTGATGAAACATAAAAATTGCGTCGGCATTGAATACAATAAGTACCATGCAGACTTTTCTCCATGGGAGTAATGTCTCAAACTGTCTACGTTTTGATCGTTCCATGGAAGACCAGTAGTAGTCTCCGAAGCGCATCTGGAGGCATTCTGTAATCTGTGGACCTACAGAGTGTTGATGAAACACAAAAATTGCATCTCCAATGAATAAAATAAGTACCATGCAAACTTTTCTCCATGGGAGTAATGTCTCAAACTGTCTACGTTTCGATCGTTCCCTGGAGGCCAGTAGTAATTTCCAAAGCACATCTGGGGGCATTCAGGAATCTGTGGACCTACAGGATGTTGATGAAACGCAAAAATTGCCTCGACATAGAATACAATAAGTTCCATGCGGACTTTTCTCCATGGGAGTAATGTCTCAAACTGTCTACGATTTGATCGTTCCCTGGAAGACCAGTAGTAGTTTCCGAAGCACATCTGGAGGCATTCTGTAATATATGGAGCTTCAGAGTGGTGATGAAACACAAATATAGCATCGGCATTGTATACAATAAGTACCATGCGGACTTTTCTCCATGGGAGTAATGCCTCAAACTGTCTACGCTTTGATCGTTCCCTGGTAGACCAGTAGTAGTTTGCAAAGCACATCTGGTGGCATTCTGTAACCTGTGGACCTACAGAGTGTTGATGAAACACAAAAATTTCATCGGCATTGAATACGATAAGTACCATGCGGGTTTTTCTCCATGGGAGAATTGTCTCAAACTGTCTACGCTTTGATCGTTCCCTGGAAGACCAGTAGTAGTTTCCGAAACACATCTGGAAGCATTCTTTAAATATGTGGACCTACAGAGTGTTGATGAAACACAAAAAATTGCATCGGCACTAAATACAATAAGTACCATTCGGACTTTTCTCCATGGGAGAATTGTCTCAACTGTCTACGATTTGATCGATTGCAGAAAGACCATTAGTAGTTTCCGAAGAACTTCTGGAGGGATGCTGTAATCTGTGGATCTACAGAGTGTTGTTGAAACACAAAAATTGCATCGGCTTGAATACAATAGGTACCATGGGGACTTTTCTCCATGGGAGTAATGTCTCAAACTGTCTACGTTTCGATCGTTCCCTGGAAGACCAGTAGTAGTTTACAAAGCACATCTGGGGGCATTCAGGAATCTGTGGACCTACAGGATGTTGAGGAAACTCAAAAATTGCATCTACATTGAATACAATAAGTTCCATGCGGACTTTTCTCCACGGGAGTAATGTCTCAAACTGTCTACGATTTGATCGCTCCCTGGAAGACCAGTAGTAGTTTCCGAAGCACATCTGGAGGCATTCTGTAATCTGTGGACCTACAGAGTGTTGATGAAGCACAAATATTGCATCGTCATTCAATACAATAAGTACCATGCGGACTTTTCTTCATGGGAGTAATGTCTCAAACTGTCTACGATTTGATCATTCCCTGGAAGATTAGTAGTAGTTTCCGAAGCACATCTGGAGGTATTCTGTAATCTGTGGACCTACAGAGTGTTGATGAAACACAAAAATTGCGTCGGCATTGAATACAATAAGTACCATGCGAACTGTTCTCCATGGGAGTAATATCTTAAACTTTCTACGCTTTGATCGTTCCCTGGAATAGCAGTAGTAGTTTCCGAAGCACATCTGGAGGCATTCTATAATATATGGAGCTTCAAAGTGGTGATGAAACACAAATATAGCATCGGCATTGATACAATAAGTACCATGGGGACTTTTCTCCATGGGAGTAATGTCTCAAACTGTCTACGCTTTGATCGTTCCCTGGAAGACCAGTACTAGTTTCCGAAGTACATCTGGAGGCATTCTGTAATCTATGGACCTTATGAGTGGTGATGGAACACAAAAAGTGCATCAGCATTGAATACGATAAGTACCATGCGGACTTTTCTCCATGGGATTAATGTCTCAAACTGTCTACGATTTGATCGTTCCCTGGAAGATTAGTAGTAGTTTTCGAAGCACATCTGGAGGTATTCTGTAATCTGTGGACCTACAGAGTGTTGATGAAACACAAAAATTGCGTCGGCATTGAATACAGTAAGTACCATGCGGACTTTTCTCCATGGGAGTAATGTCTCAAACTGTCTACGATTTGATCATTCCCTGGAAGATTAGTAGTAGTTTCCGAAGCACATCTGGAGGTATTCTGTAATCTGTGGACCTACAGAGTGTTGATGAAACACAAAAATTGCGTCGGCATTGAATACAATAAGTACCATGCAGACTTTTCTCCATGGGAGTAATGTCTCAAACTGTCTACGTTTTGATCGTTCCATGGAAGACCAGTAGTAGTCTCCGAAGCGCATCTGGAGGCATTCTGTAATCTGTGGACCTACAGAGTGATGATGAAACACAAAAATTGCATCTCCATTGAATAAAATAGGTACCATGCAAACTTTTCTCCATGGGAGTAATGTCTCAAACTGTCTACGTTTCGATCGTTCCCTGGAGGCCAGTAGTAATTTCCAAAGCACATCTGGGGGCATTCTGTAATATATGGAGCTTCAGAGTGGTGATGAAACACAAATATAGCATCGGCATTGTATACAATAAGTACCATGCGGACTTTTCTCCATGGGAGTAATGCCTCAAACTGTCTACGCTTTGATCGTTCCCTGGTAGACCAGTAGTAGTTTGCAAAGCACATCTGGTGGCATTCTGTAACATGTGGACCTACAGAGTGTTGATGAAACACAAAAATTTCATCGGCATTGAATACGATAAGTACCATGCGGATTTTTCTCCATGGGAGAATTGTCTCAAACTGTCTACGCTTTGATCGTTCCCTGGAAGACCAGTAGTAGTTTCCGAAGCACATCTGGAGGCATTCTGTAATATGTGGACCTACAGAGTGTTGATGAATCACAAAAAATTGCGTCAGCATTAAATACAATAAGTACCATGGGGACTTTTCTCCATGGGAGTAATGTCTCAAACTGTCTACGTTTCGATCGTTCCCTGGAAGACCAGTAGTAGTTTACAAAGCACATCTGGGGGCATTCAGGAATCTGTGGACCTACAGGATGTTGAGGAAACTCAAAAATTGCATCTACATTGAATACAATAAGTTCCATGCGGACTTTTCTCCACGGGAGTAATGTCTCAACTGTCTACGATTTGATCGCTCCCTGGAAGACCAGTAGTAGTTTCCGAAGCACATCTGGAGGCATTCTGTAATCTGTGGACCTACAGAGTGTTGATGAAGCACAAATATTGCATCGTCATTCAATACAATGAGTACCATGCAGACTTTTCATCATGGGAGTAATGTCTCAAACTGTCTACGATTTGATCGTTCCCTGGAAGATTAGTAGTAGTTTCCGAAGCACATCTGGAGGCATTCTGTAATCTGTGGACCTACAGAGTGTTGATGAAACACAAAAATTGCTTCGGCATTGAATACAATAAGTACCATGCAAACATTCCTCCATGGGAGTAATGTCTCAAACTGTCTACGCTTTGATCGTTCCATTGAAGACCGGTAGTAGTTTCCTAAGCGCATCTGGAGGCATTCTGTAGTCTGTGGACCTACAGAGTGTTGATGAAACACAAAAATTGCATCGGCATTGAATACAATAAGTACCAGGCAAACTTTTCTCCATGGAAGTAATGTCTCAAACGGTCTACATTTCGATCGTTCCCTGGAAGACCAGTAGTAGTTTCCAAAGCACATCTGGGGGCATTCAGGAATCTGTGGACCTACAGGATGTTGATGAAACACAAAAATTGCATCGACATTGAATACAATAACTCCCATGAGGACTTTTCTAGACGGGAGTAATGTCTCAAACTGTCTACGATTTGATCGTTCCCTGGAAGACCAGTAGTAGTTTCCGAAGCATATCTGGAGGCATTCTGTAATCTGTGGACTTACAGAGTGTTGATGAAACACAAAAATTGCAAAGGCATTGAATACAATAAGTACCATGGGGACTTCTCTTCATGGGAGTAATGTCTCAAACTGTCTACGTTTCGATCTTTCCCTTTAAGACCAGTAGTAGTTTCCAAAGCACATCTGGGGGCATTCAGGAATCTGTAGACCTACAGGATGTTGATGAAACACAAAAATTGCATCGACATTGAATACAATAAGTTCCATGCGGACTTTTCTAGATGGGGTAATGTCTCAATCTGTCTACGATTTGATTGCTCCCTGGAAGACCAGTAGTTGTTTCCGAAGCACATCTGGAGGCATTCTGTAATCTGTGGACCTACAGAGTGTTGATGAAACACAAAAATTGCGTCGGCATTGAATACAATAAGTACCATGCGGACTTTTCTCCATGGGAGTTATGTCTCAAACTGTCTACGTTTTGATCGTTCTATGGAAGACCAGTAGTAGTTTCCGAAGCGCCTCTGGAGGCATTTTGTAATCTGTGGACCTACGGAGTGTTGATGAAGCGCTAAAATTGCATCGGCATTGAATACAATAAGTACCATGCAAACTTTTCTCCATGGGAGTAATGTCTCAAACTGTCTACGTTTCGATCGTTCCCTGGAGGCCAGTTGTAGTTTCCAAAGCACATCTTGGGCCATTCAGGAATCTGTGGACCTACAGGATGTTGATGAAACTCAAAAATTGCCTCGACATTGAATACAATAAGTTCCATGCGGACTTTTCTCCACGGGAGTAATGTCTCAAACTGTCTACGATTTGAATGCTGCCTGGAAGACTAGTAGTTGCTTCCGAAGCACATCTGGAGGCATTCTGTGATCTGTGGACCTACAGAGAGTTGATGAAACACAAAAATTTCATCGGCATTGAATACAATAAATACCATGCGGACTTTTCTCCATGGGAGTAATATCTTAAACTGTTTACGCTTTGATCGTTCCCTGGAAGACCGGTAGTAGTTTCCGAAGCACATTTGGCGGCATTCTGTAATATATGGAGCCTCAGAGTGGTGATGAAACACAAATATAGCATCGGCACAGTATACAATAAGTACCATGCGGTCTCTTCTCCATGGGAGTAATGCCTCAAACTGTCTACGCTTTGATCGTTCCCTGGAAGACCAGTAGTAGTTTGCAAAGCACATCTGGAGGCATTCTGTAATCTGTGGACCTACAGAGTGTTGATGAAGCGCTAAAATTGCATCGGCATTGAATACAATAAGTACCATGCGGACTTTTCTCCATGGGAGTAATGCATCATACTGTCTATGCTTTGATCGTTCCCTGGAAGATTAGTAGTAGTTTCCGAAGCACATCTGGAGACATTCTGTAATCTGTGGACCTACAGAGTGTTGATGAAACACAAAAATTTCATCGGCATTTAATACAATAAGTACCATGCGGTCTTTTCTCCATGGGAGAATTGTCTCAAACTGTCTACGCTTGGATCGTTGCCTGGAAGACCAGTAGTAGTTTCCGAAGCACATCTGGAGGCATTCTATAACATATATACCTACTGAGTGTTGATGAAGCACAAAAATTGCATCGGCATTGTATACAATAAGTACCTTGCAGACTTTTCTTAATGAGAGTAATGTCTCAAACTGTCTACGATTTGATCGTTCCCTGGAAGATTAGTAGTAGTTTCCGTAGCGCATCTGGAGGCATTCTGTAATCTGTGGACATACAGAGTGTTGATGAAACACAAAAATTGCAAAGGCATTGAATACAATAAGTACCATGGGGACTTCTCTGCATGGGAGTAATGTCTCAAACTGGCTACGTTTCGATCTTTCCCTGGAAGACCAGTAGTAGTTTCCAAAGCACATCCGGGGGCATTCAGGAATCTGTAGACCTACAGGATGTTGATGAAACACAATAATTGCATCGACATTGAATACAATAAGTTCCATGCGGACTTTTCTATATGGAGTAATGTCTCAAACTGTCTACGATTTGATTGCTCCCTGGAAGACCAGTAGTTGTTTCCGAAGCACATCTGTAGGCATTCTGTAATCTGTGGACCTACAGAGTATTGATGAAGCACTAAAATAGCATCGGCATTGAATACAATAAGTACCATGCGGACTTTTCTCCATGAGAGTAATTTCTCAAACTGTCTACGCTTTGATCGATTCCAGGAAGACCAGTAGTAGTTTCCGAAGCACATCTGGAGGCATTATGTAATCTGTGGACCTACAGAGTGTTGATGAAACACAAAAATTTCATCGGCATTGAACACAATAAGTACCATGCGGACTTTTCTCCATGGGAGAATTGTCTCAAACTGTCTAGGCGTTGATCGTTCCCTGGAGGACGAGTTGTAGTTTCCGAAGCACATCTGGAGGCATTCTGTAATATGTGGACCTACAGAGTGTTGATGAAACACAAAAAATTGCATCGGCATTGAATACAATAGTACCATTCGGATTTTTCTCCAAGTGAGAGTTGTCTTAAACTGTCTACGATTTGATCGATTGCAGGAAGACCATTTGTAGTTTCCGAAGCATTTCTGGAGGCATGCTGTAATCTGTGGACCTACAGAGTGTTGTTGAAAAACAAAAATTGCATCGGCATTGAATACAATAAGTACCATGGCGACTTTTCTCCATGGGAGTAATGTCTCAAACTGTCTACGTTTCGAACGTTCCCTGGAAGACCAGTAGTAGTTTCCAAAGCACATCTGGGGGCATTCAGGAATCTGTGGACCTACAGAGTGTTGATGAAACACAAAAATTGCGTCGGCATTGAATACAATAAGTACCATGCGGACTTTTCTCCATGGGAGTAATGTCTCAAACTGTCTACGTTTTGATTGTTCTATGGAAGACCAGTAGTAGTTTCCGAAGCGCATCTGGAGGCATTTTGTAATCTGTGGACCTACAGAGTGTTGATGAAGCGCTAAAATTGCATCGGCATTGAATACAATAAGTACCATGCAAACTTTTCTCCATGGGAGTAATGTCTCAAACTGTCTACGTTTCGATCGTTCCCTGGAGGCCAGTTGTAGTTTCCAAAGCACATCTTGGGCCATTCAGGAATCTGTGGACCTACAGGATGATGATGAAACTCAAAAATTGCCTCGACATTGAATACAATAAGTTCCATGCGGACTTTTCTCCACGGGAGTAATGTCTCAAACTGTCTACGATTTGAATGCTGCCTGGAAGACTAGTAGTTGCTTCCGAAGCACATCTGGAGGCATTCTGTGATCTGTGGACCTACAGAGAGTTGATGAAACACAAAAATTGCATCGGCATTGAATACAATAAATACCATGCGGACTTTTCTCCATGGGAGTAATATCTTAAACTGTTTACGCTTTGATCGTTCCCTGGAAGACCAGTAGTAGTTTCCGAAGCACATTTGGCGGCATTCTGTAATATATGGAGACTCAGAGTGGTGATGAAACACAAATATAGCATCGGCACAGTATACAATAAGTACCATGCGGACTTTTCTCCATGGGAGTAATGCATCATACTGTCTACGCTTTGATCGTTCCCTGGAAGATTAGTAGTAGTTTCCGAAGCACATCTGGAGGCATTCTGTAATCTGTGGACCTACAGAGTGTTGATGAAACACAAAAATTTCATCGGCATTGAATACAATAAGTACCATGCGGTCTTTTCTCCATGGGAGAATTGTCTCAAACTGTCTACGCTTTGATCGTTGCCTGGAAGACCAGTAGTAGTTTCCGAAGCACATCTGGAGGCATTCTATAACATATATACCTACAGAGTGTTGATGAAGCACAAAAATTGCATCGGCATTGTATACAATAAGTACCTTGCGGACTTTTCTTAATGAGAGTAATGTCTCAAACTGTCTACGATTTGATCGTTCCCTGGAAGATTAGTAGTAGTTTCCGTAGCGCATCTGGAGGCATTCTGTAATCTGTGGACCTACAGAGTGTTGATGAAACACAAAAATTGCAAAGGCATTGAATACAATAAGTACCATGGGGACTTCTCTGCATGGGAGTAATGTCTCAAACTGGCTACGTTTCGATCTTTCCCTGGAAGACCAGTAGTAGTTTCCAAAGCACATCCGGGGGCATTCAGGAATCTGTAGACCTACAGGATGTTGATGAAACACAAAAATTGCATCGACATTGAATACAATAAGTTCCATGCGGACTTTTCTAGATGGAGTAATGTCTCAAACTGTCTACGATTTGATTGCTCCCTGGAAGACCAGTAGTTGTTTCCGAAGCACATCTGGAGGCATTCTGTAATCTGTGGACCTACAGAGTATTGATGATGCACTAAAATTGCATCGGCATTGATTACAATAAGTACCATGCGGACTTTTCTCCATGAGAGTAATTTCTCAAACTGTCTACGCTTTGATCGATTCCAGGAAGACCAGTAGTAGTTTCCGAAGCACATCTGGAGGCATTATGTAATCTGTGGAGCTACAGAGTGTTGATGAAACACAAAAATTTCATCGGCGTTGAACACAATAAGTACCATGCGGACTTTTCTCCATGGGAGAATTGTCTCAAACTGTCTACGCTTTGATCGTTCCCTGGAGGACGAGTTGTAGTTTCCGAAGCACATCTGGAGGCATTCTGTAATATGTGGACCTACAGAGTGTTGATGAAACACATGAAATTGCATCGGCATTGAATACAATAGTACCATTCGGATTTTTCTCCATGTGAGAATTGTCTCAAACTGTCTACGATTTGATCGATTGCAGGAAGACCATTTGTAGTTTCCGAAGCATTTCTGGAGGCATGCTGTAATCTGTGGACCTACAGAGTGTTGTTGAAACACAAAAATTGCATCGGCATTGAATACAATAAGTACCATGGGGACTTTTCTCGATGGGAGTAATGTCTCAAACTGTCTACGTTTCGAACGTTCCCTGGAAGACCAGTAGTAGTTTCCAAAGCACATCTGGGGGCATTCAGGAATCTGTGGACCTACAGGATGTTGAGGAAACACAAAAATTGCATCTACATTGAATACAATAAGTTCCATGCGGACTTTTCTCCACGGGAGTAATGTCTCAAACTGTCTACGATTTGATCGCTCCCTGGAAGACCAGTAGTAGTTTCCGAAGCACATTTGGCGGCATTCTGTAATATATGGAGCCTCAGAGTGGTGATGAAACACAAATATAGCATCGGCACAGTATACAATAAGTACCATGCGGACTTTTCTCCATGGGAGTAATGCCTCAAACTGTCTACGCTTTGATCGTTCCCTGGAAGACCAGTAGTAGTTTGCAAAGCACATCTGGAGGCATTCTGTAATCTGTGGACCTACAGAGTGTTGATGAAGCGCTAAAATTGCATCGGCATTGCATACAGTAAGTACCATGCGGACTTTTCTCCATGGGAGTAATGCATCATACTGTCTATGCTTTGATCGTTCCCTGGAAGATTAGTAGTAGTTTCCGAAGCACATCTGGAGGCATTCTGTAATCTGTGGACCTACAGAGTGTTGATGAAACACAAAAATTTCATCGGCATTGAATACAATAAGTACCATGCGGACTTTTCTCCATGGGAGAATTGTCTCAAACTGTCTACGCTTTGATCGTTGCCTGGAAGACCAGTAGTAGTTTCCGAAGCACATCTGGAGGCATTCTATAATATATATACCTACAGAGTGTTGATGAAGCACAAAAATTGCATCGGCATTGTATACAATAAGTACCATGCGGACCTTTCTTAATGAGAGTAATGTCTCAAACTGTCTACGATTTGATCGTTCCCTGGAAGATTAGTAGTAGTTTCCGTAGCGCATCTGGAGGCATTCTGTAATCTGTGGACCTACAGAGTGTTGATGCAACACAAAAATTGCAAAGGCATTGAATACAATAAGTACCATCGGGACATCTCTTCATGGGAGTAATGTCTCAAACTGTCTACGTTTCGATCTTTCCCTGGAAGACCAGTAGTAGTTTCCAAAGCACATCTGGGGGCATTCAGGAATCTGTAGACCTACAGGATGTTGATGAAACACAAAAAATGCATCGACATTGAATACAATAAGTTCCATGCGGACTTTTCTAGATGGAGTAATGTCTCAAACTGTCTACGATTTGATTGCTCCCTGGAAGACCAGTAGTTGTTTCCTAAGCACATCTGGAGGCATTCTGTAATCTGTGGACCTACAGAGTATTGATGAAGCACTAAAATTGCATCGGCATTGAGTACAATAAGTACCATGTGGACTTTCCTCCATGAGAGTAAATTCTCAAACTGTCTACGCTTTGATCGATTCCAGGAAGACCAGTAGTAGTTTCCGAAGCACATCTGGAGGCATTATGTAATCTGTGGACCTACAGAGTGTTGATGAAACACAAAAATTTCATCGGCATTGAACACAATAAGTACCATGGGGACTTTTCTCCATGGGAGTAATGTCTCAAACTGTCTACGTTTCGAACGTTCCCTGGAAGACCAGTAGTAGTTTCCAAAGCACATCTGGGGGCATTCAGGAATCTGTGGACCTACAGGATGTTGAGGAAACACAAAAATTGCATCTACATTGAATACAATAAGTTCCATGCGGACTTTTCTCCATGGGAGTAATGTCTCAAACTGTCTACGATTTGATCGCTCCCTGGAAGACCAGTAGTAGTTTCCGAAGCACATCTGGAGGCATTCTTTAATCTGTGGACCTACAGAGTGTTGATGAAGCACAAATATTGCATCGTCATTCAATACAATAAGTACCATACGGACTTTTCTTCATGTGAGTAATGTCTCAAACTGTCTACGATTTGATCGTTCCCTGGAGGATTAGTAGTAGTTTCCGAAGTACATCTGGAGGCATTCTGTAATCTATGGACCTTATGAGTGTGATGGAACACAAAAATTGCATCAGCATTGAATACGATAAGTACCATGCGGACTTTTCTCCATGGGAGTAATGTCTCAAACTGTCTACGATTTGATCGTTCCCAGGAAGATTAGTAGTAGTTTAAGAAGCACATCTGGAGGCATTCTGTAATCTGTGGACCTACAGAGTGTTGATGAAACACAAAAATTGCGTCGGCATTGAATACAATAAGTACCATGCGGACTTTTCTCCATGGGAGTAATGTCTCAAACTGTCTACGTTTTGATCGTTCCATGGAAGACCAGTAGTAGTTTCCGAAGCGCATCTGGAGGCATTCTGTAATCTGTGGACCAACAGAGTGTTGATGAAACACAAAAATTGCATCGGCATTGAATACAATAAGTACCATGCAAACTTTTCTCCATGGGAGTAATGTCTCAAACTGTCTACGTTTCGATCGTTCCCTGGAGGCCAGTAGTAGTTTCCAAAGCACATCTGGGGGCATTCAGGAATCTGTAGACCTACAAGATGTTGATGATACGCAAAAATTGCCTCGACATTGATTACAATATGTTCCATGCGGACTTTTCTCCACGGGAGTAATGTCTCAAACTGTCTACCATTTGATTGCTCCCTGGAAGACCAGTAGTTGTTTCCGAAGCACATCTGGAGGCATTCTGTGATCTGTGGACCTACAGAGAGTTGATGAAACACAAAAATTGCATCGGCATTGAATACAATAAATACCATGCGGACTTTTCTCCATGGGAGTAATATCTTAAACTGTCTACGCTTTGATCGTTCCCTGGAAGACCAGTAGTAGTTTCCGAAGCACATCTGGAGGCATTCTGTAATATATGGAGCTTCAGAGTGGTGATGAAACACAAATATAGCATCGGCATTGTATACATTAAGTACCATGCGGACTTTCCTCCATGGGAGTAATGCCTCAAACTGTGTACGCTTTGATCGTTGCCTGGAAGACCAGTAGTAGTTTCCGAAGCACATCTGGAGGCATTCTATTATATATATACCTACAGAGTGTTGATGAAGCACAAAAATTGCATCGGCATTGTATACAATAAGTACCATGCGGACTTTTCTTAATGAGAGTAATGTCTCAAACTGTCTACGATTTGTTCGTTCCCTGGAAGATTAGTAGTAGTTTCCGAAGCACATCTGGAGGCATTCTGTAATCTGTGGACCTACAGAGTGTTGATGAAACACAAAAATTGCAAAGGCATTGAGTACAATAAGTACCATGGGGACTTTTCTCCATGGGAGTAATGTCTCAAACTGCCTAAGTTTTGATCGTTCCATGGAAGACCAGTAGTAGTTTCCGAAGAACATCTGGAGGCATTCTGTAATCTGTGGACCTACAGAGTGTTGATGAAACAAAAAAATTGTATCGGCATTGAATACAATAAGTACCATGCAAACTTTTCTCCACGGGAGTAATGTCTCTAACTGTCTACGTTTCGATCACTCCCTGGAAGACCAGTAATAGTTTCCAAAGCACATCTGGGAGATTCAGGAATCTGTAGACCTACAGGATGTTGATGAAACACAAAAATTGCATCGACATTGAATACAATAAGTTCCATGCGGACTTTTCTAGACGGGAGTAATGTCTCAAACAGTCTACGATTTGATTGCTCCCTGGAAGACCAGTAGTTGTTTCCGAAGCACATCTGGAGGCATTCTGTGATCTGTGGACCTACAGAGCGTTGATGAAACACAAAAATTGCATCGGCATTGAATACAATAAATACCATGCGGACTTTTCTCCATGGGAGTAATATCTTAAACTGTCTACGCTTTGATCGTTCCCTGGAAGACCAGTAGTAGATTCCCAAGCACATCTGGAGGCATTCTGTAATATATGGAGCTTCAGAGTGGTGATGAAACACAAATATAGCATCGGCATTGTATACAATAAGTACCATGCGGAGTTTTCTCCATGGGAGTTATGCCTCAAACTGTCTACGCTTTGATCGATTCCAGGAAGACCAGTAGTAGTTTCCGAAGCACATGTGGAGGCATTCTGTAATCTGTGGACCTACAGAGTGTTGATGAAGCACAAATATTGCATCGTCATTCAATTACAATAAGTACCATGCGGACTTTCCTCCATGGGAGTAATGTCTCAAACTGTCTACGTTTTGATCGTTCCATTGAAGACCGGTAGTAGTTTCCGAAGCGCATCTGGAGGCATTCTGTAATCTGTGGACCTACAGAGTGTTGATTAAACACAAAAATTGCATCGGAATTGAATACAATAAGTTCCTTGCAAACTTTTCTCCATGGGAGTGATGTCTCAAACTGTATACGTTTCGATCGTTCCCTGGAAGCCCAGTAGTAGTTCCCAAAGCACATCTGGGGGCATTCAGGAATCTGTGGACCTACAGGATGTTGATGAAACACAAAAATTGCATCGACATTGAATACAATAAGTTCCATGCGGGCTTTTCTAGATGGAGTAATGTCTCAAACTGTCTACGCTTTGATCGTTCCCTGGAAGACCAGTAGTAGTTTCCGAAGCACATCTGGAGGCATTCTGTAATCTGTGGACCTACAGAGTATTGATGAAGCACTAAAATTGCATCGGCATTGAGTACAATAAGTACCATGTGGACTTTCCTCCATGAGAGTAAATTCTCAAACTGTCTACGCTTTGATCGATTCCAGGAAGACCAGTAGTAGTTTCCGAAGCACATCTGGAGGCATTATGTAATCTGTGGACCTACAGAGTGTTGATGAAACACAAAAATTTCATCGGCATTGAACACAATAAGTACCATGGGGACTTTTCTCCATGGGAGTAATGTCTCAAACTGTCTACGTTTCGAACGTTCCCTGGAAGACCAGTAGTAGTTTCCAAAGCACATCTGGGGGCATTCAGGAATCTGTGGACCTACAGGATGTTGAGGAAACACAATAATTGCATCTACATTGAATACAATAAGTTCCATGCGGACTTTTCTCCATGGGAGTAATGTCTCAAACTGTCTACGATTTGATCGCTCCCTGGAAGACCAGTAGTAGTTTCCGAAGCACATCTGGAGGCATTCTTTAATCTGTGGACCTACAGAGTGTTGAAGCACAAATATTGCATCGTCATTCAATACAATAAGTACCATACGGACTTTTCTTCATGTGAGTAATGTCTCAAACTGTCTACGATTTGATCGTTCCCTGGAGGATTAGTAGTAGTTTCCGAAGTACATCTGGAGGCATTCTGTAATCTATGGACCTTATGAGTGTGATGGAACACAAAAATTGCATCAGCATTGAATACGATAAGTACCATGCGGACTTTTCTCCATGGGAGTAATGTCTCAAACTGTCTACGATTTGATCGTTCCCAGGAAGATTAGTAGTAGTTTAAGAAGCACATCTGGAGGCATTCTGTAATCTGTGGACCTACAGAGTGTTGATGAAACACAAAAATTGCGTCGGCATTGAATACAATAAGTACCATGCGGACTTTTCTCCATGGGAGTAATGTCTCAAACTGTCTACGTTTTGATCGTTCCATGGAAGACCAGTAGTAGTTTCCGAAGCGCATCTGGAGGCATTCTGTAATCTGTGGACCAACAGAGTGTTGATGAAACACAAAAATTGCATCGGCATTGAATACAATAAGTACCATGCAAACTTTTCTCCATGGGAGTAATGTCTCAAACTGTCTACGTTTCGATCGTTCCCTGGAGGCCAGTAGTAGTTTCCAAAGCACATCTGGGGGCATTCAGGAATCTGTAGACCTACAAGATGTTGATGATACGCAAAAATTGCCTCGACATTGAATACAATATGTTCCATGCGGACTTTTCTCCACGGGAGTAATGTCTCAAACTGTCTACGATTTGATTGCTCCCTGGAAGACCAGTAGTTGTTTCCGAAGCACATCTGGAGGCATTCTGTGATCTGTGGACCTACAGAGAGTTGATGAAACACAAAAATTGCATCGGCATTGAATACAATAAATACCATGCGGACTTTTCTCCATGGGAGTAATATCTTAAACTGTCTACGCTTTGATCGTTCCCTGGAAGACCAGTAGTAGTTTCCGAAGCACATCTGGAGGCATTCTGTAATATATGGAGCTTCAGAGTGGTGATGAAACACAAATATAGCATCGGCATTGTATACATTAAGTACCATGCGGACTTTCCTCCATGGGAGTAATGCCTCAAACTGTGTACGCTTTGATCGTTGCCTGGAAGACCAGTAGTAGTTTCCGAAGCACATCTGGAGGCATTCTATTATATATATACCTACAGAGTGTTGATGAAGCACAAAAATTGCATCGGCATTGTATACAATAAGTACCATGCGGACTTTTCTTAATGAGAGTAATGTCTCAAACTGTCTACGATTTGTTCGTTCCCTGGAAGATTAGTAGTAGTTTCCGAAGCACATCTGGAGGCATTCTGTAATCTGTGGACCTACAGAGTGTTGATGAAACACAAAAATTGCAAAGGCATTGAGTACAATAAGTACCATGGGGACTTTTCTCCATGGGAGTAATGTCTCAAACTGCCTAAGTTTTGATCGTTCCATGGAAGACCAGTAGTAGTTTCCGAAGATCATCTGGAGGCATTCTGTAATCTGTGGACCTACAGAGTGTTGATGAAACAAAAAAATTGTATCGGCATTGAATACAATAAGTACCATGCAAACTTTTCTCCACGGGAGTAATGTCTCTAACTGTCTACGTTTCGATCACTCCCTGGAAGACCAGTAATAGTTTCCAAAGCACATCTGGGAGATTCAGGAATCTGTAGACCTACAGGATGTTGATGAAACACAAAAATTGCATCGACATTGAATACAATAAGTTCCATGCGGACTTTTCTAGACGGGAGTAATGTCTCAAACAGTCTACGATTTGATTGCTCCCTGGAAGACCAGTAGTTGTTTCCGAAGCACATCTGGAGGCATTCTGTGATCTGTGGACCTACAGAGCGTTGATGAAACACAAAAATTGCATCGGCATTGAATACAATAAATACCATGCGGACTTTTCTCCATGGGAGTTATATCTTAAACTGTCTACGCTTTGATCGTTCCCTGGAAGACCAGTAGTAGATTCCCAAGCACATCTGGAGGCATTCTGTAATATATGGAGCTTCAGAGTGGTGATGAAACACAAATATAGCATCGGCATTGTATACAATAAGTACCATGCGGAGTTTTCTCCATGGGAGTTATGCCTCAAACTGTCTACGCTTTGATCGATTCCAGGAAGACCAGTAGTAGTTTCCGAAGCACATGTGGAGGCATTCTGTAATCTGTGGACCTACAGAGTGTTGATGAAGCACAAATATTGCATCGTCATTCAATTACAATAAGTACCATGCGGACTTTCCTCCATGGGAGTAATGTCTCAAACTGTCTACGTTTTGATCGTTCCATTGAAGACCGGTAGTAGTTTCCGAAGCGCATCTGGAGGCATTCTGTAATCTGTGGACCTACAGAGTGTTGATTAAACACAAAAATTGCATCGGAATTGAATACAATAAGTTCCTTGCAAACTTTTCTCCATGGGAGTGATGTCTCAAACTGTATACGTTTCGATCGTTCCCTGGAAGCCCAGTAGTAGTTCCCAAAGCACATCTGGGGGCATTCAGGAATCTGTGGACCTACAGGATGTTGATGAAACACAAAAATTGCATCGACATTGAATACAATAAGTTCCATGCGGGCTTTTCTAGATGGAGTAATGTCTCAAACTGTCTACGCTTTGATCGTTCCCTGGAAGACCAGTAGTAGTTTCCGAAGCATATGTGGAGGCATTCTGTAATCTGTGGACTTACAGAGTGTCGATGAAACACAAAAATTGCATCGGCATTGAATACAATAAATACCATGCGGACTTTTCTCCATGGGAGTAATATCTTAAACTTTCTACGCTTTGATAGTTGCCTGGAAGACCAGTAGTAGTTTCCGAAGTACATCTGGAGGCATTCTGTAATCTATGGACCTTATGAGTGGTGATGGAACACAAAAATTGCATCAGCATTGAATACGATAAGTACCATGCGGACTTTTCTCCATGGGAGTAATGTCTCAAACTGTCTACGATTTGATCGTTCCCTGGAAGATTAGTAGTAGTTTCCGAAGCACATCTGGAGGCATTCTGTAATCTGTGGACCTACAGAGTGTTGATGAAACACAATATTTGCGTCGGCATTGAATACAATAAGTACCATGCGGACTTTTCTCCATGGGAGTAATGTCTCAAACTGTCTACGTTTTGATCGTTCCATGGAAGACCAGTAGTAGTTTCCGAAGCGCATCTGGAAGCATTCTGTAATCTGTGGACCTACAGAGTGTTGATGAAACACAAAAATTGCATAGGCATTGAATACAATAAGTACCATGCAAACTTTTCTCCATGGGAGTAATGTCTCAAACTGTCTACGATTTGAATGCTGCCTGGAAGACTAGTAGTTGCTTCCGAAGCACATCTGGAGGCATCCTGTGATCTGTGGACCTACAGAGAGTTGATGAAACACAAAAATTGCATCGGCATTGTATACAATAAGTACCTTGCGGACTTTTCTTAATGAGAGTAATGTCTCAAACTGTCTACGATTTGATCGTTCCCTGGAAGATTAGTAGTAGTTTCCGTAGCGCATCTGGAGGCATTCTGTAATCTGTGGACCTACAGAGTGTTGATGAAACACAAAAATTGCAAAGGCATGGAATACAATAAGTACCATGGGGACTTCTCTGCATGGGAGTAATGTCTCAAACTGGCTACGTTTCGATCTTTCCCTGGAAGACCAGTAGTAGTTTCCAAAGCACATCCGGGGGCATTCAGGAATCCTTAGACCTACAGGATGTTGATGAAACACAAAAATTGCATCGACATTGAATACAATAAGTTCCATGCGGACTTTTCTAGATGGAGTAATGTCTCAAACTGTCTACGATTTGATTGCTCCCTGGAAGACAGGTAGTTGTTTCCGAAGCACATCTGGAGGCATTCTGTAATCTGTGGACCTACAGAGTATTGATGAAGCACTAAAATTGCATCGGCATTGAATACAATAAGTACCATGCGGACTTTTCTCCATGAGAGTAATTTCTCAAACTGTCTACGCTTTGATCGATTCCAGGAAGACCAGTAGTAGTTTCCGAAGCACATCTGGAGGCATTATGTAATCTGTGGACCTACAGAGTGTTGATGAAACACAAAAATTTCATCGGCATTGAACACAATAAGTACCATGCGGACTTTTCTCCATGGGAGAATTGTCTCAAACTGTCTACGCTTTGATCGTTCCCTGGAGGACGAGTTGTAGTTTCCGAAGCACATCTGGAGGCATTCTGTAATATGTGGACCTACAGAGTGTTGATGAAACACAAAAAATTGCATCGGCATTGAATACAATAGTACCATTCGGATTTTTCTCCATGTGAGAATTGTCTCAAACTGTCTACGATTTGATCGATTGCAGGAAGACCATTTGTAGTTTCCGAAGCATTTCTGGAGGCATGCTGTAATCTGTGGACCTACAGAGTGTTGTTGAAACACAAAAATTGCATCGGCATTGAATACAATAAGTACCATGGGGACTTTTCTCCATGGGAGTAATGTCTCAAACTGTCTACGTTTCGAACGTTCCCTGGAAGACCAGTAGTAGTTTGCAAAGCACATCTGGGGGCATTCAGGAATCTGTGGACCTACAGGATGTTGAGGAAACACAAAAATTGCATCTACATTGAATACAATAAGTTCCATGCGGACTTTTCTCCACGGGAGTAATGTCTCAAACTGTCTACGATTTGATCGCTCCCTGGAAGACCAGTAGTAGTTTCCGAAGCACATTTGGCGGCATTCTGTAATATATGGAGCCTCAGAGTGGTGATGAAACACAAATATAGCATCGGCACAGTATACAATAAGTACCATGCGGACTTTTCTCCATGGGAGTAATGCCTCAAACTGTCTACGCTTTGATCGTTCCCTGGAAGACCAGTAGTAGTTTGCAAAGCACATCTGGAGGCATTCTGTAATCTGTGGACCTACAGAGTGTTGATGAAGCGCTAAAATTGCATCGGCATTGAATACAATAAGTACCATGCGGACTTTTCTCCATGGGAGTAATGCATCATACTGTCTACGCTTTGATCGTTCCCTGGAAGATTAGTAGTAGTTTCCGAAGCACATCTGGAGGCATTCTGTAATCTGTGGACCTACAGAGTGTTGATGAAACACAAAAATTTCATCGGCATTGAATACAATAAGTACCATGCGGACTTTTCTCCATGGGAGAATTGTCTCAAACTGTCTACGCTTTGATCGTTGCCTGGAAGACCAGTAGTAGTTTCCGAAGCACATCTGGAGGCATTCTATAATATATATACCTACAGAGTGTTGATGAAGCACAAAAATTGCATCGGCATTGTATACAATAAGTACCATGCGGACCTTTCTTAATGAGAGTAATGTCTCAAACTGTCTACGATTTGATCGTTCCCTGGAAGATTAGTAGTAGTTTCCGTAGCGCATCTGGAGGCATTCTGTAATCTGTGGACCTACAGAGTGTTGATGAAACACAAAAATTGCAAAGGCATTGAATACAATAAGTACCATGGGGACATCTCTTCATGGGAGTAATGTCTCAAACTGTCTACGTTTCGATCTTTCCCTGGAAGACCAGTAGTAGTTTCCAAAGCACATCTGGGGGCATTCAGGAATCTGTAGACCTACAGGATATTGATGAAACACAAAAAATGCATCGACATTGAATACAATAAGTTCCATGCGGACTTTTCTAGATGGAGTAATGTCTCAAACTGTCTACGATTTGATTGCTCCCTGGAAGACCAGTAGTTGTTTCCGAAGCACATCTGGAGGCATTCTGTAATCTGTGGACCTACAGAGTATTGATGAAGCACTAAAATTGCATCGGCATTGAATACAATAAGTACCATGTGGACTTTTCTCCATGAGAGTAAATTCTCAAACTGTCTACGCTTTGATCGATTCCAGGAAGACCAGTAGTAGTTTCCGAAGCACATCTGGAGGCATTATGTAATCTGTGGACCTACAGAGTGTTGATGAAACACAAAAATTTCATCGGCATTGAACACAATAAGTACCATGGGGACTTTTCTCCATGGGAGTAACGTCTCAAACTGTCTACGTTTCGAACGTTCCCTGGAAGAACAGTAGTAGTTTCCAAAGCACATCTGGGGGCATTCAGGAATCTGTGGACCTACAGGATGTTGAGGAAACACAAAAATTGCATCTACATTGAATACAATAAGTTCCATGCGGACTTTTCTCCACGGGAGTAATGTCTCAAACTGTCTACGATTTGATCGCTCCCTGGAAGACCAGTAGTAGTTTCCGAAGCACATCTGGAGGCATTCTTTAATCTGTGGACCTACAGAGTGTTGATGAAGCACAAATATTGCATCGTCATTCAATACAATAAGTACCATGCGGACTTTTCTTCATGTGAGTAATGTCTCAAACTGTCTACGATTTGATCGTTCCCTGGAGGATTAGTAGTAGTTCCCGAAGCACATCTGGAGGCATTCTGTAATCTGTGGACCTACAGAGTGTTTATGAAACACAAAAATTGCATCGGCATTGAATACAATAAGTACCATGCGGACTTTCCTCCATGGGAGTAATGTCTCAAACTGTCTACGTTTTGATCGTTCCATTGAAGACCGGTAGTAGTTTCCGCAGCGCATCTGGAGGCATGCTGTAATCTGTGGACCTACAGAGTGTTGATGAAACACAAAAATTGCATCATCATTGAATACAATAAATACCATGCGGACTTTTCTCCATGGGAGAAATATATTAAACTTTCTACGCTTTGATCGTTCCCTGGAAGACCAGTAGTAGTTTCCGAAGTACATCTGGAGGCATTCTGTAATCTATGGACCTTATGAGTGTGATGGAACACAAAAATTGCATCAGCATTGAATACGATAAGTACCATGCGGTCTTTTCTCCATGGGAGTAATGTCTCAAACTGTCTACGATTTGATGGTTCCCAGGAAGATTAGTAGTAGTTTAAGAAGCACATCTGGAGGCATTCTGTAATCTGTGGACCTACAGAGTGTTGATGAAACACAAAAATTGCGTCGGCATTGAATACAATAAGTACCATGCGGACTTTTCTCCATGGGAGTAATGTCTCAACCTGTCTACGTTTTGATCGTTCCATGGAAGACCAGTAGTAGTTTCCGAAGCGCATCTGGAGGCATTCTGTAATCTGTGGACCTACAGAGTGTTGATGAAACACAAAAATTGCATCGGCATTGAATACAATAAGTACCATGCAAACTTTTCTCCATGGGAGTAATGTCTCAAACTGTCTACGTTTCGATCGTTCCCTGGAGGCCAGTAGTAGTTTCCAAAGCACATCTGGGGGCATTCAGGAATCTGTGGACCTACAAGATGTTGATGAAACGCAAAAATTGCCTCGACATTGAATACAATAAGTTCCATGCGGACTTTTCTCCACGGGAGTAATGTCTCAAACTGTCTACGATTTGATTGCTCCCTGGAAGACCAGTAGTTGTTTCCGAAGCACATCTGGAGGCATTCTGTGATCTGTGGACCTACAGAGAGTTAATGAAACACAAGAATTGCATCGGCATTGAATACAATAAATACCATACGGACTTTTCTCCATGGGAGTAATATCTTAAACTGTCTACGCTTTGATCGTTCCCTGGAAGACCAGTAGTAGTTTCCGAAGCACATCTGGAGGCATTCTGTAATATATGGAGCTTCAGAGTGGTGATGAAACACAAATATAGCATCGGCATTGTATACATTAAGTACCATGCGGACTTTCCTCCATGGGAGTAATGCCTCAAACTGTGTACGCTTTGATCGTTGCCTGGAAGACCAGTAGTAGTTTCCGAAGCACATCTGGAGGCATTCTATAATATATATACCTACAGAGTGTTGATGAAGCACAAAAATTGCATCGGCATTGTATACAATAAGTACCATGCGGACTTTTCTTAATGAGAGTAATGTCTCAAACTGTCTACGATTTGTTCGTTCCCTGGAAGATTAGTAGTAGTTTCCGAAGCACATCTGGGGGCATTCTGTAATCTGTGGACCTACAGAGTGTAGATGAAACACAAAAATTACAAAGGCATTGAATACAATAAGTACCATGGGGACTTTTCTCCATGGGGGTAATGTCTCAAACTGTCTACGTTTTGATCGTTCCATGGAAGACCAGTAGTAGTTTCCGAAGAACATCTGGAGGCATTCTGTAATCTGTGAACCTACAGAGTGTTGATGAAACAAAAAAATTGTATCGGCATTGAATACAATAAGTACCATGGAAACTTTTCTCCACGGGAGTAATGTCTCTAACTGTCTACGTTTTGATCGTTCCATTGAAGACCGGTAGTAGTTTCCGAAGCGCATCTGGAGGCATTCTGTAATCTGTGGACCTACAGAGTGTTGATTAAACACAAAAATTGCATCGGAATTGAATACAATAAGTTCCTTGCAAACTTTTCTCCATGGGAGTGATGTCTCAAACTGTCTACGTTTCGATCGTTCCCTGGAAGCCCAGTAGTAGTTCCCAAAGCACATCTGGGGGCATTCAGGAATCTGTGGACCTACAGGATGTTGATGAAACACAAAAATTGCATCGACATTGAATACAATAAGTTCCATGCGGGCTTTTCTAGATGGAGTAACGTCTCAAACTGTCTACGCTTTGATCGTTCCCTGGAAGACCAGTAGTAGTTTCCGAAGCATATCTGGAGGCATTCTGTAATCTGTGGACTTACAGAGTGTCGATGAAACACAAAAATTGCATCGGCATTGAATACAATAAATACCATGCGGACTTTTCTCCATGGGAGTAATATCTTAAACTGTCTACGCTTTGATCGTTCCCTGGAAGACCAGTAGTAGATTCCCAAGCACATCTGGAGGCATTCTGTAATATATGGAGCTTCCGAGTGGTGATGAAACACAAATATAGCATCGGCATTGTATACAATAAGTACCATGCGGAGTTTTCTCCATGGGAGTTATGCCTCAAACTGTCTACGCTTTGATCGATTCCAGGAAGACCAGTAGTAGTTTCCGAAGCACATCTGGAGGCATTCTGTAATCTGTGGACCTACAGAGTGTTGATGAAGCACAAATATTGCATCGTCATTCAATTACAATAAGTACCATGCGGACTTTCCTCCATGGGAGTAATGTCTCAAACTGTCTACGTTTTGATCGTTCCATTGAAGACCGGTAGTAGTTTCCGAAGCGCATCTGGAGGCATTCTGTAATCTGTGGACCTACAGAGTGTTGATTAAACACAAAAATTGCATCGGAATTGAATACAATAAGTTCCTTGCAAACTTTTCTCCATGGGAGTGATGTCTCAAACTGTCTACGTTTCGATCGTTCCCTGGAAGCCCAGTAGTAGTTCCCAAAGCACATCTGGGGGCATTCAGGAATCTGTGGACCTACAGGATGTTGATGAAACACAAAAATTGCATCGACATTGAATACAATAAGTTCCATGCGGGCTTTTCTAGATGGAGTAATGTCTCAAACTGTCTACGCTTTGATCGTTCCCTGGAAGACCAGTAGTAGTTTCCGAAGCATATCTGAAGGCATTCTGTAATCTGTGGACTTACAGAGTGTCGATGAAACACAAAAATTGCATCGGCATTGAATACAATAAATACCATGCGGACTTTTCTCCATGGGAGTAATATCTTAAACTTTCTACGCTTTGATAGTTGCCTGGAAGACCAGTAGTAGTTTCCGAAGTACATCTGGAGGCATTCTGTAATCTATGGACCTTATGAGTGGTGATGGAACACAAAAATTGCATCAGCATTGAATACGATAAGTACCATGCGGACTTTTCTCCATGGGAGTAATGTCTCAAACTGTCTACGATTTGATCGTTCCCTGGAAGATTAGTAGTAGTTTCCGAAGCACATCTGGAGGCATTCTGTAATCTGTGGACCTACAGAGTGTTGATGAAACACAATATTTGCGTCGGCATTGAATACAATAAGTACCATGCGGACTTTTCTCCATGGGAGTAATGTCTCAAACTGTCTACGTTTTGATCGTTCCATGGAAGACCAGTAGTAGTTTCCGAAGCGCATCTGGAGGCATTCTGTAATCTGTGGACCTACAGAGTGTTGATGAAACACAAAAATTGCATAGGCATTGAATACAATAAGTACCATGCAAACTTTTCTTCATGGGAGTAATGTCTCAAACTGTCTACGTTTCGATCTTTCCCTGGAGGCCAGTAGTAGTTTCCAAAGCACATCTGGGGGCATTCAGGAATCTGTGGACCTACAGGATGTTGATGAAACGAAAAAATTGCCTCGACATTGAATACAATAAGTTCCATGCGGACTTTTCTCCATGGGAGTATTGTCTCAAACTGTCTACGCTTTGATCGTTGCCCGGAAGAGCAGTAGTAGTTTCCGAAGCACATCTGGAGCCATTCTATAATATTTATACCTACAGAGTGTTGATGAAGCACAAAAATTGCATCGGCATTGTATACAATAAGTACCATGCTTACTTTTCTTAATGAGAGTAAAGTCTCAAACTGTCTACGATTTGATCGTTCCATGGAAGACCAGTAGTAGTTTCCGAAGCGCATCTGGAGGCATTCTGTAATCTGTGGACCTACAGAGTGTTGATGAAACACAAAAATTGCATAGGCATTGAATACAATAAGTACCATGCAAACTTTTCTCCATGGGAGTGATGTCTCACTCTGTCTACGTTTCGATCGTTCCCTGGAAGCCCAGTAGTAGTTTCCAAAGCACATCTGGGGGCATTCAGGAATCTGTGGACCTACAGGATGTTGATGAAACACAAAAATTGCATCGACATTGAATACAATAAGTTCCATGCGGGCTTTTCTAGATGGAGTAATGTCTCAAACTGTCTACGCTTTGATCGTTCCCTGGAAGACCAGTAGTAGTTTCCGAAGCATATCTGGAGGCATTCTGTAATCTGTGGACTTACAGAGTGTCGATGAAACACAAAAATTGCATCGGCATTGAATACAATAAATACCATGCGGACTTTTCTCCATGGGAGTAATATCTTAAACTTTCTACGCTTTGATAGTTGCCTGGAAGACCAGTAGTAGATTCCGAAGTACATCTGGAGGCATTCTGTAATCTATGGACCTTATGAGTGGTGATGGAACACAAAAATTGCATCAGCATTGAATACGATAAGTACCATGCGGACTTTTCTCCATGGGAGTAATGTCTCAAACTGTCTACGATTTGATCGTTCCCTGGAAGATTAGTAGTAGTTTCCGAAGCACATCTGGAGGCATTCTGTAATCTGTGGACCTACAGAGTGTTGATGAAACACAATATTTGCGTCGGCATTGAATACAATAAGTACCATGCGGACTTTTCTCCATGGGAGTAATGTCTCAAACTGTCTACGTTTAGATCGTTCCATGGAAGACCAGTAGTAGTTTCCGAAGCGCATCTGGAGGCATTCTGTAATCTGTGGACCTACAGAGTGTTGATGAAACACAAAAATTGCATAGGCATTGAATACAATAAGTACCATGCAAACTTTTCTCCATGGGAGTAATGTCTCAAACTGTCTACGTTTCGATCTTTCCCTGGAGGCCAGTAGTAGTTTCCAAAGCACATCTGGGGGCATTCAGGAATCTGTGGACCTACAGGATGTTGATGAAACGAAAAAATTGCCTCGACATTGAATACAATAAGTTCCATGCGGACTTTTCTCCATGGGAGTATTGTCTCAAACTGTCTACGCTTAGATCGTTGCCTGGAAGAGCAGTAGTAGTTTCCGAAGCACATCTGGAGCCATTCTATAATATTTATACCTACAGAGTGTTGATGAAGCACAAAAATTGCATCGGCATTGTATACAATAAGTACCATGCTTACTTTTCTTAATGAGAGTAAAGTCTCAAACTGTCTACGATTTGATCGTTCCATGGAAGACCAGTAGTAGTTTCCGAAGCGCATCTGGAGGCATTCTGTAATCTGTGGACCTACAGAGTGTTGATGAAACACAAAAATTGCATAGGCATTGAATACAATAAGTACCATGCAAACTTTTCTCCATGGGAGTGATGTCTCACTCTGTCTACGTTTCGATCGTTCCCTGGAAGCCCAGTAGTAGTTCCCAAAGCACATCTGGGGGCATTCAGGAATCTATGGACCTACAGGATGTTGATGAAACACAAAAATTGCATCGACATTGAATACAATAAGTTCCATGCGGGCTTTTCTAGATGGAGTAATGTCTCAAACTGTCTACGCTTTGATCGTTCCCTGGAAGACCAGTAGTAGTTTCCGAAGCATATCTGGAGGCATTCTGTAATCTGTGGACTTACAGAGTGTCGATGAAACACAAAAATTGCATCGGCATTGAATATAATAAATACCATGCGGACTTTGCTCCATGGGAGTAATATCTTAAACTTTCTACGCTTTGATAGTTGCCTGGAAGACCAGTAGTAGTTTCCGAAGTACATCTGGAGGCATTCTGTAATCTATGGACCTTATGAGTGGTGATGGAACACAAAAATTGCATCAGCATTGAATACGATAAGTACCATGCGGACTTTTCTCCATGGGAGTAATGTCTCAAACTGTCTACGATTTGATCGTTCCCTGGAAGATTAGTAGTAGTTTCCGAAGCACATCTGGAGGCATTCTGTAATCTGTGGACCTAAAGAGTGTTGATGAAACACAATATTTGCGTCGGCATTGAATACAATAAGTACCATGCGGACTTTTCTCCATGGGAGTAATGTCTCAACCTGTCTACGTTTTGATCGTTCCATGGAAGACCAGTAGTAGTTTCCGAAGCGCATCTGGAGGCATTCTGTAATCTGTGGACCTACAGAGTGTTGATGAAACACAAAAATTGCATAGGCATTGAATACAATAAGTACCATGCAAACTTTTCTCCATGGGAGTAATGTCTCAAACTGTCTACGTTTCGATCTTTCCCTGGAGGCCAGTAGTAGTTTCCAAAGCACATCTGGGGGCATTCAGGAATCTGTGGACCTACAGGATGTTGATGAAACGAAAAAATTGCCTCGACATTGAATACAATAAGTTCCATGCGGACTTTTCTCCATGGGAGTATTGTCTCAAACTGTCTACGCTTTGATCGTTGCCTGGAAGAGCAGTAGTAGTTTCCGAAGCACATCTGGAGCCATTCTATAATATTTATACCTACAGAGTGTTGATGAAGCACAAAAATTGCATCGGCATTGTATACAATAAGTACCATGCTTACTTATCTTAATGAGAGTAAAGTCTCAAACTGTCTACGATTTGATCGTTCCATGGAAGACCAGTAGTAGTTTCCGAAGCGCATCTGGCGGCATTCTGTAATCTGTGGACTTACAGAGTGTTGATGAAACACAAAAATTGCAAAGGCATTGAATACAATAAGTACCATGGGGACTTCTCTGCATGGGAGTAATGTCTCAAACTGGCTACGTTTCGATCTTTCCCTGGAAGACCAGTAGTAGTTTCCAAAGCACATCCGGGGGCATTCAGGAATCTGTAGACCTACAGGATGTTGATGAAACACAAAAATTGCATCGACATTGAATACAATAAGTTCCATGCGGACTTTTCTAGATGGAGTAATGTCTCAAACTGTCTACGATTTGATTGCTCCCTGGAAGACAGGTAGTTGTTTCCGAAGCACATCTGGAGGCATTCTGTAATCTGTGGACCTACAGAGTATTGATGAAGCACTAAAATTGCATCGGCATTGAATACAATAAGTACCATGCGGACTTTTCTCCATGAGAGAAATTTCTCAAACTGTCTACGCTTTGATCGATTCCAGATAGACCAGTAGTAGTTTCCGAAGCACATCTGGAGGCATTATGTAATCTGTGGACCTACAGAGTGTTGATGAAACACAAAAATTTCATCGGCATTGAACACAATAAGTACCATGCGGACTTTTCTCCATGGGAGAATTGTCTCAAACTGTCTACGCTTTGATCGTTCCCTGGAGGACTAGTTGTAGTTTCCGAAGCACATCTGGAGGCATTCTGTAATATGTGGACCTACAGAGTGTTGATGAAACACAAAAAATTGCATCGGCATTGAATACAATAGTACCATTCGGATTTTTCTCCATGTGAGAATTGTCTCAAACTGTCTACGATTTGATCGATTGCAGGAAGACCATTTGTAGTTTCCGAAGCATTTCTGGAGGCATGCTGTAATCTGTGGACCTACAGAGTGTTGTTGAAACACAAAAATTGCATCGGCATTGAATACAATAAGTACCAAGGGGACTTTTCTCCATGGGAGTAATGTCTCAAACTGTCTACGTTTCGAACGTTCCCTGGAAGACCAGTAGTAGTTTGCAAAGCACATCTGGGGGCATTCAGGAATCTGTGGACCTACAGGATGTTGAGGAAACACAAAAATTGCATCTACATTGAATACAATAAGTTCCATGCGGACTTTTCTCCACGGGAGTAATGTCTCAAACTGTCTACGATTTGATCGCTCCCTGGAAGACCAGTAGTAGTTTCCGAAGCACATTTGGCGGCATTCTGTAAAATATGGAGCCTCAGAGTGGTGATGAAACACAAATATAGCATCGGCACAGTATACAATAAGTACCATGCGGACTTTTCTCCATGGGAGTTATGCCTCAAACTGTCTACGCTTTGATCGTTCCCTGGAAGACCAGTAGTAGTTTGCAAAGCACATCTGGAGGCATTCTGTAATCTGTGGACCTACAGAGTGTTGATGAAGCGCTAAAATTGCATCGGCATTGATTACAATAAGTACCATGCGGACTTTTCTCCATGGGAGTAATGCATCATACGGTCTACGCTTTGATCGTTCCCTGGAAGATTAGTAGTAGTTTCCGAAGCACATCTGGAGGCATTCTGTAATCTGTGGACCTACAGAGTGTTGATGAAACACAAAAATTTCATCGGCATTGAATACAATAAGTACCATGCGGACTTTTCTCCATGGGAGAATTGTCTCAAACTGTCTACGCTTTGATCGTTGCCTGGAAGACCAGTAGTAGTTTCCGAAGCACATCTGGAGGCATTCTATAATATATATACCTACAGAGTGTTGATGAAGCACAAAAATTGCATCGGCATTGTATACAATAAGTACCATGCGGACCTTTCTTAATGAGAGTAATGTCTCAAACTGTCTACGATTTGATCGTTCCCTGGAAGATTAGTAGTAGTTTCCGTAGCGCATCTGGAGGCATTCTGTAATCTGTGGACCTACAGAGTGTTGATGAAACACAAAAAATGCATCGACATTGAATACAATAAGTTCCATGCGGACTTTTCTAGATGGAGTAATGTCTCAAACTGTCTACGATTTGATTGCTCCCTGGAAGACCAGTAGTTGTTTCCGAAGCACATCTGGAGGCATTCTGTAATCTGTGGACCTACAGAGTATTGATGAAGCACTAAAATTGCATCGGCATTGAATACAATAAGTACCATGTGGACTTTTCTCCATGAGAGTAAATTCTCAAACTGTCTACGCTTTGATCGATTCCAGGAAGACCAGTAGTAGTTTCCGAAGCACATCTGGAGGCATTATGTAATCTGTGGACCTACAGAGTGTTGATGAAACACAAAAATTTCATCGGCATTGAACACAATAAGTACCATGGGGACTTTTCTCCATGGGAGTAATGTCTCAAACTGTCTACGTTTCGAACGTTCCCTGGAAGACCAGTAGTAGTTTCCAAAGCACATCAGGGGGCATTCAGGAATCTGTGGACCTACAGGATGTTGATGAAACACAAAAAATGCATCGACATTGAATACAATAAGTTCCATGCGGACTTTTCTAGATGGAGTAATGTCTCAAACTGTCTACGATTTGATTGCTCCCTGGAAGACCAGTAGTTGTTTCCGAAGCACATCTGGAGGCATTCTGTAATCTGTGGACCTACAGAGTATTGATGAAACACTAAAATTGCATCGGCATTGAATACAATAAGTACCATGTGGACTTTTCTCCATGAGAGTAAATTCTCAAACTGTCTACGCTTTGATCGATTCCAGGAAGACCAGTAGTAGTTTCCGAAGCACATCTGGAGGCATTATGTAATCTGTGGACCTACAGAGTGTTGATGAAACACAAAAATTTCATCGGCATTGAACACAATAAGTACCATGGGGACTTTTCTCCATGGGAGTAATGTCTCAAACTGTCTACGTTTCGAACGTTCCCTGGAAGACCAGTAGTAGTTTCCAAAGCACATCAGGGGGCATTCAGGAATCTGTGGACCTACAGGATGTTGAGGAAACACAAAAATTGCATCTACATTGAATACAATAAGTTCCATTCGGACTTTTCTCCACGGGAGTAATGTCTCAAACTGTCTACGATTTGATCGCTCCCTGGAAGACCAGTAGTAGTTTCCGAAGCACATCTGGAGGCATTCTTTAATCTGTGGACCTACAGAGTGTTGATGAAGCACAAATATTGCATCGTCATTCAATACAATAAGTACCATGCGGACTTTTCTTCATGTGAGTAATGTCTCAAACTGTCTACGATTTGATCGTTCCCTGGAGGATTAGTAGTAGTTCCCGAAGCACATCTGGAGGCATTCTGTAATCTGTGGACCTACAGAGTGTTGATGAAACACAAAAATTGCATCGGCATTGAATACAATAAGTACCATGCGGACTTTCCTCCATGGGAGTAATGTCTCAAACTGTCTACGTTTTGATCGTTCCATTGAAGACCGGTAGTAGTTTCCGCAGCGCATCTGGAGGCATGCTGTAATCTGTGGACCTACAGAGTGTTGATGAAACACAAAAATTGCATCATCATTGAATACAATAAATACCATGCGGACTTTTCTCCATGGGAGAAATATATTAAACTTTCTACGCTTTGATCGTTCCCTGGAAGACCAGTAGTAGTTTCCGAAGTACATCTGGAGGCATTCTGTAATCTATGGACCTTATGAGTGTGATGGAACACAAAAATTGCATCAGCATTGAATACGATAAGTACCATGCGGACTTTTCTCCATGGGAGTAATGTCTCAAACTGTCTACGATTTGATGGTTCCCAGGAAGATTAGTAGTAGTTTAAGAAGCACATCTGGAGGCATTCTGTAATCTGTGGACCTACAGAGTGTTGATGAAACACAAAAATTGCGTCGGCATTGAATACAATAAGTACCATGCGGACTTTTCTCCATGGGAGTAATGTCTCAAACTGTCTACGTTTTGATCGTTACATGGAAGACCAGTAGTAGTTTCCGAAGCGCATCTGGAGGCATTCTGTAATCTGTGGACCTACAGAGTGTTGATGAAACACAAAAATTGCGTCGGCATTGAATACAATAAGTACCATGCGGACTTTTCTCCACGGGAGTAATGTCTCAAACTGTCTACGATTTGATTGCTCCCTGGAAGACCAGTAGTTGTTTCCGAAGCACATCTGGAGGCATTCTGTGATCTGTGGACCTACAGAGAGTTGATGAAACACAAAAATTGCATCGGCATTGAATACAATAAATACCATGCGGACTTTTCTCCATGGGAGTAATATCTTAAACTGTCTACGCTTTGATCGTTCCCTGGAAGACCAGTAGTAGTTTCCGAAGCACATCTGGAGGCATTCTGTAATATATGGAGCTTCAGAGTGGTGATGAAACACAAATATAGCATCGGCATTGTATACATTAAGTACCATGCGGACTTTCCTCCATGGGAGTAATGCCTCAAACTGTGTACGCTTTGATCGTTGCCTGGAAGACCAGTAGTAGTTTCCGAAGCACATCTGGAGGCATTCTATAATATATATACCTACAGAGTGTTGATGAAGCACAAAAATTGCATCGGCATTGTATACAATAAGTACCATGCGGACTTTTCTTAATGAGAGTAATGTCTCAAACTGTCTACGATTTGTTCGTTCCCTGGAAGATTAGTAGTAGTTTCCGAAACACATCTGGAGGCATTCTGTAATCTGTGGACCTACAGAGTGTAGATGAAACACAAAAATTGCAAAGGCATTGAATACAATAAGTACCATGGGGACTTTTCTCCATGGGAGTAATGTCTCAAACTGTCTACGTTTTGATCGTTCCATGGAAGACCAGTAGTAGTTTCCGAAGAACATCTGGAGGCATTCTGTAATCTATGGACCTACAGAGTGTTGATGAAAAAAAAAATTGTATCGGCATTGAATACAATAAGTACCATGCAAACTTTTCTCCACGGGAGTAATGTCTCTAACTGTCTACGTTTTGATCGTTCCATTGAAGACCGGTAGTAGTTTCCGAAGCGCATCTGGAGGCATTCTGTAATCTGTGGACCTACAGAGTGTTGATTAAACACAAAAATTGCATCGGAATTGAATACAATAAGTTCCTTGCAAACTTTTCTCCATGGGAGTGATGTCTCAAACTGTCTACGTTTCGATCGTTCCCTGGAAGCCCAGTAGTAGTTCCCAAAGCACATCTGGGGGCATTCAGGAATCTGTGGACCTACAGGATGTTGATGAAACACAAAAATTGCATCGACATTGAATACAATAAGTTCCATGTGGGCTTTTCTAGATGGAGTAATGTCTCAAACTGTCTACGCTTTGATCGTTCCCTGGAAGACCAGTAGTAGTTTCCGAAGCATATCTGGAGGCATTCTGTAATCTGTGGACTTACAGAGTGTCGATGAAGCACAAAAATTGCATCGGCATTGAATACAATAAATACCATGCGGACTTTTCTCCATGGGAGTAATATCTTAAACTGTCTACGCTTTGATCGTTCCCTGGAAGACCAGTAGTAGATTCCCAAGCACATCTGGAGGCATTCTGTAATATATGGAGCTTCCGAGTGGTGATGAAACACAAATATAGCATCGGCATTGTATACAATAAGTACCATGCGGAGTTTTCTCCATGGGAGTTATGCCTCAAACTGTCTACGTTTGATCGATTCCAGGAAGACCAGTAGTAGTTTCCGAAGCACATCTGGAGGCATTCTGTAATCTGTGGACCTACAGAGTGTTGATGAAGCACAAATATTGCATCGTCATTCAATTACAATAAGTACCATGCGGACTTTCCTCCATGGGAGTAATGTCTCAAACTGTCTACGTTTTGATCGTTCCATTGAAGACCGGTAGTAGTTTCCGAAGCGCATCTGAAGGCATTCTGTAATCTGTGGACCTACAGAGTGTTGATTAAACACAAAAATTGCATCGGAATTGAATACAATAAGTTCCTTGCAAACTTTTCTCCATGGGAGTGATGTCTCAAACTGTCTACGTTTCGATCGTTCCCTGGAAGCCCAGTAGTAGTTCCCAAAGCACATCTGGGGGCATTCAGGAATCTGTGGACCTACAGGATGTTGATGAAACACAAAAATTGCATCGACATTGAATACAATAAGTTCCATGCGGGCTTTTCTAGATGGAGTAATGTCTCAAACTGTCTACGCTTTGATCGTTCCCTGGAAGACCAGTAGTAGTTTCCGAAGCATATGTGGAGGCATTCTGTAATCTGTGGACTTACAGAGTGTCGATAAAACATAAAAATTGCATCGGCATTGAATACAATAAATACCATGCGGACTTTTCTCCATGGGAGTAATATCTTAAACTTTCTACGCTTTGATAGTTGCCTGGAAGACCAGTAGTAGTTTCTGAAGTACATCTGGAGGCATTCTGTAATCTATGGACCCTATGAGTGGTGATGGAACACAAAAATTGCATCAGCATTGAATACGATAAGTACCATGCGGACTTTTCTCCATGGGAGTAATGTCTCAAACTGTCTACGATTTGATCGTTCCCTGGAAGATTAGTAGTAGTTTCCGAAGCACATCTGGAGGCATTCTGTAATCTGTGGACCTACAGAGTGTAGATGAAACACAAAAATTGCAAAGGCATTGAATACAATAAGTACCATGGGGACTTTTCTCCATGGGAGTAATGTCTAAAACTGTCTACGTTTTGATCGTTCCATGGAAGACCAGTAGTAGTTTCCGAAGAACATCTGGAGGCATTCTGTAATCTGTGGACCTACAGAGTGTTGATGAAACAAAAAAATTGTATCGGCATTGAATACAATAAGTACCATGCAAACTTTTCTCCACGGGAGTAATGTCTCTAACTGTCTACGTTTTGATCGTTCCATTGAAGACCGGTAGTAGTTTCCGAAGCGCATCTGGAGGCATTCTGTAATCTGTGGACCTACAGAGTGTTGATTAAACACAAAAATTGCATCGGAATTGAATACAATAAGTTCCTTGCAAACTTTTCTCCATGGGAGTGATGTCTCAAACTGTGTACGTTTCGATCGTTCCCTGGAAGCCCAGTAGTAGTTCCCAAAGCACATCTGGGGGCATTCAGGAATCTGTGGACCTACAGGATGTTGATGAAACACAAAAATTGCATCGACATTGAATACAATAAGTTCCATGCGGGCTTTTCTAGATGGAGTAATGTCTCAAACTGTCTACGCTTTGATCGTTCCCTGGAAGACAAGTAGTAGTTTCCGAAGCATATCTGGAGGCATTCTGTAATCTGTGGACTTACAGAGTGTCGATGAAACACAAAAATTGCATCGGCATTGAATACAATAAATACCATGCGGACTTTTCTCCATGGGAGAAATATTTTAAACTTTCTACGCTTTGATAGTTGCCTGGAAGACCAGTAGTAGTTTCCGAAGTACATCTGGAGGCATTCTGTAATCTATGGACCTTATGAGTGGTGATGGAACACAAAAATTGCATCAGCATTGAATACGATAAGTACCATGCGGACTTTTCTCCATGGGAGTAATGTCTCAAACTATCTACGATTTGATCGTTCCCTGGAAGATTAGTAATAGTTTCCGAAGCACATCTGGAGGCATTCTGTAATCTGTGGACCTACAGAGTGTTGATGAAACACAATATTTGCGTCGGCATTGAATACAATAAGTACCATGCGGACTTTTCTCCATGGGAGTAATGTCTCAAACTGTCTACGTTTTGATCGTTCCATGGAAGACCAGTAGTAGTTTCCGAAGCGCATCTGGAGGCATTCTGTAATCTGTGGACCTACAGAGTGTTGATGAAACACAAAAATTGCATAGGCATTGAATACAATAAGTACCATGCAAACTTTTCTCCATGGGAGTAATGTCTCAAACTGTCTACGTTTCGATCTTTCCCTGGAGGCCAGTAGTAGTTTCCAAAGCACATCTGGGGGCATTCAGGAATCTGTGGACCTACAGGATGTTGATGAAACGAAAAAATTGCCTCGACATTGAATACAATAAGTTCCATGCGGACTTTTCTCCATGGGAGTATTGTCTCAAACTGTCTACGCTTTGATCGTTGCTCGGAAGAGCAGTAGTAGTTTCCGAAGCACATCTGGAGCCATTCTATAATATTTATACCTACAGAGTGTTGATGAAGCACAAAAATTGCATCGGCATTGTATACAATATGTACCATGCTTACTTTTCTTAATGAGAGTAAAGTCTCAAACTGTCTACGATTTGATCGTTCCATGGAAGACCAGTAGTAGTTTCCGAAGCGCATCTGGAGGCATTCTGTAATCTGTGGACCTACAGAGTGTTGATGAAACAAAAAAATTGCATCGGCATTTGAATAAAATAAGTACCATGCAAACTTTTCTCCATGGGAGTAATGTCTCAAACTGTCTACGATTTGATTGCTCAATGGAAGACCAGTAGTTGTTTCCGAAGCACATCTGGAGGCATTCTGTGATCTGTGGAAATTCAGAGAGTTGATGAAACACAAAAATTGCATCGGCATTGAATACAATAAATACCATGCGGACTTTTCTCCATGGGAGTAATATCTTAAACTGTCTACGCTTTGATCGTTCCCTGGAATACCAGTAGTAGATTCCGAAGCACATCAGGAGGCATTCTGTAATATTTGGAGCTTCAGAGTGGTGATGAAACACAAATGTCGCATCGGCATTGTATACAATAAGTACCATGCGGAGTTTTCTCCATGGGAGTAATGCCTTAAACTGCCTACGATATGATCGATTCCAGGAAGACCAGTAGTAGCTTCCGAGCACATCTGGAGGCATGCTGTAATCTGTGGACCTACTAAGTGTTGATGAAACACAAAAATTGCATCGGCATTGAATACAATAAGTACCATGCGGACTTTTCTTCATGGGAGTAATGTCTCAAACTGTCTACGATTTGATCGTTCCCTGGAAGACCAGTAGTAGTTTCCGAAGCACATCTGAAGGCATTCTGTGATCTGTGGACCTACAGCGAGATGATGAAACACAAAAATCGCATCGGCATTGAATACAATAAATACCATGCGGGCTTTTCTCCATGGGAGTAATATCTTAAACTTTCTACGCTTCGATCGTTCCCTGGAAGACCAGTAGTAGTTTCCGAAGCACATCTGGAGGCATTCTGTAATATATGGAGCTTCAGAGTGGTGATGAAAAACAAATATAGCATGGGCATTGTATACAATAAGTACCATGCGGACTTTTCTCCATGGGAGTAATGCCTCAAACTGTCTACGCTTTGATCGTTCCCTGGAAGACCAGTAGTAGTTTCCGAAGCACATCTGGAGGCATTCTGTAATATATAGAGCTTCAGAGTGGTGATGAAACACAAATATAGCATCGGCATTGTATACAATAAGTACCATGCGGACATTTCTCCATGGGAGAATTGTCTCAAACTGTCTACGCTTTAATCGATTCCAGGAAGACCATTAGCAGTTTCCGAAGCACATCTGGAGTCATGCTGAAATCTGTGGACCTACAGAGTGTTGATGAAACACAAAAATTGCATCGGCATTGAATACAATAAGTACCATGGTGACTTTTCTCCATGGGAGTAATGTCTTAAACTGTCTACGTTTCGATCGTTCCCTGGAAGACCAGTAGTAGTTTCCAAAGCACATCTGGGGGCTTTCAGGAATCTGTGGACCTACAGGAGGTTGAGGAAACACAAAAATTGCATCTACATTGAATACAATAAGTTCCATGGGGACTTTTATCCACGGGAGTAATGTCTCAAACTGTCTACGCATTGATAGATTCCAGGAAGACCAGTAGTAGTTTCCGAAACACATCTGTAGACATGCTGTAATCTGTGGACCTAAAGAGTGTTGATGAAATGCAAAAATTGCATCGGCATTGAATACAATAAATACCATGGAGACTTTTCTCAATGGGAGTAATGTCTCAAACTGTCTACGTTTTGATCGTTCCCTGGAAGAACAGTAGTAGCTTCCGAAGCACATCTGGAGGCATTGTGTAATCTATGGAGCTTATGAGTGGTGATGGAACACTAAATTTGCATCGGCATTGTATACGATAAGTACCATGCGGACTTTTCTTCATGGGAGTAATGTCTCAAACTGTCTACGATTTGATCGTTCCCTGGAAGATTAGTAGTAGTTTCCGAAGCACATCTGGAGGCATTCTGTAATCTGTGGACCTACAGAGTGTTGATGAAACACAAAAATTGCATCGGCATTCAATACAATAAGTACCATGCGAACTTTTCTCCATGGGAGTAATGTCTCAAACTGTCTACGTTTTGATCGTTCCATGGAAGACCAGTAGTAGTTTCCGAAGCGCATCTGGAGGCATTCTGTAATCTGTGGACCTACAGAGTGTTGATGACACACTAAAATTGCATCGGCATTGCATACAATAAGTTCCATGCGGAACTTTCTCCATGGGAGTAATGTCTCTATCTGTCGTCGCATTGATAGATTCCTGGAAGACCAGTAGTAGTTTCCGAAGCACATCTGGAATCATTCTATAAACTGTGGACATTCAGATTGTTGATGAAACACAGAAAGTACATCGGTATTGAATACTACAGGCACCATGCGGACTTTTCTCCATGGGAGTAATATCTCAAACTGTCTACGTTTCGATCTTTCCCTGGAAGACCAGTAGTAGTTTCCAAAGCACATCTGGGGGCATTCAGGAATCTGTAGACCTACAGGATGTTGATGAAACACAAAAATTACATCGACAATGAATACAATAAGTTCCATGCGGACTTTTCTAGACGGGAGTAGTGTCTCAAACTGTCTACGATTTGATTGCTCCCTGGAAGACCAGTAGTTGTTTCCGAAGCACATCTGGAGGCATTCTGTGATCTGTGGACCTACAGAGAGTTGATGAAACACAAAAATTGCATCGGCATTGAATAGAACAAATACCATGCGGACTTTTCTCCATGGGAGTAATATCTTAAACTGTCTACGCTTTGATCGTTCCCTGGATGACCAGTAGTAGATTCCGAAGTACATCTGGAGGCATTCTGTAATATATGGAGCTTCGGAGTGGTGATGAAACACCAATATAGCATCGGCATTGTATACAATAAGTACCATGCGTAGTTTTCTCCATGGGAGTAATGCCTCAAACTGTCTACGCTTTGATCGTTCCCTGGAAGACCAGTAGTAGTTTCCGAAGCACATCTGGAGGCATTCTGTAATCTGTGGACCTACAGAGTGTTGATGAAACACAAAAATTGCATCGGCATTGACTACAATAAGTACCATACGGACTTTTCTCCATGAGAGAATTGTCTCAAACTGTCTACGCTTTGATCGATTCCAGGAAGACCAGTAGTAGTTTCCGAAGCACATCTGGAGGCATGCTGTAATCTGTCGACCTACAGAGTGTTGATGAAACACAAAAATTGCATCGGCATTGAACACAATAAGTACCATGCGGACTTTTCTTGATGGGAGTAATGTCTCAAACTGTCTACGATTTGATCGTTCCCTGGAAGATTAGTAGTAGTTTCCGAAGCACATCTGGAGGCATTCTGTAATCTGTGGACCTACAGAGTGTTGATGAAACACAAAAATTGCATCGGCATTCAATACAATAAGTACCATGCGAACTTTTCTCCATGGGAGTAATGTCTCAAACTGTCTACGTTTTGATCGTTCCATGGAAGACCAGTAGTAGTTTCCGAAGCGCATCTGGAGGCATTCTGTAATCTGTGGACCTACAGAGTGTTGATGACACACAAAAATTGCATCGGCATTGAATACAATAAGTACCACGCAAACTTTTCTCCATGGGAGTAATGTCTCAAACTGTCTACGTTTCGATCGTACCGTGGAAGACCAGTAGTAGTTTCCGAAGCACATCTGGAGGCATGCTGTAATCTGTGGACCTACAGAGTGTTGATGAAACACAAAAATTGCATCGGCATTGAATACAATAAGTACCATGCGGACTTTTCTTCATGGGAGTAATCTCTCAAACTGTCTACGATTTGATCGTTCCCTGGAAGATTAGTAGTAGTTTCCGAAGCACATCTGGAATCATTCTGTAGTCTGTGGACCTACAGAGTGTTGCTGAAACACAAAAATTGCATCGGCATTGTATACAATAAGTACCATGCGGACTTTTCTCATTGGGCGTAATGCCTCAAACTGTCTACGCTTTGATCGTTCAATGGAAGACCAGTAGTACTTTCCGAAGCACATCTGGATTCATTCTGTAATATATGGAGCTTCAGAGAGGTGATGAAACACAAATATAGCATCGGCATTGTATACAATAAGAACCATGCGGAATTTTCTCTATGGGAGAATTGTCTCAAATTGTCTACGCTTTTAATCGATTCCAGGAAGACCATTAGTAGTTTCCGAAGCACATCTGGTGTCATGCTGTAATCTGTGGACCTACAGAGTGTTGATGAAACACAAAAGTTGCATCGGCCTTGAATACAATAAGTACCCTGGGGACTTTTCTCCATGGGAGTAATGTCTCAAACTGTCTACGTTTCGATCGTTCCGTGGAAGACCAGTAGTAGTTTCAAAAGCACATGTGGGGGCTTTCAGGAATTTGTGGACCTACAGGATGTTGAGGAAACACAAAAATTGCATCTACATTGAATACAATAAGTTCCATGGGGACTTTTCTCCACGGGAGTAATGTCTCATACTGTCTACGATTTGATCGACCTCTGGAAGACCAGTAGTTGTTTCCGAAGAACATCTGGAGGCATTCTGTGATCTGCGGACCTACAGAGAGTTGATGAAACAAAAAAATTGCATCGGCATTGAATACAACAAAAACCATGCGGACTTTTCTCCATGGGAGTAATGTCTCAAACTGTCTACGCATTGATCGATTCCAGGAAGACCAGTAGTAGTTTCCGAAGCACATCTGGAGGCATGCTGTAATCTTTGGACCTACAGAGTGTTGATGACACACAAAAATTGCATCGGCATTGAATACAATAAGTACCACGCAAACTTTTCTCCATGGGAGTAATGTCTCAAACTGTCTACGTTTCGATCGTACCGTGGAAGACCAGTAGTAGTTTCCGAAGCACATCTGGAGGCATGCTGTAATCTGTGGACCTACAGAGTGTTGATGAAACACAAAAATTGCATCGGCATTGAATACAATAAGTACCATGCGGACTTTACTTCATGGGAGTAATCTCTCAAACTGTCTACGATTTGATCGTTCCCTGGAAGATTAGTAGTAGTTTCCGAAGCACATCTGGAATCATTCTGTAGTCTGTGGACCTACAGAGTGTTGCTGAAACACAAAAATTGCATCGGCATTGTATACGATAAGTACCATGCGGACTTTTCTCCATGCGAGTAATGTTTCAAACTGTCTACGTTATGATCGTTCCCTAGAAGGGCAGTAGTAGTTTCCGAAGCACATCTGGAGGCATTTTGTAATTTGTGGACCTACAGAGTGTTGATGAAACACAAAAATTGCATCGGCATTGAATACAATAAGTACCATGCGGAATTTTCTCCATGGGAGTAATGTCTCTATCTGTCTACGCATTGATAGATTCCTGGAAGACCAGTAGTAGTTTCCGAAGCACACCTGGAGACATTCTGTAATCTTTGGACCATCAGAGTGTTAATGAAACTCAGAAATTGCATCGGTATTGAATACAACATGCACCATGTGGACTTTTATGCATGGGAGTAATGTCTCAAAGTGTCTATGGTTTGATCAATTCCTGTGAGGCCACTAGTAGCTTCCGAAGCACATCTGGATGCATTCTGTAATCTGTGTACCTTCAGGGTGTTGATGAAACATAAATATTGCATTTGGATTCAATACAACAGTCTACATGCGGACTCTTTTCCATGGGAGTAATGTCTCAATCTGTCTAATCTAGATTTCTGGAAGACCAGTAGTAGTTTCCGAAGCACATCTGGAAACAATCTGTAAACTGTGGACTTTCAGAGTGTTGATGAAACACAGAAATTGCATCGGGATTGAATACAACAAACACCATGCGGACTTTTAACCATGTGCCTAATGTCTCAAACTGTCTACTCTTTGATCGTTCCCTGGAAGACTAGTAGTAGTTACCGAAGCACGTCTGGAGGCATTGCGTAATCTGTGGACCATCAGAGTGTCAATGAAAAACAGAAATAGCATCGGGATTGAATACAACAAGCACCATGCGGACTTTTCTCCATGGGAGAAATGTCTCAAACTGTCTACGTTTTGATCGTTCCATGGAAGACCAGTAGTAGTTCCAGAAGCGCATCTGGAGGCATTCTGTAATCTGTGGAACTACAGAGTGTTGATGACACTCAAAAATTGCAACGGCATTGAATACAATAAGTACCATGCAGACTTTTCTCCATGGGAGTAATGTCTCAAACTGTCTACGCTTTGATCGTTCCCTGGAAGACCAGTAGTAGTTTAAAAAGCACTTCTGGGGGCATTCAGGAATCTGTGGACCTACAGGATGTTGATGAAACACAAAAATTGCATCGACATTGAATACAATAAGTTCCATGCGGACTTTTCTCCACGGGAGTAATATCTCAAACTGTCTACGATATGACTGCTCCCTGGAAGACCAGTAATTGTTTCCGAAGCGCATCTGGAGGCATTCTGTAATCTGTGGACCAACAGAGTGTTGATGAAACACAAAAATTGCATCGGCATTGAATACAATAAGTACCATGCAAACTTTTCTCCATGGGAGTAATGTCTCATACTGTCTACGTTTCGATCGTTCCCTGGAAGACCAGCAGTAGTTTCCAAAGCACATCTGGGGGCATCCAGGAATCTGTGGACCTACAGGATGTTGATGAAACGCAAAAATTGCATCGACATTAAATACAATAAGTTCCATGCGGACATTTCTCCACGGGAGTAATGTCTCAAACTGTCTACGATTTGATTGCTCCCTGGAATACCAGTAGTAGTTTCCGAAGCACATCTGGAGGCATTCTGTAATATATGGAGCTTCAGAGTGGTGATGAAACACAAATATAGCATCGGCATTGTATACAATAAGTACCATGCGGACTTTTCTCCATGGGAGTAATGCCTCAAACTGTCTACGCTTTGATCGTTCCCTGGAAGACCAGTAGTAGTTTCCGAAGCACATCTGTACGCATGCTGTAATCTGTGGACCTACAGAGTGTTGATGAGACACAAAAATTGCATCGGCATTGACTACAATAATTACCATGCGGACTTTTCTCCATCTGTGGATTGTCTCAAACTGTCTACGCTTTGATCGATTCCAGGAAGACCAGTAGTAGTTTCCGAAGCACATCTGGAGGCATGCTGTAATCTGTATACCTACAGAGTGTTGATGAAACACAAAATTTGCATCGGCATTGACTACAATAAGTACCATGCGGACTTTTCTCCATGGGAGAATTGTCTCAAACTGTCTACGCTTTGATCGATTCCAGGAAGACCAGTAGTAGTTTCCGAAGCACATCTGGAGGCATTCTATAATATGTGGACCTATAGAGTGTTGATGAAACACAAAAAAATGCATCGGCATTGAATACAATAAGTACCATTCGGACTTTTCTCCATGGGAGAATTGTCTCAAACTGTCTACGCTTTGATCGATTCCAGGCAGACCATTAGTAGATTCCGAAGCACTTCTGGAGGCATGCTGTAATCTGTGGACCTACAGAGTGTTGTTGAAACACTAAAATTGCATCGGCATTGAATACAATAAGTACCATGGGGACTTTTCTCCATGGGAGTAATGTCTCAAACTGTCTACGTTTCGATCGTTCCCTGGAAGACCAGTAGTAGTTTCCAAAGCACATCTGGGGGCATTCAGGAATCTGTGGACCTACAGGATGTTGAGGAAACACAAAAATTGCATCTACATTGAATACAATAAGTTCCATGCGGACTTTTCTCCACGGGAGTAATGTGTCAAACTCTCTACGATTTGATCGCTCCCTGGAAGACCAGTAGTAGTTTCCGAAACACATCTGGAGGCATTCTGTAATCTGTGGACCTACAGAGTGTTGATGAAGCACAAATATTGCATCGGCATTGAATACAATAAGTACCATGCGGACTTTTCTTCATGGGAGTAATGTCTCAAACTGTCTACGATTTGATCGCTCCCTGGAAGACCAGTAGTAGTTTAAGAAGCACATCTGGAGGCTTTCTGTAATCTGTGGACCTACAGAGTGTTGTTTAAACACAAAAATTGCATCGGTATTAAATACAATAAGCACCATGCAAACTTTTCTCCATGGGAGTAATGTCTCAAACTGTCTACGTTTCGATCGTTCCCTGGAAGACCAGCAGTAGTTTCCAAAGCACATCTGGGGGCATTCAGGAATCTGTGGACCTACAGAGTGTTGATGAAGCACAAAAATTGCATCGGCATTGAATACAATAAGTACCTTGCGGACCTTTCTCCATGGGAGTAATGTCTCAAACTGTCTACGCATTGATCGATTCCAGGAAGACCAGTAGTAGTTTCCGAAGCACATCTGGAGGCATTCTGTAATCTGTGGACCTACAGAGTGTTGATGAAACACAAAAATTGCATCGGCATTGTATACAATAAGTTCCATGCGGACTTTTCTCCATCGGAGTAATGCCTCAAACAGTCTACGCTTTGATCGTTCCCTGGAAGACCAGTAGTAGTTTGCAAAGCACATCTGGAGGCATTCTGTAATCTGGGACCTACAGAGTGCTGATTAAGCACTAAAATTGCATCGGCATTGAGTACAATAAGTATCATGCGGACTTTTCTCCATGAGAGTAATTTCTCAAACTGTTTACGCTTTGATCGATTCCAGGAAGACCAGTAGTAGTTTCCGAAGCACATCTGGAGGCATTCTGTAATCTGTGGACCTACAGAGTGTTGATGAAACACAAAAATTGCAAAGGCATTGAATACAATAAGTACCATGGGGACTTTTCTCTATGGGAGTAATGTCTTAAACTGTCTACGTTTTGATCGCTCCATGGAAGACCAGTAGTAGTTTCCGAAGCACATCTGGAGGCATTCTGTAATCTGTGGGCCTACAGAGTGTTGATGAAACAAAAAAATTGCATCGGCATTGTATACAATAAGTACCATGCAAACTTTTCTCCATGGGAGTAATGTCTCAAACAGTCTACGTTTCTATCTTTCCCTGGAAGACCAGTAGTAGTTTCCATAGCACATCTGGGGGCATTCAGGAATCTGTAGACCTACAGGATGTTGATGAAACACAAAAATTGAATCGACATTGAATACAATAAGTTCCATGCGGAATTTTCTAGACGGGAGTAATGTCTCAAACTGTCTACGATTTGATTGCTCCCTGGAAGACCAGTAGTTGTTTCCGAAGCACATCTGGAGGCATTCTGTGATCTGTGGAACTACAGAGAGTTGATGAAACACAAAAATTGCATCCGCATTGAATACAATAAATGCCATGCGGACTTTTTTCCATGGGAGTAATATCTTAAACTGTCTACGCTTTGATCGTTCCCTGGAAGAGCAGTAGTAGATTTCGAATCACATCTGGAGGCAGTCTGCAATATATGGAGCTTCAGAGTGGTGATGAAACACATATATAGCATCGGCAGTGTATACAACAAGTACCATGCGGAGTTCTCTCCATGGGAGTAATGCCTCAAACTGTCTACGCTTTGATCGTTCCCTGGAAGACCAGTAGTAGTTTCCGAAGCACATCTGGAGGCATTCTGTAATCTGTGGACCTACAGAGTGTTGAAGAAACACAAAAATTGCATCGGCATTGAATACAATAAGTACCATGCGGACTTTCCTCCATGGGAGTAATGTCTCAAACTGTCTACGTTTCTATCTTTCCCTGGAAGACCAGTAGTAGTTTCCAAAGCACATCTGGGGGCATTCAGGAATCTGTAGACCTACAGGATGTTGATGAAACACAAAAATTGCATCGACATTGAATACAATAAGTTCCATGCAGAATTTTCTTGACGGGAGTAATGTCTCAAACTGTCTACGATTTGATTGCTCCCTGGAAGACCAGTAGTTGTTTCCGAAGCACATCTGGAGGCATTCTGTGATCTGTGGAACTACAGAGAGTTGATGAAACACAAAAATTGCATCGGCATTGAATACAATAAGTACCATGCGGACTTTTCTTCATGGGAGTAATGTCTCAAACTGTCTACGATTTGATCGTTCCCTGGAAGATTAGTAGTAGTTTCCGAAGCACATCTGGAGGCATTCTGTAATCTGTGGACCTACAGAGTGTTGATGAAACACAAAAATTGCATCTGCATTGAATACAATAAGTACCATGCAAACTTTTCTCCATGGGAGTAATGTCTCAAACTGTCTACGTTTTGATCGTTCCATGGAAGACCAGTAGTAGTTTCCAAAGAACATCTGGGGGCATTCAGGAACCTGTGGACCTACAGGATGTTGATGAAACACAAAAATTGCATCGACATTGAATACAATAAGTTCCATGCGGACTTTTCTAGATGGGAGTAATGTCTCAAACTGTTTACGATTTGATTGCTCCCAGGAAGACCAGTAGTTGTTTCCGAATCACATCTGGAGGCATTCTGTGGACCTAAAGAGAGTTGATGAAACACAAAAATTGCATCGGCATTGAATACAATAAATACCATGCGTACTTTTCTCCATGGGAGTAATATCTTAAACTGTCTACGCTTTGATCGTTCCCTGGAAGACCAGTAGTAATTTCCGAAGCACATCTGGAGGTATTCTGTAATATATGGAGCTTCAGAGTGGTGATGAAACACAAATATAGCATCGGCATTGTATACAATAAGTACCATGCGGACTTTTCTCCATGGGAGTAATGCCTCAAACTGTCTACGCTTTGATCGTTCCCTGGAAGACCAGTAGTAGTTTCCGAAGCACATCTGGAGGCATGCTGTAATCTGTGGACCTACAGAGTGTTGATGAAGCACAAAAAGTGCATCGGCTTTGAATACAATAAGTACCTTGCGGACTTTTCTCCATGGGAGTAATGTCTCAAACTGTGTACGTATTGATCGATTCCAGGAAGACCAGTAGCAGTTTCCGAAGCACATCTGGAGGCATTCTGTAATCTGTGGACCTACAGAGTGTTGATGAAACACAAAAATTGCATCGGCATTGACTACAATAAATACCATGCGGACTTTTCTCCATGGGAGAATTGTCTCAAACTGTCTACGCCTTGATCGATTCCAGGAAGACCAGTAGTAGTTTCCGAAGCACATCTGGAGGCATGTTGTAATCTGTGGACCTACAGAGTGTTGATGAAACACAAAAATTGCATCGGCATTGAATACAATAAGTACCATGCGGACTTTTCTTAATGGGAGTAATGTCTCAAACTGTCTACGATATGATCATTCCCTGGAAGATTAGTAGTAGTTTCCGAATAACATCTGGAGGCATTCTGTAATCTGTGGACCTACAGAGGGTTGCTGAAACACAAAAATTGCATCGGCATTGAATACAATAAATACCATGCGGACTTTTCTCCATGGGAGTAATGTCTTAAACTGTCTACGCTTTGATCTTTCCCTGGAAGACCAGTAGTAGTTCCCGAAGCACATGTGGAGGCATTCTGTAATATATGGAGCTTCAGAGTGGTAATGAAACACTAATATAGCATCGGCATTGTGTACAATAAGTACCATGCGGACATTTCTCCATGGGAGAATTGTCTCAAACTGTCTACGCTTTGATCGATTCCAGGAAGACCATTAGTAGTTTCCGAAGCACATCTGGAGTCATGCTGTAATCTGTGGACCTACAGAGTGTTGATGAAACACAAAAATTGCATCGGCATTGAATACAATAAGAACCATGGGGACTTTTCTCCATGGGAGTAATGTCTCAAACTGTCTACGTTTCGATCGTTCCCTGGAAGACCAGTAGTAGTTTCCAAAGCACATCTGGGGGCATTCAGGAATCTGTAGACCTACAGGATGTTGATGAAACACAAAAATTGCATCGACATTGAATACAATAAGTTCCATGCGGAATTTTCTAGACGGGAGTAATGTCTCAAACTTTCTACGATTTGATTGCTCCCTGGAAGACCAGTAGTTGTTTCCGAAGCACATCTGGAGGCATTCTGTGATCTGTGGAACTACAGAGAGTTGATGAAACACAAAAATTGCACCCGCATTGAATACAATAAGAACCATGCGGACTTTTCTCCATGGGAGTAATGCCTCAAACTGTCTACGCTTTGATCGTTCCCTGGAAGACCAGTAGTAGTTTCCGAAGCACATCTTTAGGCATTCTGTAATATATGGAGCTTCAGAGTGGTGATGAAACACTAATATAGCATCGGCATTGTATACAATAAGTACCATGCGGAGTTTTCTCCATGGGAGTAATGCCTCAAACTGTCTACGCTTTGATCGTTCCCTGGAAGACCAGTAGTAGTTTCCGAAGCACATCTGGAGGCATTCTGTAATCTATGGACCTACAGAGTGTTGATAAAACACAAAAATTGCATCGGCATTGACTACAATAAGTACCTTTCGGACTTTTCTCCATGGGAGAGTTGTCTCAAACTGTCTACGCTTTGATCGTTCTCTGGTAGACCAGTAGTAGTTTCCGAAGCACATCTGGATGCATGCTGTAATCTGTGGACCTACAGAGTGTTGATGAAACACAAAAATTGCATCGGCATTGAATACAATAAGTACCATGCGGACTTTTCTTCATGGGAGTAATGTCTCAAACTGTCTACGATTTGATCGTTCCCTGGAAGATTTGTAGTAGTTTCCGAAGCACATCTGGATTCATTCTGTAATCTGTGGACCTACAGAGTGTTGAATGAAACACAAAAATTGCATCGGCATTGATTACAATAAGTACCAATCGGACTTTTCTCCATGGGAGTAATGTCTCAAACTGTCTACGCTTTGATCGTTCCATGGAAGACCAGTAGTAGTTTCCGAAGCGCATCTGGAGACATTCTGTTATCGGTGTTCCTACAGAGTGTTGTTGACACACAAAAATTGCATCGGCATTGAATACAATAAGTACCATGCAAACTTTTCTCCATGGGAGTATTGTCTCGAGCTGTCTACGTTTCGACCGTTCCATGGAAGACCAGTAGTAGTTTCCAAAGCACATCTGGGGGCATTCAGGAACCTGTGGACCTACAGGATGTTGATGAAACACAAAAATTGCATCGGCATTGAATACAGTAAGTACCATGCGGACTTTTCTCCATGGGAGTAATATCTTAAACTGTCTACGCTTTGTTCGTTCCCTGGAAGACCAGTAGTAGTTTCCGAAGCACATCTGGAGGTATTCTGTAATATATGGAGCTTCAGAGTGTTGATGAAACACAAATATAGCATCGGCATTGTATACAATAAGTACCATGCCGACTTTTCTCCACGGGAGTAATGATTCAAACTGTCTACGCTTTGATCGTTCCCTGGAAGACCAGTAGTAGTTTCCGAAGCACATCTGGAGGCATGCCGTAATCTCTGGTCCTACAGACTGTTGATGAAGCACAAAAAGTGCATCGGCATTGAATACAATAAGTACCTTGCGGACTTTTCTCCATGGGAGTAATGTCTCAAACTGTGTACGTATTGATCGATTCCAGGAAGACCAGTAGCAGTTTCCGAAGCACATCTGAAAGCATTCTGTAATCTGTGGACCTAAGGAGTGTTGACGAAACACAAAAATTGCATCGGCATTGTATAGAATAAGTACCATGCGGACTTTTCTCCATGGGAGAATTGTCTCAAACTGTCTACGCTTTGATCGATTCCAGGAAGACCATTAGTAGTTTCCGAAGCACATCTGGAGTCATGCTGTAATCTGTGGACCTACAGAGTGTTGATGAAACACAAAAATTGCATCGGCATTGAATACAATAAGTACCATGGGGACTTTTCTCCATGGGAGTAATGTCTCAAACTGTCTACGTTTCGATCGTTCCCTGGAAGACCAGTAGTAGTTTCCAAAGCACATCTGGGGGCTTTCAGGAATCTGTGGGCCTACAGGATGTTGAGGAAACACAAAAATTGCATTTACATTGAATACAATAAGTTCCATGGGGACTTTTCTCCACGGGAGTAATGTCTCAAACTGTGTACGATTTGATCGCCCCCTGGAAGACCAGTAGTTGTTTCCGAAGCACATCTGGAGGCATTCTGTGATCTGTGGACCTACAGAGAGTTGATGAAACAAAAAAATTGCATCGGCATTGAATACAAAAAATACCATGTGGACTTTTCTCCATGGGAGTAATGTCACAAAATGTCTACGCATTGATCGATTCCAGGAAGACCAGTAGTAGTTTCCGAAGCACATCTGGAGGCATTCTGTAATCTGTTTACCTACAGAGTGTTGATGAAACACAAAAATTGCATCGGCATTGACTTCAATAAGTACCATGCGGACTTTTCTCCATGGGACAATTGTCTCAAACTGTCTACGCTTTGATCGATTCCAGGAAGACCAGTAGTAGTTTCCGAAGCACATCTGGAGGCATGCTGTAATTTGTGGACCTACAGAGAGTTGATGAAACACAACAATTGCATCGGCATTGAATACAATAAGTACCATGGGGACTTTTCTCCATGGGAGTAATGTCTCAAACTGTCTACATTTTGATCGTTCCCTGAAAGACCAGTAGTAGTTTCCGAAGCACATCTGGAGGCATTCTGTAATCTATGGAGCTTATGAGTGGTGATGGAAGACAAAATTTGCATCGGCATTGTATACGGTAAGTACCATGCGGACTTTTCTCCATAGGAGTAATGTCTCAATCTGTCTACGTTTTGATCGTTCCCTAGAAGGCCAGTAGTAGTTTCCGAAGCACATCTTGAGGCATTTGGTAATTTGTGGACCTACAGAGTGTTGATGAAACACAAAAATTGCATCGGCATTGAATACAATTAGTACCATGCGGACTTTTCTCCATGGGAGTAATGTCTCACACTGACTACGCTTTGATCGATTCCAGAAAAACCTGTAGTAGTTTCCGAAGCACATCTGGAGGCATGTTGTAAAATGTGGACCTACAAAGTGTTGATGAAACTCAAAAATTGCTACGGCATTAAATACAATTAGTACCATGCGGACTTTTCTCCATGGGAGTAATGTCTCAAACTGTCTACGCTTTGATCGTTCCATGGAAGACCAGTAGTAGTTTCCGAAGCGCATCTGGAGACATTCTGTTATCGGTGGTCCTACAGAGTGTTGTTGACACACAAAAATTGCATCGGCATTGAATACAATAAGTACCATGCAAACTTTTCTCCATGGGAGTATTGTCTCGAGCTGTCTACGTTTCGACCGTTCCATGGAAGACCAGTAGTAGTTTCCAAAGCACATCTGGGGGCATTCAGGAACCTGTGGACCTACAGGATGTTGATGAAACACAAAAATTGCATCGGCATTGAATACAGTAAGTACCATGCGGACTTTTCTCCATGGGAGTAATATCTTAAACTGTCTACGCTTTGTTCGTTCCCTGGAAGACCAGTAGTAGATTCCGAAGCACATCTGGAGGTATTCTGTAATATATGGAGCTTCAGAGTGGTGATGAAACACAAATATAGCATCGGCATTGTATACAATAAGTACCTTGCGGACTTTTCTCCATGGGAGTAATGCCTCAAACTGTCTGCGCTTTGATCGTTCCCTGGAAGACCAGTGGTAGTTTCCGAAGCACATCTTTAGGCATTCTGTAATATATGGAGCTTCAGAGTGTTGATGAAACACAAATATAGCATCGGCATTGTATTCAATAAGTACCACGCCGACTTTTCTCCACGGGAGTAATGATTCAAACTGTCTACGCTTTGATCGTTCCCTGCAAGACCAGTAGTAGTTTCCGAAACACATCTGGAGGCATGCCGTAATCTCTGGTCCTACAGACTGTTGATGAAGCACAAAAAGTGCATCGGCATTGAATACAATAAGTACCTTGCGGACTTTTCTCCATGGGAGTAATGTCTCAAACTGTGTACGTATTGATCGATTCCAGGAAGACCAGTAGCAGTTTCCGAAGCACATCTGAAAGCATTCTGTAATCTGTGGACCTAAGGAGTGTTGACGAAACACAAAAATTGCATCGGCATTGAATACAATAAGTACCATGGGGACTTTTCCCCATGGGAGTAATGTCTCAAACTGCCTACGTTTCGATCGTTCCCTGGAAGACCAGTAGTAGTTTCCAAAGCACATCTGGGGGCTTTCAGGAATCTGTGGGCCTACAGGATGTTGAGGAAACACAAAAATTGCATTTACATTGAATACAATAAGTTCCATGGGGACTTTTCTCCACGGGAGTAATGTCTCAAACTGTGTACGATTTGATCGCCCCCTGGAAGACCAGTAGTTGTTTCCGAAGCACATCTGGAGGCATTCTGTGATCTGTGGACCTACAGAGAGTTGATGAAACAAAAAAATTGCATCGGCATTGAATACAAAAAATACCATGTGGACTTTTCTCCATGGGAGTAATGTCACAAACTGTCTACGCATTGATCGATTCCAGGAAGACCAGTAGTAGTTTCCGAAGCACATCTGGAGGCATTCTGTAATCTGTGGACCTACAGAGTGTTGATGAAACACAAAAATTGCATCGGCATTGACTTCAATAAGTACCATGCGGACTTTTCTCCATGGGACAATTGTCTCAAACTGTCTACGCTTTGATCGATTCCAGGAAGACCAGTAGTAGTTTCCGAAGCACATTTGGAGGCATGCTGTAATCTGTGGACCTACAGAGAGTTGATGAAACACAACAATTGCATCGGCATTGAATACAATAAGTACCATGGGGACTTTTCTCCATGGGAGAATTGTCTCAAACTGTCTACATTTTGATCGTTCCCTGAAAGACCAGTAGTAGTTTCCAAAGCACATCTGGGGGCTTTCAGGAATCTGTGGGCCTACAGGATGTTGAGGAAACACAAAAATTGCATTTACATTGAATACAATAAGTTCCATGGGGACTTTTCTCCACGGGAGTAATGTCTCAAACTGTCTACATTTTGATCGTTCCCTGAAAGACCAGTAGTAGTTTCCGAAGCACATCTGGAGGCATTCTGTAATCTATGGAGCTTATGAGTGGTGATGGAAGACAAAATTTGCATCGGCATTGTATACGGTAAGTACCATGCGGACTTTTCTCCATAGGAGTAATGTCTCAATCTGTCTACGTTTTGATCGTTCCCTAGAAGGCCAGTAGTAGTTTCCGAAGCACATCTTGAGGCATTTGGTAATTTGTGGACCTACAGAGTGTTGATGAAACACAAAAATTGCATCGGCATTGAATACAATTAGTACCATGCGGACTTTTCTCCATGGGAGTAATGTCTCACACTGACTACGCTTTGATCGATTCCAGAAAAACCTGTAGTAGTTTCCGAAGCACATCTGGAGGCATGTTGTAAAATGTGGACCTACAGAGTGTTGATGAAACTCAAAAATTGCTACGGCATTAAATACAATTAGTACCATGCGGACTTTTCTCCATGGGAGTAATGTCTCAAACTGTCTACGATTTCATCGAATCCAGGAAGACCAGTAGTAGTTTCCGAAACACATCTGGAGGCATGCCGTAATCTGTGGACCTACACAGTGTTGATGAAACACAAAAATTGCATCTACATTGAATACAATAAGTTCCATGGGGACTTTTCTCCACGGGAGTAATGTCTCAAAGTGTATACGATTTGATCGCCCCCTGGAAGACCAGTAGTAGTTTCCGAAGCACATCTGGAGGCATTCTGTGATCTGTGGACCTACAGAGAGTTGATGAAACACAAAAATTGCATCCGCATTGAATACAATAAATACCATGCGGACTTTTCTCCATGGGAGTAATATCTTAAACTGTCTACGCTTTCATCGTTCCGTGGAAGACCAGTAGTAGATTCCGAAGCACATCTGGGGGCATTCTGCAATATATGGAGCTTCAGAGTGGTGATGAAACACAAATATAGCATCGGCATTGTATACAATATGTACCATGCGGAGTTTTCTCCATGGGAGTAATGCCTCAAATTGTCTACGCTTTGATCCTTCCCTGGAAGACCAGTAGTAGTTTCCGAAGCACATCTGGAGGCATTCTGTAATCTCTGGACCTACAGAGTGTTGATAAAACACAAAAAATGCATCGGCATTGACTACAATAAGTACCATTCGGACTTTTCTCCATGGGAGAATTGTCTCAAACTGTCTACACTTTGATCGTTCTCTGGAAGACCAGTAGTAGTTTCCGAAGCACATCTGGAGGCATGCTGTAATCTGTGGACCTACAGAGTGTTGATGAAACACAAAAATTGCATCGGCATTGAATACAATAAGTACCATGCGGACTTTTCTTCATGGGAGTAATGTCGCAAACTGTCTACGATTTGATCGTTCCCTGGAAGATTTGTAGTAGTTTCCGAAGAACATCTGGGAGCATTCTGTAATCTGTGGACCTACAGAGTGTTGATGAAACACAAAAATTCATCGGCATTGAATACAATAAGTACCATTCGGACTTTTCTCCATGGGAGAATTGTCTCAAACTGTCTACGCTTTGATCGTTCTCTGGAAGACCAGTAGTAGTTTCCGAAGCACATCTGGAGGCATGCTGTAATCTGTGGACCTACAGAGTGTTGATGAAACACAAAAATTTCATCGGCATTGAAGACAATATGTACCATGCAAACTTTTCTCCATGGGAGTAATGTCTCAAACTGTCTACGTTTCGCTCGATCCCTGGAAGAAAAGTAGTAGTTTCCGAAGCACATCTGGAGGCATTCTGTAATATATGGAGCTTCAGAGTGGTGATGAAACACAAATATAGCATCGGAACTGTATACAATAAGTACAATGCGGACTTTTCTCATTGGGAGTAATGCCTCAAACTGTCTACGCTTTGATCGGTCCCTGGAAGACCAGTAGTAGTTTGCGAAGCACATCTGGAGGCATTCTGTTATATATGGAGCTTCAGAGTGGTGATGAAACACAAATATAGCATCGGCATTGTATACAATAAGTACCATGCGGACTTTTCTCCATGGGAGTAATGTCTCAAACTGTCTACGCTTTGATCGTTCCATGGAAGACCAGTAGTAGTTTCCGAAGCGCATCTGGAGACATTCTGTTATCGGTGGACCTACGGAGTGTTGTTGACACACAAAAATTGCATCGGCATTGAATACAATAAGTACCATGCAAACTTTTCTCCATGGGAGTAATGTCTCAAACTGTCTACGTTTCGATCGTTCCATGGAAGACCAGTAGTAGTTTCCAAAGCACATCTGGTGGCATTCAGGAACCTGTGGACCTACAGGATGTTGATGAAACACAAAAATTGCATCGACATTGAATACAATAAGTTCCATGCGGACTTTTCTAGACGGGAGTAATGTCTCAAACTGTTTACGATTTGATTGCTCCCTGGAAGACCAGTAGTTGTTTCCGAAGCACATCTGGAGGCATTCTGTGGACCTACAGAGAGTTGAAGAAACACAAAAATTGCATCGGCATTGAATACAGTAAATACCATGCGGACTTTTCTCCATGGGAGTAATATCTTAAACTGTCTACGCCTTGATCGTTCCCTGGAAGACCAGTAGTAGTTTCCGAAGCACATCTTTAGGCATTCTGTAATATATGGAGCTTCAGAGTGGTGATGAAACACAAATATAGCATCGGCATTGTATACAATAAGTACCATGCCGACTTTTCTCCACGGGAGTAATGACTCAAACTGTCTACGCTTTGATCGTTCCCTGGAAGACCAGTAGTAGTTTCCGAAGCACATCTGGAGGCATGCTGTAATCTGTGGTCCTACAGAGTGTTGATGAAGCACAAAAATTGCATCGGCATTGACTACAATAAGTACCATGCGGACTTTTCTCCATGGGAGAATTGTCTCAAACTGTCTACGATTTGATCGTTCCCTGGAATATTAGTAGTAGTTTCCGAAGCACATCTGGAGGCATTCTGTAATCTGTGGACCTACAGAGTGTTGCTGAAACACAAAAGTTGCATTGGCATTGAATACAATAAATACCATGCGGACTTTTCTCCATGGGAGTAATGTCTTAAACTGTCTACGCTTTGATCTTTCCCTGGAAGACCAGTAGTAGTTTCCGAAGCACATGTGGAGGCATTCTGTAATATATGGAGCTTCAGAGTGGCAATGAAACACAAATATAGCATCGGCATTGTATAGAATAAGTACCATGCGGACTTTTCTCCATGGGAGAATTGTCTCAAACTGTCTACGATTTGATCGATTCCAGGAAGACCAGTAGTAGTTTCCGAAGCACATCTGGAGGCATGCTGTAATCTGTGGACCTACAGAGTGTTGATGAAACACAAAAATTGCATCGGCATTGAATACAATAAGTACCATGGGGACTTTTCTCCATGGGAGTAATGTCTCAAACTGTCTACATTTTGATCGTTCCCTGGAAGACCAGTAGTAGTTTCCGAAGCACATCTGGAGGCATTCTGTAATCTATGGAGCTTATGAGTGGTGATGGAAGACAAAATTTGCATCGGCATTGTATACGGTAAGTACCATGCGGACTTTTCTCCATAGGAGTAATGTCTCAAACTGTCTACGGTTTGATCGTTAGCTAGAAAGCCAGTAGTAGTTTCCGAAGCACATCTTGAGGCATTTTGTAATTTGTGGACCTACAGAGTGTTGATGAAACACAAAAATTGCGTCGGCATTGAATACAATTAGTACCATGCGGACTTTTCTCCATGGGAGTAATGTCTCACACTGACTACGCTTTGACCGATTCCAGAAAAACCTGTAGTAGTTCCCGAAGCACATCTGGAGGCATGTTGTAAAATGTGGACCTACAGAGTGTTGATGAAACTCAAAAATTGCTACGGCATTAAATACAATTAGTACCATGCGGACTTTTCTCCATGGGAGTAATGTCTCAAACTGTCTTCGCTTTGATCGAATCCAGGAAGACCAGTAGTAGTTTCCGAAACACATCTGGAGGCATGCCGTAATCTGTGGACCTACACAGTGTTGATGAAACACAAAAATTGCATCTACATTGAATACAATAAGTTCCATGGGGACTTTTCTCCACAGGAGTAATGTCTCAAACTGTCTACGATTTGATCGCCCCCTGGAAGACCAGTAGTAGTTTCCGAAGCTCATCAGGAGGCATTCTGTGATCTGTGGTCCTACAGAGAGTGGATGAAATATAAAAATTGCATCGTCATTGAATACAATAAGTACCATGCCGACTTTTCTCCATGGGAGTAATGTCTTAAACTGTCTACGCTTTGATCGTACCATGGAAGACCAGTAGTAGTTTCCGATGCACATCTGGATGCATTCTGTAATATATGTAGCTTCAGAGTGGTGAAGAAACACAATAACAGCAACGGCATTGTATACAATAAGTACCATGGGGACTTTTCTCCATGGGAGAATTGTCTCAAACTGTCTACGCTTTGATCGACTCCAGGAAGACCAGTAGTAGTTTCCGAAGCACATCTGGAGGAATGCTGTAATCTGTGGACCTACAGAGTGTTGATGAAACACAAAAATTGCATCGGCATTGAATACAAGAAGTACCATTGGGCCTTTTCTCCATGGGAGTAATGACTCAAACTATCTACGCTTTGATCGTTCCCTGGAAGACCAGTAGTAGTTTCCGAAGCACATCTGGAGGCATTCTATAATATATGGACCTACAGAGTGTTGATGAAGCACAAAAATTGCAGCGGCATTGTATACAATAAGTACCATGCGGACTTTTCTTAATGAGAGTAATGTCTCAAACTGTCTACGATTTGATCGTTCCCTGGAAGATTAGCAGTAGTTTCCGAAGCACATCTGGAGGTATTCTGTAATCTGTGGACCTACAGTGTGTTGATGAAAACAAAAATTGCATCGGCATTGAATACAATAAGTACCATGCGGACTTTTCTCCATGGGAGTAAAGTCTCAAACTGTCTACGTTTTGATCGTTCCATGGAAGACCAGTAGTAGTTTCCGAAGCGCATCTGGAGGCATTCTGTAATCCGTGGACCTACAGAGTGTTGATGAAACACAAGAATTGCATCTTCATTGAATACAATAAGTACCATGCAAACTTTTCTCCATGGGAGTAATGTCTCAAACTGTCTACGTTTCGATCTCTCCCTGGAAGACCAGTAGTAGTTTCCAAAGCACATCTGGGGGCATTCAGGAATCTGTAGATCTACAGGATGTTGATGAAACACAAAAATTGCATCGACATTGAATACCATAAGATCCATGCGGACTTTTCTAGACGTTAGTAATGTCTCAAACTGTCTACGATTTGATTGCTCCCTGGAAGACCAGTAGTTGTTTCCGAAGCACATCTGGAGGCATTCTGTGATCTGTGGACCTACAGAGAGTTGATGAAACACAAAAATTGCATCGGCATTGAATACAATAAATACCATGCGGACTTTTCTCCATGGGAGTAACATCTTAAACAGTCTACGCTTTGATCGTTCCCTGGAAGACCAGTAGTAGATTCCGAAGCACATCTGGAGGCATTCTGTAATATATGGAGCTTCAGAGTGGTGATGAAACACAAATATAGCATCGGCATTGTATACAATAAGTACCATGCGGACTTTTCTCCATGGGAGTAGTGCCTCAAACTGTGTACGCTTTGATCGTTCCCTGGAAGACCAGTGGTAGTTTCCGAAGCACATCTGGAGGCATGCTGTAATCTGTGGACCTACAGAGTGTTGATGAAGCACAAAAATTGCATCGGCATTGAAAACAATAAGTACCTTGCGGACTTTTCTCCATGGGAGTAATGTCTCAAACTGTCTACGTTTCGATCGTTCCCTGGAAGACGAGTAGTAGTTTCCAAAGCACATCTGGGGGCTTTCAGGAATCTATGGGCCTACAGGATGTTGAGGAAACACAAAAATTGCATTTACATTGAATACAATAAGTTCCATGGGGACTTATCTCCACGGGAGTAATGTCTCAAACTGTGTACGATTTGATCGCCCCCTGGAAGACCAGTAGTTGTTTCCGAATCACATCTGGAGGCATTCTGTGATCTGTGGACCTACAGAGAGTTGATGAAATAAAAAAATTGCATCGGCATTGAATACAAAAAATACCATGTGCACTTTTCTCCATGGGAGTAATGTCTCAAACTATCTACGCATTGATCGATTCCAGGAAGACCAGTAGTAGTTTCCGAAGCACATCTGGAGGCCTTCTGTAATCTATGGACCTACAGAGTGTTGATGAAACACAAAAATTGCATCGGCATTGACTACAATAAGTACCATGCGGACTTTTCTCCATGGGACAATTGTCTCAAACTGTCTACGCTTTGATCGATTACAGGAAGACCAGTAGTAGTTTCCGAAGCACATCTGGAGGCATGCTGTAATCTGTGGACCTACAGAGTGTTGATGAAACACAAAAATTGCATCGGCATTGAATACAATAAGTACCATGCGGACTTTTCTCCATGGGAGTAATGTCTCACACTGACTACGCTTTGATCGATTCCAGAAAAACCTGTAGTAGTTTCCGAAGCACATCTGGAGGCATGTTGTAAAATGTGGACCTACAGAGTGTTGATGAAACTCAAAAATTGCTACGGCATTAAATACAATTAGTACCATGCGGACTTTTCTCCATGGGAGTAATGTCTCAAACTGTCTACGCTTTGATCGAATCCAGGAAGACCAGTAGTAGTTTCCGAAACACATCTGGAGGCATGCCGTAATCTGTGGACCTACACAGTGTTGATGAAACACAAAAATTGCATCTACATTGAATACAATAAGTTCCATGGGGACTTTTCTCCACAGGAGTAATGTCTCAAACTGTCTACGATTTGATCGCCCCCTGGAAGACCAGTAGTAGTTTCCGAAGCTCATCAGGAGGCATTCTGTGATCTGTGGTCCTACAGAGAGTGGATGAAATATAAAAATTGCATCGTCATTGAATACAATAAGTACCATGCCGACTTTTCTCCATGGGAGTAATGTCTTAAACTGTCTACGCTTTGATCGTACCATGGAAGACCAGTAGTAGTTTCCGATGCACATCTGGATGCATTCTGTAATATATGTAGCTTCAGAGTGGTGAAGAAACACAATAACAGCAACGGCATTGTATACAATAAGTACCATGGGGACTTTTCTCCATGGGAGAATTGTCTCAAAGTGTCTACGCTTTGATCGACTCCAGGAAGACCAGTAGTAGTTTCCGAAGCACATCTGGAGGAATGCTGTAATCTGTGGACCTACAGAGTGTTGATGAAGCACAAAAATTGCAGCGGCATTGTATACAATAAGTACCATGCGGACTTTTCTTAATGAGAGTAATGTCTCAAACTGTCTACGATTTGATCGTTCCCTGGAAGATTGGCAGTAGTTTCCGAAGCACATCTGGAAGTATTCTGTAATCTGTGGACCTACAGTGTGTTGATGAAACACAAAAATTGCATCGCCATTGAATACAATAAGTACCATGCGGACTTTTCTCCATGGGAGTAAAGTCTCAAACTGTCTACGTTTTGATCGTTCCATGGAAGACCAGTAGTAGTTTCCGAAGCGCATCTGGAGGCATTCTGTAATCTGTGGACCTACGGAGTGTTAATGAAACACAAAAATTGCATCTTCATTGAATACAATAAGTACCATGCAAACTTTTCTCCATGGGAGTAATGTCTCAAACTGTCTACGTTTCGATCTTTCCCTGGAAGACCAGTAGTAGTTTCCAAAGCACATCTGGGGGCATTCAGGAATCTGTAGATCTACAGGATGTTGATGAAACACAAAAATTGCATCGACATTGAATACAATAAGATCCATGCGGACTTTTCTAGACGTTAGTAATGTCTCAAACTGTCTACGATTTGATTGCTCCCTGGAAGACCAGTAGTTGTTTCCGAAGCACATCTGGAGGCATTCTGTGATCTGTGGACCTACAGAGAGTTGATGAAACACAAAAATTGCATCGGCATTGAATACAATAAATACCATGCGGACTTTTCTCCATGGGAGTAACATCTTAAACTGTCTACGCTTTGATCGTTCCCTGGAAGACCAGTAGTAGATTCCGAAGCACATCTGGAGGCATTCTGTAATATATGGAGCTTCAGAGTGGTGATGAAACACAAATATAGCTTCGTCATTGTATACAATAAGTACCATGCGGACTTTTCTCCATGGGAGTAGTGCCTCAAACTGTCTACGATTTTATCGTTCCCTGGAAGACCAGTAGTAGTTTCCGAAGCACATCTGGAGGCATGCTGTAATCTGTGTACCTACAGAGTGTTGATGAAGCACAAAAATTGCATCTTCATTGAATACAATAAGTACCATGCAAACTTTTCTCCATGGGAGTAATGTCTCAAACTGTCTACGTTTCGATCTTTCCCTGGAAGACCAGTAGTAGTTTCCAAAGCACATCTGGGGGCATTCAGGAATCTGTAGATCTACAGGATGTTGATGAAACACAAAAATTGCATCGACATTGAATACAATATGATCCATGCGGACTTTTCTAGACGTTAGTAATGTCTCAAACTGTCTACGATTTGATTGCTCCCTGGAAGACCAGTAGTTGTTTCCGAAGCACATCTGGAGGCATTCTGTGATCTGTGGACCTACAGAGAGTTGATGAAACACAAAAATTGCATCGGCATTGAATACAATAAATACCATGCGGACTTTTCTCCATGGGTGTAACATCTTAAACTGTCTACGCTTTGATCGTTCCCTGGAAGTCCAGTAGTAGATTCCGAAGCACATCTGGAGGCATTCTGTAATATATGGAGCTTCAGAGTGGTGATGAAACACAAATATAGCATCGGCATTGTATACAATAAGTACCATGCGGACTTTTCTCCATGGGAGTAGTGCCTCAAACTGTCTACGCTTTGATCGTTCCCTGGAAGACCAGTGGTAGTTTCCGAAGCACATCTAGAGGGATGCTGTAATCTGTGGACCTACAGAGTGTTGATGAAGCACAAAAATTGCATCGGCATTGAAAACAATAAGTACCATGCAAACTTTTCTCCATGGGAGTAATGTCTCAAACTGTCTACGTTTCGATCGTTCCTGGAAGACCAGTAGTAGTTTCCAAAGCACATCTGGGTTCATTCAGGAACCTGTGGACCTACAGGATGTTGATGAAACACAAATATTGCATCGACATTGAATACAATAAGTTCCATGCCGACTTTTCTAAACGGGAGTAATGTCTCAAACTGTCTACGATTTGATTGCTCCCTGAAAGACCAGTAGTTGTTTCCGAAGCACATCTGGAGGCATTCTGTGATCTGTGGACCAACAGAGAGTTGATGAAATAAAAAAATTGCATCGGCATTGAATACAAAAAATACCATGTGGACTTTTCTCCATGGGAGTAATGTCTCACACTGACTACGCTTTGATCGATTCCAGAAAAACCTGTAGTAGTTTCCGAAGCACATCTGGAGGCAACTACAGAGTGTTGATGAAACACAAAAATTGCATAGGCATTGTATACAATAAGTACCATGCGGACTTTTCTTCATTGGAGTAATGTCTGAAACTGTCTACGATTTGATCGTTCCCTGGAAGATTAGCAGTAGTTTCCGAAGCACATCTGGAGGTATTCTGTAATCTGTGGACCTATAGTGTGTTGATGAAACACAAAAATTACATCGGCATTGAATACAATAAGTACCATGCGGACTTTTCTCCATGGGAGTAAAGTCTCAAACTGTCTACGTTTTGATCGTTCCATGGAAGACCAGTAGTAGTTTCCGAAGCGCATCAGGAGGCATTCTGTAATCTGTGGACCTACAGAGTGTTAATGAAACACAAAAATTGCATCTTCATTGAATACAATAAGTACCATGCAAACTTTTCTCCATGGGAGTAATGTCTCAAACTGTCTACGTTTCGATCTTTCCCTGGAAGACCAGTAGTAGTTTCCAAAGCACATCTGGGGGCATTCAGGAATCTGTAGATCTACAGGATGTTGATGAAACACAAAAATTGCATCGACATTGAATACAATAAGATCCATGCGGACTTTTCTAGACGTTAGTAATGTCTCAAACTGTCTACGATTTGATTGCTCCCTGGAAGACCAGTAGTTGTTTCCGAAGCACATCTGGAGGCATTCTGTGATCTGTGGACCTACAGAGAGTTGATGAAACACAAAAATTGCATCGGCATTGAATACAATAAATACCATGCGGACTTTTCTCCATGGGAGTAACATCTTAAACTGTCTACGCTTTGATCGTTCCCTGGAAGAGCTGTAGTAGTTTCCGAAGCACATCTGGAGGCATTCTGTACTATATGGAGCTTCAGAGTGGTGATGAAACACAAATACAGCATCGGCATTGTATACAATAAGTACCATGAGGACTTTTCTCCATGGGAGTAATGCCTCAAACTGTCTTCGCTTTGATCGTTCCCTGGAAGACCAGTAGTAGTTTGCGTAGCACATCTGGAGGCATTCTGTAATATATGGAGCTTCAGAGTGGTGATGAAACACAAATATAGCATCGGCATTGTATACAATATGTACCATGCCGACTTTTCTCCATGGGAGCAATGCCTCAAACTGTCTACGCTTTGGTCGTTCCCTGGAAGACCAGTAGTAGTTTCCGAAGCACATCTGGAGGCATGCTGTAATCTGTGGACCTACAGAGTGTTGATGAAACACAAAAATTGCATCGGCATTGGATACAATAAGTACCATGCGGACTTATCTCCATGGGAGTAATGTCTCAAACTGTCTACGCTTTGATCGTACCATGGAAGTCGAGTAGTAGTTTCCGATGCACATCTGGATGCATTCTGTAATATATGTAGCTTCAGAGTGGTGATGAAAGACATTAATAGCAACGGCATTGTATACAATAAGTACGATGCGGACTTCTCTCCATGGGAGTAATGTCTCAAACTGTCTACGCTTTGATCGATTCCAGGAAGACAAGTAGTAGTTTCCGAAGCACATCTGGAGGGATTCTGTAATCTGTGGACCTACAGAGTGTTGATGAAACACAAAAATTTCATCGGCATTGAGTACAATAAGTACCATGCGGACTTTTCTCCATGGGAGAATTGTCTCAAACTGTCTACGATTTGATCGATTCCAGGAAGACCAGTAGTAGTTTCCGAAGCACATCTGGAGGAATGCTGTAATCTGTGGACCTACAGAGTGTTGATGAAACACAAAAATTGCATCGGCATTGAATACAATAAGTACCATGGTGACTTTTCTCCATGGGAGTAATGACTCAAACTGTCTACGCTTAGATCGTTCCCTGGAAGACCAGTAGTAGTTTCCGAAGCACATCTGAGGGCATTATATAATATATGGACCTACAGAGAGTTGATGAAACACAAAAATTGCATCGGAATTGAATACAATAAGTACCATGGGGACTTCTCTCCATGGGAGTATAGACACAAACTGTCTTCGCTTTGATCGTTCCCTGGAAGACCAGTAGTAGTTTCCGAAGCACATCTGGAGGCATTCTATAGTATATGGACCTACAGAGTGTTGATGAAACACAAAAATTGCATCGGCATTGTATACAATAAGTACCATGCGCACTTTTCTTAATGAGAGTAATGTCTCAAACTCTCTACGATTTGATCGTTTCCTGGAACACCAGCAGTAGTTTCCGAAGCACATCTGGAGGCATTCTGTAATCTGTGGACCTACAGAGTGTTGATGAAACACAAAAATTGCATCGGCATTGAATACAATAAGTACCATGCGGACTTTTCTCCATGGGAGTAATGTCTCAAACTGTCTACGTTTTGATCGTTCCATGGAAGACCAGTAGTAGTTTCCAAAGCGCATCTGGAGGCATTCTGCAATCTGTGGACCTAAAGAGTGTTGATGAAACACAAAAATTGCATCGGCATTGAATACAATAAATACCATGCAAACTTTTCTCCATGGGAGTAATGTCTCAAACTGTCTACGTTTCGATCTTTCCCTTGAAGAACAGTAGTATTTTCCAAAGCACATCTGGGGGCATTCAGGAATCAGTAGACCTACAGGATGTTGATGAAACACAAAAATTGCATCTACATTGAATACAATAAGTTCCATGCGGACTTTTCTAGACGGAAGTAATGTCTCAAACTGTCTACGATTTGATAGCTCCCTGGAAGACCAGTAGTAGTTTCCGAAGCACATCTGGAGGCATTCTGTAATCTGTGGACCTACAGAGTGTTGATGAAACACAAAAATTGCATCGGCATTGACTACAATAAGTACCATGCGGACTTTTCTCCATGGGAGTAATATCTTAAACTGTCTACGCTTTGATCGTTCCCTGGTAGACCATTAGTAGATTCCGAAGCACATCTGGAGGCATTCTGTAATATATGGAGCTTCAGAGTGGTGATGAAACACAAATATAGCATCGGCATTGTATACAATAAGTACAATGCGGACTTTTATCCATGGGTGTAATGCATCATACTGTCTACGCTTTGATCGTCCCCTGGAAGACCAGTAGTAGTTTCCGAAGCACATCTGGAGGCATGCTGTAATCTGTGGACCTACAGAGTGTTGATGAAGCACAAAAATTGCATCGGCATTGAAAACAATAAGTACCTTGCGAACTTTTCTCCATGGGAGTAATGTCTCAAACTGTGTACGCATTGATCGATTAAAGGAAGATCAGTATTAGTTTCCGAAGCACATCTGGAGGCATTCTGTAATCTGTGGACCTACAGAGTGTTGATAAAACACAAAAATTGCATCGCCATTGACTACAATAAGTACCATGCGGACTTTTCTCCATGGGAGAATTGTCTCAAACTGTCTACGTTTTGATCGTTCCATGGAAGACCAGTAGTAGTTTCCGAAGCGAATCTGGAGGCATTCTATAATATAAGGACCTACAGAGTGTCGATGAAGCACAAAAATTGCATCGGCATTGTATACAATAAGTACCATGCGGACTTTTCTTCATTGGAGTAATGTCTCAAACTGTCTACGATTTGATCGTTCCCTGGAAGGTTAGTAGTAGTTTCCGAAGCACATCTGGAGGCATTCTGTGATCTGTGGACCTACAGAGAGTTGATGAAAGAAAAAAATTGCATCGGCATTGAATACAATAAGTTCCATGCGGACTTTTCTCCACGGGAGTAATGTCTCAAACTGTCTACGATTTGATCGCTCCATGGAAGTCCAGTAGTAGTTTCCGAAGCTCATCTGGAGGCATTCTGAGATCTGTGGTCCTTCAGAGAGTGGATGAAACATAAAAATTGTATCGTCATTGAATACAATAAGTACCATGCGGACTTTTCTCCATGGGAGTAATGTCTTAAACTGTCTACGCTTTGATCGTACCATGGAAGACCAGTAGTAGTTTCGGATGCACATCTAGATACATTCTGTAATATATGTAGCTTCAGAGTGGTGATGAAACACAATAATAGCAACGGCATTGTATACAATAAGTACCATGCGGACTTCTCTCCATGGGAGTAATGTCTCAAACTGTCTACGATTTGATCGTTCCCTGGAAGACCAGTAGTAGTTTCCGAAGCACATATGGAGGCATTTTGTAATCTGTGGACCTGCAGAGTGTTGATGAAGCACAAAAATTGCACCGGCATTGAGTACAATAAGTACCATGAGGAATTTACTCCATGGGAGTAATGACTCAAACTGTCTACGATTTGATCGTTCCCTGGAAGACCAGTAGTAGTTTCCGAAGCACATCTGGAGGCATTCTATAATATATGGACCTACAGAGTGTTGATGAAACAAAAATTGCATCGGCTTTGTATACAATAAGTACCATGCGCACTTTTCTTAAGGATAGTAATGTCTCAAACTGTCTACGATTTGATCGTTCCCTGGACGATTAGTAGTAGTTTCCGAAGCACATCTGGAGGCATTCTGTAATATATGTAGCTTCAGAGTGGTGATGAAACACAATAATAGCATCGTCATTGAATACAATAAGTACCATGCGGACTTTTCTCCATGGGAGTAATGCCTCAAACTGTCTACGTTTTGATCGATCCATGGAAGACCAGTAGTAGTTTCCAAAGCGCATCTGGAGGCATTCTGTAATCTGTGGACCTACAGAGTGTTGATGAAACACAAAAATTGTATCGGCATTGAATACAATAAGTACCTTGCGGACTTTTCTCCATGGGAGTAATGTCTCAAACTGAGTACGCATTGATCGATTCCAGGAAGACCAGTAGTAGTTTCCGAAGCACATCTCGAGGCATTCTGTAATCTGTGGACCTACAGAGTGTTGATGAAACACAAAAATTGCATCGGCATTGACTACAATAAGTACCATGCGGACTTTTCTCCATGGGAGTAATTTCTCAAACTGTGTACGCATTGATCGATTCCAGGAAGACCAGTAGTAGTTTCCGAAGCACATCTCGAGGCATTCTGTAATCTGTGGACCTACAGAGTGTTGATGAAACACAAAAATTGCATCGGCATTGAATACAATAAGTACCATGCGGACTTTTCTCCATTGGAGTAATATCTTAAACTGTCTACGCTTTGATCGTTCCCTGGAAGACCATTAGTAGATTCCGAAGCACATCTGGAGGCATTCTGTAATATATGGAGCTTCAGAGTGGTGATGAAACACAAATGTAGCATCGGCATTGTATACAATAAGTACAATGCGGACGGTTTCTCCATGGGAGTATTGCATCATACTGTCTACGCTGTGATCGTTCCCTGGAAGACCAGTAGTAGTTTCCGAAGCACATCTGGAGGCATGGTGTAATCTGTGGACCTACAGAGTGCTGATGAAGCACAAAAATTGCATCGACATTGACTACAATAAGTACCATGCGGACTTTTCTTCATGGGAGTAATGTCTCAAACTGTCTACGATTTTATCGTTCCCTGGAAGATTAGTAGTAGTTTCCGAAGCACATCTGGAGGCATTCTGTAATCTGTGGACCTACAGAGTGTTGATGAAACACAAAAATTGCATCAGCACTGAATACAATAAGTACCATGCGGACTTGTCTCCATGGGAGTAATGTCTCAAACTGTCTACGTTTTGATCGTTCCATTTAAGACCAGTAGTAGTTTCCGAAGCGCATCTGGAGGCATTCTATAATATATGGACCTACAGAGTGTCGATGAAGCACAAAAATTGCATCGGCATTGTATACAATAAGTACCATGCGGACTTTTCTTCATTGCAGTAATGTCTCAAACTGTCTACGATATGATCGTTCCCTGGAAGATTAGTAGTAGTTTCCGAAGCACATCTGGCGGCATTCTGTGATCTATGGACCTACAGAGAATTGATGAAAGAAAAAAATTGCATCGGCATTGAATGCAATAAGTACCATGCGGACATTTCTCCATGGGAGTAATGTCTCAAACTGTCTACGTTTTGATCGTTCCCTGGAAGACCAGTAGTAGTTTCCAAAGCACATCTGGGGGCATTCAGGAATCTGTGGACCTACAGAGTGTTGATGAACCACAAAAATTGCATCGGCATTGAAAACAATATGTACCTTGCGGACTTTTCTCCATGGGAGTAATGTCTCAAACTGTCTACGATTTGATCGTTCCATTGAAGACCAGTAGTAGTTTCCGAAGCGCATCTGGAGGCATTCTATAATATATGGACCTACAGAGTGTCGATGAAGCACAAATATAGCATCGGCATTGTATACAATAAGTACAATGCGGACGGTTTCTCCATGGGTGTATTGCATCATACTGTCTACGCTGTGATCGTTCCCTGGAAGACCAGTAGTAGTTTCCGAAGCACATCTGGAGGCATGCTGTAATCTGTGGACCTACAGAGTGTTGATGAAGCACAAAAATTGCATCGGCATTGAAAACAATAAGTACCTTGCGGACTTTTCTCCATGGGAGTAATGTCACAAACTGTGTACGCATTGATCGATTATAGGAAGACCAGTAGTAGTTTCCGAAGCACATCTGGAGGCATTCTGTAATCTGTGGACCTACAGAGTGTTGATGAAACACAAAAATTGCATCGGCATTGACTACAATATGTACCATGCGGACGTTTCTCCATGGGAGAATTGTCTCAAACTGTCTACGCTTTGATCGATTCCAGGAAGACCAGTAGTAGTTTCCGAAGCACATCTGGAGGCATGCTGTAATCTGTGGACCTACAGAGTGTTTATGAAACACAAAAATTGCATCGGCATTGAATACAACAAGTACCATGCGGACTTTTCTTCATGGGAGTAATGTCTCAAACTGTCTACGATTTTATCGTTCCCTGGAAGATTAGTAGTAGTTTCCGAAGCACATCTGGAGGCATTCTGTAATCTGTTGACCTACAGAGTGTTGATGAAACACAAAAATTGCATCAGCACTGAATACAATAAGTACCATGCGGACTTTTCTCCATGGGAGTAATGTCTCAAACTGTCTACGTTTTGATCGTTCCATTGAAGACCGGTAGTAGTTTCCGAAGCGCATCTGGAGGCATTCTATAATATATGGACCTACAGAGTGTCGATGAAGCACAAAAATTGCATCGGCATTGTATACAATAAGTACCATGCAGACTTTTCTTCATTGCAGTAATGTCTCTAACTGTCTACGATTTGATCGTTCCCTGGAAGATTAGTAGTAGTTTCCGAAGCACATCTGGAGGCATTCTGTAATCTGTGGACCTACAGAGTGTTGATGAAACACAAAAATTGCATCAGCACTGAATACAATAAGTACCATACGGACTTTTCTCCATGGGAGTAATGTCTCAAACTGTCTACGATTTGATCGTTCCCTGGAAGATTAGTAGTAGTTTCCGAAGCACATCTGGAGGCATGCTGTAATCTGTGGACCTACAGAGTGTTTATGAAACACAAAAATTTCATCGGCATTGAACACAACAAGTACCACCCGGACTTTTCTTCATGGGAGTAATGTCTCAAACTGTCTACGATTTTATCGTTCCCTGGAAGATTAGTAGTAGTTTCCGAAGCACATCTGGAGGCATTCTGTAATCTGTGGACCTACAGAGTGTTGATGAAACGCAGAAATTCCATCAGCACTGAATACAATAAGTGCCATGCGGACTTTTCTCCATGGGAGTAATGTCTCAAACTGTCTACGTTTTGATCGTTCCATTGAAGACCAGTAGTAGTTTCCGAAGCGCATCCTGAGGCATTCTATAATATATGGACCTACAGAGTGTCGATGAAGCACAAAAATTGCATCGGCATTGTATACAATAAGTACCATGCGGACTTTTCTTCATTGCAGTAATGTCTCAAACTGTCTACGATTTGATCGTTCCCTGGAAGATTAGTAGTAGTTTCCGAAGCACATCTGGAGGCATTCAGTAATCTGTGGACCTACAGAGTGTTGATGGAACACAAAAATTGCATCAGCACTGAATACAATAAGTACCATACGGACTTTTCTCCATGGGAGTAATGTCTCAAACTGTCTACGTTTTGATCGTTCCATCGAAGACCAGTAGTAGTTTCCGAATCGCATCTGGAGGCATTCTGTAATATATGGACCTAATGAGTGTCGAAAGAAGCACAAAAATTGCATCAGCATTGAATACAATAAGTACCATGCGGAGTTTTCTCCACGGGCGTAATGTCTCAAACTGTCTACGATTTGATTGCACCCTGGAAGACCAGTAGTTGTTTCCGAAGCACATCTGGAGGCATTCTGTGATCTGTGGAACTACAGAGAGTTGATGAAACACAAAAATTTCATCGGCATTGAAAACAATAAACACCATGCGGACTTTTCTACATGGGAGTAATATCTTAAACTGTCTACGCTTTGATCGTTCCCTGGTAGACCAGTAGTAGTTTCCGAAGCACATCTGGAGGCATGCTGTAATCTGTGGACCTACAGAGTGTTGATGAAGCACAAAAATTGCATTGGCATTGAATACAATAAGTACATTGCGGACTTTTCTCCATGGGAGTAATGTCTCAAACTGTGTACGCATTGATCGATTCCAGGAAGACCAGTAGTAGTTTCCGAAGCACATCTGGAGGCATTCTGTAATCTGTGGACCTACAGAGTGTTGATGAAACACAAAAATTGCATCGGCATTGACTACAATAAGTACCAAGGGGACTTTTCTCCATGGGAGTAATGTCTCAAACTGTCTACGTTTCGATCGTTCCCTGGAAGACCAGTAGTAGTTTCCAAAGCACATCTGGGGGCATTCAGGAATCTGTGGACCTACAGAATGTTGAGGAAACACAAAAATTGCATCTACATTGAATACAATAATTTCCATGGGGACTTTTCTCCACGGGAGTAATGTCTCAAACTGTCTACGATTTGGTCGTTCCCTGGAAGACCAGTAGTAGTTTCCGAAGCACATCTGGAGGCATTCTATAATATATGGACCTACAGAGTGTTGATGAAACGAAAATTGCATCGGCATTGTATACAATAAGTACCATGCGCACTTTTCTTAAGGAGAGTAATGTCTCAAACTGTCTACGATTTGATCGTTCCCTGGAAGATTAGTAGTAGTTTCCGAAGCACATCTGGAGGCCTTCTGTAATATATGTAGCTTCAGAGTGGTGATGAAACACAATAATCGCATCGTCATTGAATACAATAAGTACCATGCGGACTTTTCTCCATGGGAGTAATGTCTCAAACTGTCTACGATTTTATCGTTCCCTGGAAGATTAGTAGTGGTTTCCGAAGCACATCTGGAGGCATTCTGTAATCTGTGGACCTACAGAGAGTTGATGAAAGAAAAAAATTGCATCGGCATTGAATACAATAAGTTCCATGCGGACTTTTCTCCATGGGAGTAATGTCTCAAACTGTCTACGTTTTGATCGATCCATGGAAGACCAGTAGTAGTTTCCAAAGCGCATCTGGAGGCATTCTGTAATCTGTGGACCTACAGAGTGTTGATGAAACACAAAAATTGCTTCGGCATTGAATACAATAAGTACCTTGCGGACTTTTCTCCATGGGAGTAATGTCTCAAACTGTGTACGCACTGATCGATTCCAGGAAGACCAGTAGTAGTTTCCGAAGCACATCTCGAGGCATTCTGTAATCTGTGGACCTACAGAGTGTTGATGAAACACAAAAATTGCATCGGCATTGACTACAATAAGTACCATGCGGACTTTTCTCCATGGGAGTAATTTCTCAAAGTGTGTACGCATTGATCGATTCCAGGAAGACCAGTAGTAGTTTCCGAAGCACATCTCGAGGCATTCTGTAATCTGTGGACCTACAGAGTGTTGATGAAACACAAAAATTGCATCGGCATTGACTACAATAAGTACCATGCGGACTTTTCTCCATAGGAGTAATATCTAAAACTGTCTACGTTTTGATCGTTCCCTGGTAGACCATTAGTAGATTCCGAAGCACATCTGGAGGCATTCTGTAATATATGGAGCTTCAGAGTGGTGATGAAACACAAATATAGCATCGGCATTGTATACAATAAGTACAATGCGGACGGTTTCTCCATGGGAGTATTGCATCATACTGTCTACGCTGTGATCGTTCCCTGGAAGACCAGTAGTAGTTTCCGAAGCACATCTGGAGGCATGGTGTAATCTGTGGACCTACAGAGTGTTGATGAAGCACAAAAATTGCATCGGCATTGAAAACAATAAGTACCTTACGGACTTTTCTCCATGGGAGTAATGTCTCAAACCGTGTACGCATTGATCGATTAAAGGAAGACCAGTAGTAGTTTCCGAAGCACATCTGGAGGCATTCTGTAATCTGTGGACCTACAGAGTGTTGATGAAACACAAAAATTGCATCGACATTGACTACAATAAGTACCATGCGGACGTTTCTCCATGGGAGAATTGTCTCAAATTGTCTACGCTTTGATCGATTCCAGGAAGACCAGTAGTAGTTTCCGAAGCACATCTGGAGGCATGCTGTAATCTGTGGACCTACAGAGTGTTTATGAAACACAAAAATTGCATCGGCATTGAATACAACAAGTACCATGCGGACTTTTCTTCATGGGAGTAATGTCTCAAACTGTCTACGATTTTATCGTTCCCTGGAAGATTAGTAGTGGTTTCCGAAGCACATCTGGAGGCATTCTGTAATCTGTGGACCTACAGAGTGTTGATGAAACACAAAAATTGCATCAGCACTGAATACAATAAGCACCATGCGGACTTGTCTCCATGGGAGTAATGTCTCAAACTGTCTACGTTTTGATTGTTCCATTGAAGACCAGTAGTAGTTTCCGAAACGCATCTGGAGGCATTCTATAATATATGGACCTACAGAGTATCGATGAAGCACAAAAATTGCATCGGCATTGTATACAATAAGTACCATGCGGACTTTTCTTCATTGCAGTAATGTCTCAAACTGTCTACGATATGATCGTTCCCTGGAAGATTAGTAGTAGTTTCCGAAGCACATCTGGAGGCATTCTGTGATCTATGGACCTACAGAGAGTTGATGAAAGAAAAAAATTGCATCGGCATTGAATGCAATAAGTACCATGCGGACTTTTCTCCATGGGAGTAATGTCTCAAACTGTCTACGTTTTGATCGTTCCCTGGAAGACCAGCAGTAGTTTCGAAAGCACATCTGGGGGCATTCAGGAATCTGTGGACCTACAGAGTGTTGATGAAGCACAAAAATTGCATCGGTATTGAAAACAATATGTACCTTGCGGACTTTTCTCCATGGGAGTAATGTCTCAAACTGTGTACGCTTTGATCGATTCCAGGAAGACCAGTAGTAGTTTCCGAAGCACATCTGGAGGCATTCTGTAATCTGTGGACCTACAAAGTGTTGATGAAACACAAAAATTGCATCGGCATTGACTACAATAAGTACCATGCGGACTTTTCTCCATGGGAGTAATATCTTAAACTGTCTACGCTTTCATCGTTCCCTGGTAGACCATTAGTAGATTCCGGAGCACATCTGGATTCCTTCTGTAATATATGGAGCTTCAGAGTGGTGATGAAACACAAATATAGCATCGGCATTGTATACAATAAGTACAATGCGGACGGTTTCTCCATGGGTGTATTGCATCATACTGTCTACGCTGTGATCGTTCCCTGGAAGACCAGTAGTAGTTTCCGAAGCATATCTGGAGGCATGCTGTAATCTGTGGACCTACAGAGTGTTGATGAAGCACAAAAATTGCATCGGCATTGAAAACAATAAGTACCTTGCGGACTTTTCTCCATGGGAGTAATGTCACAAACTGTGTACGCATTGATCTATTAAAGGAAGACCAGTAGTAGTTTCCGAAGCACATCTGGAGGCATTCTGTAATCTGTGGACCTACAGAGTGTTGATGAAACACAAAAATTGCATCGGCATTGACTACAATAAGTACCATGCGGACTCTTCTCCATGGGAGAATTGTCTCGAACTGTCTACGCTTTGATCGATTCCAGGAAGACCAGTAGTAGTTTCCGAAGCACATCTGGAGGCATGCTGTAATCTGTGGACCTACAGAGTGTTGATGAAACACAAAAATTACCATCGGCATTGAATACAATAAGTACCATGCGGACTTTTCTTCATGGGAATAATGTCTCAAACTGTCTACGATTTGATCGTTCCCTGGAAGATTAGTAGTAGTTTCCGTAGCACATCTGGAGGCATTCTGTAATCTGTGGACCTACAGAGTGTTGCTGAAACACAAAATTTGCATCGGCATCGAATACAATAAATACCATGCGGACTTTTCTCCATCGGAGTAATGTCTTAAATTGTCTACGCTTTGATCTTTCCCTGGAAGACCAGTAGTAGTTTCCGAAGCACATCTGGAGGCATTCTGTAATATATGGAGCTCCAGAGTGGTGATGAAACACAAATATAGCATCGGCATTGTATACAATAAGTACCATGTGGCCTTTTCTCCATGGGAGAATTGTCTCAACCTTTCTACGCTTTGATCGATTCCAGGAAGACCATTAGTAGTTTTCGAAGCACATCTGGAGGCATGCTGTAATCTGTGGACCTACAGGGTGTTGATGAAATACAAAAGTGCATCGGCATTGAATACAATAAGTACCATGGGGACTTTTCTCCATGGGAGTTATGTCTCAAACTGTCTACGTTTCGATCGTTCCCTGGAAGACCAGTAGTAGTTTCCAAAGCACATCTGGGGGCATTCAGGAATCTGTGGACCTTCAGGATGTTGAGGAAACACAAAAATTGCATCTACATTGAATACAATAATTTCCATGGGGACTTTTCTCCACGGGAGTAATGTCTCAAACTGTCTACGATTTGGTCGTTCCCTGGAAGACCAGTAGTTGTTTCCGAAGCACATCTGGAGGCATTCTATGATCTGTGGACCTACAGAGAGTTGATGAAACAAAAAAATTGCATCGGCATTGAATACAATAAAAACCATGCGGACTTTTCTCCATGGGAGTAATGTCTCAAACTGTCTACGATTTGATCGATTCCAGGAAGACCAGTAGTACTTTCCGAAGCACATCTGGAGGCATTCTGTAATCTGTGGACCTACAGAGTGTTGATAAAATACAAAAATTGCATCGCCATTGACTACAATAAGTACCATGCGGACTTTTCTCCATGGGAGAATTGTCTCAAACTGTGTACGCATTGATCGATTCCAGGAAGACCAGTAGTAGTTTCCGAAGCACATCTCGAGGCATTCTGTAATCTGTGGACCTACAGAGTGTTGATGAAACACAAAAATTGCATCGGCATTGACTACAATAAGTACCATGCGGACTTTTCTCCATGGGAGTAATCTCTCAAAGTGTGTACGCATTGATCGATTCCAGGAAGACCTGTAGTAGTTTCCGAAGCACATCTCGAGGCATTCTGTAACCTGTGGACCTACAGAGTGTTGATGAAACACAAAAATTGCATCGGCATTGACTACAATAAGTACCATGCGGACTTTTCTCCATAGGAGTAATATCTAAAACTGTCTACGCTTTGATCGTTCCCTGGTAGACCATTAGTAGATTCCGAAGCACATCTGGAGGCATTCTGTAATATATGGAGCTTCAGAGTGGTGATGAAACACAAATATAGCATCGGCATTGTATACAATAAGTACAATGCGGACGGTTTCTCCATGGGAGTATTGCATCATACTGTCTACGCTGTGATCGTTCCCTGGAAGACCAGTAGTAGTTTCCGAAGCACATCTGGAGGCATGGTGTAATCTGTGGACCTACAGAGTGTTGATGAAGCACAAAAATTGCATCGGCATTGAAAACAATAAGTACCTTACGGACTTTTCTCCATGGGAGTAATGTCTCAAACTGTGTACGCATTGATCGATTAAAGGAAGACCAGTAGTAGTTTCCGAAGCACATCTGGAGGCATGGTGTAATCTGTGGACCTACAGAGTGTTGATGAAACACAAAAATTGCATCGACAATTACTACAATAAGTACCATGCGGACGTTTCTCCATGGGAGAATTGTCTCGATTGTCTACGCTTTGATCGATTCCAGGAAGACCAGTAGTAGTTTCCGAAGCACATCTGGAGGCATGCTGTAATCTGTGGACCTACAGAGTGTTTATGAAACACAAAAATTGCATCGGCATTGAATACAACAAGTACCATGCGGACTTTTCTTCATGGGAGTAATGTCTCAAATTGTCTACGATTTTATCGTTCGCTGGAAGATTAGTAGTGGTTTCCGAAGCACATCTGGAGGCATTCTGTAATCTGTGGACCTACAGAGTGTTGATGAAAGAAAAAAATTGCATCGGCATTGAATGCAATAAGTACCATGCGGACTTTTCTCCATGGGAGTAATGTCTCAAACTGTCTACGTTTTGATCGTTCCCTGGAAGACCAGTAGTAGTTTCCAAAGCACATCTGGGGGCATTCAGGAATCTGTGGACCTACAGGATGTTGAGGAAACACAAAAATTGCATCTACATTGAATACAATAAGTTCCATGGGGACTTTTCTCCACGGGAGTAATGTCTCAAACTGTCTACGATTTGATCGCTCCCTGGAAGACCAGTAGTTGTTTCCGAAGCTCATCTGGAGGCATTCTGTGATCTGTGGACCTACAGTGAGTTGATAAAACAAAAAAATTGCATCGGCATTGAATACAATAAAAACCATGCGGACTTTTCTCCATGGGAGTAATGTCTCAAACTGTCTACGCATTGATCGATTCCAGGAAGACCAGTAGCAGTTTCCGAAGCACATCTGGAGGCATTCTGTAATCTGTGACCTACAGAGTGTTGATGAAACACAAAAATTGCATCGGCATTGACTACAATAAGTACCATGCGGACTTTTCTCCATGGGACAATTGTCTCAAACTATCTACGCTTTGATCGATTCCAGGAAGACCAGTAGTAGTTTCCGAAGCACATCTGGAGGCATTCTGTAATCTATGGAGCTTATGAGTGGTGATGGAACACAAAATTTGCATCGGCATTGTATACGATAAGTACCATACGGACTTTTCTCCATGGGAGTAATGTCTCAAACTGTCTACGTTTTGATCGTTCCCTGGAAGACCAGTAGTAGTTTCCGAAGCACATCTGGAGGCATTCTGTAATCTATGGAGCTTATGAGTGGTGATGGAACACAAAATTTGCATCGGCATTGTATACGATAAGTACCATACGGACTTTTCTCCATGGGAGTAATGTCTCAAACTGTCTACGTTTTGATCGTTCCCTAGAAGACCAGTAGTAGTTTCCGAAGCACATCTGAAGGCATTTTGTAAGTTGTGGACCTACAGAGTGTTGATGAAACACAAAAATTGCATCGGCGTTGAATACAATTAGTACCATGCGTACTTTTCTCCATGGGAGTAATGTCTCACACTGACTACGCTTTGATCGATTCCATAAAAACCTGTAGTAGTTTCCGAAGCACATCTGGAGGCATGCTGTAAAATGTGGACCTACAGAGTGTTTACGAAACACAAAAATTGCTACGGCATTAAATTCAATTAGTGCCATGCGGACTTTTCTCCATGGGAGTAATGTCTCAAACTGTCTACGGTTTGATCGTTCCCTGGAAGACCAGTAGTAGTTTCCGAAGCACATCTGGAGGCATTCTGTAATATGTGTACCTTCAGGGAGTTGATGAAACATAAATATTGGATCGGGATTCAATACAACAGTCACCATGCGGACTTTTCTCCATGATAGTAATGTCTCTAACTGTCTACGTTTTGATCGTTCCCTGGAAGACCAGTAGTAGTTTCCGAAGAACATCTGGAGGCATTTTGTAATTTGTGGACCTACAGATTGTTGATGAAACACAAAAATTGCAACGGCATTGAATACAATAAGTACCATGCGGACTTTTCTCCATGGGAGTAATGTCTCAAATTGTGTACGCTTTGATCGATTCCAGGAAGACCTGTAGTAGTTTCTGAAGTACATCTGGAGGCTTGCTGTAATCTGTGGACCTACAGAGTGTTGATGAAACACAAAAATTGCATCGGCATTGAATACAATAAGTACCATGCGAACTTTTCTCCTTTGGAGTAATGTCTCAAACTGTCTACGCTTTGATCGTTCCCTGGAAGACCAGTAGTAGTTTCCGAAGCACATCTGGAGGCGTTCTGTAATCTATGGAGCCTTAGAGTGGTGATGAAACACAAAGATAGCATCGGCATTGAATACAATAAGTACCATGCGGACTTTTCTCCATGGGAGTATTGTCTCAAACTGTCTACGTTTTGATCGTTCCCTGGAAGACCAGTAGTTGTTTCTGAAGCACATCTGGAGGCATTTTGTAATTTGTGGACCTACAGAGTGTAGATGAAACACAAAAATTGCATCGGCAATGAATACAATAATTACCATGCGGACTTTTCTCCATGGGAGAAATGTCTCAAACTGTCTACGTTTTGATCGATTCCAGGAAGACCAGTAGTAGTGTCCGAAGCACATCTGGAGGCATGCTGTAATCTTTGGATCTACACAGTGTTGATGAAACTAAAAAATTGCATCGGCATAGAATACAATAAGTACCATGCGAACATTTCTCCAAGGGAGTAATGTCTCAAGCTGTCTACGCTTTGATCGTTCCCTGGAAGACCAGTAATAGTTTCCGAAGCACATCTGGAGGCATTCTGTCATCTTCGGAGCTTCAGAGTGGTGATGAAACACAAAAATAGCATCTTCATTGTATACAATAAGTACAATGCGGCCTTTTCTCCATGGGAGAAATGTCTCAAACTGACTTCATTTTGATCGTTTCCTGGAAGACCAGTAGTAGTTTCCGAAGCACATCTGGAGGCATTCTGTAATCTATGGAACTTCAGAGTGGTGATGAAACACAAAAATAGCATCGGCATTGAATACAATAAGTACCATGCGGACTTTTCTCCATGCGAGTAATGTCTCAAACTGACTACATTTTGATCGTTTCCTGGAAGACCAGTAGTAATTTCCGAAGCACATCTGGAAGCATTTTGCAATTTGTGGACCTACAGAGCGTTGATGAAACATAAAAATTGCATCGGCATTGAATACAATAAATACCATGCGGAATTTTCTCCATGGGTGTAATGTCTCAAACTGTCTACGCTTTGATCGATTCCAGGAAGACCAGTTGTAGTTTCCGAAACACATCTGGAGGCTTTCTGGAATCTGTGGACCTACAGAGTGTTGATGAAGCACAAAAATTGCATTGGCATTGTATACATTAAGTACCATGCGGACTTTTCTCCACAGGAGTAATGTCTCAAACAGTCTACGATTTGATCGTTCCCTGAAAGGTTAGTAGTAGTTTCCGAAGCACACCTGGAGGCATTCTGTAATCTGTGGACCTACAGAGTGTTGATGAAACACAAAAATTGCATCGGAATTAAATACAAGAAGTACCATGCGGACTTATCTCCATGGGAGAAATGTCTCAAACTGTAGTAGTTTAGGAACCAAATCTGGAGGCATTCTGTAATATATGGAGGTTCAGAGTGGTGATGAAACACAATTATAGCAACGTCATTTTATACAATAAGTACCATGCGGACTTTTCTCCATGGGAGTAATGACTCAAACTGTCTACATTTTGATCGTTTCCTGGATGAACAGTAGTAGTTTCCGAAGCACATCTGGAAGCATTTTGTATTTTGTGGACCTACAGAGTGTTGATGAAACACAAAAATTGCATTCTCCATGGGAGAAATGTCTCAAACTGTCTACGCTTTGATCGATTCCAGGAAGACCAGAAGTAGTTTCCGAAGCACATCTGGAGGCATGCTGTAATCTGTGGACCTACAGGATGTTGATGAAACACAAAACTTGCATCGGCAATGAATACAATAAGCACCATGCGGACTTTTGTCCACGGGAGTAATGTCTCAAACTGTCTGCGACTGATCGCTCCCTGGAAGACCAGTAGTAGTTTCCGAAGCACATCTGGAGCCATTCTGTGATCTGTGGACCTACAGCGAGTTGATGAAACAGAAAAATTGCATCGGCATAGAATACAATAAGTACCATGCGGACTTTTCTCCATGGGGGTTATGTCTTAAACTGTCTACGCTTTGATCGTTCCATGGAAGACCAGTAGTAGTTTCCGAAGCACATCTGGAGGCATTCCGTAATATATGGACCTACAGAGTGTTGATGAAGCACAAAAATTGCATCGGCATTGTATACAATAAGTACCATGCGGACTATTCTCCATGGGAGTAATGTCTCAAACAGTCTACGATTTGATCGTTCCCTGAAAGATTAGTAGTAGTTTCCGAAGCACACTTGGAGGCATTCTGTAATCTGTGGACCTACAGAGTGTTGATGAAACACAAAAATTGCATCGGCATTAAATACAATAAGTACCATGCGGACTTTTCTCCATGGGAGTAATGTCTCAAACTGTGTACGCATTGATCGATTCCAGGAAGACCAGTAGCAGTTTCCGAAGCACATCTGGAGGCATTCTGTAATCTGTGACCTACAGAGTGTTGATGAAACACAAAAATTGCATCGGCATTGACTACAATAAGTACCATGCGGACTTTTCTCCATGGGACAATTGTCTCAAACTATCTACGCTTTGATCGATTCCAGGAAGACCAGTAGTAGTTTCCGAAGCACATCTGGAGGCATTCTGTAATCTATGGAGCTTATGAGTGGTGATGGAACACAAAATTTGCATCGGCATTGTATACGATAAGTACCATACGGACTTTTCTCCATGGGAGTAATGTCTCAAACTGTCTACGTTTTGATCGTTCCCTGGAAGACCAGTAGTAGTTTCCGAAGCACATCTGGAGGCATTCTGTAATCTATGGAGCTTATGAGTGGTGATGGAACACAAAATTTGCATCGGCATTGTATACGATAAGTACCATACGGACTTTTCTCCATGGGAGTAATGTCTCAAACTGTCTACGTTTTGATCGTTCCCTAGAAGACCAGTAGTAGTTTCCGAAGCACATCTGAAGGCATTTTGTAAGTTGTGGACCTACAGAGTGTTGATGAAACACAAAAATTGCATCGGCGTTGAATACAATTAGTACCATGCGTACTTTTCTCCATGGGAGTAATGTCTCACACTGACTACGCTTTGATCGATTCCATAAAAACCTGTAGTAGTTTCCGAAGCACATCTGGAGGCAAGCTGTAAAATGTGGACCTACAGAGTGTTTACGAAACACAAAAATTGCTACGGCATTAAATTCAATTAGTGCCATGCGGACTTTTCTCCATGGGAGTAATGTCTCAAACTGTCTACGGTTTGATCGTTCCCTGGAAGACCAGTAGTAGTTTCCGAAGCACATCTGGAGGCATTCTGTAATATGTGTACCTTCAGGGAGTTGATGAAACATAAATATTGGATCGGGATTCAATACAACAGTCACCATGCGGACTTTTCTCCATGATAGTAATGTCTCTAACTGTCTACGTTTTGATCGTTCCCTGGAAGACCAGTAGTAGTTTCCGAAGCACATCTGGAGGCATTTTGTAATTTGTGGACCTACAGATTGTTGATGAAACACAAAAATTGCAACGGCATTGAATACAATAAGTACCATGCGGACTTTTCTCCATGGGAGTAATGTCTCAAATTGTGTACGCTTTGATCGATTCCAGGAAGACCTGTAGTAGTTTCTGAAGTACATCTGGAGGCTTGCTGTAATCTGTGGACCTACAGAGTGTTGATGAAACACAAAAATTGCATCGGCATTGAATACAATAAGTACCATGCGAACTTTTCTCCTTTGGAGTAATGTCTCAAACTGTCTACGCTTTGATCGTTCCCTGGAAGACCAGTAGTAGTTTCCGAAGCACATCTGGAGGCGTTCTGTAATCTATGGAGCCTTAGAGTGGTGATGAAACACAAAGATAGCATCGGCATTGAATACAATAAGTACCATGCGGACTTTTCTCCATGGGAGTATTGTCTCAAACTGTCTACGTTTTGATCGTTCCCTGGAAGACCAGTAGTTGTTTCCGAAGCACATCTGGAGGCATTTTGTAATTTGTGGACCTACAGAGTGTAGATGAAACACAAAAATTGCATCGGCAATGAATACAATAATTACCATGCGGACTTTTCTCCATGGGAGAAATGTCTCAAACTGTCTACGTTTTGATCGATTCCAGGAAGACCAGTAGTAGTGTCCGAAGCACATCTGGAGGCATGCCGTAATCTTTGGATCTACACAGTGTTGATGAAACTAAAAAATTGCATCGGCATAGAATACAATAAGTACCATGCGAACATTTCTCCAAGGGAGTAATGTCTCAAGCTGTCTACGCTTTGATCGTTCCCTGGAAGACCAGTAATAGTTTCCGAAGCACATCTGGAGGCATTCTGTCATCTTCGGAGCTTCAGAGTGGTGATGAAACACAAAAATAGCATCTTCATTGTATACAATAAGTACAATGCGGCCTTTTCTCGATGGGAGAAATGTCTCAAACTGACTTCATTTTGATCGTTTCCTGGAAGACCAGTAGTAGTTTCCGAAGCACATCTGGAAGCATTTTGCAATTTGTGGACCTACAGAGCGTTGATGAAACATAAAAATTGCATCGGCATTGAATACAATAAATACCATGCGGAATTTTCTCCATGGGTGTAATGTCTCAAACTGTCTACGCTTTGATCGATTCCAGGAAGACCAGTTGTAGTTTCCGAAGCACATCTGGAGGCTTTCTGGAATCTGTGGACCTACAGAGTGTTGATGAAGCACAAAAATTGCATTGGCATTGTATACAATAAGTACCATGCGGACTTTTCTCCACAGGAGTAATGTCTCAAACAGTCTACGATTTGATCGTTCCCTGAAAGGTTAGTAGTAGTTTCCGAAGCACACCTGGAGGCATGCTGTAATCTGTGGACCTACAGAGTGTTGATGAAACACAAAAATTGCATTGGCATTGAATACAATAAGTACCATGCAAACTTTTCTCCATGGGAGTAATGTCTCAAACTGTCTACGTTTCGATCGTTCAATAGAAGACCAGTAGTAATTTCCAAAGCACATCTGGTTGCATTCAGGAGTCTGTGGACCTACAGGATATTGATGAAACACAAAAAATGCATCGGCATGAATACAATAAGTTCCTTGCGGACTTTTCTCCATGGGAGTAATGTATCAAACTTTCTACGATTTGATCGCTCCCTGGAAGACCAGTAGTTGTTTCCGAAGCATATCTGGAGGCATTCTGTAATATATGGAGCTTCAGAGTGGTGATGAAACACAAAAAAAATAGCAATTGCATTGTATACAACAAGTCCCATGCGGACTTTTCTCCATGGGAGTAATGTCTCAAACTGTCTACGTTTTGAACGATTCCAGTAAGAACAGTAGTAGTTTCCGAAGCACATCTGGAGGCATTCTGTAATCTGTGGACCTACAGAGTGTTGATGAAGCAGAAAAATTGCATCGGCATTGAATACAATAAGTACCATGCGGACTTTTCTCCTTGAGACAATTGTCTCAAACTGTCTACGCTTTGATCGTTCCCTGGAAGCCCAGTAGTAGTTTCCGAAGCACATCTGGAGGCATTTTGTAATTTGTGGACCTACAGATTGTTGATGAAACACAAAAATTGCATCGGCATTGAATACAATAAGTACCATGCGGACTTTTCTCCATGGGAGTAATGTCTCAAACTGTCTGCGATTTGATCGCTCCCTGGAAGACTAGTAGTAGTTTCCGAAGGACATCGGGAGGCATTCTGTGATCTGTGGACCTACAGAGAGTTGATGAAACAGAAAAATTGCATCGGCATTGAATACAATAAGTACCATGCGGACTTTTCTCCATGGGGGTTATGTCTTAAACTGTCTACGCTTTGATCGTTCCATGGAAGACCAGTAGTAGCTTCCGAAGCACATCTGGAGGCATTCCGTAATATATGGAGCTACAGTGTGTGATGAAGCACAAAAATTGCATCGGCATTGTATACAATAAGTACCATGCGGACTATTCTCCATGGGAGTAATGTCTCAAACAGTCTACGACTTGATCGTTCCCTGAAAGATTAGTAGTAGTTTCCGAAGCACACCTGGAGGCATTCTGTAATCTGTGGACCTACAGAGTGTTGATGAAACACAAAAATTGCATCGGCATTTAATACAATAAGTACCATGCGGACTTTTTTCCATGGGAGTAATGTCTCAAACTGTCTACGTTTCGATCGTTCAATAGAAGACCAGTAGTAATTTCCAAAGCACATCTGGTTGCATTCAGGAGTCTGTGGACCTACAGGATATTGATGAAACACAAAAAATGCATCGCCATGAATACAATAAGTTCCTTGCGGACTTTTCTCCATGGGAGTAATGTATCAAACTGTCTACGATTTGATCGCTCCCTGGAAGACCAGTAGTTGTTTCCGAAGCATATCTGGTGGCATTCAGTAATATATGGAGCTTCAGAGTGGTGATGAAACACAAAAATAGGAATTGCATTGTATACAATAAGTTCCATGCGGACTTTTCTCCATGGGAGTAATGTCTCAAACTGTCTACGTTTTGATCGATTCCAGTAAGAACAGTAGTAGTTTCCGAAGCACATCTGGAGGCATTCTGTAATCTGTGGACCTACAGAGTGTTGATGAAGCAGAAAAATTGCATCGGCATTGAATACAATAAGTACCATGCGGACTTTTCTCCTTGAGTTAATTGTCTCAAACTGTCTACGCTTTGATCGATTCCAGGAAGACCAGTAGTAGTTTCCGAAGCAGATCTGGAGGCATGCTGTAATCTGTGGACCTACAGAGTGTTGATGAAACACAAAAATTGCATCGGCATTGAATACAATAAGTACCATGGGGACTTTTCTCAATGGGAGTAATGTCTCAAACTGTCTACGCTTTGATCGTTCCCTGGAAGACCAGTAGTAGTTTCCGTAGCACATCTGGAAGCATTCTGTAATCTATGGAGCTTCAGAGTGGTGATGAAACACAAAAATTGCATCGGCATTGAATACGATAACTACCATGCGGACTTTTCTCTATGGGAGTAATGTCTCAAACTGTCTACGTTTTGATCGTTCCCTGGAAGACCAGTAGTAGTTTCCGAAGCACATCTGGAGGCATTTTGTAATTTGTGGACGTACAGAGTGTTGATGAAACACAAAAATTGCATCGGCATTGAATACAATAAGTAATATGCGGACTTTTCTCCATGAGAGTAATGTCTCAAACTTACTACGGTTTGATCGATTCCAGAAAAACCTGTAGTAGTTTCTGAAGCACATCTGGAGGCATGCTGTAATCGGTGGACCTACAGAGTGTCGATGAAACACAAAAATTGCAACGGCATTAAATACAAATAGTGTCATGCGGACTTTTCTCCATGGGAGTAATGTCTCTATCGGGTACGCTTTGATAGATTCCTGGAAGACCAGTAGTAGTTTTCGAAGCACATCTGGAGGCATTCTGTAATATGTGGACCTACAGAGAGTTGATGAAACACAAAAATTGCATCGGCATTGCATACTATAAGTACCATGCGTAATTTTCTCTATTTGAGTAATGTCTCTATCTGTCTACGTTTTGATAGATTCCTGGAAGACCAGTAGTAGTTTCCGAAGCACATCTGGAGGCATTTTGTTATCTTTGGACCTACAGAGTGTTGATGAAGCACAAAAATTGCATCGGCATTAGATACAATAAGTACCATGCGGACTTATCTCCATGGGAGAAATGTCTCAAACTGTAGTAGTTTAGGAACCTAATCTGGAGGCATTCAGTAATATATGGAGGTTCAGAGTGGTGATGAAACACAATTATAGCAACGTCATTTTATACAATAAGTACCATGCGGACTTTTCTCCATGGGAGTAATGACTCAAACTGTCTACATTTTGATCGTTTCCTGGATGAACAGTAGTAGTTTGCGAAGCACATCTGGAAGCATTTTGTAATTTGTGGACCTACAGAGTGTTGATGAAACACAAAAATTGCATTCTCCATGGGAGAAATGTCTCAAACTGTCTACGCTTTGATCGATTCCAGGAAGACCAGAAGTAGTTTCCGAAGCACATCTGGAGGCATTCTGTAATCTGTGGACCTACAGGATGTTGATGAAACACAAAACTTGCATCGGCAATGAATACAATAAGCACCATGCGGACTTTTGTCCACGGGAGTAATGTCTCAAACTGTCTGCGATTGATCGCTCCCTGGAAGACCAGTAGTAGTTTCCGAAGCACATCTGGGGACATCCTGTTATCTGTGGACCTACAGAGAGTTGATGAAACAGAAAAATTGCATCGGCATTGAATACAATAAGTACCATGCGGACTTTTCTCCATGGGGGTTATGTCTTAAACTGTCTACGCTTTGATCGTTCCATGGAAGACCAGTAGTAGTTTCCGAAGCACATCTGGAGGCATTCCGTAATATATGGACCTACAGAGTGTTGATGAAGCACAAAAATTGCATCGGCATTGTATACAATAAGTACCATGCGGACTATTCTCCATGGGAGTAATGTCTCAAACAGTCTACGATTTGATCTTTCCATGAAAGATTAGTAGTAGTTTCCGAAGCACACCTGGAGGCATTCTGTAATCTGTGGACCTACAGAGTGTTGATGAAACACAAAAATTGCATCGGCATTAAATACAATAAGTACAATGCGGACTTTTCCCCATGGGAGTAATGTCTCAAACTGTGTACGCATTGATCGATTCCAGGATGACCAGTAGTAGTTTCCGAAGCACATCTGGAGGCATGCTGTAATCTGTGGACCTACAGAGTGTTGATGAAACACAAAAATTGCATCGGCATTGAATACAATAAGTACCATGCAAACTTTTCTCCATGGGAGTAATGTCTCAAACTGACTACGTTTCGATCGTTCAATAGAAGACCAGTAGTAATTTCCAAAGCACATCTGGGGGCATTCAGGAATCTGTGGACCTATAGGATGTTGATGAAACACAAAAAATGCATCGGCATTAAATACAATAAGTACAATGCGGACTTTTCTCCATGGGAGTAATGTCTCAAACTGTGTACGCATTGATCGATTCCAGGATGACCAGTAGTAGTTTCCGAAGCATATCTGGAGGCATTCTGTAATATATGGAGCTTCAGAGTGGTGATGAAACACAAAAATAGCAATTGCATTGTATACAATAAGTCCCATGCGGACTTTTCTCCATGGGAGTAATGTCTCAAACTGTCTACGTTTTGATCGATTCCAGTAAGAACAGTAGTAGTTTCCGAAGCACATCTGGAGGCATTCTGTAATCTGTGGACCTACAGAGTGTTGATGAAACAGAAAAATTGCATCGGCATTGATAACAATAAGTACCATGCGGACTTTTCTCCTTGAGACAATTGTCTCAAACTGTCTACGCTTTGATCGTTCCCTGGAAGCCCAGTAGTAGTTTCCGAAGCACATCTGGAGGCATTTTGTAATTTGTGTACCTACAGATTGTTGATGAAACACAAAAATTGCATCGGCATTGAATACAATAAGTACCATGCGGACTTTTCTCCATGGGAGTAATGTCTCAAACTGTCTGCGATTTGATCGCTCCCTGGAAGACTAGTAGTAGTTTCCGAAGCACATCGGGAGGCATTCTGTGATCTGCGGACCTACAGAGAGTTGATGAAACAGAAAAATTGCAATACAATAAGTACCATGCGGACTTTTCTCCATGGGGGTTATGTCTTAAACTGTCTACGCTTTGATCGTTCCATGGAAGACCAGTAGTAGTTTCCGAAGCACATCTGGAGGCATTCCGTAATATATGGAGCTACAGAGTGTTGATGAAGCACAAAAATTGCATCGGCATTGTATACAATAAGTACCATGCGGACTATTCTCCATGGGAGTAATGTCTCAAACAGTCTACGATTTGATCGTTCCCTGAAAGACTAGTAGTAGTTTCCGAAGCACACCTGGAGACATTCTGTAATCTGTGGACCTACAGAGTGTTGATGAAACACAAAAATTGCATCGGCATTAAATACAATAAGTACCATGCGGACTTTTCTCCATGGGAGTAATGTCTCAAACTGTCTACGCTTTGATCGTTCCATGAAAGACCAGTAGTAGTTTCCGAAGCGCATCTGGAGGCATTCTGTAATCTGTGGACCTACAGAGTGTTGATGAAACACAGAAATTGTGTCGGCATTGAATACAATAAGTACCATGCAAACTTTTCTCCATGGGAGTAATGTCTCAAACTGTCTACGTTTCGATCGTTCAATAGAAGACCAGTAGTAATTTCCAAAGCACATCTGGTTGCATTCAGGAGTCTGTGGACCTACAGGATATTGATGAAACACAAAAAATGCATCGGCATGAATACAATAAGTTCCTTGCGGACTTTTCTCCATGGGAGTAATGTATCAAACTGTCTACGATTTGATCGCTCCCTGGAAGACCAGTAGTTGTTTCCGAAGCATATCTGGAGGCATTCTGTAATATATGGAGCTTCAGAGTGGTGATGAAACACAAAAAAAATAGCAATTGCATTGTATACAATAAGTCCCATGCGGACTTTTCTCCATGGGAGTAATGTCTCAAACTGTCTACGTTTTGATCGATTCCAGTAAGAACAGTAGTAGTTTCCGAAGCACATCTGGAGGCATTCTGTAATCTGTGGACCTACAGAGTGTTGATGAAGCAGAAAAATTGCATCGGCATTGAATACAATAAGTACCATGCGGACTTTTCTCCTTGAGACAATTGTCTCAAACTGTCTACGCTTTGATCGTTCCCTGGAAGCCCAGTAGTAGTTTCCGAAGCACATCTGGAGGCATTTTGTAATTTGTGGACCTACAGATTGTTGATGAAACACAAAAATTGCATCGGCATTGAATACAATAAGTACCATGCGGACTTTTCTCCATGGGAGTAATGTCTCAAACTGTCTGCGATTTGATCGCTCCCTGGAAGACTAGTAGTAGTTTCCGAAGGACATCGGGAGGCATTCTGTGATCTGTGGACCTACAGAGAGTTGATGAAACAGAAAAATTGCATCGGCATTGAATACAATAAGTACCATGCGGACTTTTCTCCATGGGGGTTATGTCTTAAACTGTCTACGCTTTGATCGTTCCATGGAAGACCAGTAGTAGCTTCCGAAGCACATCTGGAGGCATTCCGTAATATATGGAGCTACAGTGTGTGATGAAGCACAAAAATTGCATCGGCATTGTATACAATAAGTACCATGCGGACTATTCTCCATGGGAGTAATGTCTCAAACAGTCTACGACTTGATCGTTCCCTGAAAGATTAGTAGTAGTTTCCGAAGCACACCTGGAGGCATTCTGTAATCTGTGGACCTACAGAGTGTTGATGAAACACAAAAATTGCATCGGCATTTAATACAATAAGTACCATGCGGACTTTTTTCCATGGGAGTAATGTCTCAAACTGTCTACGTTTCGATCGTTCAATAGAAGACCAGTAGTAATTTCCAAAGCACATCTGGTTGCATTCAGGAGTCTGTGGACCTACAGGATATTGATGAAACACAAAAAATGCATCGGCATGAATACAATAAGTTCCTTGCGGACTTTTCTCCATGGGAGTAATGTATCAAACTGTCTACGATTTGATCGCTCCCTGGAAGACCAGTAGTTGTTTCCGAAGCATATCTGGTGGCATTCAGTAATATATGGAGCTTCAGAGTGGTGATGAAACACAAAAATAGGAATTGCATTGTATACAATAAGTTCCATGCGGACTTTTCTCCATGGGAGTAATGTCTCAAACTGTCTACGTTTTGATCGATTCCAGTAAGAACAGTAGTAGTTTCCGAAGCACATCTGGAGGCATTCTGTAATCTGTGGACCTACAGAGTGTTGATGAAGCAGAAAAATTGCATCGGCATTGAATACAATAAGTACCATGCGGACTTTTCTCCTTGAGTTAATTGTCTCAAACTGTCTACGCTTTGATCGATTCCAGGAAGACCAGTAGTAGTTTCCGAAGCAGATCTGGAGGCATGCTGTAATCTGTGGACCTACAGAGTGTTGATGAAACACAAAAATTGCATCGGCATTGAATACAATAAGTACCATGGGGACTTTTCTCAATGGGAGTAATGTCTCAAACTGTCTACGCTTTGATCGTTCCCTGGAAGACCAGTAGTAGTTTCCGTAGCACATCTGGAAGCATTCTGTAATCTATGGAGCTTCAGAGTGGTGATGAAACACAAAAATTGCATCGGCATTGAATACGATAACTACCATGCGGACTTTTCTCTATGGGAGTAATGTCTCAAACTGTCTACGTTTTGATCGTTCCCTGGAAGACCAGTAGTAGTTTCCGAAGCACATCTGGAGGCATTTTGTAATTTGTGGTCGTACAGAGTGTTGATGAAACACAAAAATTGCATCGGCATTGAATACAATAAGTAATATGCGGACTTTTCTCCATGAGAGTAATGTCCCAAACTTACTACGGTTTGATCGATTCCAGAAAAACCTGTAGTAGTTTCTGAAGCACATCTGGAGGCATGCTGTAATCGGTGGACCTACAGAGTGTCGATGAAACACAAAAATTGCAACGGCATTAAATACAAATAGTGTCATGCGGACTTTTCTCCATGGGAGTAATGTCTCTATCGGGTACGCTTTGATAGATTCCTGGAAGACCAGTAGTAGTTTTCGAAGCACATCTGGAGGCATTCTGTAATATGTGGACCTACAGAGAGTTGATGAAACACAAAAATTGCATCGGCATTGCATACTATAAGTACCATGCGTAATTTTCTCTATTTGAGTAATGTCTCTATCTGTCTACGTTTTGATAGATTCCTGGAAGACCAGTAGTAGTTTCCGAAGCACATCTGGAGGCATTTTGTTATCTTTGGACCTACAGAGTGTTGATGAAGCACAAAAATTGCATCGGCATTAGATACAATAAGTACCATGCGGACTTATCTCCATGGGAGAAATGTCTCAAACTGTAGTAGTTTAGGAACCTAATCTGGAGGCATTCAGTAATATATGGAGGTTCAGAGTGGTGATGAAACACAATTATAGCAACGTCATTTTATACAATAAGTACCATGCGGACTTTTCTCCATGGGAGTAATGACTCAAACTGTCTACATTTTGATCGTTTCCTGGATGAACAGTAGTAGTTTGCGAAGCACATCTGGAAGCATTTTGTAATTTGTGGACCTACAGAGTGTTGATGAAACACAAAAATTGCATTCTCCATGGGAGAAATGTCTCAAACTGTCTACGCTTTGATCGACTCCAGGAAGACCAGAAGTAGTTTCCGAAGCACATCTGGAGGCATGCTGTAATCTGTGGACCTACAGGATGTTGATGAAACACAAAACTTGCATCGGCAATGAATACAATAAGCACCATGCGGACTTTTGTCCACGGGAGTAATGTCTCAAACTGTCTGCGATTGATCGCTCCCTGGAAGACCAGTAGTAGTTTCCGAAGCACATCTGGGGACATCCTGTTATCTGTGGACCTACAGAGAGTTGATGAAACAGAAAAATTGCATCTTCATTGAATACAATAAGTACCATGCGGACTTTTCTCCATGGGGGTTATGTCTTAAACTGTCTACGCTTTGATCGTTCCATGGAAGACCAGTAGTAGTTTCCGAAGCACATCTGGAGGCATTCCGTAATATATGGACCTACAGAGTGTTGATGAAGCACAAAAATTGCATCGGCATTGTATACAATAAGTACCATGCGGACTATTCTCCATGGGAGTAATGTCTCAAACAGTCTACGATTTGATCTTTCCATGAAAGATTAGTAGTAGTTTCCGAAGCACACCTGGAGGCATTCTGTAATCTGTGGACCTACAGAGTGTTGATGAAACACAAAAATTGCATCGGCATTAAATACAATAAGTACAATGCGGACTTTTCCCCATGGGAGTAATGTCTCAAACTGTGTACGCATTGATCGATTCCAGGATGACCAGTAGAAGTTTCCGAAGCACATCTGGAGGCATGCTGTAATCTGTGGACCTACAGAGTGTTGATGAAACACAAAAATTGCATCGGCATTGAATACAATAAGTACCATGCAAACTTTTCTCCATGGGAGTAATGTCTCAAACTGACTACGTTTCGATCGTTCAATAGAAGACCAGTAGTAATTTCCAAAGCACATCTGGGGGCATTCAGGAATCTGTGGACCTATAGGATGTTGATGAAACACAAAAAATGCATCGGCATTAAATACAATAAGTACAATGCGGACTTTTCTCCATGGGAGTAATGTCTCAAACTGTGTACGCATTGATCGATTCCAGGATGACCAGTAGTAGTTTCCGAAGCATATCTGGAGGCATTCTGTAATATATGGAGCTTCAGAGTGGTGATGAAACACAAAAATAGCAATTGCATTGTATACAATAAGTCCCATGCGGACTTTTCTCCATGGGAGTAATGTCTCAAACTGTCTACGTTTTGATCGATTCCAGTAAGAACAGTAGTAGTTTCCGAAGCACATCTGGAGGCATTCTGTAATCTGTGGACCTACAGAGTGTTGATGAAACAGAAAAATTGCATCGGCATTGATAACAATAAGTACCATGCGGACTTTTCTCCTTGAGACAATTGTCTCAAACTGTCTACGCTTTGATCGTTCCCTGGAAGCCCAGTAGTAGTTTCCGAAGCACATCTGGAGGCATTTTGTAATTTGTGTACCTACAGATTGTTGATGAAACACAAAAATTGCATCGGCATTGAATACAATAAGTACCATGCGGACTTTTCTCCATGGGAGTAATGTCTCAAACTGTCTGCGATTTGATCGCTCCCTGGAAGACTAGTAGTAGTTTCCGAAGCACATCGGGAGGCATTCTGTGATCTGTGGACCTACAGAGAGTTGATGAAACAGAAAAATTGCATCGGCATTGAATACAATAAGTACCATGCGGACTTTTCTCCATGGGGGTTATGTCTTAAACTGTCTACGCTTTGATCGTTCCATGGAAGACCAGTAGTAGTTTCCGAAGCACATCTGGAGGCATTCCGTAATATATGGAGCTACAGAGTGTTGATGAAGCACAAAAATTGCATCGGCATTGTATACAATAAGTACCATGCGGACTATTCTCCATGGGAGTAATGTCTCAAACAGTCTACGATTTGATCGTTCCCTGAAAGACTAGTAGTAGTTTCCGAAGCACACCTGGAGGCATTCTGTAATCTGTGGACCTACAGAGTGTTGATGAAACACAAAAATTGCATCGGCATTAAATACAATAAGTACCATGCGGACTTTTCTCCATGGGAGTAATGTCTCAAACTGTCTACGCTTTGATCGTTCCATGAAAGACCATTAGTAGTTTCCGAAGCGCATCTGGAGGCATTCTGTAATCTGTGGACCTACAGAGTGTTGATGAAACACAGAAATTGTGTCGGCATTGAATACAATAAGTACCATGCAAACTTTTCTCCATGGGTGTAATGTCTCAAACTGTCTACGTTTCGATCGTTCAATAGAAGACCAGTAGTAATTTCCAAAGCACATCTGGGGGCATTCAGGAATCTGTGGACCTACAGGATGTTGATGAAACACAAAAAATGCATCGGCATGAATACAATAAGTTCCTTGCGGACTTTTCTCCATGGGAGTAATGTATCAAACTGTCTACGATTTGATCGCTCCCTGGAAGACCAGTAGTTGTTTCCGAAGCATATCTGGAGACATTCTGTAATATATGGAGCTTCAGAGTGGTGATGAAACACAAAAATAGCAATTGCATTGTATACAATAAGTTCCATGCAGACTTTTCTCCATGGGAGTAATGTCTCAAACTGTCTACGTTTTGATCGATTCGAGTAAGAACAGTAGTAGTTTCCGAAGCACATCTGGATGCATTCTGTAATCTGTGGACCTACAGAGTGTTGATGAAGCAGAAAAATTGCATCGGCATTGAATACAATAAGTACCATGCGGACTTTTCTCCTTGAGACAATTGTCTCAAACTGTCTACGCTTTGATCGATTCCAGGAAGACCAGTAGTAGTTTCCGAAGTAGATCTGGATTCATGCTGTAATCTGTGGACCTACAGAGTGTTGATGAAACACAAAAATTGCATCGGCATTGAATACAATAAGTACCATGGGGCCTTTTCTCAATGGGAGTAATGTCTCAAACTGTCTACGCTTTGATCGTTCCCTGGAAGACCAGTAGTACTTTCCGTAGCACATCTGGAAGCATTCTGTAATCTATGGAGCTTCAGAGTGGTGATGAAACACAAAAATTGCATCGGCATTGAATACGATAACTACCATGCGGACTTTTCTCTATGGGAGTAATGTCTCAAACTGTCTACGTTTTGATCGTTCCCTGGAAGACCAGTAGTAGTTTCCGAAGCACATCTGGAGGCATTTTGTAATTTGTGGACGTACAGAGTGTTGATGAAACACAAAAATTGCATCGGCATTGAATACAATAAGTAATATGCGGACTTTCCTCCATGAGAGTAATGTCTCAAACTTACTACGGTTTGATCGATTCCAGAAAAACCTGTAGTAGTTTCTGAAGCACATCTGGAGGCATGCTGTAATCGGTGGACTTACGGAGTGTCGATGAAACACAAAAATTGCAACGGCATTAAATACAAATAGTGTCATGCGGACTTTTCTCCATGGGAGTAATGTCTCTATCTGGGTACGCTTTGATAGATTCCTGGAAGACCAGTAGTAGTTTCCGAAGCACACCTGGAGGCATTCTGTAATCTGTGGACCTACAGAGTGTTGATGAAACACAAAAATTGCATCTTCATTGAATACAATAAGTACCATGCGGACTTTTCTCCATTTGAGAATTGTCTCAAACTGTCTACACTTTGATCGATTCCAGGAAGACCAGTAGTAGTTTCCGAAGCAGATCTGGAGGCATGCTGTAATCTGTGGACCTACAGAGTGTTGATGAAACACAAAAATTGCATCGGCATTGAATACAACAAGTACCATTGGGACCTTTCTCAATGGGAGTAATGTCTCAAACTGTCTACGCTTTGATCGTTCCCTGGAAGACCAGTAGTAGTTTCCGAAGCACATCTGGAGGCATTTTGTTATCTTTGGACCTACAGAGTGTTGATGAAGCACCAAAATTGCATCGGCATTGAATACGATAAGTACCCTGCGGAATTTTCTCCATGGGAGTAATGTCTCTATCTGTCTACGCTTTGATAGATTCCTGGAAGACCAGTAGTAGTATCCGAAGCACATTTGGAGGCATTTTGTAATCTGTGGACCTACAGGGTGTTGATGAAACACAAAAATTAAATCGGCATTGAATACAATAAGTAATATGCGAACTTTTCTCCATGGGAGTAAAGTCTCAAACTGACTACGCTTTGATCGATTCCAGAAAAACCTGTAGTAGTTTCCGAAGCACATCTGGAGGCATGCTGTAATCTGTGGACCTACTGAGTGTTGATGAAACACAAAAATTGCATCAGCATTGAATACAATAAGTACCAAGCGAACATTTCTCCAAGGGAGTAATGTCTCAAACTGTCTACGCTTTGATCGTTCCCTGGAAGAACAGTAATAGTTTCCGAAGCACATCTGGAGGCATTCTGTAATCTTCGGAGCTTCAGAGTGGTGATGAAACACAAAAATAGCATCTTCATTGAATACAATAAGTACAATGCGGCCTTTTCTCCATGGGAGAAATGTCTCAAACTGACTACATTTTGATCGTTTCCTGGAAGACCAGTAGTAGTTTCCGAAGCACATCTGGAGGCATTCTGTAAGCTATGGAACTTCAGAGTGGTGATGAAACACAAAAATAGCATCGGCATTGAATACAATAAGTATCATGCAGACTTTTCTCCATGGGAGTAATGTCTCAAACTGACTACATTTTGATCGTTTCCTGGAAGACCAGTAGTAATTTCCGAAGCACATCTGGAAGCATTTTGCAATTTGTGGACCTACAGAGCGTTGATGAAACACAAAAATTGCATCGGCATTGAATACAATAAATACCATGCGGAATTTTCTCCATGGGAGTAATGTCTCAAACTGTCTACGCTTTGATCGATTCCAGGAAGACCAGTAGTAGTTTCCGAAGCACATCTGGAGGCTTTCTGGAATCTGTGGACCTACATGATGTTGATGAAACACAAAAATTGCATCGGCATTGGATACAATAAGTTCCATGCGGACTTTTCTCCACGGGAGTAATGTCTCAAACTGTCTACGATTTGATCGCTCCCTGGAAGACCAGTAGTAGTTTCCGAAGCACATCTGGAGGCATCCTGTGATGTGTGGACCTACAGAGAGTTGATGAAACACAAAAAGTGCATCGGCATTGAATACAATAAGTACCATTGGGACTTTTCTCAATGGGACTAATGTCTCAAACTGTCTACGCTTAGATCGTTCCCTGGAAGACCAGTAGTAGTTTCCGAAGCACATCTGGAGGCATTTTGTTATCTTTGGACCTACAGAGTGTTGATGAAGCACAAAAATTGCATCGGCATTGAATACGATAAGTACCATGCGGAATTTTCTCCATGGGAGTAATGTCTCTATCTGTCTACGCTTTGATAGATTCCTGGAAGACCAGTAGTAGTTTCCGAAGCACATCTGGAGGCATTTTGTAATCTGTGGACCTACAGAGTGTTGATGAAATACAAAAATTAAATCGGCATTGAATACAATAAGTAATATGCGGACTTTTCTCCATGGGAGTAAAGTCTCAAACTGACTACGCTTTGATCGATTCCAGAAAAACCTGTAGTTGTTTCCGAAGCACATCTGGAGGCATGCTGTAATCTGTGGACCTACAGAGTGTTGATGAAACACAAAAATTGCATCAGCATTGAATACAATAAGTAACAAGCGAACATTTCTCCAAGGGAGTAATGTCTCAAACTGTCTATGCTTTGATCGTTTCCTGGAAGACCAGTAATAGTTTCCGAAGTTCATCTGGAGGCATTCTGTAATCTTCGGAGCTTCAGAGTGGTGATGAAACACAAAAATAGCATCTTCATTGAATACAATAAGTACAATGCGGCCTTTTCTCCATGGGAGAAATGTCTCAAACTGACTACATTTTGATCTTTTCCTGGAAGACCAGTAGTAGTTTCCGAAGCACATCTGGAGGCATTCTGTAATCTATGGAACTTCAGAGTGATGATGAAACACAAAAATAGCATCGGCATTGAATACAATAAGTACCATGCAGACTTTTCTCCATGGGAGTAATGTCTCAAACTGACTACATTTTGATCGTTTCCTGGAAGACCTGTAGTAATTTCCGAAGCACATCTGGAAGCGTTTTGCCATTTGTGGACCTACAGAGCGTTGATGAAACACAAAAATTGCATCGGCATAGAATACAATAAATACCATGCGGAATTTTCTCCATGGGAGTAATGTCTCAAACTGTCTACGCTTTGATCGATTCCAGGAAGACCAGTAGTAGTTTCCGAAGCACATCTGGAGGCTTTCTGGAATCTGTGGACCTACATGATGTTGATGAAACACAAAAATTGAATCGGCATTGGATACAATAAGTTCCATGCGGACTTTTCTCCACGGGAGTAATGTCTCAAACTGTCTAAGATTTGATCGCTCCCTCGAAGACCAGTAGTAGTTTCCGAAGCACATCTGGAGGCATCCTGTGATGTGTGGACCTACAGAGAGTTGATGAAACACAAAAATTGCATCGGCATTGAATACAATAAGTACCATGTGGACTTTTCTCCATGGGAGTAATGTCTTAAAATGTCTACGTTTTAATCGTTCCATTTAAGTCCAGTAGTAGTTTAGGAACCAAATCTGGAGGCATTCTGTAATATATGGAGGTTCAGAGTGGTGATGAAACACAATTATAGCAACGTCATTTTATACAATAAGTACCATGCGGACTTTTCTCCATGGGAGTAATGACTCAAACTGTCTACATTTTGATCGTTTCCTGGATGAACAGTATAGTTTCCGAATCACATCTGGAAGCATTTTGTAATTTGTGGACCTACAGAGTGTTGATGAAACACAAAAATTGCATTCTCCATGGGAGAAATGTCTCAAACTGTCTACGCTTTGATGGATTCCAGGAAGACCAGAAGTAGTTTCCGAAGCACATCTGGAGGCATGCTGTAATCTGTGGACCTACAGGATGTTGATGACACACAAAACTTGCATCGGCAATGAATACAATAAGCACCATGCGGACTTTTGACCACGGGAGTAATGTCTCAAACTGTCTGCGATTTGATCGCTCCCTGGAAGACCAGTAGTAGTTTCCGAAGCACATCTGGAGGCATTCTGTGATCTGTGGACCTACAGAGAGTTGATGAAACAGAAAAATTGCATCGGCATTGAATACAATAAGTACCATGCGGACTTTTCTCCATGGGGGTTATGTCTTCAACTGTCTACGCTTTGATCGTTCCATGGAAGACCAGTAGTAGTTTCCGAAGCACATCTGGAGGCATTCCGTAATATATGGACCTACAGAGTGTTGATGAAGCACAAAAATTGCATCGGCATTGTATACAATAAGTACCATGCGGACTACTCTCCATGGGAGTAATGTCTCAAACAGTCTACGATTTGATCGTTCCCTGAAAGATTAGTAGTAGTTTCCGAAGCACACCTGGAGGCATTCTGTAATCTGTGGACCTACACAGTGTTGATGAAACACAAAAGTTGCATCGGCATTAAATACAATAAGTACCATGCGGACTTTTCTCCATGGGAGTAATGTCTCAAACTGTCTACGTTTCGATCGTTCAATAGAAGACCAGTGGTAATTTCCAAAGCACATCTGGGGGCATTCAGGAATCTGTGGACCTACAGGATGTTGATGAAACACAGAAAATGCATCGGCATGAATACAATAAGTTCCTTGCGGACTTTTCTCCGGGGGAGTAATGTATCAAACTGTCTACGATTTGATCGCTCCCTGGAAGACCAGTAGTTGTTTCCGAAGCATATCTGGGGGTATTCTGTAATATATGGAGCTTCAGAGTGGTGATGAAACACAAAAATAGCAATTGTATTGTATACAATAAGTTCCATGCGGACTTTTCTCCATGGGAGTAATGTCTCAAACTGTCTACGTTTTGATCGATTCCAGTAAGAACAGTAGTAGTTTCCGAAGCACATCCGGAGGCATGCCGTAATCTTTGGACCTACACAGTGTTGATGAAACTAAAAAATTGCATCGGCATTGAATACAATAAGTACCATGCCCGGTTTTCTCCATTGGAGTAATGTCTCAAACTGTGTACGTTTTGATCGATTCCAGGAAGACCAGTAGTAGTTTCCGAAGTACATCTGGAGGCTTGCTGTAATCTGTGGACGTACAGAGTGTTGATGAAACACAAAAATTGCATCGGCATTGAATGCAATAAGTACCATGCGAACTTTTCTCCATTGGAGTAATGTCTCAAACTGTCTACGCTTTGATCGTTCCCTGGAAGACCAGTAGTAGTTTCCGAAGCACATCTGGAGGCGTTCTGTAATCTATGGAGCTTCAGAGATGTGATGAAACACAAAGATAGCATCGGCATTGAATACAATAAGTACCATGCGGACTTTTCTCCATGGGAGTATTGTTTCAAACTGTCTACGTTTTGATCGTTCCCTGGAAGACCAGTAGTAGTTTCCGAAGCACATCTGGAGGCATTTTGTAATTTGTGGACCTACAGAGTGTAGATGAAACACAAAAATTGCATCGGCAGTGAATACAATAAGTACCATGCGGACTTTTCTCCATGGGAGAAATGTCTCAAACTGTCTACGCTTTGATCGATTCCAGGAAGACCAGTAGTAGTTTCCGAAGCACATCTGGAGGCATGCCGTAATCTTTGGACCTACACAGTGTTGATGAAACTAAAAAATTGCATCGGCATTGAATACAATAAGTACCATGCGGTGTTTTCTCCATTGGAGTAATGTCTCAAACTGTCTACGCTTTGTTCGTTCCCTGGAAGACCAGTAGTAGTTTCCGAAGCACATCTGGAGGCATTCTGTAATCTATGGAACTTCAGAGTGGTGATGAAACACAAAAATAGCATCGGCATTGAATACAATAAGTACCATGCGGACTTTTCTCCATGGGAGTAATGTCTCAAACTGACTACATTTTGATCGTTTCCTGGAAGACCAGTAGTAGTTTCCGAAGCACATCTGGAAGCATTTTGTAATTTGTGGACCTACAGAGCGTTGATGAAACACAAAAATTGCATCGGCATTGAATACAATAAATACCATGCGGAATTTTCTCCATGGGAGTAATGTCTCAAACTGTCTACGCTTTGATCGATTCCAGGAAGACCAGTAGTAGTTTCCGAAGCACATCTGGAGGCATGCTGTAATCTGTGGACGTACAGAGTGTTGATGAAACACAAAAATTGCATCAGCATTGAATACAACAAGTACCAAGCGAACATTTCTCCAAGAGAGTAATGTCTCAAACTGTCTACGCTTTGATCGTTCCCTGGAAGACCAGTAATAGTTTCCGAAGCACATCTGGAGGCATTCTGTAATCTTCGGAGCTTCAGAGTGGTGATGAAACACAAAAATAGCATCTTCATTGAATACAATAAGTACAATGCGGCCTTTTCTCCATGGGAGAAATGTCTCAAACTGACTACATTTTGATCGTTTCCTGGAAGACCAGTAGTAGTTTCCGAAGCACATCTGGAGGCATTCTGTAATCTATGGAACTTCAGAGTGGTGATGAAACACAAAAATAGCATCGGCATTGAATACAAAAATTACCATGCGGACTTTTCTCCATGGGAGTAATGTCTCAAACTGACTACATTTTGATCGTTTCCTGGAAGACCAGTAGTAATTTCCGAAGCACATCTGGAAGCATTTTGCAATTTGTGGACCTACAGAGCGTTGATGAAACACAAAAATTGCATCGGCATTGAATACAATAAATACCATGCGGAATTTTCTCCATATGAGTAATGTCTCAAACTGTCTACGCTTTGATCGATTCCAGGAAGACCAGTAGTAGTTTCCGAAGCACATCTGGAGGCTTTCTGGAATCTGTGGACCTACATGATGTTGATGAAACACAAAAAATGCATCGGCATTGGATACAATAAGTTCCATGCGGACTTTTCTCCACGGGAGTAATGTCTCAAACTGTCTACGACTTGATCGCTCCCTGGAAGACCAGTAGTAGCTTCCGAAGCACATCTGGGGGCATCCTGTTATGTGTGGACCTACAGAGAGTTGATGAAACACAAAAATTGCATCGGCATTGAATACAATAAGTACCATGCGGACTTTTCTCCATGGGAGTAATGTCTTAAAATGTCTACGTATTAATCGTTCCATTTAAGACCAGTAGTAGTTTAGGAACCAAATCTGGAGGCATTCTGTAATATATGGTGGTTCAGAGTGGTGATGAAACACAATTATAGCGACGTCATTTTATACAATAAGTACCATGCGGACTTTTCTCCATGGGAGTAATGTCTCAAACTGTCTACATTTTGATCGTTTCCTAGATGAACAGTAGTAGTTTCCGAAGCACATCTGGAAGCATTTTGTAATTTGTGGACCTACAGGATGTTGATGAAACACAAAACTTTCATCGGCAATGAATACAATAAGCACCATGCGGACTTTTGTCCACGGGAGTAATGTCTCAAACTGTCTGCGATTTGATCGCTCCCTGGAAGACTAGTAGTAGTTTTCGAAGCACATATGGATTCATTCTGTGATCTGTGGACCTACAGAGAGTTGATGAAACAGAAAAATTGCATCGGCATTGAATGCAATAAGTACCATGCGGACTTTTCTCCATGGGGGTTATGTCTTAAACTGTCTACGGTTTGATCGTTCCATGGAAGACCAGTAGTAGTTTCCGAAGCACATCTGGAGGCATTCCGTAATATATGGACCTACAGAGTGTTGATGAAGCACAAAAATTGCATCGGCATTGTATACAATAAGTACCATGCGGACTATTCTCCATGGGAGTAATGTCTCAAACAGTCTACGATTTGATCGTTCCCTGAAAGATTAGTAGTAGTTTCCGAAGCACACCTGGAGGCATTCTGTAATCTGTGGACCTACAGAGTGTTGATGAAACACAAAAATTGCATCGGCATTAAATACAATAAGTACCATGCGGACTTTTCTCCATGGGAGTAATGTCTCAAACTGTCTACGCTTTGATCGTTCCATGAAAGACCAGTAGTAATTTCCGAGTCACATCTGGAAGCATTTTGCAATTTGTGGACCTACAGAGCGTTGATGAAACACAAAAATTGCATCGGCATTGAATACCATAAATACCATGCGGAATTTTCTCCATGGGAGTAATGTCTCAAATTGTCTACGCTTTGATCGATTCCAGGAAGACCAGTAGTAGTTTCCGAAGCACATCTGGAGGCTTTCTGGAATCTGTGGACCTACATGATGTTGATGAAACACAGAAATTGCATCGGCATTGGATACAATAAGTTCCATGCGGACTTTTCTCCACGGGAGTAATGTCTCAAACTGTCTACGACTTGATCGCTCCCTGGAAGACCAGTAGTAGTTTCCGAAGCAAATCTGGGGGCATCCTGTGATGTGTGGAGATACAGAGAGTTGATGAAACACAAAAATTGCATCGGCATTGAATACAATAAGTACCATGCGGACTTTTCTCCATGGGAGTAATGTCTTAAAATGTCTACGTTTTAATCGTTCCATTTAAGACCAGTAGTAGTTTAGGAACCAAATCTGGAGGCATTCTGTAATATATGGAGGTTAAGAGTGGTGATGAAACACAATTATAGCAACGTCATTTTATACAATAAGTACCATGCGGACTTTTCTCCATGGGAGTAATGTCTCAAACTGTCTACATTTTGATCGTTTCCTGGATTTACAGTAGTAGTTTCCGAAGCACATCTGGAAGCATTTTGTAATTTGTGGACCTACAGAGTGTTGATGAAACACAAAAATTGCATCGGCATTGAGTACAATAAGTACCATGCGGACTTATCTCCATGGGAGAAATGTCTCAAACTGTCTACGCTTTGATCGATTCCAGGAAGACCAGTAGTAGTTTCCGAAGCACATCTGGAGGCTTTCTGGAATCTGTGGACCTACAGGATGTTGATGAAACACAAAACTTGCATCGGCAATGAATACAATAAGCACCATGCGGACTTTTGTCCACGGGAGTAATGTCTCAAACTGTCTGCGATTTGATCGCTCCCTGGAAGATTAGTAGTAGTTTCCGAAGCACATCTGGATTCATTCTGTGATCTGTGGACCTACAGAGAGTTGATCAAACAGAAAAATTGCATCGGCATTGAATGCAATAAGTACCATGCGGACTTTTCTCCATGGGGGTTATGTCTTAAACTGTCTACGCTTTGATCGTTCCATGGAAGACCAGTAGTAGTTTCCGAAGCACATCTGGAGGCATTCCGTAATATATGGACCTACAGAGTGTTGATGAAGCACAAAAATTGCATCGGCATTGTATACAATAAGTACCATGCGGACTATTCTCCATGGGAGTAATGTCTCAAACAGTCTACGATTTGATCGTTCCCTGAAAGATTAGTAGTAGTTTCCGAAGCACACCTGGAGGCATTCTGTAATCTGTGGACCCACAGAGTGTTGATGAAACACAAAAATTGCATCGGCATTAAATACAATAAGTACCATTGGGACTTTTCTCCATGGGAGTAATGTCTCAAACTGTCTACGCTTTGATCGTTCCATGAAAGACCAGTAGTAGTTTCCGAAGCGCATCTGGAGGCATTCTGTAATCTGTGGACCTACAGAGTGTTGATGAAACACAGAAATTGCGTCGGCATTGAATACAATAAGTACCATGCGGACTTTTCTCCATTTGAGAATTGTCTCAAACTGTCTACACTTTGATCGATTCCAGGAAGACCAGTAGTAGTTTCCGAAGCAGATCTGGAGGCATGCTGTAATCTGTGGACCTACAGAGTGTTGATGAAACACAAAAACTGCATCGGCATTGAATACAATAAGTACCATTGGGACTTTTCTCAATGGGAGTAATGTCTCAAACTGTCTACGCTTTGATCGTTCCCTGGAAGACCAGTAGTAGTTTCCGAAGCACATCTGGAGGCATTTTGTTATCTTTGGACCTACAGAGTGTTGATGAAGCACAAAAATTGCATCGGCATTGAATACGATAAGTACCATGCGGAATTTTCTCCATGGGAGTAATGTCTCTATCTGTCTACGCTTTGATAGATTCCTGGAAGACCAGTAGTAGTTTCCGAAGCACATCTGGAGGCATTTTGTAATCTGTGGACCTACAGAGTGTTGATGAAACGCAAAAATTAAATCGGCATTGAATACAATAAGTAATATGCGGACTTTTCTCCATGGGAGTAATGTCTCAAACAGTCTACGATTTGATCGTTCCCTGAAAGATTAGTAGTAGTTTCCGAAGCACACCTGGAGGCATTCTGTAATCTGTGGACCTACAGAGTGTTGATGAAACACAAAAATTGCATCGGCATTAAATACAAGAAGTACCATGCGGACTTATCTCCATGGGAGAAATGTCTCAAACTGTAGTAGTTTAGGAACCAAATCTGGAGGCATTCTGTAATATATGGAGGTTCAGAGTGGTGATGAAACACAATTATAGCAACGTCATTTTATACAATAAGTACCATGCGGACTTTTCTCCATGGGAGTAATGAGTCAAACTGTCTACATTTTGATCGTTTCCTGGATGAACAGTAGTAGTTTCCGAAGCACATCTGGAAGCATTTTGTAATTTGTGGACCTACAGAGTGTTGATGAAACACAAAAATTGCATTCTCCATGGGAGAAATGTCTCAAACTGTCTACGCTTTCATCGATTCCAGGAAGACCAGAAGTAGTTTCCGAAGCACATCTGGAGGCATGCTGTAATCTGTGGACCTACAGGATGTTGATGAAACACAAAACTTGCATGGGCATTGAATACATTAAGTACCATGCAAACTTTTCTCCATGGGAGTAATGTCTCAAACTGTCTACGTTTCGATCGTTCAATAGAAGACCAGTAGTAATTTCCAAAGCACATCTGGGTGCATTCAGGAGTCTGTGGACCTACAGGATGTTGATGAAACACAAAAAATGCATCGGCATGAATACAATAAGTTCCTTGCGGACTTTTCTCCATGGGAGTAATGTATCAAACTGTCTACGATTTGATTTCTCCCTGGAAGTCCAGTAGTTGTTCCCGAAGCATATCTGGAGGCATTCTGTAATATATGGAGCTTCAGAGTGGTGATGAAACACAAAAAAAAAATAGCAATTGCATTGTATACAATAAGTCCCATGCGGACTTTTCTCCATGGGAGTAATGTCTCAAACTGTCTACGTTTTGATCGATTCCAGTAAGAACAGTAGTAGTTTCCGAAGCACATCTGGAGGCATTCTGTAATCTGTGGACCTACAGACTGTTGATGAAGCAGAAAAATTGCATCGGCATTGAATACAATAAGTACCATGCGGACTTTTCTCCTTGAGACAAATGTCTCAAACTGTCTACGCTTTGATCGTTCCCTGGAAGCCCAGTAGTAGTTTTCGAAGCACATCTGGAGGCATTTTGTAATTTGTGGACCTACAGATTGTTGATGAAACACAAAAATTGCATCGGCCCTGAATACAATAAGTACCATGCGGACTTTTCTCCATGGGAGTAATGTCTCAAACTGTCTGCGATTTGATCGCTCCCTGGAAGACTAGTAGTAGTTTCCGAAGGACATCGGGAGGCATTCTGTGATCTGTGGACCTACAGAGAGTTGATGAAACAGAAAAATTGCATCGGCATTGAATACAATAAGTACCATGCGGACTTTTCTCCATGGGGGTTATGTCTTAAACTGTCTACGCTTTGATCGTTCCATGGAAGACCAGTAGTAGTTTCCGAAGCACATCTGGAGGCATTTCGTAATATATGGAGCTACAGTGTGTTGATGAAGCACAAAAATTGCATCGGCATTGTATACAATAAGTACCATGCGGACTATTCTCCATGGGAGTAATGTCTCAAACAGTCTACGATTTGATCGTTCCCTGAAAGATTAGTAGTAGTTTCCGAAGCACACCTGGAGGCATTCTGTAATCTGTGGACCTACAGAGTGTTGATGAAACACAAAAATTGCATCGGCATTTAATACAATAAGTACCATGCGGACTTTTTTCCATGGGAGTAATGTCTCAAACTGTCTACGCTTTGATCGTTCCATGAAAGACCAGTAGTAGTTTCCGAAGCGCATCTGGAGGCATTCTGTAATCTGTAGACCTACAGAGTGTTGATGAAACACAGAAATTGTGTCGGCATTGATTACAATAAGTACCATGCAAACTTTTCTCCATGGGAGTAATGTCTCAAACTGTCTACGTTTCGATCGTTCAATAGAAGACCAGTAGTAATTTCCAAAGCACATCTGGGGGCATTCAGGAATCTGTGGACCTACAGGATGTTGATGAAACACAAAAAATGCATCGGCATGAATACAATAAGTTCCTTGCGGACTTTTCTCCATGGCAGTAATGTATCAAACTGTCTACGATTTGATCGCTCCCTGGAAGACCAGTAGTTGTTTCCGAAGCATATCTGGTGGCATTCTGTAATATATGGAGCTTCAGAGTGGTGATGAAACACAAAAATAGGAATTGCATTGTATACAATAAGCTCCATGCGGACTTTTCTCCATGGGAGTAATGTCTCAAACTGTCTACGTTTTGATCGATTCCAGTAAGAACAGTAGTAGTTTCCGAAGCACATCTGGAGGCATTCTGTAATCTGTGGACCTACAGAGTGTTGATGAAGCAGAAAAATTGCATCGGCATTGAATACAATAAGTACCATGCGGACTTTTCTCCTTGAGTTAATTGTCTCAAACTGTCTACGCTTTGATCGATTCCAGGAAGACCAGTAGTAGTTTCCGAAGCAGATCTGGAGGCATGCTGTAATCTGTGGACCTACAGAGTGTTGAAGAAACACAAAAATTGCATCGGCATTGAATACAATAAGTACCATGGGGACTTTTCTCAATGGGAGTAATGTCTCAAACTGTCTACGCTTTGATCGTTCCCTGGAAGACCAGTAGTAGTTTCCGTAGCACATCTGGAAGCATTCTGTAATCTATGGAGCTTCAGAGTGGTGATGAAACACAAAAATTGCATCGGCATTGAATACGATAACTACCATGCGGACTTTTCTCTATGGGAGTAATGTCTCAAACTGTCTACGTTTTGATCGTTCCCTGGAAGACCAGTAGTAGTTTCCGAAGCACATCTGGAGGCATTTTGTAATTTGTGGACGTACAGAGTGTTGATGAAACACAAAAATTGCATCGGCATTGAATACAATAAGTAATATGCGGACTTTCCTCCATGAGAGTAATGTCTCAAACTTACTACGGTTTCATCGATTCCAGAAAAACCTGTAGTAGTTTCTGAAGCACATCTGGAGGCATGCTGTAATCGGTGGACCTACAGAGTGTCGATGAAACACAAAAATTGCAACGGCATTAAATACAAATAGTGTCATGCGGACTTTTCTCCATGGGAGTAATGTCTCTATCGGGTACGCTTTGATAGATTCCTGGAAGACCAGTAGTAGTTTTCGAAGCACATCTGGAGGCATTCTGTAATATGTGGACCTACAGAGAGTTGATGAAACACAAAAATTGCATCGGCATTGCATACAATAAGTACCATGCGTAATTTTCTCTATTTGAGTAATGTCTCTATCTGTCTACGTTTTGATAGATTCCTGGAAGACCAGTAGTAGTTTCCGAAGGACATCTGGAGGCATTTTGTTATCTTTGGACCTACAGAGTGTTGATGAAGCACAAAAATTGCATCGGCATTAAATACAATAAATACCATGCGGACTTATCTCCATGGGAGAAATGTCTCAAACTGTAGTAGTTTAGGAACCAAATCTGGAGGCATTCAGTAATATATGGAGGTTCAGAGTGGTGATGAAACACAATTATAGCAACGTCATTTTATACAATAAGTACCATGCGGACTTTTCTCCATGGGAGTAATGACTCAAACTGTCTACATTTTGATCGTTTCCTGGATGAACAGTAGTAGTTTGCGAAGCACATCTGGAAGCATTTTGTAATTTGTGGACCTACAGAGTGTTGATGAAACACAAAAATTGCATTCTCCATGGGAGAAATGTCTCAAACTGTCTACGCTTTGATCGATTCCAGGAAGACCAGAAGTAGTTTCCGAAGCACATCTGGAGGCATGCTGTAATCTGTGGACCTACAGGATGTTGATGAAACACAAAACTTGCATCGGCAATGAATACAATAAGCACCATGCGGACTTTTGTCCACGGGAGTAATGTCTCAAACTGTCTGCGATTGATCGCTCCCTGGAAGACCAGTAGTAGTTTCCGAAGCACATCTGGAGACATCCTGTTATCTGTGGACCTACAGAGTGTTGATGAAGCACAAAAATTGCATCGGCATTGTATACAATAAGTACCATGCGGACTATTCTCCATGGGAGTAATGTGTCAAACAGTCTACGATTTGATCGTTCCCTGAAAGATTAGTAGTAGTTTCCGAAGCACACCTGGAGGCATTCTGTAATCTGTGGACCTACAGAGTGTTGATGAAACACAAAAATTGCATCGGCATTAAATACAATAAGTACAATGCGGACTTTTCTCCATGGGAGTAATGTCTCAAACTGTGTACGCATTGATCGATTCCAGGATGACCAGTAGTAGTTTCCGAAGCACATCTGGAGGCATGCTGTAATCTGTGGACCTACAGAGTGTTGATGAAACACAAAAATTGCATCGGCATTGAATACAATAAGTACCAATCAAACTTTTCTCCATGGGAGTAATGTCTCAAACTGACTACGTTTCGATCGTTCAATAGAAGACCAGTAGTAATTTCCAAAGCACATCTGGGGGCATTCAGGAATCTGTGGACCTACAGGATGTTGATGAAACACAAAAAATGCATCGGCATGAATACAATAAGTTCCTTGCGGACTTTTCTCCATGGGAGTAATGTATCAAACTGTCTACGATTTGATCGCTCCCAGGAAGACCTGTAGTTGTTTCCGAAGCATATCTGGAGGCATTCTGTAATATATGGAGCTTCAGAGTGGTGATGAAACACAAAAATAGCAATTGCATTGTATACAATATGTCCCATGCGGACTTTTCTCCATGGGAGTAATGTCTCAAACTGTCTACGTATTGATCGATTCCAGTAAGAACAGTAGTAGTTTCCGAAGCACATCTGGAGGCATTCTGTAATCTGTGGACCTACAGAGTGTTGATGAAACAGAAAAATTGCATCGGCATTGATAACAATAAGTACCATGCGGACTTTTCTCCTTGAGACAATTGTCTCAAACTGTCTACGCTTTGATCGTTCCCTGGAAGCCCAGTAGTAGTTTCCGAAGCACATCTGGAGGCATTTTGTAATTTGTGTACCTACAGATTGTTGATGAAACACAAAAATTGCATCGGCATTGAATACAATAAGTACCATGCGGACTTTTCTCCATGGGAGTAATGTCTCATACTGTCTGCGATTTGATCGCTCCCTGGAAGACTAGTAGTAGTTACCGAAGCACATCGGGAGGCATTCTGTGATCTGTGGACCTACAGAGAGTTGATGAAACTGAAAAATTGCATCGGCATTGAATACAATAAGTACCATGCGGACTTTTCTCCATGGGGGTTATGTCTTAAACTGTCTACGCTTTGATCGTTCCATGGAAGACCAGTAGTAGTTTCCGAAGCACATCTGGAGGCATTCCGTAATATATGGAGCTACAGAGTGTTGATGAAGCACAAAAATTGCATCTTCATTGTATACTATAAGTACCATGCGGACTACTCTCCATGGGAGTAATGTCTCAAACAGTCTACGATTTGATCGTTCCCTGAAAGACTAGTAGTAGTTTCCGAAGCACACCTGGAGGCATTCTGTAATCTGTGGACCTACAGAGTGTTGATGAAACACAAAAATTGCATCGGCATTAAATACAATAAGAACCATGCGGACTTTTCTCCATGGGAGTAATGTCTCAAACTGTCTACGCTTTGATCGTTCCATGAAAGACAAGTAGTAGTTTCCGAAGCGCATCTGGAGGCATTCTGTAATCTGTGGACCTACAGAGTGTTGATGAAACACAGAAATTGTGTCGGCATTGAATACAATAAGTACCATGCAAACTTTTCTCCATGGGAGTAATGTCTCAAACTGTCTACGTTTCGATCGTTCAATAGAAGACCAGTAGTATTTTCCAAAGCACATCTGGGGGCATTCAGGAATCTGTGGACCTACAGGATGTTGATGAAACACAAAAAATGCATCGGCATGAATACAATAAGTTCCTTGCGGACTTTACTCCATGGGAGTAATGTATCAAACTGTCTACGATTTGATCGCTCCCAGGAAGACCAGTAGTTGTTTCCGAAGCATATCTGGAGGCATTCTGTAATATATGGAGCTTCAGAGTGGTGATGAAACAGCAAAATAGCAATTGCATTGTATACAATAAGTTCCATGCGGACTTTTCTCCATGGGAGTAATGTCTCAAACTGTCTACGCTTTGATCGATTCCAGTAAGAACAGTAGTAGTTTCCGAAGCACATCTGGAGGCATTCTGTAATCTGTGGACCTACAGAGTGTTGATGAAGCAGAAAAATTGCATCGGCATTGAATACAATAAGTACCATGCGGACTTTTCTCCTTGAGACAATTGTCTCAAACTGCCTACGCTTTGATCGATTCCAGGAAGACCAGTAGTAGTTTCCGAAGCAGATATGGAGGCATTCTGTAATCTATGGACCTACAGAGTGTTGATGAAGCAGAAAAATTGCATCGGCATTGAATACAATAAGTACCATGCGGACTTTTCTCCTTGAGACAATTGTCTCAAACTGTCTACGCTTTGATCGATTCCAGGAAGACCAGTAGTAGTTTCCGAAGCACATCTGGAGGCATTTTGTAATTTGTGGACGTACAGAGTGTTGATGAAACACAAAAATTGCATCGGCATTGAATACAATAAGTAATATGCGGACTTTCCTCCATGAGAGTAATGTCTCAAACTTACTACGGTTTGATCGATTCCAGAAAAACCTGTAGTAGTTTCTGAAGCACATCTGGAGGCATGCTGTAATCGGTGGACCTACAGAGTGTCGATGAAACACAAAAATTGCAACGGCATTAAATACAAATAGTGTCATGCGGACTTTTCTCCATGGGAGTAATGTCTCTATCTGGGTACGCTTTGATAGATTCCTGGAAGACCAGTAGTAGTTTCCGAAGCACACCTGGAGGCATTCTGTAATCTGTGGACCTACAGAGTGTTGATGAAACACAAAAATTGCATCTTCATTGAATACAATAAGTACCATGCGGACTTTTCTCCATTTGAGAATTGTCTCAAACTGTCTACACTTTGATCGATTCCAGGAAGACCAGTAGTAGTTTCCGAAGCAGATCTGGAGGCATGCTGTAATCTGTGGACCTACAGAGTGTTGATGAAACACAAAAATTGCATCGGCATTGAGTACAATAAGTACCATTGGGACTTTTCTCAATGGGAGTAATGTCTCAAACTGTCTACGCTTTGATCGTTCCCTGGAAGACCAGTAGTAGTTTCCGAAGCACATCTGGAGGCATTTTGTTATCTTTGGACCTACAGAGTGTTGATGAAGCACAAAAATTGCATCGGCATTGAATACGATAAGTACCATGCGGAATTTCCTCCATGGGAGAAATGTCTCTATCTGTCTACGCTTTGATAGATTCCTGGAAGACCAGTAGTAGTTTCCGAAGCACATCTGGAGGCATTTTGTAATCTGTGGACCTACAGAGTGTTGATGAAACACAAAAATTGCATCAGCATTGAATACAATAAGTACCAAGCGAACATTTCTCCAAGGGAGTAATGTCTCAAACTGTCTACGCTTTGATCGTTCCCTGGAAGACCAGTAATAGTTTCCGAAGCACATCTGGAGGCATTCTGTAATCTTCGGAGCTTCAGAGTGGTGATGAAACACAAAAATAGCATCGGCATTGAAAACAATAAGTATCATGCAGACATTTCTCCATGGGAGTAATGTCTCAAACTGACTACATTTTGATCGTTTCCTGGAAGACCAGTAGTAATTTCCGAAGCACATCTGGAAGCATTTTGCAATTTGTGGACCTACAGAGCGTTGATGAAACACAAAAATTGCATCGGCATTGAATACAATAAATACCATGCGGAATTTTCTCCATGGGAGTAATGTCTCAAACTGTCTACGCTTTGATCGATTCCAGGAAGACCAGTAGTAGTTTCCGAAGCACATCTGGAGGCTTTCTGGAATCTGTGGACCTACATGATGTTGATGAAACACAAAAATTGCATCGGCATTGGATACAATAAGTTCCATGCGGACTTTTCTCCACGGGAGTAATGTCTCAAACTGTCTACGATTTGATCGCTCCCTGGAAGACCAGTAGTAGTTTCCGAAGCACATCTGGAGGCATCCTGTGATGTGTGGACCTACAGAGAGTTGATGAAACACAAAAATTGCATCGGCATTGAATACAATAAGTACCATGCGGACTTTTCTCCGTGGGAGTAATGTCTTAAAATGTCTACGTTTTAATCGTTCCATTTAAGACCAGTAGTAGTTTAGGAACCAAATCTGGAGGCATTCTGTAATATATGGAGGTTCAGAGTGGTGATGAAACACAATTATAGCAACGTAATTTTATACAATAAGTACCATGCGGACTTTTCTCCATGGGAGTAATGACTCAAACTGTCTACATTTTGATCGTTTCCTGGATGAACAGTAGTAGTTTCCGAAGCACATCTGGAAGCATTTTGTAATTTGTGGACCTACAGAGTGTTGATGAAACACAAAAATTGCATTCTCCATGGGAGAAATGTCTCAAACTGTCTACGCTTTGATCGATTCCAGGAAGACCAGAAGTAGTTTCCGAAGCACATCTGGAGGCATGCTGTAATCTGTGGACCTACAGAGTGTTGATGAACACAAAAATTGCATCGGCATTGAATACAATAAGTACCATTGTTACTTTTCTCAACGGGAGTAATGTCTCAAACTGTCTACGCTTTGATCGTTCCCTGGAAGACCAGTAGTAGTTTCCGAAGCACATCTGGAGGCATTTTGTTATCTTTGGACCTACAGAGTGTTGATGAAGCACAAAAATTGCATCGGCATTGAATACGATAAGTACCATGCGGAATTTTCTCCATGGGAGTAATGTCTCTATCTGTCTACGCTTTGATAGATTCCTGGAAGACCAGTAGTAGTTTCCGAAGCACATCTGGAGGCATTTTGTAATCTGTGGACCTACAGAGTGTTGATGAAACACAAAAATTAAATCGGCATTGAATACAATAAGTAATATGCGGACTTTTCTCCATGGGAGTAAAGTCTCAAACTGACTACGCTTTGATCGATTCCAGAAAAACCTGTAGTAGTTTCCGAAGCACATCTGGAGGCATGCTGTAATCTATGGAACTTCAGAGTGGTGATGAAACACAAAAATATCATCGGCATTGAATACAATAAGTATCATGCAGACTTTTCTCCATGGGAGTAATGTCTCAAACTGACTACATTTTGATCGTTTCCTGGAAGACCAGTAGTAATTTCCGAAGCACATCTGGAGGCATTTTGTTATCTTTGGACCTACAGAGTGTTGATGAAGCACAAAAATTGCATCGGCATGGAATACGATAAGTACCATGCGGAATTTCCTCCATGGGAGTAATGTCTCTATCTGTCTACGCTTTGATAGATTCCTGGAAGACCAGTAATAGTTTCCGAAGCACATCTGGAGGCATTCTGTAATCTTCGGAGCTTCAGAGTGGTGATGAAACACAAAAATAGCATCTTCATTGAATACAATAAGTACAATGCGACCTTTTCTCCATGGGAGAAATGTCTCAAACTGACTACATTTTGATCGTTTCCTGGTAGACCAGTAGTAGTTTCCGAAGCACATCTGGAGGCATTCTGTAATCTATGGAACTTCAGAGTGGTGATGAAACACAAAAATAGCATCAGCATTGAAAACAATAAGTATCATGCAGACTTTTCTCCATGGGAGTAATGTCTCAAACTGACTACATTTTGATCGTTTCCTGGAAGACCAGTAGTAATTTCCGAAGCACATCTGGAAGCATTTTGCAATTTGTGGACCTACAGAGCGTTGATGAAACACAAAAATTGCATCGGCATTCAATACAATAAATACCATGCGGAATTTTCTCCATGGGAGTAATGTCTCAAACTGTCTACGCTTTGATCGATTCCAGGAAGACCAGTAGTAGTTTCCGAAGCACATCTGGAGGCTTTCTGGAATCTGTGGACCTACATGATGTTGATGAAACACAAAAATTGCATCGGCATTCTATACAATAAGTTCCATGCGGACTTTTCTCCACGGGAGTAATGTCTCAAACTGTCTACGATTTGATCGCTCCCTGGAAGACCAGTAGTAGTTTCCGAAGCACATCAGGAGGCATCCTGCGATGTGTGGACCTACAGAGAGTTGATGAAACACAAAAATTGCATCGGCATTGAATACAATAAGTACCATGCGGACTTTTCTCCGTGGGAGTAATGTCTTAAAATGTCTACGTTTTAATCGTTCCATTTAAGACCAGTAGTAGTTTAGGAACCAAATCTGGAGGCATTCTGTAATATATGGAGGTTCAGAGTGGTGATGAAACACAATTATAGCAACGTAATTTTATACAATAAGTACCATGCGGACTTTTCTCCATGGGAGTAATGACTCAAACTGTCTACATTTTGATCGTTTCCTGGATGAACAGTAGTAGTTTCCGAAGCACATCTGGAAGCATTTTGTAATTTGTGGACCTACAGAGTGTTGATGAAACACAAAAATTGCATTCTCCATGGGAGAAATGTCTCAAACTGTCTACGCTTTGATCGATTCCAGGAAGACCAGAAGTAGTTTCCGAAGCACATCTGGAGGCATGCTGTAATCTGTGGACCTACAGAGTGTTGATGAAACACAAAAATTGCATCGGCATTGAATACAATAAGTACCATTGTTACTTTTCTCAATGGGAGTAATGTCTCAAACTGTCTACGCTATGATCGTTCCCTGGAAGACCAGTAGTAGTTTCCGAAGCACATGTGGAGGCATTTTGTTATCTTTGGACCTACAGAGTGTTGATGAAGCACAAAAATTGCATCGGCATTGAATACGATAAGTACCATGCGGAATTTTCTCCATGGGAGTAATGTCTCTATCTGTCTACGCTTTGATAGATTCCTGGAAGACCAGTAGTAGTTTCCGAAGCACATCTGGAGGCATTTTGTAATCTGTGGACCTACAGAGTGTTGATGAAACACAAAAATTAAATCGGCATTGAATACAATAAGTAATATGCGGACTTTTCTCCATGGGAGTAAAGTCTCAAACTGACTACGCTTTGATCGATTCCAGAAAAACCTGTAGTAGTTTCCGAAGCACATCTGGAGGCATGCTGTAATCTATGGAACTTCAGAGTGGTGATGAAACACAAAAATAGCATCGGCATTGAATACAATAAGTATCATGCAGACATTTCTCCATGGGAGTAATGTCTCAAACTGACTACATTTTGATCGTTTCCTGGAAGACCAGTAGTAATTTCCGAAGCACATCTGGAAGCATTTTGCAATTTGTGGACCTACAGAGCGTTGATGAAACACAAAAATTGCATCGGCATTGAATACAATAAATACCATGCGGAATTTTCTCCATGGGAGTAATGTCTCAAACTGTCTACGCTTTGATCGATTCCAGGAAGACCAGTAGTAGTTTCCGAAGCACATCTGGAGGCTTTCTGGAATCTGTGGACCTACATGATGTTGATGAAACACAAAAATTGCATCGGCATTGGATACAATAAGTTCCATGCGGACTTTTCTCCACGGGAGTAATGTCTCAAACTGTCTACGATTTGATCGCTCCCTGGAAGACCAGTAGTAGTTTCCGAAGCACATCTGGAGGCATCCTGTGATGTGTGGACCTACAGAGTGTTGATGAAACACAAAAATTGCATCGGCATTGAATACAATAAGTACCATGCGGACTTTTCTCCATGGGAGTAATGTCTTAAAATGTCTACGTTTTAATCGTTCCATTTAAGACCAGTAGTAGTTTAGGAACCAAATCTGGAGGCATTCTGTAATATATGGAGGTTCAGAGTGGTGATGAAACACAATTATAGCAACGTCATTTTATACAATAAGTACCATGCCGACTTTTCTCCATGGGAGTAATGACTCAAACTGTCTACATTTTGATCGTTTCCTGGATGAACAGTAGTAGTTTCCGAAGCACATCTGGAAGCATTTTGTAATTTGTGGACCTACAGAGTGTTGATGAAACACAAAAATTGCATTCTCCATGGGAGAAATGTCTCAAACTGTCTACGCTTTGATCGATTCCAGGAAGACCAGAAGTAGTTTCCGAAGCACATCTGGAGGCATGCTGTAATCTGTGGACCTACAGAGTGTTGATGAAACACAAAAATTGCATCGGCATTGAATACAATAAGTACCATTGGGACTTTTCTCAATGGGAGTAATGTCTCAAACTGTCTACGCTTTGATCGTTCCCTGGAAGACCAGTAGTAGTTTCCGTAGCACATCTGGAAGCATTCTGTAATCTATGGAGCTTCAGAGTGGTGAATAAACACAAAAATTGCATCGGCATTGAATACGATATCTACCATGCGGACTTTTCTCTATGGGAGTAATGTCTCAAACTGTCTACGTTTTGATCGTTCCCTGGAAGACCAGTAGTAGTATCCGAAGCACATCTGGAGGCATTTTGTAATTTGTGGACGTACAGAGTGTTGATGAAACACAAAAATTGCATCGGCATTGAATACAATAAGTAATATGCGGACTTTCCTCCATGAGAGTAATGTCTCAAACTTACTACGGTTTGATCGATTCCAGAAAAACCTGTAGTAGTTTCTGAAGCACATCTGGAGGCATGCTGTAATCGGTGGACCTACAGAGTGTCGATGAAACACAAAAATTGCAATGGCATTAAATACAAATAGTGTCATGCGAACTTTTCTCCATGGGAGTAATGTCTCTATCTGGGTACGCTTTGATAGATTCCTGGAAGACCAGTAGTAGTTTCCGAAGCACACCTGGAGGCATTCTGTAATCTGTGGACCTACAGAGTGTTGATGAAACACAAAAATTGCATCTTCATTGAATACAATAAGTACCATGCGGACTTTTCTCCATTTGAGAATTGTCTCAAACTGTCTACACTTTGATCGATTCCAGGAAGACCAGTAGTAGTTTCCGAAGCAGATCTGGAGGCATGCTGTAATCTGTGGACCTACAGAGTGTTGATGAAACACAAAAATTGCATCGGCATTGAATACAATAAGTACCATTGGGACTTTTCTCAATGGGAGTAATGTCTCAAACTGTCTACGCTTTGATCTTTCCCTGGAAGACCAGTAGTAGTTTCCGAAGCACATCTGGAGGCATTTTGTTATCTTTGGACCTACAGAGTGTTGATGAAGTACAAAAATTGCATCGGCATTGAATACGATAAGTACCATGCGGAATTTTCTCCATGGGAGTAATGTCTCTATCTGTCTACGCTTTGATAGATTCCTGGAAGACCAGTAGTAGTTTCCGAAGCACATCTGGAGGCATTTTGTAATCTGTGGACCTACAGAGTGTTGATGAAACACAAAAATTAAATCGGCATTGAATACAATAAGTAATATGCGGACTTTTCTCCATGGGAGTAAAGTCTCAAACTGACTACGCTTTGATCGATTCCAGAAAAACCTGTAGTAGTTTCCGAAGCACATCTGGAGGCATTCTGTAATCTATGGAACTTCAGAGTGGTGATGAAACACAAAAATAGCATCGGCATTGAATACAATAAGTATCATGCAGACTTATCTCCATGGGAGTAATGTCTCAAACTGACTACATTTTGATCGTTTCCTGGAAGACCAGTAGTAATTTCCGAAGCACATCTGGAAGCATTTTGCAATTTGTGGACCTACAGAGCGTTGATGAAACACAAAAATTGCATCGGCATTGAATACAATAAATACCATGCGGAATTTTCTCCATGGGAGTAATGTCTCAAACTGTCTACGCTTTGATCGATTCCAGGAAGACCAGTAGTAGTTTCCGAAGCACATCCGGAGGCTTTCTGGAATCTGTGGACCTACATGATGTTGATGAAACACAAAAATTGCATCGGCATTGGATACAATAAGTTCCATGCGGACTTTTCTCCACGGGAGTAATGTCTCAAACTGTCTACGATTTGATCGTTCCCTGGAAGACCAGTAGTAGTTTCTGAAGCACATCTGGAGGCATCCTGTGATGTGTGGACCTACAGAGAGTTGATGAAACACAAAAATTGCATCGGCATTGAATACAATAAGTACCATGCGGACTTTTCTCCATGGGAGTAATGTCTTAAAATGTCTACGTTATAATCGTTCCATTTAAGACCAGTAGTAGTTTAGGAACCAAATCTGGAGGCATTCTGTAATATATGGAGGTTCAGGGTGGTGATGAAACACAATTATAGCAACGTAATTTTATACAATAAGTACTATGCGGACTTTTCTCCATGGGAGTAATGACTCAAACTGTCTACATTTTGATCGTTTCCAGGATGAACAGTAGTAGTTTCCGAAGCACATCTGGAAGCATTTTGTAATTTGTGGACCTACAGAGTGTTGATGAAACACAAAAATTGCATTCTCCATGGGAGAAATGTCTCAAACTGTCTACGCTTTGATCGATTCCAGGAAGACCAGAAGTAGTTTCCGAAGCACATCTGGAGGCATGCTGTAATCTGTGGACCTACAGAGTGTTGATGAAACACAAAAATTGCATCGGCATTGAATACAATAAGTACCATTGGGACTTTTCTCAATGGGAGTAATGTCTCAAACTGTCTACGCTTTGATCGTTCCCTGGAAGACCAGTAGTAGTTTCCGAAGCACATCTGGAGGCATTTTGTTATCTTTGGACCTACAGAGTGTTGATGAAGCACAAAAATTGCATCGGCATTGAATACGATAAGTACCATGCGGAATTTTCTCCATGGGAGTAATGTCTCTATCTGTCTACGCTTTGATAGATTCCTGGAAGACCAGTAGTAGTTTCCGAAGCACATCTGGAGGCATTTTGTAATCTGTGGACCTACAGAGTGTTGATGAAACACAAAAATTAAATCGGCATTGAATACAATAAGTAATATGCGGACTTTTCTCCATGGGAGTAAAGTCTCAAACTGACTACGCTTTGATCGATTCCAGAAAAACCTGTAGTAGTTTCCGAAGCACATCTGGAGGCATGCTGTAATCTGTGGACCTACAGAGTGTTGATGAAACACAAAAATTGCATCAGCATTGAATACAATAAGTACCAAGCGAACATTTCTCCAAGGGAGTAATGTCTCAAACTGTCTACGCTTTGATCGTTCCCTGGAAGACCAGTAATAGTTTCCGAAGCACATCTGGAGGCATTCTGTAATCTTCGGAGCATCAGAGTGGTGATGAAACACAAAAATAGCATCTTCATTGAATACAATAAGTACAATGCGGCCTTTTCTCCATGGGAGAAATGTCTCAAACTGACTACATTTTGATCGTTTCCTGGGAGACCAGTAGTAGTTTCCGAAGCACATCTGGAGGCATTCTGTAATCTATGGAACTTCAGAGTGGTGATGAAACACAAAAATAGCATCGGCATTGAATACAATAAGTACCATGCAGACTTTTCTCCATGGGAGTAATGTCTCAAACTGACTACATTTTGATCGTTTCCTGGAAGACCAGTAGTAATTTCCGAAGCACATCTGGAAGCATTTTGCAATTTGTGGACCTACAGAGCGTTGATGAAACACAAAAATTTCATCGGCATTGAATACAATAAATACCATGCGGAATTTTCTCCATGGGAGTAATGTCTCAAACTGTCTACGCTTTGATCGATTCCAGGAAGACCAGTAGTAGTTTCCGAAGCACATCTGGAGGCTTTCTGGAATCTGTGGACCTACATGATGTTGATGAAACACAAAAATTGCATCGGCATTAAATACAATAAGTACCATGCGGACTTTTCTCCATGGGAGTAATGTCTTAAAATGTCTACGTTTTAATCGTTCCATTTAAGTCCAGTAGTAGTTTAGGAACCAAATCTGGAGGCATTCTGTAATATATGGAGGTTCAGAGTGGTGATGAAACACAATTATAGCAACGTCATTTTATACAATAAGTACCATGCGGACTTTTCTCCATGGGAGTAATGACTCAAACTGTCTACATTTTGATCGTTTCCTGGATGAACAGTAGTAGTTTCCGAATCACATCTGGAAGCATTTTGTAATTTGTGGACCTACAGAGTGTTGATGAAACACAAAAATTGCATTCTCCATGGGAGAAATGTCTCAAACTGTCTACGCTTTGATGGATTCCAGGAAGACCAGAAGTAGTTTCTGAAGCACATCTGGAGGCATGCTGTAATCTGTGGACCTACAGGATGTTGATGAAACACAAAACTTGCATCGGCAATGAATACAATAAGCACCATGCGGACTTTTGTCCACGGTAGTAATGTCTCAAACTGTCTGCGATTTGATCGCTCCCTGGAAGACCAGTAGTAGTTTCCGAAGCACATCTGGAGGCATTCTGTGATCTGTGGACCTACAGAGAGTTGATGAAACAGAAAAATTGCATCGGCATTGAATACAATAAGTACCATGCGGACTTTTCTCCATGGGGGTTATGTCTTAAACTGTCTACGCTTTGATCGTTCCATGGAAGACCAGTAGTAGTTTCCGAAGCACATCTGGAGGCATTCCGTAATGTATGGACCTACAGAGTGTTGATGAAGCACAAAAATTGCATCGGCATTGTATACAATAAGTACCATGCGGACTATTCTCCATGGGAGTAATGTCTCAAACAGTCTACGATTTGATCGTTCCCTGAAAGATTAGTAGTAGTTTCCGAAGCACACCTGGAGGCATTCTGTAATCTGTGGACCTACAGAGTGTTGATGAAACACAAAAATAGCATCGGTATTGAATACAAAAATTACCATGCGGACTTTTCTCCATGGGAGTAATGTCTCAAACTGACTACATTTTGATCGTTTCCTGGAAGACCAGTAGTAATTTCCGAAGCACATCTGGAAGCATTTTGCAATTTGTGGACCTACAGAGCGTTGATGAAACACAAAAATTGCATCGGCATTGAATACAGTAAATACCATGCGGAATTTTCTCCATATGAGTAATGTCTCAAACTGTCTACGCTTTGATCGATTCCAGGAAGACCAGTAGTAGTTTCCGAAGCACATCTGGAGGCTTTCTGGAATCTGTGGACCTACAGAGTGTTGATGAAACAGAAAAATTGCATCGGCATTAAATACAATAAGTACCATGCGGACTTTTCTCCATGGGAGTAATGTCTCAAACTGTCTACGTTTCGATCGTTCAATAGAAGACCAGTAGTAATTTTCAAAGCACATCTGGGGGCATTCAGGAATCTGTGGACCTACAGGATGTTGATGAAACACAGAAAATGCATCGGCATGAATACAATAAGTTCCTTGCGGACTTTTCTCCGGGGGAGTAATGTATCAAACTGTCTACGATTTGATCGCTCCCTGGAAGACCAGTAGTTGTTTCCGAAGCATATCTGGGGGCAATCTGTAATATATGGAGCTTCAGAGTGGTGATGAAACACAAAAATAGCAATTGTATTGTATACAATAAGTTCCATGCGGACTTTTCTCCATGGGAGTAATGTCTCAAACTGTCTACGTTTTGATCGATTCCAGTAAGAACAGTAGTAGTTTCCGAAGCACATCTGGAGGCATTTTGTAATCTGTGGACCTACAGAGTGTTGATGAAACAGAAAAATTGCATCGGCATTGAATACAATAAGTACCATGCTTACTTTTCTCCTTGAGACAATTGTCTCAAACTGTCTACGGTTTGATCGTTCCCTGGAAGCCCAGTAGTAGTTTCCGAAGCACATCTGGAGGCATTTTGTAATTTGTGGACCTACAGATTGTTGATGAAACACAAAAATTGCATCGGAATTGAATACAATAAGTACCATGCGGACTTTTCTCCATGGGAGTAATGTCTCAAACTGTGTACGCTTTGATCGATTCCAGGAAGACCAGTAGTAGTTTCCGAAGTACATCTGGAGGCTTGCTGTAATCTGTGGACGTACAGAGTGTTGATGAAACACAAAAATTGCATCGGCATTGAATGCAATAAGTACCATGCGAACTTTTCTCCATTGGAGTAATGTCTCAAACTGTCTACGCTTTGATCGTTCCCTGGAAGACCAGTAGTAGTTTCCGAAGCACATCTGGAGGCGTTCTGTAATCTATGGAGCTTCAGAGAGGTGATGAAACACAAAGATAGCATCGGCATTGAATACAATAAGTACCATGCGGACTTTTCTCCATGGGAGTATTGTTTCAAACTGTCTACGTTTTGATCGTTCCCTGGAAGACCAGTAGTAGTTTCCGAAGCACATCTGGAAGCATTTTGTAATTTGTGGACCTACAGAGTGTAGATGAAACACAAAAATTGAATCGGCAGTGAATACAATAAGTACCATGCGGACTTTTCTCCATGGGAGAAATGTCTCAAACTGTCTACGCTTTGATCGATTCCAGGAAGACCAGTAGTAGTTTCCGAAGCACATCTGGAGGCATGCCGTAATCTTTGGACCTACACAGTGTTGATGAAACTAAAAAATTGCATCGGCATTGAATACAATAAGTACCATGCGGTGTTTTCTCCATTGGAGTAATGTCTCAAACTGTCTACGCTTTGATCGTTCCCTGGAAGACCAGTAGTAGTTTCCGAAGCACATCTGGAGGCATTCTGTAATCTTCGGAGCTTCAGAGTGGTGATGAAACACAAAAATAGCATCTTCATTGAATACAATAAGTACAATGCGGCCTTTTCTCCATGGGAGAAATGTCTCAAACTGACTACATTTTGATCGTTTCCTGGAAGACCAGTAGTAGTTTCCGAAGCACATCTGGAGGCATTCTGTAATCTATGGAACTTCAGAGTGGTGATGAAACACAAAAATAGCATCGGTATTGAATACAAAAATTACCATGCGGACTTTTCTCCATGGGAGTAATGTCTCAAACTGACTACATTTTGATCGTTTCCTGGAAGACCAGTAGTAATTTCCGAAGCACATCTGGAAGCATTTTGCAATTTGTGGACCTACAGAGCGTTGATGAAACACAAAAATTGCATCGGCATTGAATACAGTAAATACCATGCGGAATTTTCTCCATATGAGTAATGTCTCAAACTGTCTACGCTTTGATCGATTCCAGGAAGACCAGTAGTAGTTTCCGAAGCACATCTGGAGGCTTTCTGGAATCTGTGGACCTACATGATGTTGATGAAACACAAAAAATGCATCGGCATTGGATACAATAAGTTCCATGCGGACTTTTCTCCACGGGAGTAATGTCTCAAACTGTCTACGACTTGATCGCTCCCTGGAAGACCAGTAGTAGCTTCCGAAGCACATCTGGGGGCATCCTGTGTTGTGTTGACCTACAGAGAGTTGATGAAACACAAAAATTGCATCGGCATTGAATACAATAAGTACCATGCGGACTTTTCTCCATGGGAGTAATGTCTTAAAATGTCTACGTTTCAATCGTTCCATTTAAGACCAGTAGTAGTTTAGGAACCAAATCTGGAGGCATTCTGTAATATATGGTGGTTCAGAGTGGTGATGAAACACAATTATAGCGACGTCATTTTATACAATAAGTACCATGCGGACTTTTCTCCATGGGAGTAATGTCTCAAACTGTCTACATTTTGATCGTTTCCTAGATGAACAGTAGTAGTTTCCGAAGCACATCTGGAAGCATTTCGTAATTTGTGGACCTACAGAGTGTTGATGAAACACAAAAATTGCATCGGCATTGAGTACAATAAGTACCATGCGGACTTATCTCCATGGGAGAAATGTCTCAAACTATCTACGATTTGATCGATTCCAGGAAGACCAGTAGTAGTTTCCGAAGCACATCTGGAGGCATGCTGTAATCTGTGGACCTACAGGATGTTGATGAAACACAAAACTTGCATCGGCAATGAATACAATAAGCACCATGCGGACTTCTGTCCACGGGAGTAATGTCTCAAACTGTCTGCGATTTGATCGCTCCGTGGAAGACTAGTAGTAGTTTTCGAAGCACATATGGATTCATTCTGTGATCTGTGGACCTACAGAGAGTTGATGAAACAGAAAAATTGCATCGGCATTGAATGCAATAAGTACCATGCGGACTTTTCTCCATGGGGGTTATGTCTTAAACTGTCTACGGTTTGATCGTTCCATGGAATACCAGTAGTAGTTTCCGAAGCACATCTGGAGGCATTCCGTAATATATGGACCTACAGAGTGTTGATGAAGCACAAAAATTGCATCGGCATTGTATACAATAAGTACCATGCGGACTTTTCTCCATGGGAGTAATGTCTCAAACTGTCTACGCTTTGATCGTTCCATGAATGACCAGTAGTAATTTCCGAAGCACATCTGGAAGCATTTTGCAATTTGTGGACCTACAGAGCGTTGATGAAACACAAAAATTGCATCGGCATTGAATACAATAAATACCATGCGGAATTTTCTCCATGGGAGTAATGTCTCAAACTGTCTACGCTTTGATCGATTCCAGGAAGACCAGTAGTAGTTTCCGAAGCACATCTGGAGGCTTTCTGGAATCTGTGGACCTACATGATGTTGAAGAAACACAGAAATTGCATCGGCATTGGATACAATAAGTTCCATGCGGACTTTTCTCCACGGGAGTAATGTCTCAAACTGTCTACGACTTGATCGCTCCCTGGAAGACCAGTAGTAGTTTCCGAAGCACATCTGGGGGCATCCTGTGATGTGTGGACCTACAGAGAGTTGATGAAACACAAAAATTGCATCGGCATTGAATACAATAAGTACCATGCGGACTTTTCTCCATAGGAGTAATGTCTTAAAATGTCTACGTTTTAATCGTTCCATTTAAGACCAGTAGTAGTTTAGGAACCAAATCTGGAGGCATTCTGTAATATATGGAGGTTAAGAGTGGTGATGAAACACAATTATAGCAACGTCATTTTATACAATAAGTACCATGCGGACTTTTCTCCATGGGAGTAATGTCTCAAACTGTCTACATTTTGATCGTTTCCTGGATGAACAGTAGTAGTTTCCGAAGCACATCTGGAAGCATTTTGTAATTTGTGGACCTACAGAGTGTTGATGAAACACAAAAATTGCATCGGAATTGAATACAATAAGTACCATGCGGACTTTTCTCCATGGGAGTAATGTCTCAAACTGTGTACGCTTTGATCGATTCCAGGAAGACCAGTAGTAGTTTCCGAAGTACATCTGGAGGCTTGCTGTAAACTGTGGACGTACAGAGTGTTGATTAAACACGAAAATTGCATCGGCATTGAATGCAATAAGTACCATGCGAACTTTTATCCATTGGAGTAATGTCTCAAACTGTCTACGCTTTGATCGTTCCCTGGAAGACCAGTAGTAGTTTCCGAAGCACATCTGGAGGCGTTCTGTAATCTATGGAGCTTCAGAGAGGTGATGAAACACAAAGATAGCATCGGCATTGAATACAATAAGTACCATGCGGACTTTTCTCCATGGGAGTATTGTTTCAAAGTGTCTACGTTTTGATCGTTCCCTGGAAGACCAGTAGTAGTTTCCGAAGCACATCTGGAGGCATTTTGTAATTTGTGGACCTACAGAGTGTAGATGAAACACAAAAATTGCATCGGCAGTGAATACAATAAGTACCATTCGGACTTTTCTCCATGGGAGAAATGTCTCAAACTGTCTACGCTTTGATCGATTCCAGGAAGACCAGTAGTTGTTTCCGATGCACATCTGGAGGCATGCCGTAGTCTTTGGACCTACACAGTGTTGATGAAACTAAAAAATTGGATCGGCATTGAATACAATAAGTACCATGCGGTGTTTTCTCCATTGGAGTAATGTCTCAAACTGTCTACGCTTTGTTCGTTCCCTGGAAGACCAGTAGTAGTTTCCGAAGCACATATGGAGGCATTCTGTAATCTATGGAACTTCAGAGTGGTGATGAAACACAAAAATAGCATCGGCATTGAATACAATAAGTACCATGCGGACTTTTCTCCATGGGAGTAATGTCTCAAACTGACTACATTTTGATCGTTTCCTGGAAGACCAGTAGTAGTTTCCGAAGCACATCTGGAAGCATTTTGTAATTTGTGGACCTACAGAGCGTTGATGAAACACAAAAATTGCATCGGCATTGAATACAATAAATACCATGCGGAATTTTCTCCATGGGAGTAATGTCTCAAACTGTCTACGCTTTGATCGATTCCAGGAAGACCAGTAGTAGTTTCCGAAGCACATCTGGAGGCATGCTGTAATCTGTGGACGTACAGAGTGTTGATGAAACACAAAAATTGCATCAGCATTGAATACAATAAGTACCAAGCGAACATTTCTCCAAGAGAGTAATGTCTCAAACTGTCTACGCTTTGATCGTTCCCTGGAAGACCAGTAATAGTTTCCGAAGCACATCTGGAGGCATTCTGTAATCTTCGGAGCTTCAGAGTGGTGATGAAACACAAAAATAGCATCTTCATTGAATACAATAAGTACAATGCGGCCTTTTCTCCATGGGAGAAATGTCTCAAACTGACTACATTTTGATCGTTTCCTGGAAGACCAGTAGTAGTTTCCGAAGCACATCTGGAGGCATTCTGTAATCTATGGAACTTCAGATTGGTGATGAAACATAAAAATAGCATCGGCATTGAATACAAAAAGTACCATGCGGACTTTTCTCCATGGGAGTAATGTCTCAAACTGACTACATTTTGATCGTTTCCTGGAAGACCAGTAGTAATTTTCGAAGCACATCTGGAAGCATTTTGCAATTTGTTTACCTACAGAGCGTTGATGAAACACAAAAATTGCATCGGCATTGAATACAGTAAATACCATGCGGAATTTTCTCCATATGAGCAATGTCTCAAACTGTCTACGCTTTGATCGATTCCAGGAAGACCAGTAGTAGTTTCCGAAGCACATCTGGAGGCTTTCTGGAATCTGTGGACCTACATGATGTTGATGAAACACAAAAAATGCATCGGCATTGGATACAATAAGTTCCATGCGGACTTTTCTCCACGGGAGTAATGTCTCAAACTGTCTACGACTTGATCGCTCCCTGGAAGACCAGTAGTAGCTTCCGAAGCACATCTGGGGGCATCCTGTGATGTGTGGACCTACAGAGAGTTGATGAAACACAAAAATTGCACCGGCATTGAATACAATAAGTACCATGCGGACTTTTCTCCATGGGAGTAATGTCTTAAAATGTCTACGTTTTAATCGTTCCATTTAAGACCAGTAGTAGTTTAGGAACCAAATCTGGAGGCATTCTGTAATATATGGTGGTTCAGAGTGGTGATGAAACACAATTATAGCGACGTCATTTTATACAATAAGTACCATGCGGACTTTTCTCCATGGGAGTAATGTCTCAAACTGTCTACATTTTGATCGTTTCCTAGATGAACAGTAGTAGTTTCCGAAGCACATCTGGAAGCATTTTGTAATTTGTGGACCTACAGAGTGTTGATGAAACACAAAAATTGCATCGGCATTGAGTACAATAAGTACCATGCGGACTTATCTCCATGGGAGAAATGTCTCAAACTGTCTACGCTTTGATCGATTCCAGGAAGACCAGTAGTAGTTTCCGAAGCACATCTGGAGGCATGCTGTAATCTGTGGACCTACAGGATGTTGATGAAACACAAAACTTGCATCGGCAATGAATACAATAAGCACCATGCGGACTTTTGTCCACGGGAGTAATGTCTCAAACTGTCTACGCTTTGATCGTTCCATGAAAGACCAGTAGTAATTTCCGAAGCACATCTGGAAGCATTTTGCAATTTGTGGACCTACAGAGCGTTGATGAAACACAAAAATTGCATCGGCATTGAATACAATAAATACCATGCGGAATTTTCTCCATGGGAGTAATGTCTCAAACTGTCTACGCTTTGATCGATTCCAGGAAGACCAGTAGTAGTTTCCGAAGCACATCTGGAGGCTTTCTGGAATCTGTGGACCTACATGATGTTGATGAAACACAGAAATTGCATCGGTATTGGATACAATAAGTTCCATGCGGACTTTTCTCCACGGGAGTAATGTCTCAAACTGTCTACGACTTTATCGCTCCCTGGAAGACCAGTAGTAGTTTCCGAAGCACATCTGGGGGCATCCTGTGATGTGTGGACCTACAGAGAGTTGATGAAACACAAAAATTGCATCGGCATTGAATACAATAAGTACCATGCGGACTTTTCTCCATGGGAGTATTATTTCAAACTGTCTACGTTTTGATCGTTCTCTGGAAGACCAGTAGTAGTTTCCGAAGCACATCTGGAGGCATTTTGTAATTTGTGGACCTACAGAGTGTAGATGAAACACAAAAATTGCATCGGCAGTGAATACAATAAGTACCATGCGGACTTTTCTCCATGGGAGAAATGTCTCAAACTGTCTACGCTTTGATCGATTCCAGGAAGACCAGTAGTTGTTTCCGAAGCACATCTGGAGGCATGCCGTAGTCTTTGGACCTACACAGTGTTGATGAAACTAAAAAATTGGATCGGCATTGAATACAATAAGTACCATGCGGTGTTTTCTCCATTGGAGTAATGTCTCAAACTGTCTACGCTTTGTTCGTTCCCTGGAAGACCAGTAGTAGTTTCCGAAGCACATCTGGAGGCATTCTGTAATCTATGGAACTTCAGAGTGGTGATGAAACACAAAAATAGCATCGGCATTGAATACAATAAGTACCATGCGGACTTTTCTCCATGGGAGTAATGTCTCAAACTGACTACATTTTGATCGTTTCCTGGAAGACCAGTAGTAGTTTCCGAAGCACATCTGGAAGCATTTTGTAATTTGTGGACCTACAGAGCGTTGATGAAACACAAAAATTGGATCGGCATTGAATACAATAAATACCATGCGGAATTTTCTCCATGGGAGTAATGTCTCAAACTGTCTACGCTTTGATCGATTCCAGGAAGACCAGTAGTAGTTTCCGAAGCACATCTGGAGGCATGCTGTAATCTGTGGAAGTACAGAGTGTTGATGAAACAAAAAATTGCATCAGCATTGAATACAATAAGTACCAAGCGAACATTTCTCCAAGAGAGTAATGTCTCAAACTGTCTACGTTTTTAATCGTTCCCTGGAAGACCAGTAATAGTTTCCGAAGCACATCTGGAGGCATTCTGTAATCTTCGGAGCTTCAGAGTGGTGATGAAACACAAAAATAGCATCTTCATTGAATACAATAAGTACAATGCGGCCTTTTCTCCATGGGAGAAATGTCTCAAACTGACTACATTTTGATCGTTTCCTGGAAGACCAGTAGTAGTTTCCGAAGCACATCTGGAGGCATACTGTAATCTATGGAACTTCAGAGTGGTGATGAAACACAAAAATAGCATCGGCATTGAATACAAAAAGTACCATGCGGACTTTTCTCCATGGGAGTAATGTCTCAAACTGACTACATTTTGATCGTTTCCTGGAAGACCAGTAGTAATTTTCGAAGCACATCTGGAAGCATTTTGCAATTTGTGGACCTACTGAGCGTTGATGAAACACAAAAATTGCATCGGCATTGAATACAGTAAATACCATGCGGAATTTTCTCCATATGAGTAATGTCTCAAACTGTCTACGCTTTGATCGATTCCAGGAAGACCAGTAGTAGTTTCCGAAGCACATCTGGAGGCTTTCTGGAATCTGTGGACCTACATGATGTTGATGAAACACAAAAAATGCATCGGCATTGGATACAATAAGTTCCATGCGGACTTTTCTCCACGGGAGTAATGTCTCAAACTGTCTACGACTTGATCGCTCCCTGGAAGACCAGTAGTAGCTTCCGAAGCACATCTGGGGGCATCCTGTGATGTGTGGACCTACAGAGAGTTGATGAAACACAAAAATTGCATCGGCATTGAATACAATAAGTACCATGCGGACTTTTCTCCATGGGAGTAATGTCTTAAAATGTCTACGTTTTAATCGTTCCATTTAAGACCAGTAGTAGTTTAGGAACCAAATCTGGAGGCATTCTGTAATATATGGTGGTTCAGAGTGGTGATGAAACACAATTATAGCGACGTCATTTTATACAATAAGTACCATGCGGACTTTTCTCCATGGGAGTAATGTCTCAAACTGTCTACATTTTGATCGTTTCCTGGATGAACAGTAGTAGTTTCCGAAGCACATCTGGAAGCTTTCTGGAATCTGTGGACCTACAGGATGTTGATAAAACACAAAACTTGCATCGGCAATGAATACAATAAGCACCATGCGGACTTTTGTCCACGGGAGTAATGTCTCAAAC